>NC_091527.1:11937442-12562442 GCF_041682495.2 Bombus fervidus | reverse complement strand
TAATATGATTGCTCATTCTCTGTTTATTCGTAAAATGTAAATCAGTATGTAAGTGATCCTATTTAAACGTAACATTATATTTTACTTTACTTATTATTCATTTTCTTTGTTTTGCAGAGATTATCTTAGTGGAGAATTATATGAGAATGATAAAAAATTAAATGATAATGTAATTATTATAACAGGAGCAAATACTGGAATTGGTAAAGAAATAGCTCGTGATTTAGCTAAACGAGAGGCTACAGTTATAATGGCTTGTAGAGATATGGAAAAATGTGAAAATGTATTTTAAAAAAATGATTTATATCATATTAAGAGTAATATTAAAATGTGAGATATAAAATTAATGATCATTTTTTTAGACACGCCGTGACATAGTAATAGAAAGTAGGAATAAATATGTTTATTGTAGACCATGTGATCTAGCATCTCAAAAAGGTATTAGGGATTTTGTAGAGCAATTTAAGAAAGGTATATACCATATCCTATTAGAGTATAAAATGAAATGAAATAACATAGTTTCATTATATGTATAAAGTGAATAACTACTAATATTAACTATTAAATATATTTAGTTCATCTATTTTTGAATACTAAATTAGAAAGAAATTCTTCCTGAACTAATTATATCTAAATCAATAGGTCTATAGCATAATTTGTATTATCTGTTTCCATTGTAGAACACAAGAAGCTTCACATTCTTATAAATAATGCAGGAGTAATGAGATGTCCTAAGATGTATACCCAAGAAGGAATTGAATTGCAATTTGGTGTGAATCATATAGGACACTTTTTACTAACAAATTTATTGTTAGACACTTTAAAAGATTCTGCACCATCAAGGATTGTAAATGTTTCAAGTAGTGCACACAAGCGTGGAAAAATTAAATTCGACGATTTGAATAATGACAAAACCTATGAGCCTGGCGAAGCATATGCACAGAGCAAATTAGCTAATATTCTATTTACAAAGGAATTGGCAAATAAATTGAAAGGTTTTGTCATTTTAACAGAAAATAAAATTATTTATTCAAAAATAATACAATCGATAAAGCATTATTTTTTATGTCATATAGGAACTGGTGTTACAGTGAATGCCGTCCATCCTGGTATAGTACGAACAGAAATAATGCGATATATGGGAATTTATCAAAACTTTTTAGGTAGATTGGCTGTAGATACACTTACATGGTTATTTATTAAGACACCTATAAAGGGAGCGCAATCTGTTTTATTTGCTGCGTTAGATCCATCTCTGGATGATGTGACTGGAGAATATTTCATGTAAGTTTCAGTAAAATTTTAGCAAATTTGAATATAGCAGACCCAATATATAATACTATGCTAAAATATAATGTTATATATTCTTGTTATAGTAATAATAAAGTAGCAGAAGTTTCGAATGAAGCAAAAAATGATAGAGTTGTAAAATGGCTATGGGCAGTCAGTGAGAAATGGACTAATTTGGATTCTGTATAAACTAGTGTAAATATAAGAAATTTTGTAAAAATTAATACTGATAAGATCGTTTTCCTTGATCCCTTACAATTACTGAATAGAAGTATTATTTATGCCACACTATTAATAAACGAAATCTCGATCGGATATTTTTCGTATTAATCCTGCTGTGGCCCTTGAATTTGTACACTTTAATCTCATTCTGATGTCAACAAACAAGAATACTTTTATGAAAATTAATACAAAATATATAACGAGTAATAATGAAATTAATACGAAAAATCGTATATCAATAGGAATTGTTTTATATTTTTCTTAAACTTGAAACATCTCTTAGTGATAGAAAAACACACGGTTGGATCGAAAGCGACCACTATTTTATCGATAGAGTAATAGCTTCGTCCATTGCCTCATCTATACGTTATCATCATTCATTAAATCAGACTAAATCAATCATTCATTTCTAGAGATAGTTAAAGGCTTAGTAAGGTTTGTATTTTATCTTATGATCTTATCATTGACTAAGAATAGAGTAGCTGTAACTTGTCCATGGTTTTACTCTATGCTGAAACGGTAATGTTGGGAATGACATGTATGTATGGTAATAAGACTTCAATGCCCTCTAGGCGTAAGACAGAAAACTGCATTAGGTGAGAGGTCTATTCCTCAACTTGTCTGTACTACATTCCATGCCTAAAATATTCAAGTCGTTACACGATGGATGTATAACATCGAGGTTGCTTTGCAGTCTCTCCTCGTTCCTCGTTGATTTCCTTATTTTTGTTTACTTTTAGTTGATTTAAAAATGTTATAGGTTTCTGTTTATTCCTTACAAGTGGTGGAGTGTCAGTATGGAGGTGACTTTTGCATCGAAAATGAAGAACGTAAGAGTCAAAGCGAGGTAATTGCTGCCTTACGTTCTGATGAACTCGCGCTAATTATACTTGTTGCTTCTGCTACTCCAAACTATATTGCACTTTTTATCTTTCCCTCTTTGTAATATCGTGCTGTGTTTCCCATTGACTAAAAGATCCTTATTGACCGAGTGATTAAAACATTTCATCAATATTATTTTCTAATTTCGAGAGTAATAATGTTACATTTAACCTAGAAGAGTATTGATTTTTCTTTTCCACTTACTGTTCGTGTGCCACGAATTTGTTCATTCACGTGGGCTCAAACGTGAACCGTTTTATTTTTTAAAATGTTATATAGTCGTTCATATAATTTCATTCTAAAAATACCTAGCTTTTTAAAACTTTTGAGTATATTAAAAAAGATTGGAAGTATTTATTGGAAGATTTAGTTTCTTTATCGTTATTGTAATATTTATTTTCAGACAATGTTTGGAGAGATTCGGAGATCAAGGAGGGTATTTTGACGTTGTTGTCAGACCAATGTTACAGCAGGGACACGAAGGAGAATTATGCGGATGGTTAAAAGAAATGAGTTTAATTAGGACTGTTTCTACCTGTCCACATCCTGATTGTAAAGGCAGGAGTTTAGCTTGGAATCAAGCAAGAATTGTAGATAAATATAGTTGGTCGTGTCCCAATTGTACAAGGAAACAGTCTATTAGAGAAAATTCTTTTTTTGTTGGAGTCAAATGTGACCTGAAAATGTGCCTTCAACTGATATTAGGATGGTGTCAAATGATACCCAGTGAACTTACTGCCAATTATCTAGGTAAGTCTTATTGAAACTGTATGCAGAGCACAAAGTTTTATATATAGTTTATTTTCAGAAATAAAGAAACACGTAGTTAAGAAAGTATATGAAAGATGTGATGAGGTTTCTGAAAATTATGTAGCGAGTCATCCAGAGGATTGGGTTCTAGGAGGTCAAAGTGCAATATTAATTGTGGATGAATTTCCTAATGGCTACATGACTGAGAGTCCTTCTGATATAACTACTGCTAAGAAACGCAACAATAATTCTCATACCATATTGTGCATAGCAGAAACAAATACAATACCAACTAGAATGTGGCTTCACATGATTGAAGCATTTCCAGAGGTACTGCTTTTGTCTGAATTTCTAAGAGGTTGACATTGTATAATTGAATTCCCTTTTTTTTTTGTAATATTATATTTCATTCTAGCCAGTAAAAGTAGATAAATCACAAGGTGATGTTGACAAATGCAAAATGGTTAAAGAAGCTTTAAAAGAAATTGCAAAGCACAGTGCTCCTGGCAGCTATATTGTAGCGAATAATCGAGCTCGTTGTTGCAATTTTGAATCATTGCAAGAATTAAAACAGTATAAGATAATTAGTGTGGAACAACTCCAAAAGTTTGACCCACCAGGGAAAAATAAACTTCTTAATAATTTAGGTATGTGTATGTTATTTTTTTGTATTATTAAGTATTTCATTAGTAACATATTGAATTAAATGTTAAGAAACGATTTGGCAATGTGGCGTCGAGATTTGTGAAGAAATTCAAGAAACAACACATACTCTAGGACAGCGCATAATAGCGAAGCATCTATGGAGGCAAAGATTCGGTACGTCTCCTTCTACCGCATTTCAATATATGCTTAATCATATTGCAGAATATTATCGTTTTGTGTAAACTGACTCGTTACAGTATTCCCGTTAACTTTTAGCGTATTTTTCTATAAAAAGCAATATCATATGCTAGTGAATAATTTCATTTTTAACGGTATGATTTCGTAAAATAACACTCCAAAACGACTTAAAACATCGTAATCAATCGAATCAACGCCTTGCATCCTTCTAAATGCGCAAATTGCACAAATGGCCTTGCTAGCATTAAAGAAGAATATACATATATATTATAATAAATACCTTTGTAAAAGAGGATATCATGACCTAACGTTTCACCGAAACACGCACTTTGTGTCTTCCAAATATCAAAACATTAATAATTTTTAAACTTGAATATATATGATAATCGTTGATTAGTTAGAGTTAAAATATTATAAGAGATAATCTTGAATCTGTTAATGCACACTTGAAACATACTTTTCCCTTTATATCTTCAATTTTTCTATGAATTTAGATCAACGAAGTAGTTATTGAAAGACTGATGGTGATATTGATATTATTATAATATCAAAACTACTAATAAATCAAAACAAAATTAAAACATTTCATTGAAATTTTTAATTATTATAGTGGTTTCAAATACTCAAAACAATTTGATAAGATTGATTGAGAATGATTTTTTTCGTTTATTTATTCATTAATATATGTATATATTGAAAAGTAAATTTTAACACGATTAAAACACTGGTAATGTTACCCATTCAAACCACTTTATAAAAAATGTAATTAACTTGAAAATGAAATATTTCATATACA
Organism: Bombus fervidus; assembly: GCF_041682495.2. Taxonomy (NCBI): domain Eukaryota; kingdom Metazoa; phylum Arthropoda; class Insecta; order Hymenoptera; family Apidae; genus Bombus; species Bombus fervidus. The sequence goes on along the minus strand of NC_091527.1, from coordinate 12,557,659 downwards.
GGTGCAATTAGTACCATATTTAAGTTAGAAATAGAGTTACAAGTCCGCGAACAATTGTCGATTTATATTATGCTATTAATAACAGTTGTAACACTTAATGAAAAACTAGAGTTTTATCCAAAGTTTTACACCAGTATTATTCTGATTAATATAATCATCTTTATCTTAATGTAAGTTAAGAGCACGTTTATGTTTTGTTCGAATTATGGTCGATTTTCATAACTTTAGCGAATATCATTGATTCAGCGAAACAGAGTTTAGCAATTATGTATCAATTTGTGATAAAATCGACTTTGTGATATGGAATTGTTAGTTTTATTCGTTTTTCAAATTATATCATAAAAAAAAAAAAATAGACTTTTGACAAGTTTTTCACGAACAATGTGATACTGACGTTATTTCGTGCGGAGGAAAATGATATATTAGAAGTTGAGAAGATAAGAATATTATTTTATAAGTTGATAGAATTTAACGCACTATGTACTATATTTATGGTTAAGATCTTTATTCCAATGTGGTTCATAGTACCATTTTATAATCCTACATGGCGATATTAGAAAACAAAATTTTTTCGTTAAAAGCCTTAAAAAAAAAAAATGAATATTTTTATAACGATTAATCATCTAGCAATATTGTTATAGTTGTAGGTGTTTTGTACCAAATTGTAATACACTGTGTAAGTTCGAAACTACATTTAAATACCAAATAAAGCAATATTATTTCATATATCATGTCTATACTATGTTTAGGGCAAGAAAGTTCTGCGAATATTTTTATGTATATCTTTATTTATAACAAACAAGGATAAAAAGTAAAGTAGGTAATTAAAATATGTTTCAATAATCGTGTACACAAAATATATTTAATTAGATAAAAAATGTGTAAGAAGTAGCGCACTGCTTCGCATTATTTATTATTTACGAGATTCTATGTGATTGCTCTATAATTGTTCAATGTATTTTTTTACTTATTCACGTCTGTTAATATAGCGTTAATAATTACAGATACAGCGCTTGTAATGGTGTAGTTATAAAAATTCTTTGCTCATAATCTCTCTGTAATCTTTTTGATCTTGTACCATTCTCCGAAATACTCGATATTTTTGAAGATGATACCTTAAGAAAAAGGAAGAATGATATGTATTAAAGATTGAAGTAACTCTTTAATCTGATTTGCTTACTTGTAGCATTCGTTTTTAGGTTTAACAATGTTTGCAGATCCTCCCATTGTTTGTGTAGCGTCATATACTGTATTGAACCTCCCAGCTGCATAAGATCCAAGAATCGCAGCTCCTATCAGTACCGATTCCTTTTCTATAGGACACAGTACAGGTAAACCTAATACATCCGCCTGTATTTGGATAAATAGTGGATTTTGGCTTAGACCACCGCAAACTAATAAAGTCTCTATTTTGTGACCGGCTGCTTCTAACGTTTCCAAAATATACTTCGTACCATACTGTTAAAAAATATTGAATATTTAATTTTCTACATAAAAAAAATGTATAGGCAGATAAAGTAACATACATATATACGTACCGTTAAAGCTTGTATCGTTGCCAAGTATAATAATGCCAAGTTTTCATGATCAACGGAGAGAGAGAGTCCTGAAATCTGTGTGATATCCAGTTAAAACATTTATCTCGAAAATTATACAGGTATTGCATTGGTAATAGGATATTTAATGTCATTACCATCCCTTTCAGAGCCGGATCAGCTAAAGGGGATCGATTTCCGTGAAAGTCAGGCCATATATGAATATCTTTTGTTAAGTATGAAACATTCTCCAAATTCTTTTGATCGGCTATCATTTGCAATAATTCAGATAAATATTGCTGTATGTGTCTAAAAAATTACATAACAAACAATAACAGAGTTTACGAATATATCGAATTTATTTTATCTTACTTATTGCCACTTAAGCTTTTCAAAATCCCTGGCGTTGCGGGATGGGTATCAATTATATGGTCGAGTAATTTTCCAGTTGCACTTTGCCCTCCTTCACTCAACCACATTCCCGGAACCATGGCACTGAAATATGGTCCCCAAACGCCACTAACAAAAAGTTTCTTCTCATTAACTATCATATGGCAAGTTGATGTGCCACAAATTAATGCTGTAAATCAAAGGGATTAACTAAAAAAATTGGAACGTACAAGCAATGAATAAAAGTAATATATAATAGGAAAATTTAGGCATACCTAATCTACTTTGTAATTTAGGGGATACACCGGGTACATAACAGCCTATCATACCGAGCCCTCCAGCATGTGCATCAATAAGGGATGTTCCCACAGCTGTTCGTTCTAGGAGTCCCAATTCAGAAGCAGCTTTTGCCGACAATCCCTGATCAACCCGATGGCCCGGAGTCCTCACATCATTACCTTCGTATTAATATTTCTCTTTGTTAAAATAAAGTAATACTTTCATATTATCTGTCTGAACATAAAAGAGATTTATTAACTTGTTAACTAAAAAACTATATGATTCAAACGAAATAATTTTCGTTCAACATAATCGATTTGAGTTTACCCATATAGAGATAATTTCAATTATTATGTAGAACTATTAATAATACCTATTTTCCTCCAATTATCTTTCTTAAGATCTTTTAAGTGAATTTGTTCAAAGAATTCTTCGTCCCATTTATTGTTACCATCAGGACCAGCGCTATAGTTCCACTTGCATACTAAAGAGCATAGAGATCTAAAATCGGATTAGAAAGTTGTAAATAGAATATTTATGTGTTTGTACTATCATACAATAATATTGCTACCTTGATTCAGAACCTGTAGCCTTCCAGGTTAAGAAATCAGGCAGATCAAATAGCAGCGCTGCGCGGTTCCAAGATGAAGGTAAATTATTTTTGAGCCATAACATTTTGGGTGTTTGCATCTCTAACGATACTTTCCCACCTACATACTGAAGCATCTCGTGATTCTGTTCATTTATAAAATCAGCTTCTTTCTGTGCTCTATGGTCCATCCATAATATAACATTCTGTTTATCTTCACCTGTAATAAAAATTCCATTGGCAAAAAAACATTTCACGGAATTGAAAAAAGAATTGCAATTCATTTGCGAATTTACCTGTTGGACTAACTGTGACTGGTGATCCTGTTCTGTCAACTGCTACCAATGAACAAGTAGCAGCAAAGCCAATACCCCGTACATATTCTGCAGAAATATCAGCTACAACTGACTGCAAACAATAATAAATAAATTATGTATAGATATATGAATTTATTCTAAACAATATAGATTAATTCTGCTGAAGTTAGTACCTTTACTACATGGCAGACTGCACTCCAAATATTATCAGATGACTGTTCATAAAAATTAGGAGCTGGGTGGAAAATTTCAAGTGGGCATGTTGTCATTTTCAATATCTTTCCTGTGGAAGATACTAGAGCAGCTCGAGCACTTCCTGTTCCTACATCAACACCCACATAGTAATCCATGTCTATATTCCTTGGAACCAGCACGTAAATTTTATACCTTTCACTAAAAGAATCCAACTGAATGCTCTACTTCAACTAGAATCATTATGAGTTGCAAATAAGAGTACATAACCATTATCAGTGAAGCTTTAGCGTAATCACAGGCTTATTTTTTAATCTTACATGACCCTGAGATAACTCCTGCAATAATAAGAAATAGTGAAGCAGTGGAAATATAAATAATAACTTATTACTATATGCTTCTCTCTTCTAGTTTATTCTGGATTAAATACGAAGAACGAAAAGCGATTTATCAAAGAAGTTATTTTTCATTAAATAAGCAATATAGAATTAAATTGCAAAAACATAAGGCAAAATGTATATACTGTATCAAAAAGTTAGATCTAAAAAAATAATGTTGTAAACGGAGTACAAAAATATTACGTAAATACGATGACATAGTACGCGTAAACTCGTATATGGAAACATGTGTGCATAAAAAATTCTACGTAATTATCTTGTTTAATTGTACTACCACGTACCATAGTCTATCTTTTTCCAACATTTCATGTAGAGTTCCATTAAAGTCTCCGATAATTAATTAAAGGAAAAAATGTTATTCATTTAAAAGATAACAATGAATTCGAAATAAAGAATGGAAGATTACATTATTAGAAAAAATTATTAGAAATATGGCATACATTGAACGCACGTGTGCAGCTGTGTTTGACAGTGACCTAGCATTACCTTATGAGTAATCAAACGTAGCGCACGTGGTAATATTTCGGATGTCATAATTTTGTGAAAACGTGCAATTTATCAGTATTTTGTCGTTAAATGGCGCAAATTTACTAATTGTTCATATTCTTACGATGGAAACCCTTGCTAAGTGTTGTTTTCTGGAGCAATTGATACTTTAACGTATTGCATATAACCTAAAACCATGGTTCGCTTTAAAAACAGGTAATAAAATATTCTACATTTGTTTATTTATTTTGATAATTCGGAAATAGAATTTCTATTTTTTTATTATAAATTATTATTATTGCATATTATGTCATTATTTATCTATTTATCTATTTATTTATAGGTATATATTTTTATTACATAGTTTATTACAATCTGTGTTTTCACGAATGTGCAATTTGTGTAATTAATTCTACATATATTCGTAGATACATAATATTTGAAATAACTCTTGGTGATAAATCTAACAAGCCTCTACAATTAAAAACTACAATTTTGCATGATGCTATTCAACAAAAAGTACAACAGTTGTACGGTGATTTTGGAGTTGCAGCGATAAAAGCTGGTTTTAGTGGTAATATAAAATCTTTGTATTTAAACTGGTAGAAGTTGAAAGCAAAAGATTGAATTTGGAATAGATATACGATATACGATTTTGTAAAATTTTCTTTCTAGCAAAGTATTGCAATATACATACAAAAATTGCATTAGTGAAAACCAGACATGGCCCCCACAAATTTTTACTGAAGGCTATCCCAATCATAAATGACATAGCAGGACGTTTAGTATCAGTAAAAATACTTTACGTGGGTGCAACATTGAAACATTGTTTCCTCTTCATCAAAGTAAGTAAAATTGTTAAATCATACAGAATTAGAATTACAAAATACGTGCTTCAAAATTGAGTCGACGAATTGAAACTTGTTTTTTAGAGATATCAACAACAAAAGCTGGAAAAAGTATGGAATACTCTTAAAACCGAAACAGAACGGAAAAATATGGAGGACGCTTTAATGACGCTAACTCCAGCCATGAAAGACTGTACATGAAATAAACTTTCGCAAAGTAAAAGTATTTATATTTATAAATAGGTGTACAAATTGAACATGGAATGATTTCTTGAATATTTTTAATTCTCGTGTATACATAAGTCTACCAGCGCGGTTAAATAGTATAGTTAGTTTCCTATTATAATCGATTTCAAGCGCGTATATTAATTCGTGTTTTGCATTTCTTGCTGTTCCGCCGTTCCGCGATAAGACGCGCGAATATTTCAAAGTTTCAACCACCTATTCGCCGCTCGTTCCACCGTTCCGCCGTGTCCTGGCTGCGAGGTTACCAGTCGATGAAGGGTGCGCGAAGGGGTCGTTGCTGATCGTCGCCAGTTGTCGCTGGCTGTTGCTGGAGTGTCGATAGCTTTTCTGTTCCACGGGTAAAGTGACGGTGGCTCGTATGAATATAGCTGGCAGTCGATCCGCGGAGGTACTCTCAAAGTGGTGCGTTGGTCGCGTATAGTAGAACTAGTAGGCCAGTATGAACCAGCAGAAGCTGTAAGTCGTTTCGCTAAGTTACTTCGCGAATCGCACGTACAATAATTTTCAACGAACGAAAGAAACAAAAGAAACGTACACACGCTGCATTTTCTCTTATTACGATTTTATTGTACGATTGTTCGGTTTGTTCAGAGTTGAACGTTCGTCGACAGTGCAATTCGCGAAACGAGAGATCAAACCGGCACGCCTCGACGTTAACCGGCCTCGTCGACTCGTAAATAAATCGAAATAAATGTGCTACGTATCGAGATCGAAGAAACGTCAACAGGGACAACGGCACCTCCTCTCATCTTTGGACGAGGATCAAACATTTCCGTGGTCGAGGTAAGGAAAGAGGCAGTGCCCTTCTTGTATAGGTTATCGATTTCGTTACCGCGCTGTTCAAGGGGATGCACTCGGAATATATTTGATACGAATCCGTCCGGTTCTCGTTCTCTTCCCTTTTGTTTGCATTTTAACTGGCTATCGGATCTTCTTGGAGGATTTCACCACTTGGTTGAATGGAACGATCGATTCGTAGAATCAGTGGCGTCGTCGCACCCTTTAAGGATAGACTTTATTTCTTCGCGAATAGAATAAGCAATAAGATATATGGAATATAGAAACAACAGGAATTATTTTGATTTTAGTAGGATTGAGCGATGTCCGTGATAACGATCTAAACACGCATAAACTATTTTTTCAAAACGAACGAGTACCAGAAAAGAATAAATATTCTTGAGTATCTATACGAAACCCTTTTGCCAATAATTAATTTTACAATTATAAAGAAATAATCTCTTATCTTAACATTAGATCTGATATTAGAACCGACGACTAACGCGTACAAAATTTCTATCAAAAGAAACAAAATGGCAGGTATTTCAAAATTCAGCTTCTATACATATACAATAGACAAAAAATCATTATACTCGAATAAGTTTTTTATGCAAAATTGCAAATTGCTTATTTTGAAGAGATTGCAAAGAAGAAAAATTAGCGAGGTGGACAAAGCTAGAAATTTGAAATGGAAGTATGGCGACGAAACAGAAATAGCAAACATCCAACTAATTGCTTGATTCCCCGAGTATTTTATTTGGAAATCGTTTACGAGCGTTGCGCAGTCCTCTCGGAAGCTGTGCGAGCAGATGTCATTCCCGCTCTTGAGCATACGTAGTTGGCCGGAATCTAGACCTTTTTTTTTTTTTTTCATTTCGTGTGTGTTCTCCGGATTACAATACGCTCTGTCAGAAATAATATCGCGGTCATGCTGTCGACCAGGAGTCTGATCTTTTTTATCGCCAATGTAATAACGGAGCGAATCTGCTTCATGGCAAAGCCATGATTTTGCAGATTTTCACTTTTTCAGTAAAGTATACCGAATGTCTTTTTCTCTTTTATTCTTGACTATGTACGCGACATACCAAACGTTGTAGTATCACGATGATTATTACATTCTAAGCCTAATTCATCAACTCCCGAATTATCTGATTATTTTATATTCAATTGCAAATATCTATAATATATCGAATCGCATATTCGCGATATTGAGATAAGATGAACAATGTATACAGCTGTCTACGAAAGTCTTTGTACGTGTTATAAAAAAATGGAATTTTTTATTACAACAAAATGTTAAAGAATTTTATTGACAAAGTTACTGCATTCTATGCCGAGACGACTTAGAACAGTTTTATTATCGCTTCGTTTCAATCGATTATTGTATCAAATTTTATTTGAATAAAAATGGTAATTCTATAAGTAATAACACTCTCGCGGTCCGTATATTTTGTATAATCTATGCGACAATCGAGGATCTTTTTGCGTTTCGCCTATTGTCAGAGAAAGGTCCTTCACCCGTTTAGTTCTGATGTTTGAAGAAGTTATCGATTTGTCAGTTAACCCGTGTCTACTACACGCCCACGTTTCACCGACTACGGTAATGCCTTCCGTCTTGTCGATTTATCCGCTTTTAACCCGTTGTAGTTGAGTAGCGGTAGACGAGCGACAGGGTCATCAGGCTCGAACCGAATTGCCTGAATACAATTTTTAGCACAATATTTTTTTTTTTTTTTTTTACTTTCCAACTTTGGATAAGCGTTAATCGATTTATGACACTTTCCAACATAATTAATACTACTTGTTTACTAGTTACTAATAAAAAGATATTTTCTTTTAAATTAAGCACGATTCGATATTCTAATTGTTCGTAAGATTACGTTCTTAAGTACGATATTTTCATATAATTTCTAATATCTAAATTATTTCGTAGCTAGGAACATGCAAGTAGATAATTACGGTAGAATGATCTATTTGATAAAAGATTGAAACACACGTGACCCGCGGGCACGAATAATTTTATGATCTCTATGGAGGTTATTCATTAGGCTAAGTTTACATAGTAGGATGTGCTGCTCTGTGAAAAGGGTAGATAAGCTGGTGTAATCGTCAGCGATAACGTCCTCTGAAACGGCTTAATATAACGGCTGGTGCTTTTCGTTGGGACGAACACGGAAACGAAACATTAAAACCGGCTATAGAATGTTTTTTCGTGTCTTTCGATGCCATTAAGCAATTAGAAAGCATAGAGAAAAATGAAAACGTTTCCTTACATTTCTGAAAATTGTACTTACCGATCGATATGAATATTTGACAATTTAAAATTCCCGCCAATTCGTTTGAAATAGGAATGCGGTTAGACGGTCGTGAACGTAGAATATTTAATACGGTCGATGTTTTTTCGCCATTTATTACATAAACTCTGGGGTCTGTTGCAACGTATCGCAAGTAGGGCATAAGGATGACCATTACGTAATCCTCATGAAAGCGAAGTTATTTGCAGATTATATCGTTTATTTTGACGCCGGTTTGAGGTCGTCGAATACAACGAAACATACCTTGCCTTCAGTCAACCATTCTTTACCTTTAATTATGCTACTTTTTAGAGTGGTCGTTTACGCCTTAGGCGAACGTTGAAAACAACGTATACAAGGTGCTCTAGAAATTCGGAACATAGTCACGTAATTGAAATATTAATATTTTCTTTCGCGAAGTTATTATATATCGGGATAGTCTCGAGTATGTGTCAATAATTTTGTTAATGCTGATTATTTGTTTCTTTAACGCTTGTAACTTGATGTTTGCCTTAAAAAAAATTAGTTTCACGCGTGCGAAAGAATGGCTTTCATGATAATTTATTTGAAGAGCGTATATCATTCACAGTGGTGAGCAAGTGGAACAGAAATAAGACGAAATAGCAAAAAATACGTAAGGTAAAAAGTACGTAAGGAAATTACTTTCCACTTTCAACGACGCGAGGCTCCATTGCTTTCGACGGCGGACCAATTCTATTACGTAAATCAATTAAGTCGTCTCCTCTTACAAGTCCTTGCACGCTTTTATCTCTCTTTTTGCCGTTTTTTCTATTATTTCGGCGATTCTTTAAAGAACACGACACACTTTCTATAGCATCGTTACAATATTACGGAAAGATCCTCCTTTTCGTATCGGTATTATCCGAACGATTTTCTATACACGTTGTGTTTAATATTTCCCACATTTTCCTACTTTTAAATAACGCAATTTTCCAATATTTTTTCTTCAACGTATCTTTCATCGTCGTTTCCAATATTTAGAATACACTTTTTATTTGCAATACGATCTCGTAATCTTCTCTCAGGTTGACATTTCCAAAATTCTCTATACTCGAAATAGTCCAAAACACATTTTATTTCCAGCGTGATATACAACAATTTACTTAATCTTTGCGTCTTTCACTCTGGACACGGTTCTCTTTCACGATTAAACTAATTCCTTCGTACGTATCGAGAGAATAAACGTCGGGTCGTCGGAAAAAGAGCGCGAAAATCAAATTGAATCACGGCACACTGAGGAAACTTAGGAACGACTCGAAGGCTCGCGGAGCCGGAGTAAAAGGAGCTCGCGGTAAAAGTGGAACTTTCTTTCCTTCTTTCCTTCTTTCTTTCCCTCGGCCGGCCACGTCGCTTATAAACGATACTTGTTTAATGTTTACGCCAGACGGGAATAATTTACGATACGACGCGACAGTGCGCGCCTGCTAAAAGAAACGGGCTCTTCCCTTCTTTTAGCCACTGTACGAGCGTTTCCTCGACGGACGGATAAACCCTTTTACGCATCTTTACGAATCTTTTCATCCGCACGGGACACGATGTCTTGATACCAATTGCTGATTAGAATACGTAATCAGTTTTTCACGTGTAATTTAATTTAACGTTATACCCTCATGACTTCGCGTTTCGTGGAAGCAATTTTATGATCTTTCGATTTCGTAATGGTTCGTGACTTGTTCTCTGATCGTGTGAGAATCACTTATTACGCAATTTATTCCAAGTTGCTTTAGTTGAATCGTTCGAATAGCGATCGACAGCTCTATTTGATTTTTCATAAATCGAGAGAGAATTTAGTATAGAATTTCAAAAGATATTTTTCGATATTAATAGATCAACCGTCGCTGAAACACTTGTTAAATTCTCGCGTGATGAAACGCGAAGCGAAATATTCCCAAATATCTCCAACGTTTCCAATCTGAACGATTCCCAGGTCTGCCGTGTTCCGTGTCGCCGTGCGTTTCTCCACCCCATGCGTCAGGGAGGTCGCAAACTTTCAATCCGAACGTTCAGAATGAATCACGACTAGCCAGTTTGGCAAACAGTCTATGGCATCAAGAATCGTGCTACACGATGAAACTCCCCTTGCCAAATATAACGCGCTAGCCATGTCTCGAATCCCATCTTCTCCTACGGAGAAGAATAACGAAAAACCATTCTTCTTCCAAATTTTGCGTAAGTTTCGAATTTAAGAAGAGAGAAATGGCGACGAAAAAAATGTAAAAATAGATATCAAGCATTCTGATAGTTTTATAATAAATTAAATAATAAAAGAATATCTAGTCGAGTAAGAGAATTATTTGAAAAATAAATGGATTCGATGTCGTGATAAATTACTGTGAAATTAGAATTGGAAGATATCACGAATTCGAGGATACACGCTGTTTAGGCAGAAATTCATTTTTATCGCGCTTTATCGTTTATCGGACCGCCTACTATAGAAAAGAATCGTTTCAAAGGCTTGAACAGTGAACGTATTTCCAACGAATGTCTATCACATATTTCTAACATCCAAATATAAAGATTCCATTCTATAATAGAAATTCTTAATCGAGAGACACCCAGAATTAACGAGGCGCTGTTTGAGAGCGAGTTCGATCGAGCTTCTCCGTGTCAACGCGGTTTTTCACGCGTGCACGCGTTCGAGAGTACAGCCCACGCGTACAATTCAGCACGACGCGACGCGGCGCTCTTCCCGTCCCACGTTTTCTCGTCTCTTTCCATAAATTAATTATTTTAATAGGTCGTTCGAGGACCAACGTATCCGTTGTAATTTACAGTCTCGCGCGTGCACACGAGAAACGCGGCTGGATTTGGCACAGTTGCCTCCGTACTCCTTACCACAAACGATATCGATCGATTAAGCACCAATATTACGTCGGATTAGAATCTCCGTGTTAACGTAACGTTTCATTTGCGGCTCTTTTCAGTCGAGTAACATCGAGTATAGGCTGAACGTTTCGTTATGTTACAGTAGATGAGAGATTTGTGTTACGTCGCGTGAGATGGTCCGTGCGACGTCCTTCAAAGGTCTATGCGCACAGACCCTCGATAAACCTAAGGAACGAGGTAAACAGAACCTTTTTATCTTACTACCTTGCAGGAATATTCCTGCAAGTACTTTCGGTTTATACCTGATTCTTAGAACGATCTTTAGGTTTATTGTGCGTTTTTACAAACCACACGGTAAGTTATAGAGAAAAGCGAATATTTATCTGACGGAAAAGGCTGGTTTTTCTTATGAACAATGTCACCCATGAGTCACGTTGGTAGGAGGCTTCTTCTTATCTTCGTTCATAAACATAGGTCATAACCAATGGGCATCGTCATTTTCCTAACGAAGTGTGAGTAGGTGTGAGTAACGAATCCGTTTTCTTCATACAAGAAACACACCCGCCCCGAGCTTTCCTCAGTGATAACACAAGAACGAGTCTTCAGTCTTGTTCGCTTCACTCGTGCTTTATACTTGATCTCTAGACTTGTTCCACATTAACATCGGGTAACAGTCAAGACTCATCAGTTAGTTAAAACCAGTTCGAGTTAAAACACAGTTCGAGGAACAGAAGGAATCAGAAGTCAAGACAGAAGATACATCATCACGGTCGCCAACACGAAGCGAATCTCAAGTGGTATTCATTCGTAGTTTGACATTCCACGTACGTAACATTCTTTCACATTGAAATTGTTGGATTATTGAAAATATATATTATAACCTGTTAATATCAGCGTTATACTCGCTCAACCACCCTTATTATCTTAAACGAAATAAGGGATCGATCGATTCGTGGCGTTGATTATTTAAATCGTAACGGGAATTTACGACTCCTGTTGGCGCGCTTCCTCGAGATCGCGTCTCCCCATGAACGTTCGAAAGTTCGGTCTGTTTTATTTGTAACACATTTTCATTGCGAAGTATCGGAGAAAAGAAATCAATTATACATATTCATTCAGATTCTATTCACCGAAAACTCGTTTGTTCTCAGACCATTGGCGAATAGTTTAAGTACGTTTCATCAGCTTTCGATTCTATTCACGACCGTTATTACAGTCTTTTATTACAGGTTGTATTATACCTTTCTATATTATTTCTACGTACAATGCTTTTAATCTTGGACGTATATATGCTGGCTGCAAGTATACGCATAATTGCCGATTAATTAATAATTGTCGAAATAATCGTCCGAAACTATGTACCGAATGAAGAAATCTTCTACCTCTGGCATACTATACTGAGAATATTCTGAGAATAAAAAAATGTCCTTATCTTGGCCATTCTCTATTCTTCGACGGAAGGATAAGATGAAGCCTATAAATCGCAAAGTCCTTCACTACATCCACCCACGATACGAAACGTTCTTCCACTGGCACATCCAAGGTCGACGATGTTTCTTATTCGAAGAGAATGGCAGGATCCGGTCTATCCGAATCAACGAGGCATATTTAAATGCATCTCGTTTAACTGTAAACAAACTATGTGCAGGATGCTTGCATAAGAATCGCGTGTTCAACAGTGTACCGGCGTTTACACCGAAGGAAAACCGCTATGCACACCTACGTTACTATATACGTACCGTTCCACGTTATTTCGCGAACGTAGCGATTTCGTACGCTTTCTCCGGCCACGATCAACAACGATGGGAACAAACCGTGGATAATACGAGCGGAAGGTACTTTGCATAATGCACGAATAGAGAGTGGGGGAGTCTTGGTATCTGACAATCAAGATCACTTGCGGGCCCTCGTCTAATAACTATTTCCATCGCGAGAGATATAGACCCATTGTCCACCGCGCAAGCTGAAAACCAGCCGCATTTCACCGCCATTGTTCCAACTACTACGTCGTTTTTAAACGCTCTTTTCCCGAGACTTTCCTCGATTTCTCGTCTCCTATGGGCTTTCGTCGAGGGTGTTTGGTCTTTCGTATTTTCAGGGTTTCTCTAGCGAGGGTTTTAGAGGGTTTAACGTTCGAATTTTATACCTGTTACAATACATACACACAGTACTTACGTTACATCAGGCTGTTGGTTCTGCAGAGTGCGATTATCGTTTGAAGTATCGGTTTGTCGTGGTAAAATTAAATATCGTGACAAACGTGTATTTCTTTAGTTTACGTTCCAAGATAGATGAAAGAATATTTTTTAAAAGCGTAGATCTTTTAGCTTCGAGTCTAGAGAAGTTAAGGATAGTAGCTGGCTATTTTTCAACATTCGACTATCAAAAATCTCTTTTCCTCGCTAATACTTTCTAAAATCTCTACAAATCTCTACGAACGCATCTCTTCGATACTTGAGATAAAAATATCGAACAAACGATCCTCAGCGCACTCACCGACAGGCTCGCTTTAAAACATTTCACCACTCCTTAGTTCCACGGATCCTTTTATCCGATGGTACACCTTTCAATTACCAGCCCAGGTATTTAATGTAGGCAAAAGCTGTTCTCTGGCGCGAATCGTTTATTTCTATCGGCCACGTGGGCGATGAATTATCATGGCTGGGTCTCTAACTAACAATAAGCTCGAGGCCGAAAGCTGTCGGTAAACGGCCTCTGCAGAATGCAGAGTCGCGTTTCTTCGTTTGACGAACCGGCCAGAAGCTCTCTCCCCCTTCCGAGAGCACGACTTGGATTAGGCATCCGCTCGTCCGGCTCGTGGATATATTTACCGTCCTGTTCAAATAATTCTACGCGGGCTGACCTGACCGTCGCAGACACCCGCTCTGCATCGTTCCCTGCAATCAATTATTCTTCTTATTTCCTGCTACTCTTGTACTCTGTGTAATTATTCTCGTAATTTATCGATACTGCGACCTTCCGTGTGATTATTCTCGCGATTTATCAATGGTAGCCGCTTGCACGCACGTGCGAGTCTATAATTCGGAAGAAATAGAGCTGAATTCTATACGATGGATGCGCTTTTATCTCGTGATCGATATAAATTTTATCGACGTATAAAAATACATCGAATACCGATGAATCGGAATGGAAGGGTGAAAGGAAGAAAAGAGGAAGGAAAGGAGGGCAGAAGCGAGGAAGGAAGACGAAGGAGAGGAGAGTAGGAAGAAAACGAAGGATTTGACGTTCGATTGATCGAAACTGGAAAACTCGGTCGCGCGTGTCTTCGAGTCGGTTGTCACGATCAAACGCACGCCTTAACGACAACTTTAAAGGCAATCCGTAAATAGCTCGAGGGAGGTCCGATTTCAGGAAACCATGGCAAAGTTTCGCCTTTTTTCATCTGCGACGTCCAAAGTTTTGGCACTTTTATCGAAGGTTGATCGGAGCAATTTCTCTAATAAAATATTACGCTACAAGAGTAGTCGAGAAGACTAGATGGAAAAGTGACTCGAGTACATTTTTTTTCGAAAACAAATAACTACACAATGAACCGTGGAAACCATATATATATAGTGGTTTAAAGAGTTTAAATAAACCATATAGTCGTACGAGTATATTCTTTCGTTCGCGTACAAGATATTTTATCATTGTCGGTTTTCAACTGCTTACCTTGAATCTTTATTAATATGGAACGTCTGGAAACACGATGTTTATCGTTTTATATTTATATTTAGCTATTAATATTCTTCGACCCCCTCTCTTCCCCTCTTCTCTTTGGTCTCAGCAGAGAGTGTACTCGCGCGCTCCAATTAAGGTTTCTCTTCTTTCTCGAAGACACGAGTGCACTCCAGTTTTACGTTTACCGAGGAGCGTGGTTTATGTCAAGTATTCGATATCACGGTCGATTAAACGACGTTCTGCCTTCTCAGATAATCGAGAAACCAAAGAGACGAGCCATCGTTCTTCGAACGTTTAAAAACTCTGTAATCGAATTCCAAATTTCAGTTCGTAGTGGCTGTAAGCAAAATGTTCCTCGAAAGAGTTAAGCGCATATATTTCGCACGAAAAATGTCCGTGAAAGCGTGCTCCAGTGGATCTCGTATATCCCTGTCTGCCATCTACCGACTGCCTGCAAGCGTTCTGCTTTTAACGCTTCCAGATTTACGCGTCGACCACTGCGTAAATCAGTCTGGAACGAATTCCTCCCGCCTGAATCTTCGCAACAAGACGATCCTTTTTCTCCGTCGATTTCACGAACTCCGTTCGTCGCTTATCATTAAACGTTAAACGATATTTCGCTTCCTGTAAATTGTAAGCTGAGACAAAAAAAAAAAAAAAAAAAGATAAGAACGAAATGGAATTAAAAAATTTATCGTAACATCTACGTGCCAATTAATTAGGCTCAAGCGTTGTTTGGCAGTTGTTTCATACTACTGGGAAACATTTGATATTACGAAGAACGTAAAAGCTTTATCGACAAATCAGGATAGGCATGTTTCTTGCAGCCACCGTGTCTACGGATTTATTATTTCGTTCTATGGTTGGGAATATCGTATAATATCGTAGTACAGATGGCTAACATTGACCCATGGCGTACATGGTGTGTAAATACGATGAAAACGGGCAGGGTTAACGCGAGTAGATTTATCTGGCTCGCACACGTGGCCCTCCACACGCTCGCCCCTCTATAAACCCCACAAAGATTGCTCGAACGAGGGGGGCACCCCACCATGTGACCGTCATTGAGTCATCGAACGCGTGGAGTAGAAATATTAACGCGAGTCTGCGACCGCTTTCGATTCGCACGATCTGCATTAACTGGCAGACTACGCGGCGCGTATAACGCACGTGTGCGGTATGCGTAATCGAAAAATACGTCGCTAGCAAACGTGTGTGAAATTGGGTGTATAAATTCGTGCATGTGTGAGGAAGGTATGCTACGTATGTATGTGAGCAGACATAAATGACATAAAGTGTGACGAAGTGGCGTGCTGGTACACGACGCGATGCGATAAGGCACGATGCAGTACGATGTACGTTAATTTCTTGATTTAAGATCTTTCTAGCGGTTAGTTGAGTCAATTACGATATCGTGTCAATTGCAAAGTAAGTAGCGATCGAATCAAGTAATTCTACTTTCCAGTACTTGAAGCAAACCAACGAATTTGTTTCAAGCAAAAGTTGTAAAGCAACTTGATCGTTTTCGTGCTACAAATATTTATTACAGTCGGAGTAACAAACTTTTGTTGTCTCCGATACGAAACCTTCTACCTTTCTTTCTTCTCCTCGATTAAAGCGTAGAGGCTGGTCGATTATCATTGCAAGCCCTTCGATTCCTAATGCGAAAAGTCGAAAGTAAAGTCAAAGTTGGAACGCTCGAACGAGTGTGAGCATTATTATCGCGAGCAGATCGTAGAGTCTACAAAATGCTGCAATGTGCTACACAGTATATGGAGTATATGCTCCAATACGCAAAACAACATTGGTAACCAACGCGCGCACAAGTGGTACGCGACGCGCGAAAAGAAACAGATGGAAAGGTAGAGGTGGAAGAAGAGCGATCCGTCGACTATCGCTGCTGAATTTTATCTGGTCGATCTAATTAACGCGTCACGATCGGAAAGATCGCGTAAGGTCACGCAAGGAGCAAAATTCGAGCATCTCATTTTCCACCGCAGTCCCGGTGAAGTCGCAGGAAACGCAAGCTGCCTAATAATAGACGTTCAGTGCCGTAGGTCAGGCAGCTAGAAGCAACGTCGACTCGAGTCGAAAGACACGATGACGAACTGCGTTTGAGGTTCCACTTGCTGTTTGCGCGAAAGATCTCGGTGCTTGTTGGAAAACTTTCTTCCACTATACGTACACTGTCGTGTGTTTAAACTACTCGGTTACGTGACAGATTACCGGTCTACGAAAGATTTAGAAAAGAGTAGTTTCGCGGCGTCGGCAGCTTGAATTCGTATCTGATTTACATATGTGCGTTTATGCCGCTTTATGCCAGAGGTTTTCCGTGGTAGGTATGTAAATTCTGGTTGAACGTACCGTCGACACGCAGCGCGAACATTATAAAAAGAAGCTGGTTGGTTATTCCTGGCATCGAAGCGTTCACCTTTGACGCGTCGACTTGGCCGGAATTTTGCTCGTTTTCTGTCGGGCCATCTGCGACCTCGCCATAATATTTGCACGATGCGCGGCCCAGCCGGTATGCAAAGAATCTCGCAGCGGCGTCGCAGTCGCGTTTAATGGTTCGCACGACGTGCACCGAGAACGCGCAATAGAATCAGTTCTCGCGCTTGCTTCACGAGTTTCGTACAAACTTTCTTTTTAATCCGCGGTACGAATCGCCTTGTTCCATCGTTTTGTTCGCTCGCGAATCTTGCGAATATTCCGCGAGCCTCGATCCTTTGGTATTAGATGTTGAATCGAAATGGGAAATTCGAAAGGTCTGATTCCAAATTCGAATCGATCTCGATATACTTTGATCGTGATTCCTCTTTGCAAACATTACGAGCATACAAAATACCTAGCTCTAACTTATTACTAGGAACGAGGATCGTTCTTTCTAATCACGTAACCAATTACTACTATCCACCCATGATCTAACACCGCTGCATACAAATGAAATTACCGTACACCCTTTAACCAAAGCTTTCCCATAAAAGAATTTTAATCCTCTTCTTCTCGCATGTATCGTCGTAACAGGACGATCAAACCGCGCTATTGAAAGAAGCCAATTACCTTGAGTTTCAGATAGTCGATAGAAGAGTGAAAATCACGTCCCACGATAAAAGAAAATTGATATTTTTCTTGAAAGGAAGTCTTGAAACGCGGTGATCCTATCGTGGCACCAACTCCAAGCGAGCAGCGCGCGTCGCATGTTCCGTGTTTCATATCGTTTCGGTAGGAGAACTTGCGGAAGCTACTCGAGACTATCTCGAGTACTCACGAGCTTAATGCAAACTCGCTGTACGCTGCCATCTGGTTTTCGCGACGAAATTTTCTCTAGACTAAGGTCACCGATCCCGTCGTCGTATAATATCAGTCCGTTTCTATTTTAATCTCTTTTTGCTTGGTAGTGATCAATAGGTAGAATTCGCTGGACAAATTCCTTCGGACGTTGCGCGCGACGTGCAACCGCGTTTCGATCGTTCGTTGCACGCTTGATCCGCGTGGTTGCCTTTTTTGGTCACGTCTTGGACGTAGTCCGAACTTTCGTCGGCGGATGATGCAACGGCTCGCATCATCGCGAGGATCGTTGACTCACCGGTCGTTTTGCTTCTCTTCGTCTCTTCGTCTCGGCGTGGCGCGGCGGAGGATCGATGTCGCTTTCGCGCTCTTGATTCCTGACGCGAGAAAGTGCCCAAATCAGACACATGGTGGTGCAATCGTCGATCAACGACCACTAGCTATCTCGATTATTCTCCCGAGAATCAAAGTCGATTGCAATGCCTTGTGCGCTAGACGTACACGCGTAGAATAGAAATTGGGACATGCAGGAGATGGAAGGATTTGAATATCTCTTGGGGTGGAATCGAGGGGTTGACATTGTCGTACAACGCGTGGTAGACGTCTGTTACGGTACAAGCGTAATTTTGTCCGATAAAAATAAAAGCTATTTACCTTTCCAACTGTTTATTTACCTAACAGCATGTTTATTTATACAGGCTCCGAATATGTTTATTTGTACTTTAACAAGACTCTACATTTTGCAGTTGCCAACTAACATTTCCTGTTTCTCTATTTAGATTCTTCGCCGTTGTTATCGTAGGTGTTCGACGTTATATTTTCGACAGGTGTGAAGATAATAATATCGGTACTCGCGATACTCATTCATAAGCGTTCATTCAAGCATTCGTATGCACATATTCAGCTTTCCGCATCAGCCTTTCTCAACATCGACCGTCCGAAAAAAATCAACAAGTCATCGAATATAAGTATTTATTAGCTAGTACCATCTAAACAGACACTAAACGTCAACGAAATGCATGATAAAGTTATTTTATCGAAGTTATATATTTCTTCGTCATAATGTTCGTTGTCAACTAGGTGTTCGACCCCGATAATTACTTACAATCAAATTTTATGGCTATCGATAAATCATCCTGTGCGCGTCGCTTTGCTATTTCTCCAACTACCATTTTCGATTTACCATTCGATAAGAAATTCCACAAATAGCAAACTTCTAAATTAGCAAAACTTTCTACCGGCGAATTCAGTCAGGAATACTCGCGAGTAGAATTCGACACGGTCAGAATGGTTGGATGCGATCCAAGCAACAAGTAGAATCTGAATCAATTCGCTCGGAAAAAGACGGTAAAATCCCTGTAACTGTGCCTGTAGCTTATTTATAAATATATTACCAGCGAAATATCAATATCTCTGGTGATTCAACTCGCGTAAATGCAACCCTAAATACAATTCTGACGCGACTCTCGATCTCGTTGACTCGAGAAGCAGAGGAGTCACTATGACGACCACCGAACGAATCGCTTCGTACTCGCTCGCTCCCCGGTTCTTCTCTTTTTTCAAGGTAATTCTCGATAATTAATTTTCTATTAATATTTGCGCGAACTTTTCGCTTCTATATTTTTTCTGACAATCGCTCGTTACTTTTATAATCTTATACAAATATCAGTGCGCGTCCATCCGTGCGTTCAACTCGGAATAAACATTTGTCAACAAAATTTACAATATCAAAGATTCGAACTTATTACGAATTATGAATTAAAGTTCCGCGAGGCAATTGCAATGCGTTTTATTTATCGTTTGCCGTTTATTTGAATTAGACTATCTTACAAATGTTTATTTTGCTAATGCGATGGATCCGGACCGGTTGTGCGATATTTTCACTGGAATATTTCAAATATGTATCTATGTGCGGGCAATTAATTGCTGACACGAGGTAATTATAGCGATCGGACTTTTGGGAGAAAGGACTTTATAAATTGGAAAACAAGTGAACGAGCGGTACGGTTGTTTGCATTCGATATTGCGGCATAGTGAATTCCCCCTGGAGGAAAACCGAGGCATTCTCGATCTCAAGGGCTCATCGGTTATCTAACGTGTTTCTTCTTCGTTATGAAATATCGTGAAGCATATAATCGCGAGATAACGATACAATTACACAACATAATTTCTACCGGCACTCATCGGTACCTGTAATTAAATAAATTCTACGTACTATGTGCGTTTTATCGAACCCATAGTCTTCTCATTGGATGATTCAACGAACAATTTCTCGCATATTCTATAACACACGCGTAAAACGATGAAAATGTTTGTTTCGTTTGGAATTAAATATATCGTAACTATTACGTCACATTCGGACCGTCCTGTAGTTGAGAATAGAATTCGTAGCATGAATCATAACGAAATAATTTCACCTTGCTGGTTTGCACGTCGAAATGACGACGGAGAACTTTCATGCGCAGCCATGCAGATTTTACGTAACTCGAATGCAAATTATTTATCGATTATCGAATGGTATAATTTTCGATGACGATGAAAAACGTTGAAATTCTTTGCATTGTTGGCGGAGGAACGAGGAAGTTTAAGAATCGAATAGGATGGACTCGATCTATCGTGTCGGAAGATAAAGCGAAACATCGTAAAAGGCATAGATCGTTTTCCTTTTCCGATCGAAAGGACAAAAGGGACGAAGGATCGTTTAAATGGGACGATCGACGATCACAGAGGACGAGACGGAACGAAAATGGATCGTGCGCGTGGTTCGTCGTCGACGTTTTCTGCTACCTTATTTGGTTTCGCCTTCGTGCGAGTCGCGGCACGAAATTGCATAAAAGGCTTCCTGCACGATCTTTCTTGTCGCCGTTCTTATACATTGTCCGCATAATGCAATCTCTTTGACTCGTGTCAACGCAAATCCCTTTATCATTGCTTTCACTCGCGAAACTTTATTATGGAAACAGAGGTTCGAATTGGATATAGTTGCGACAAACCGCTTATCTTGTTAGCTGTCTTTCTTGCTACAGCCTGTGACGGATCAGATACTCGTTCAGGGTTCTTTCCCCTTCCACTTTCCAATTATTCACCACCCTTTGAACCTCGTTCAGACTCAAACGGTTAATTGTCTTCTCAGCATCGTTTTTACGCTCTCTTTTCTTCTCTGTCTCACATTTTACCTCTATTTGCGTTTCGTAACCACGTTTTAATCACATTTTTACGAACCGATTAAATTTCATCGAACGAGTAAAAGAACGAAAGATTTCACCCAGATTCATGAGACCGCGAGACCATTGTTATTTCGTTTGTGAATTCTCGAAGCAAACGGTGCGGCGGCAAAGAGACTCCTTTGAGAATTCACGCGAGAAACGAACGGAAGCTGAAGCGAGAGCGTGGACGAGGAGGCGCAAAAATCCGTGGAAAACACGCGCTCCCAGCCGGTCGATCCGAACAGCTTGCAAGCTGCAAGCTGCAACGCAGCTCTTTTTCTTCTTATTCGCTGCCCGTGTACACGTACAGCAGCTCGTGTTCGCTTCTGAGTTAAACGCGGATCTAAATACGAAACGCGCGCGATACTCTTACTCTTGGAGACCGTGGGATCTGAACGATTCGAGATACTCGACAATGCGTATACTCGTATATTGCAAGATTTTATAGAAACGAAACGCATCTGATAATCTTTTATTGGAATAAAAACAATCGTTCTGCATCTTTTAGAATTTTTAGAACCTTTCTAAAGGTTGTAATTGGGTATAAAGCAATTAGAACAGACTCGTTAGGAATGTGTGAAACGCAAGGTATAATAGACGGTAGTAAGTGGCTCGTAGATATATAGGGTGATACATAAGGTTGGAACATTAGAATTCTTTTATCGAGCGACGGAAAGTTTGTTCAAATTTTCCGATACGGCTAATTGGCTCGTAACACGAGGCGGATCCACGCGTATTCTTAACATTGCTTTGATAAGACCAAGCAAGCTTTTAGACTCGTCGACGCGAATAATTCGTTCAATGTTATCAGGAAAGGGATGTTTCAACCGCATTGCGGTTAGCTCGACTACTATCTGAATTAACTACGCGCCATGTGCTGCAACTATTATACGTCTCGTAATATTAAAAATGCAATATGACGAATATACAGGGTGTATCGTGATAAGTTCGTACGAATATGTGTCCTATCTGACCTCGTTTCAAGGTGCAGCCATTTTTGCGTTTCGGTAATCCGCAACTTTTCTTACCTTCGCAGAAGGTCCTCGAAATAGCTACACTCGGTGTGTAATTGTTCGATATGCGCGTAAATTTTTTGGAAAGATTGCGAAGTTCTTCGATATGACGATTGCAAGCTTACGTACGAACCAAGAGTAGCCATTTCGAGAACCTTCTACGAAGGTAAGACAGGACCACGGGTTCGTATGAACTTTTTTCATTGTTCTTGCGCCACCTGTCCGCTCTTGAAGCGGGTACACCTTGTACAGCACAACGAATCTGAATTTAATCTCTTCCGTCTGTTTTATGAACGTGTATGTTAAAAAATCGCACAGGGATTCTTAGTTGGCAGCGTGTCTTTAGATCGTAGCAAATTCATCTGAATTTCAACGTACACGTATCGCGTTACAAGAAAATTAAAAGGTGCTGACAGAATTTTAGAATGAGAACGAATGTTGCGGTAAAATGTTTGATAAACAAAGATAGTCGAATAGTAGGAAAATAACAATTGGGTCGATTCTTGGTATAGATATACGCTTTGCTCTTCTTCTTCTATCTATCTATGTGTGTGTATATCTTTGGTTGCTATCGATGGGCCACACACGCTCTTCCGACTATGTTGTGAACGGTGGTTTCAATTACATCGACCCGTTTGACTAATGGAATTTTCGTCGAAGCTTCGCAAAGAGTCAATATTTACAATATAATCGAGTGGTGATACGCGAGCATCACCCGGTATATGGCGTCAGCATTGTCCGTCTGAAGAGGTGCACGTGTCCTCATTAACGGGCGCACGTTTCACCGAGTTAGGGTAGAACTTTAGCGAGCGTTTAGAATTCTCTATTCGTCTCGCTGTATACTGTTAATTGCATCTGCACCGATCGACTTTCCACCCCTTTTTTCGTTCCAAACGCTCTTTTCGTTGCCTGCTTCTGGCTCTTCCTTTCTTCCTTTCCTTCTTTTCTTCCGTATCGTTCGTACGTATCAAACAGAGCGTAGAAAAATTATATTCCCAAGAGCGTCAACGTTTCACCTTCGTTCGTCGATAGTTTGATAAAGTTTTAACGGAAATTTTAAGCTACCGTCAGAGGCAGCTAAAAATTTCTCCTGTAGCGTCCTTGACACCTTCGATTCAACAACTTTCCTCAATTTCTCGAATGTTCGATGAACTAGGCTAAAGAAATTACTGAAAATCGTGGAGTCGGAGGTGTCAAGGACACCGCGAGAGAAATTTTTAATTATCTCTGATAGGAATTTAAAATTTCGTTTGGAACTTGCAATGGTCGGGTTCAATGTCCTTTGGCGATGATTCAAAGGTCGTTCGAAGGTCAAAACATACATACGATACGCACACGACTTTTAACGCGTAAAATCATCGTAACATAATTTAGTTTAACTTTCTTTAGAAAAATGTCTTTAGTTGGAATTCTGAAAAGAAAAGAGGCTGTTATTCGTAAGAAATGTTGAAGCGTGCTGCAAGAACGTAAACTACAGTTCCTGTGGATCCTCTCGAGTACGCCCAACTAATTTCACATTCTCGAAAGCGACTTGTTCAGTCGTGGAACTGCGCGTAACAGAGCACGGTGGTAATAGACGAGGGGATCTTTTTTTTTTTTTTCTTTTCTTTCTTTCTCTCGAATCCCTCGATGGTTTTAATAAAGAGCAAAGCGAGTTTTCTCTAGTAAGAAACTTAGCTAACGATCCCCGGTTGACCTCCATTACGACTGGCGACCTTTGCACCGCGTCGACGGAAAGCTGGGTCAGAAAGGCGGATGAAAGCGCTGAATGGCGGCACGACCCTCGATTCCAGCGGGCTCCTCCTTGAATTAACGAAGGAACGAACGCGCATCCGCTCCTCGTGCGCGATACTGTGACCATATAAAGAATCCTCGTTCGTCTGGGCGGAAATGAGTATCGTCGTCAGGCTTGTCCGAAACTTCACGATCGAAACGACTATGTCCTTGTAGCAAGTGGATCGTATACGTCTTCTCGTCTTTGGTTTTCCCAATTTTTATACTCTCTGGTTTAGGCGTCGCGAGTGAAAAATTATATTTTATACTTTTGACTTACTTTTGCGCGTACAATCATTTCCAAACCCATTATACCATATTGTACAGGGCATCCTGTAGGTATATCCAGCGACGAACAAATTGTCATTATCTCCTCCACTTATGAATTTCGTTAATGCTCAACTGGATCGGACGATAGGACGACGCGTTAGCGATATCTTATCAGCCCATATCGGTCTGGTTTTTTAAAAGTCTCTTTCGTTTCTTTATTTTTTAAATATATTTACAGATGGATTCGCTCGATTTGCTTAACGCAGGTTTCTATTATGATTTTTACTTGATTCTTTATCGTAGATTATCGATCAATGGTCCGAGGACAGAGTCGTCATGGTCAGGTTGACATCGATCGACGATACTTTGATCGTACCAACATTGCTACGATATCCGCAGACGTTTTTCAACTAGAATATTACGCAACCAGCATGAATAAATATCTGAACCTGGGGGCAAAACACGCGGAGCTCAGAAATCATTATGATTTCAAGCGTTGAAGTAACACGGTTCAAAGAGTCGAACGTATACTACACTTGATAGGAAAAATAGAAAAATTCTCTGTTGCGATACGAGAGTCGTAAATTGGACACGATGAGTTCTACGGAACGTCTTGGGTACAATAGATACGGAATACCGATGGTACAGTGGATTCCTTTGATTCTCTATTTGTATGTTGAAAATGAAATCTTTGTTGCGTATCATTAGCCCAGAAAGAAAATGGATAGTTCAATTTACGATAACATTCGCAATACTCGGTTCGCTGTACATGCACGTTTCTTTATTCCGAATGCAAGAATTCTTATATTCTACGTTATTCCAAGTTATATAGCCAAAAATACAGCCATACTTTATCTATACGAACCTGGTACAAGCAATTCGTATAATAGGAGTTTGTTTAACCTACTTACTATATGATCTTCCTTCGTACAATAGGAACTGCATTAGTAAGTGGAACCAGTGTTAGCGACTACTACATATTTGCTATACACGAGAAATTAGTCGAATAATATTTCCTTTCGCATTTTGCATACGAATCTGCGAGTTGGATCGGCGAATTAGAGAATTTGTAAGTTACCACATTTTCCAATTAATAAGGAACTAACTTAACAAGCTAACGAACTACCGCTAGGTTGAATTAATAAGTTGGTAAGTTGATATCGGATTGGTCGTTAAACGAACCTTTTACCTTTGAAAATGAGGGAAAGATCGGTATCTCATCGTCGAGTGGTTAAATCTTGATACCTCTAATAAGAACCGATAGATAAAGCTTCTAAAAGGGAATAGTCGTATAAATTTATTCGAGCATCGATCGGAGGCTATTCGCGCACGATTCGTAATTTCGTCAGCATGTCGCGACCCATTTCGAACAGAGAAACCTCCGGCAGATGTACGACGGTTATTGCATACCCAGAACCAGCCGTGCCACTCGACGAACTCGCGGATATCGAATGTTTGGCGATGATTTACCGCAGACACGCGGCCCCTATCGATCATACACCGTTCCCATGGAGCGCGGCCACCTACACGGATTTTATTTTCGCGCACCAATCGACCGGTGAAAGTCACGAAATTCTCATGCGACTCGCTGCGTCGCGAACCTCGCTCTTCTTCTCAATACCTTCTTTACAGCAGATACTCCGGTGTCGTACAATTAAAATATCGATCAGCGGTCGTGTTACGATCCGAAAACTTCGTTGCTATAATTTTAGTCCACCTCTTGGCCAGTTTCTTTTTATCGATAAAAAATATTCTAGCTTTTTGGAAAATATGATTGTTAGAATCGTTGTTAATACACGCGAAGAAAGTCTTCTCGAAGATCTGCGTCGAAACAGGAACACAAAAGTGAAATATGAAAATTCAAAGGCTGCGAAATCGAAGGAAATCGAAGGAAATAAATTTAGATATCGAAGGGAGCGAAAGTGAGGTATACAGGAAAATAATACGAGAAACTTTGACTTTATAATACGTAATTTATTAGAGAAATGCGCATCTTCCATTTGATACTTGGTATCTTTTAATTTCCTTAGCTACACGTGCACTGAAATATACAGCCAGTCAAAAATTACCAACTATTTTATTAATCGCGTACAGCTATATTTCAAATATTTAAACTAATACTGCAGATTTCGATAGAAATCCAATTTATCTTCTTTTTTCTTCTTAAGTGGTTGGATTCTATAGAAAACATGGCGTAATTCCAAGTTTTCACCGATGGCAACAAAGTTTCGCTGACAATCAGATCGTTACATATTTCGCCATACGCAAATACATATATTGGTGGAATATAAAGTAAGCTCGTTAAAAATTCCTAACTTAAAAGCTCGTAAATAACCATGTCGCCGAGTAAAAAATAAGTTAAAGATACTAAATCGTATCGGTATATTTTTCTACTTGTTTTTGACTAGTAATTAAGTATTTCACGAGGTTCATTATCGCTCGTGTTTATGGAACGTGTTTATACCATCTATGGTTTGTACTGTCCGTATAAGTCGTCTGACAACGATAACGATAAGTAGATAAGAAATAATAAGATACTGTAATATCGATCACATGTACAATTGCTAATTACTTATAAATATTTCATGGGCGTTTATCGTAATTATTAGAACGTAAATGGACGAACTATCGAACAAATAGATCGTACTCGGGGATTTTCAAATTAACTCGATTATTTATCTATTTCTAATAAATAGGTAATTAAATAAAAAGATTCGTAATTAACAAATTATGAAATTAATTACAATTGACGACTGAATCATTATGATCTATATATGTACACACAAGATGTAAAAAAATTACAAATTTGTTTAAAAATGTTCGATATCTTGATCTCTACAAGATTAACAAACGAAATTCACTATTAGGAACTAAGAGAATTATAGTTAAAAGGAAAATACAATTAAATCATTTTTCATTGGAATATTTATCAAATATTACCTTGTTTTTACCTGACACCGTTTTATAAGAAGGATGAAACGAGAAATTAAAGATAACTCTGGTTTTAGTTTGATCGATCACGATATCGCCGATGTCTTTTACCTACGTTTTCTTGCGATTACTCGATTCTGGGCTTCCCAGATTTCGTCGAAAAATTCTTCCACGAAGAATCATCGAGGAAAAGTATCTTCACACTAGTCACTTTTACGCAAACGTTCGATCCACGATCAGATAATCCTCTTCAATGTTTTACCAATTCTAACTCCATCCACGTGTAGGAACTTTAAGTCAGACTTAGGTCGCGAGAATTTAACACAGCATTTCTTACGTTTCCCTGGTTTTTTTAATTTTTTCCTCGACGTGATTCAACTATTAAAATCAATATTTCATGATTTTAAATTAAACTTTGTCTTTTCTAAATGCGTATCGTCAAAATCGAAATCGAACAATTTCAGTACTAGTCAAAATAGGAATTCAAAACTGAGATGATTAATTACTACGATAAATCTACCACTTCGGTTGGGTTTTGATTTAGAATATTCTTCTAGAATCGTACAATTTTCCCGTTATTTGTCACATTTTCTCCTTTATTTCGCCTCGATTTTCGTTTTCGTTTTATTCGGCACAATCCTCACGGAGGAAACTCCATTCAAAGTCCTGGTGGACGCTTCCGGATTCGTGAACCATTTTTTCACGGTCTTTTCATCGTATACAAAAGTCGTAACGATCTTAGTCCTCGTCGATCTTCCCTTCTTCTCCTCCTTATCACCCAAATCGTCTCGTCTCTCTTTTCTTCTATTCTTTTTCTTTTCCTCGTTCTCCGCCTCCGAATTCTCTTTCTTCGAGGCATCCTTGCTTTCCTCGAAGCTCCTCCTTCCTTCGTCCATACTTTTTCCCGTCTCCTCCTTCGAAACTTCCGACTTCTTGTTCCTCATCCTCAACTCCACGTCGAACTTTATCCTACCGCCGTCACCGTGATACTTTACTTTATCCTTGATCGACTTTGGACCCAAAAGAACCTGTCCACCATCCCCCGTGTACTCTACGTCTCCCATGTTCTGATCGATCCTCAATCGACAACCGTCGCCAATTATCTTCACGCTACCTCGGTTCTTCGACATCGAAATGTCGCATCCGTCGCCGGTGATCTCGAGGACCTGTTTGTTGGAACATAGATTCACCGAGAGACCATCGCCAGCGATCTTCCTCACCTCTCCTTCCTTCATTCCCATGTTTTTCAAGCGACGATCGTCTATTTTTACGGTCTTTCTCGCAATCCGGTATCGAGTGTAATCGTAGAGGTGTTTCTGTAAAACGAAACGTCCGAGGAGCGTCTTATGCAACGCTCGCGGAGATCGATTTTCCGGAGTTGTTGTTCCTCCTTCGTCCAGTTGAGTCTTTAATCGCCAGTGGTTTCGTCGTTTTTACCTGGCTTCTTCGTTCTTGGCAAATTCATTCGACAATCGGCTAGACTCAATCAGGCTCTGTTTTTCTTCTCCATGTTCGCCAGGAGGATCGTCGTCAGGTTTAACAGCCTGGTGTTGCGGTTCGACGAGGTGAGTGCTTTCACCGAGGTTTCTTTGACTTTACAATCGGTTGGATCAGAAATTTTCCGACGATGTTCTCGTCTTATTATAACTTATACGTGGTATGTTTGATATGTTTGAGTGTTGGGCGATAATATTTAGATATTGCCGTATATAATACTTCGTATAATATGGTAAATATCGCAATTTCCGTGGCGATATTTAACCAACTCGAGAACTTTTGCAGAAATATTCTGAGAATCGCATTATTTCCGAAAGATAGATTTCGGTGAAATAGCGATTGCGACGATTCGCTTTGGTTCCCGGATAAAGCGATTTTTTATTATCTTCGGTATTTTCTTCGCTAGCTATCTCCGAGTTCTGGAAAATATAAAATATTTAGATTAGCTTCGCGTAAATATTCAGGCCAAGATTGCCGCGATAGAATCTTTCTTGGCAGACGATAATTTCGAGATTAGACCAAGGCGTTTCAAACATTCGAGATATAGGTTTTTTCCCGTAACTAACCGGAGAAGCGTTCGATCGGTTTCAAGCATTAAGTTTGTTAAATCGATACGAGACTCACCTTGATCTTCTCTATCGAGATTCTTCACGTTCACCTTGGATCGCACATATTTATCATTTATATTTGATACTGGCCCTATCTCGCTATCTTTTTGTAGTAGAATCACTTCGTCAAACTCGCCAAACCTGTTATTTTCTCTTCGCCAAGATACAGCAGGTAGCTTTCATACTCCGTTGCACTTCTACGTCACCGTTCCGAATAATGCTTTAGAAAATCGATATACACTGTTCTTCCGTCAACTTTCTTCAGTCCAAAAGGACGCACGTTGAAAGAAATTTATTCGACTTTTAATTATCCAACTAATTAACAAAAATGTCACTTTTCTTCTTCTTCCTCCTCTATCGATTTTCTTCTTTATTAACGCGTTAAGAAATTTGTTGTTCGGCCCTTGATCGAGCGCTCAATTACAGACCGGTTAGTCGGTTGAACAAAAAGACAGAAAACTTGCGTTTCTCTGTCGATTTTATCAAAAATGGACACGTCGAAGTATTCGTTCGACCAACGAACCAACTACAAATCGATGAATTAACTATAGAATATTAACCACTGAAAGGACGCAACTAGAGGCGGAATAAATTACAAAGTGGTAAGACGGTGTGAGGAGCGTGGTGCCGTGGATCCAACGTGGGATCGAGTGGTTGTTGGTTTGTTGAGTAGTCGAACGAGACAGCCAGCAGCAACAGCGTAGCTGCGCCGTAATAATGGTTGGCGCGGCACGAACCGGGGTTCCTTGTCGGCCAATCCGGCCTCGCCGCTTTCGGGACTTCACCGAGACCTTCTAGCCGCCACTGGCACGAGAACCGCTTTTACACGGTTCTCGCCGATTATCACGGTCAAGCGTAGCTCTCTATCGCTAACGATATCGACCTTACGTATTTCTCAGAGTCGAGCAATTTCTTTGACACACTCGTCGGGATCTGCCCCCTTTTTTCGCTATAATATCATTATCGATAGCTTTGTTCGAAATTGGAATATGTATTGAGATTACAAGGTACTCGAATACGTGGCTTTTATTCGGAGGTAATCGTCGATGGGATTTAGATAGGCTAGACGAGGTAATAATTGTTGTGGAAGAATGGGAAACGACGTAAATTTAAACGAGAGGATTTCGTTCGTCGTTTCGCAGTGATCGCTGGTAGGTTAAAGTTTCCTGTTGGACGGTTTGTGTAATTGAAGGAAACTCGAATCCGGCTGAGTTGCTTCGAGGATGGTGGGTGGAGTGACCTAATCGTTCGTAGGTCATTGCGGTGTAGAACGTTTTAACGTTTCCTCTGATACTCGTACTGGTATATTAAGACTTTTTGGATTGCTCGAATATCGAGCAAATCGTTGGAGCATTTTCGTTCTAACGATGTAAATTTTAGAAATATAAAATGTCAAATATACGTATGAATTTTCAAACGTTAAATTTTCTAACTTGAGCGAATTACAATTTCTAGAATAGAATTGCGTCAATGCAATTCAATTTAATTTGCCTTAGGACTTACGATGTTCGAGCATCCTTAAATTAAGGATACCAGAGCTTCTTCCTTCTGATATTTATCTCGATCGTCGAAAATTACAACACAGAAGGAATCATCCAATTGTAAAGCGAAAAACTTCGTTAACGAGTCGAAATGATCCAACTAGTAAAATTCCTGACACAAACTTTGATAAGAGAGTTTATCGGAAGATAGCAAACTTCTTGCCTTTCATCAGATATAAATTACACTAAAGATGCGCAGTGATCGATCAACGATGGATTGCACACTCGTTCAATGACTAAGCACGTGATTAAACGCCTTTTACGCGATCTAAACATGCTCGGAAGGGGGAACACCGCGTGCTGACGTGATCTTGCTCGCCGATTATGATTGAAGTACATAGTGTGTACGTAACCACGCGGAAGAGAAAGAGAGGAATATATTGCGGAAGCAGCGACTAAAAAGAGAAAGGAAAGCATCGAGTGAGAGATTATAAGACGGAAGTGGAGGCCAGCGTGCTGATGTTTTTACCGCTACGGTCACGTTCAACCGATGTTTCTCCTTTTTTTTTTTTTTTCATGGACTTTGTTTTCGACTTTCAATGCCTTTTAAAACCTGTGCGTCTTGAATATCGCAATACACTGATCGAATATCGCAATAATATGTCATTTATATGTAGTTAAATCAATGGATGTAAAACTTTTAGTCGCAATAATAGGTAACAAGCGGTAGAAACATACAGATCAAGATTACCGAAGTAATTGGTTTTGTATTAAAATACAGTAGACAATATTTCTGAATAAACGTATTTCTTTCAACACGGAACGGTCAATTTTAATACATCCTATTTCTTTGATTATGTTTTTCTTTCTTATTACTGCCTCTTTCGTTTCCTAGTTGGTAATAACTTAATTGAGGCGGCTAATGTGTTTTTAAAATTGATCGTCTAAATTGCGTCCTTCTTTTTTTTTTTTTTTAGACACGTAATTTAACACACGTAACTGTTATTTTTACCTTATGTTTTTTATGCTTCGAGGACTTTGGTCGATTTGTCTTTGCAGCGAGTTTTATATGTTTGACCAAAAGGTACATGTCACAGATTCCCTGGCTGGTAATGAAAAACAAATTGCCAGCGCAATGACGCGATCTAACTCGCGATTTCTCGCTAATATTTCGCGATATTTCGAACACGTGCATTTACACGCATGGGCTATGAATCAGCGAAGATCTCGTACTAGCGACGCGACACCTTCATTGCCGTAAGAAGTAAGATTCGTTCGTTTAATTCGCGAGTGAAAGTTGCAATGTGAAACTCGAAAAAGTAAAACAACGATACGAAGAAATAGACGAAATTTAGAAGAAAGCTAAGAAATAAGTAAAATACTTTGAAAAAGAATTTATCAAAATATCCAAAATCACCCTATAGATTTCACACTCGAATTCGTTTAACCCCTTGTATAATCGGATGAACGGGGAATTTCCTTCGGGCGATTGGACGGAATATTAAATTTTCATCTGGATCTCAAAAATCGTTGTCCCTCGTCCCTCGTCCATGTGTGTTTCATTTTCGTGAATTCTGGAAGGATTGCCGGATATGGTCCGGAGTAATCGAATATCAAGCCGATTGCCAGTGCATGGTCAAGATCCGGATTTTAATTGCTTTATCGATCTGGCAAGTCTGTCCAGTCTGTGCTGGACGTTGCTTTGTTCGTTCAACCGTGAACGGTCCCTTTCGATTATTCGTTTCTCTGGTTCGAGAATTCGTCTGTGTCTGAGTTAGTCGGTCAGTCTCTGATATAGCGTGACTACGGCAACCTCGCTGTGCTGTTCTTCTTTGGTATTTTAACTTCCTTCGACCTAGATTATTATCTTTTTTCTTTTTTTTTTTGTGGAAAGAAGAGGAAATTGAGCCCAAATACGTTCACAGAAATCGATGCAGCCTACGCATCCACGATGCGACGTTTGTATTCGATTTTCTCGGCAACGTGGTGTGCGAGGATAAAATTGTATTTTACTCCTCCACACTGTACGATACTTGGTAGAGTTCTTCTACTATACCGTATGCGTATTACGTATGTAACGCGTAAAAAATTATATAAAAAGTCGTCGTAATAGCTCTAAAGCCTGAAGCAAACTTTTACTTAGGTTTCTTCCGTTCCTCGAATTCTCTTCGTATAAAAGTATCCGTTAAGTTCGCACGATTATCCAGCATATATTCAACGTGGTTTATCATTTGACTATTTTGAATTACAGAATGGCAACCGCGAAATGAGCGTGTCACCGACGAACGAGCAACCAAGCCTCGAGATGGAGAAGACGCCGCTCGAGGACAACAGTCTGAAAGTTTCGCCAGTGCAGAATGTGGCGAGGCAAGACTCTGGAGTTCCGGAGGACCTCGCCTCGCCATTGGTCGAAGCCGACAAGCCTCTGCACGAGGACGATATGGACTCGACGATAAACAGCGACTGCAACATCACCGTGATCCACGTAACCGAATCCTCCGAGGCAACTAAGCCAGATTCAACTCTGAACAACGAGAGGAAGGATTATACGGGCGAAGGGAAGGACAGCAAAGACGGAAGCGACAGTGGAGTGGAGGGGTGCGCCACCGAGGTGCCAAGGGTGAGGATCGATCGAACTGGACCGTAGAAAAATGCGAGTCCCGGGCCGTTTCGTTACATTCGATCATTTAGTGATATTTCCGTGGCAAAGGACGTTTTACTTTCGTTATTTTCGTTTGTTCATGCTTTGTACGATAGATCGAATGTCTGTTGAGGGATGAAACGCTTTGGAACAATTTCTGGCTACGTTATACGGAAATTCGACGTTAGAGAATATAGAAGAATTTTCCTAGGTCGCTCATTTTCGCGTGTATTTAGGTACATCGTAGGTCAAAAATTTGATAAAGGAACGAAAGACCTTGCGAAAAGCTCTTTAGATGTTTGCGGTACTACGAGGTCATTCTCAATTATTCTACTGACCTATTAAGCAAGGTCTTGAACACACTTCGTATGAAATTCTCCGCGAAAACATCGAAGGAGGAAAAATTCGCGCGCTTCTAACGTACGAAGGATGTTGGATTGGAAGAGCTTTCGAGATTACAGTTCGCTATACAGGGTGACCCATTTCGGTCTGTAAATAAATTCGCCTGGGAAAGTACCGCGAATAGCTCGAAGCAGTCCTAGTAGGTCATTAGTATTTCAGACGGGAAGGAACTGTTGGTTCAGGCGCCAAGAACGCTGTAATCTCAAAAAATTCTTGTACAAACCAACGTTTTTTACGCATACTTGAAAAATATTTCACCGATTGCTCTTATATAATTTCCATAGAAAATCTCTGAATAAGCGAAACGGTTAACAACTTTACTACAATAGAATGACACGACTAAGATCCGAGTCACACAGATCTGAGACTTTTTTTCGCTAAGCTATTGTCGTCAAAATGGTATCTACATTCACCGATGTCGGTTTCAGGTACGAAGTCGAAATAGCATAGATTACGCGAGCAGCTGCGGTGGCCTGGACGAGGCGTCCTGCGATTCCAGTCTAGTCAGTTGTTGCTCCGTCTACGAGGACCCATGCGCAACTTTGCCCGACGACGTGAGGCTGACCAACGGTGGAGAAGGTACCAGCGAAGGTGGTAGCGAAAGTTCGTCCATAGCAGGCAGCGTTTCCGCCAGGGCAAATCGAACGAACGCCAAGAGAACCATAGCCGTGTCCAACACTAGTAAAAAGAAAACCACTACGACCGAGACTCAAAAGAACACTAGGGTAAAGCCAACGCCATTAAGCACCAATTATTCGGCGACTCCGGCACGTTCCAAGCCACGTACCGCGACTCCAAGGGGCATCCTGTGCAAAACACAGCCAACGACGAGGGCTCGGTCCCGGGAGAAATCTGCTGTCAGAGAGAATAGTAATGATAACACGGCAAATAACAGTCGAGTGACGACGACGTTCCGTTCAGGATTGAATTCAATGCCGCCGCGAACGAGGACGAGGCCGATTCCCGATTCACTGCCATCCGTGCTCACCACGGAAATCAACAAGGACCTGGCGCAGCGTGGCCGAGGTCAGAGCGGTAGCTGCAGATCTAGGGGTGGGTCCAGCACACGTGGTGCACGCACGCCAAGTTCAACGCCGTCCGAAGAGATTCGAAAACCTCTGTCCACCCCTAGGGTACCTTACACAGGTCGCGTCGAAGCTTCGAAAGCTTCCAGACCGGATAAGATGACCACAAGTGTGGATAACAAGGCGCTGGACACGTACGCCACGTTACCTAGAAGGAACAGGAATAAAATAAGTATCGCTAAAGCCAGTGAAAAGACGGACAGGACCATGAGAAGTAGATCGGGAAGTAGAGACGCGAGCCTGAGTAGACAACAGATCGAAAAGAAGACCACAGCCAAAGATTCTTCGGGGCACAAGAGTCTGCCGCCATATCCTAGGCACAAGACCGTGGAGAAGACGCGTATTTACCACGAGACCAGCGTGCAAACTGGTCTGACCGGTCACGATATCGAGAACGCTTTGTCCGGGGTGCCGAGCGCTGTCACTGGCCCGGAAGTGGTGGAGAGATTGCACGAACAATGTCAAACGGAGGGCACGTGGGAGGATATGCACGCGATGCAGACCGACTTGAAAAGGTTGAACGAAGAAACGTCGCAGCGAAAAGAGGAGAACGAGAAGTTAAAGGCTGAGATCGTGGAAGTGAAGCGTCTTCTTGAAGAGGAGCAAGCGGATCACGCGTTTGCGCGACAAGAATTGGATAGAAACGCGCAACGGGTACTGGCGATGTTGGGCACACCGCAATCGGAACATGCAGGTAGTTATTAAGATACTTAAGTCAAAGTACTGTATCTCTTTCTGGTCGCACCTACTAGATTGAGCAATTATGGCTTGGTTTTAGAAGGCGGCGATAGCTTCCTAGAGCTGGAGTGTCATTTGCAATCTTCTGGTCAAGTAGTTGCTAATCAACAGTTGGAGATAGCAGATTTACAGTCTCTGTGCCGTATGTTAAGTAGGGTAGGTTATATTATTCTTCTAGTGTTGCTTTTGTATCGTGGCTCGACTATTTATTTTTACCTGTTTCTTCGTTATATTTGATTCGTCTATGGAGGATTTGGAGAAAAGCTTGGCTGCCCAGAAGGCATTGTTACAACAGCAACAGGAGCTGGAAGCTGAGTCGGCAGAGATGCAAGATTTCCTGCAAGAAGAGAAAGCTACTTTGGCGGACGCTTTAAAAGAGGCGGAAACAGAGGTGGTATATTTTCGATACATAGATACAAAGAGAACGAGAAAGCGATCGACGAACACATTGGTATAATTGTTCTTTTTAATTCGTAGCTTGCGAAAAAGGAGGAACTGTTAACGAAACGCGAGTTGGAATTAGAGAGGCAAACGGAGGAGTGCAAACATTTAGTGCGAATCAGCGAACAACGAAGGTAAGTATTTACATCTCAAATATATCTTGAAAAGTTTCCCTAGACACGAGTCTCTCTACTAACATAGCGTTTCGACGTACGTTTCTAGACAAGAAAATTTATCTATGAGCATGAAATTAAATGCGGTCGAACGACGAAGCAGGGAACTCTTACTTACACAAGGAGCCGCCGTTTCCGGAGCTGCGGTTGCGCTTTCCGGTCTTGGAACTAGGCTAGAGGGATTAGTAGACCAGCTGATAACATCCTATAGTATCTCAGTGAAAGACCTTGAAGTAATATTCCACCATCTTCCTTTGTTCCATCGTTTCTTTTCTATTTACCATTTTTAACGACGTGTAACAATTTTATTTGTAGGATGTGATATATCACAATGAAGCGTACAGTAGAAGCAATAGTAGCATTGAATCGAGTCCTGTTAGCTCTAAACATAGCCTGAAAGAGTGTACACCTAGTCCAAAAAGCGGTTCCTTCGTTTCCGCGGTAATTGGAGCAATCCGGAACGCGGCGACGCATCCTTTTGCAACGAAAAACACCGATAAAAAATCTACCTTAGAATCAGCCAAACAAATGTATAAAGGTATATATTGTAATTTAAATTTGATCGTTTGAGAATGATTACTAACAGCGATGAATCGATTAATCGATGATCAAAGGCATCGTGCAACGATAATGGCCTTGTCCTGTGTAATTATTTAGAATTGAGCATGGAATCATCGTCCGACTTACTCGATTTCGAAACCGAGCCGTGTCTGATGATGGAAAGCGTGTTAGAGGATGTTCCCCTGCCCGATACATACTCGCATAACATGGTATCGAGTAGCGACTCTCTTCGCAGAGCTTTGAGTTTCCCGGAAACTGTGGACGAGAGTAATCTGAAAAAGACGCGCACCAACGAGGAGTGTTCGAGTCTTACGAATCTCACGCAAGCTATTTTACATCGCCGTAAGGTATAAATAGAAAAATATCGAGAAACAGGTGTGAAATGACAAACACCGTAACGACGGATTATCAATTGAAATTTGTATAATTGTTCACAGGTTGAAAACGAGGAAGACGATGATTGTGACTCTATCAGTGAGTCAGATACCGGCACCAACGAAGGCCCATTGGCTTCGGATTATTGTCCCGCTGTTGGTCTCGTTGATCAAGTAATCGATGTAGATAACCTCGTCACGAAATTATTAAAAGTATTGCGAATAATACAGCTCGATAACGACACGTGCATTCAGGAGCTGAAAGAGGAGAAGTAATTTCATATTTGTTTGCTGTACACCAAGACACGCGTATAGAGAACGCTGTATAAATATCTAGTGATTTGCAGATCCGAGTTAGAAACGAAATTGGAGGTAACTGTGACGGAATTGGAGGAATTGCGTAAAATCGTGGACAGCCTGCATCAATCGGACGAAATTCTCAGCAACACTTCGGACAGAAGGCGTAGCGTGATGGAGAACTGTCGCCTGTTGATCAAAGAGGTAATAGCTGGTGACGTTACCGATACATATCTATAAAATGTTTCTGGTGCCGTTCTAAGAATTTGTTAATCAACGATTGACTTTTTAAAAAAGATGTCAAATGGAATAATTCCTCTATAGGCGGGTAAGGAGGAATTAAAATTTGACGAGCCCGCAGTTGCTAATAATAGTGGAGGAGCTACGAACTGCGAAGATCTCAACGCGAACGCAGCGGCTCAACCATCTTCCTAAACACGTTTCCTCTTTCTCTTGTTTTCCTTTTTTCTCCCCTTCTTTCCTTTTTGTTGTCGTCCTTTATTTCTTACGACGTGTATCATTACCGATTCCATTGTTCGCATAATTGTCCGTTGTTGATGCCAAAATGGGAGCTACGTAGGAAAATCACCCTAATGCGTATCGTTTGGGGGAATGAGAATCGAGCTAAACTGGCGCTCGACGATGTGTACATGCAAACTTCTCTCGACGAATCACGTCGAGGTGATTAGCTAATATGGTAGTCCATAAAGCATAGGCATTTTGCGTGTGTCGAAGTCGTGTACAGCTTTCTCCGTGCCGTCATGTTATGGGAGGTATTCTTGCGTATTGCTTTAGTATATTTTATCGTTGAGAGACGTATAATCCGTGTATATAATAACAGTAAATCTGTCCTCATAATTTCAAAATTGATGTAGTCGATAATTGATGATCCGATATCGTAGTCATACAGCCTCTGGCTTTCTTTCAGTCGGAGATTCTAATTTAAATATAAATCCTTTTTAATCATTGTCGTTTTTGCGTATAACATGGTCGAAACGATAGTTAGTTATCTCGCGTTAGGATTACTCGCGATTAATCGCTTTAAAAGAAAAGAACAAAAAAATTATGAAGCATAGACGAATTTGTTAAGGATACTTAATTGCGATAACAAATGAATTTCCTTCTCGTGCCCACCGAATTACATTTTACCCTGCTATTCATGACAAACCATTTTCTCAAGAGTATTAATTCCTATATACATACTTAGAGAGGAAAGCAGATAGGTTGTAATGTACCTTAAAGCTCCGTTCATTGAAGTTTACGACTCATTTTAACGTTGGAAACAAAAATAAGGAACGAATGTGTAATCTTCAAACGTAAAATGACAACAGGGTACATTAGGTTTACGATGCACTATATAGTGAGAATTGGCGTAATTAATATATTGTCAAATATGAATCATTCGAATGGAACGACACGCGATAATATTATTTGATTCGTCGTTTGTCGATATTTAAATATCCTTGCTGTTCCAAACGTGATTACAAACATGGCCGGGAATATCTTTTGTTCGAACATTTTCATAAAAAAGAAATGAATAACGGAAACACGGAAAGATATAAATATTTGTCGCAAATTATTCCCGAGCACCGAAATGATGAAGAAAACAAAGAAAATACACACGTTACATACAGAACTGCTTTCTATTTTAATGGTGAGATATATTTGAAGAACATATTCTTGTACACGCTTCCATAAGTCACAATTATTCATGTAAGTTTCGTTTATGTATTATTTGTATAAGTGTCGAAAGCATTGTATATACATATATGTAAGTGAACATCGTATAACTTACGACTTTATTCTAATTGCGTTTCAAACGATCGGTCCTTTTTTTTTATATAGGTTCCCCTTCGTTCTTTTCCTTTAACAGTAGAAGTTACTTATTGCAAAGATCGTGTGAAAGTGATTTCTTTTTCTCCTCTATCTTCTTTTTTACTTTTTTTTTTTTTTTTTTTTTTTAATGAAATAAACGATTCCACCCAGATGATATATATTCTGAAAATTATAGTCTTAAGCATTTTTTATACAAAGTATTGTGATGATATACCAAAAAAGAACTCATAAATAATGTATTTTAATTTTTAATCAAATAAATTTTGTTTCGATAAGAATCGTGTGTCGTATGTTTACTTGAGTATACAATTGTTCGTGGAGGGCTCAAGTATCGGTCCTATTCAAAGAATAATATTAAAAAGTTACAAACAACCCATCTAAACCTCACGCTGTTCACGGGCTCGTGCGATCTTAACTATATCTTCTTGATATTTTCTCTTCGTGTTTTTTTCTATAAAATCTGCCTAGTTCGTTACAAGCAAGATTAAAAATAAATATAATCTTAAGATAAAATTATAAAATAAAATAATCGGTTAATGTCGATGTAAAGGATAGAAAATGACAGTAGGAATGAGGCAAAAGGTCGATTGTCAAAAAATATTGATGATAGGATAATTACATTTTACGCGAATGTCTTGCAGCGTTTCGTGTGAAGGTCCGAGTTCTTCATTCTTGGCGAATACGACGCAACAACGGAACTAGCAAATTCGCCAAACGCAAACCAGCCCTAAAAAATAAACGTACTGCGTCAGTTTGATAAATTAAAAAAAAAAAAAAAGTGCATTAAAATAACAGAAATAATATACGAATATATACAATGACATTTTACATATCTAGCAAAAGTAGTATCATTGTACAAGAAAGATCAATAATGACACTGTAACTTTTTAAAAATGAATAAAAAGATAAACATCGGTTACGCGTAATTTAAAAAGAAAATTTTTATTTATAAAGTAAAATTCAAGGCAGAATAGTATCACGTCGGTATCGAGTGAAACTTAAAAGTTGGAAAATACCTGTGAGTCGATTTGGGCGCCGGTGACGGTTTAGAATCGACTTCCGGTTTACTGGATTGCGGCTTTGAAGAATCAATTATCGGTAAGTTAGGTTTATTATCGCCAGCAACACCGGCTAGGAGGAGCGTCTCGACGGGTGCGACGACGAATACCACGCCGTCCACGTGGATACGGTAATTCTCAGATCCGTTTTGTCGTTGATCGTAATAATCGACCGTAGAATTGTAGGAAGGCGGCGTCGTCGGGCTCGATGACTCCACGATCGATGTTTCGTTCGCAATCGGTAAACACTGAGCAACTCTGTTAGAGCCTAACGCGGCGAGTAGCAGCACCGTTTTGAAGATCCGCATGTTGATCGATAGCATCGATGTCTGTTTCTAATAATTGACGTAAATAAATATCAGAGGTTATATACGTATGCGTGTGTCCTAAACCAGATCGTTGACGAAAACCCTTCTACGACGACGCTCTCGAGTTTCGTCGATTCGTCGATACGTCGAGCAATCACGAGAAACGAAATTACTGATGTTTTGGAATTCTCGCCTAAACAAGGTAAGTCTGACACGCGACAACGGATCGATCGAGGAACGATCGAAAATACGAAAAGGACTTATAAGTTGATTTTTGATGAGAAAAAACGATGCCCGTGGCGTGGTAGCGTGAGCAATGAACGTCTTGACGATGCGGAGGATGAGCGAGGTGTGACGACGTCTCCTGCCGACCGGCGATCCCGGTCCCCACCTGGCATGGAAACAGATCGTCAGGCAAGTTCAAGAACCTGCGGGCCACTGTGCACGTTCTGTTGCATACATACCCAGGTAGAACGTAATCTTGGTTGGAATTGATTTTTCTGCTCGGACGACGTTGATATCTCATTCTACTTTACTTTAGAATTATCTATATTATGCGTCAGTTGTCTGTCTTAAGGGCGATTCGAACGATAAATTTTAATCAACGCCAGATTTCTCTTACGCAATAACATACTAACCATGAAATGATATTCGTAAATTTGCAAGTTACATGTCGTAGCTCGTAGAATTAGAAAGAAACTGTTTCTACCATCTTTTGCTTGTGTTATGCTTATATTACGAAGATATCGATAGAGAAGCAAAGATTAAATACACGGTAAAAGAGGTAATAAATGTCAGCATTTATACTTAAGGTTTTACAGGATGTAATTAATTGTTTATTGTCGTAATGAAATATATCATTTCGTTCAACCTCTTTAAGACCCGTTACGTTTCTTGTTTCTTTTTAGGTCTTAATTAATCTACGTAATTCTATTCAAAAACAAAGTTCGGTTGGTAAGAAGAACAACGAAACCATTGGTAGCCGGTTTGCTCCCGAACTTATACACACTCTTTCGTGCGTAAAATATACCGAACGTGCGTGTTTCTGTCGGTGCGCACGCGAGCACCTACCCACATACACACGTACGTGCGCCCGCGTGCATACACGCACATATACGGGACCGATTTGTAAAGGGCAACGGCCTCGTATGGCCCCACCGAGTTCATTTCCCCGTTCCTCTGTCTCAGCCGCCGCTTATTACCGTAACCTTGCCCTTGCTCTTACATTTCCGCCATGCTCGAACTTCGAGGATCGTCTTCCTGGTTCGCCTTGAATGGCGCCTACCGACGAAAGCTTATAGAAGATCGGAATCGCTTGAACGCGACTCAAATTCAAACGTTCCAACTTGAGCCTGCAGATAAGAGTTAATCGTTTATCTATCGAGATAAGCAGAGATAAATTTTCATCATCCGAGAACATTCTGTAAGGGAGAACATTCACAAAATTTTAGGTTAGACTTGGCACATATTTTGCAGGATCTTATTTCAGGGAAAAAATAGTAGACTTTTGTTCGTGTGTGCGTGTATATTTATTTCTCCGTAAACATGATACTATCCTACGATACATTGTAGATGTAAATAGTACAAATGTAGAAAAAGATAGAATAGCTTTCAGTGTATATATAGTTCGATTACGAGATCAAAGTTTGCGCTTGAAGTTTTCATATAATTTCTTTTATATATTTTCCTGGTTTTTATACTTTTTTACTATCTTTTTTAACTTTTAACTATAGTATACAAATATCACAATCGTCATATAAATATATACTCTTAAATAGAACTTATGTACCTCTTACTAAACAGAATGAATTTTAATTAAAATTGTTGTCGTTCTGACAAACACCTAATTTATCCCTATATCTTCCAGGTCCGCAATTCTCGATACCGCCTCCCAACAACACTAGCTCCTGCTCCGCCAACTTGTTGCCCAATTCGTTCCTTTCCTCAGATATCGAAGGTACGTCTTCCTCCTCCTTCTTCGACAATTGTTTCTTCAACGATATACCCGGCCTCGCTGCTTTCAACGCTTCTTCATCTTTAACCGGTAGATCATCCGAATGGTCGAGGTTCTTCACTTGCGAACTTCTAACGTTAGTAGACCTTTTATTTCCTTTTATCGAACTATCAACGAGTCCACGATGTTCTTCCGTATTCCACAGGCTTCTAGTCCTCTTTACCGTCTTTTTACCATCGATAGACACCTCTTGCAAACCAGGCTCGGAATTTTTAGAATCCATCGACGATGTTTCTAATTCAATTTTCTCTGTGTTTTTAGCGTCAGACGACTTGTCAGTATGTTTACTTTGAGCTGTGCTATCTCCCTCTTTCTCTATATGGACGATCTCGACATGGTAAGGCTCCCTCCCGCCATCTGCATCTTCTGTCTCATAAACCATCGTTTCAGATGGCTTCTCCGCGGTCTGTTGCTTGCTGCGTTGCGACATTAGCTCGTTTAACTCCAGCGTCTGAGTAGCCAGGTTCTTGAATAGACCACTGCTACCGGAAGTAGCGACGATCACCAAAAAGTTTTCAAACTTGGCATCCACATTGAAGTCACCGTCTTGTCGCTGATCATACGTGGCTGGAGCCGCGTTTGTTTGCGGAATTAACGATTTAGATAGAATGCCTGTAAAATTACACGAACATGATAGAGCATAAAAAAGAATGATTCCAGTTTCATATGTAAACATGAGAAAAAGTCATTAATTTACAAGTATATACTCGAAATAACACAAAAAACTTATCTGAAGGAGTGGAAGAGCAACGTGTAATTATAGCAAAATATATGAAAATTAAATGTTAAGAAAGGATCTATCTTACGAAGAAATCTATAGTATGTAGTTGTATACGTCATTCTACCTGGTAACAGGATGAGGCACGCAACGTGCAGTAGCATCTTGGTGAAACCCTTTTGGAAGCGTCCGCTCGAATCAGCCGAGCTGAACGAAGTCCGATCCTCGACTGTGCGAGAGATTCGTCCGTTTCCTTGGCAGCTTTGGATCGCCGGCGTCTTGTATATAGATCGAGGGAATATCACTGCTGGGAGAGGGTAAGAAACGTCTTGTATGCCTGGCAATCGACTTACATTAGACGATTATGAAGCGACTACCATCCGCCAACACCGCTCATGATAGTACTGCTTCTCGCATGGTGTGTAGCTTCTTTCACGATTTTATCCCCCTCTACGGATTAAAAGAAGGAAATCGAGCAGTTCTCGCAAGAAGTTATTGTGCTGACTGTATCG
This sequence comes from Bombus fervidus, assembly GCF_041682495.2. Classification (NCBI taxonomy): domain Eukaryota; kingdom Metazoa; phylum Arthropoda; class Insecta; order Hymenoptera; family Apidae; genus Bombus; species Bombus fervidus. Next base: position 12,513,555 of record NC_091527.1, on the reverse strand, counting down.
TGCGTGTTTCTCAGGCACGTCATTTTAGAATTCATTTAATAGCACGTTCCCTCAAGAAGGATCGATCGATCAGACATCTCTTTGTACATTTTTGGATAATTTTAAAGAAATTATATTCGAAACGATAATGCAATGTACAAAAGGTAAAAATATGATTCTTAAGCTTCAAAAGAAAGATGAAATTTTACGGCAATAACTCTTAACCTTTTTATCTATTTTTAGTTACTGAAGAAAGAATGGAGGCTTTATTATTAAATTAATTTATTTTTGAATTAGATAACATTAATGTTGATAATACTATAGCAGTGGCGGTGATAGACGATAGACGAAAGATGACATTCGAGAATGACAACGCGTTACGTAATTCTACGATATTTTTATTCCCTCGATCAAAGAAGACCGGAGAGGGCAAGCGTACAAAGAATATGTTCGCTTCTCAGGATCGCATGCTGTTCGTATCTATTTACTTATCTTGATCTGTAAAACTTCGAACGAGGTTCCCTCGTTTTTTAAAGATTCTTTCGATAGCAATCTCTTTATATTCTACAGAATCAATCGTTTGAAAAGTATCTGTTTTTTTAGGAATGTCATATAATTTGAGAAATTATTCTACAGGATGTTTTATTCAACGTTTAAATAAAATTAATCGTTCAATATGGATACGTAAGTTTATTACAACAATTTTGTAACCCTGTCAAGTATAATTGTTTCTTATATGTATTATTATATACAGCGATTTAGGGAATTATGGCCGAATAGAAATGTAAGATGGGGCATAAGTAACTTAACGTAAAGCCGAATTTACACTCTTTCACTTTGTGCGTTGTTGCAACGCTGCTCTCATTGTCGTTTCATCCGCGGATGAAAGCAAGTGTTCAACTACCGTGTTCTTCCAATAGGAAACAATATAAATTCGACTTAAGTCACACGAGGAACATGAGGCAACTTCGCACAATCGCACAGGATTCATCGAATATTCATGGCACGGCTCAGTTTAAATGCATTCGAGCGTCTTCCTCCTGCGCCAAATTCCTTGTGTTGCGCCTTAGATCGTCTAAAAGTTTTGATGGTAATCTCATCGTCAATCTACAAGAAGAAAAGAATAAGAAAAGAAAACGAAGAAGATTCAAATCTACTGTTTGTTTGAAATGTTTTTTTGTTTTTTTATTTCTCATGTTTATATCTTCAAACTCTTATTGCAACTCTATATACAATTTTAATTTCACAGTTTGTAACCTCGTTAATTAGTTTGGCTAATTAAATTCGCCAATTTTCTATTGGATGAAATATACATTTTAATGTTTCCTGCTTTCGTCGTACTCACGGAATTAACGATAATTTTCGTTGACTCAAACGACGACAACGACCCTTTCCATCCGGTGAATATCCTAATTTGCACCGTTTTCTAGACAGTCTTTTGGACGGATTCTCCGTGGATGATCCCCAGTTATCATGCTTCGTTGGATTTTCCATCTTATCCTCAAACAGGTTTGTAATTTTGTCACTTAACCTCATTCTTAGTATACTGTCGTCGCTAGTTGAATTTTCTAAACTTTCAGTTGATGAACTAGCTAAGGTTTCGTTTGTTTTTTCAGCGTCCACTGGTAGAAGAATTTCCGCGTTTTCTATGGTGGAATTTGTATTTGTCTCGCTGATCGAAGGAAATGTCGAATTTTGAGAGGAAGAATCGGGTGTTTCAGAGACATCGATTTGTTCTGATGGAACTGTTTCGGTGGTAGTCGTAGTACTGGTGGTGGGCTTGACGATCGGTTTCAACGTAAAGTCGGCGTAATCGTAGAAATAGTCGTATTCCTGTAATTCAAGATCGTGTTAATTTACTTAACACTACTTTTTTCGTGTCCTAGAAACGCGACAATTTACTTAAATATTTTTTACGACTGCCTTATCTTTTACTCCTCCATCCTTTACTTTAAATCAATATTACCACGTACTAGCGTAAATCTCTTAAGTCTAGATGCAACATATTTATCACGCCGTTAGTAAAGATAAAAATCAACGATAATAATAGTTCTTGTTATCGCGTCATCTGACCGTACCGCTTATCGAGGTACATTAACATCCCAGCGGGAACATCGCGACCGATAGTCGTCGTTTTACCGTGTAATCGTCAAGCATCTCCGGGTCCAACAACGCCACCACTTGCACATCCTTCAGGTGGACTTGCACGTTTAGATCACCGGTTTGTCGTTGATCATAGGTCGTCGTCGGTAAGGACAGACCAGTCACAACGTGATAAGCGAACACGAGGAGGAGGCCGTAACGCGGATACATGACGAAGAGGACCGTTTTGCTTCGATGGGCCACGAAGCAATGGAAAAATGCACGAGGATCGTCGACGGGATTGAGACTGACCGGGGTCCGGTTAAAAGACGGCGTTATACCGATGCTCTACCTTGATATAGTGGTCAGTACACCGAGAAACCGGTATTCTTTGTCGCCGAACGGTCATGAGAGCCTCGAGCACAGTGGCCGGACATTGGCCCCATCGTGTACCGATATACCAGGAAAGCGTGCACACACGAGAATGCAAAGCGATTCCGATTTAAATATTAAAACGCTACTCTAAACGTCTCCCACAGCCTCGCGGCAACGGTATACGCGTATAGAGAAGACAAATAAAGATCTTCGTACAGCGGATGCTGGGATTCCTTTTATATCGGTCGCGTAACGTTGTCCTTGTTCAAAGTTAACGCAACCAGGGAAACCAGATGAGAATATATCGTAAATTAAGGGAAACATTGATAAAACGGAATACTATCGGCAGGTATCAAATCGTACACTCTTTGCAAAAATATTTCAAGATAAAACGAAGATAATACATCGAAAAGGAATTGAGTAAAGGAAGTATAGCTGTGAAAGAAGTATTTGATGAGAAACCATTGGACAGGGTATAGTATTTAACATTATAAACTGTATTTTATAATATATTTTATAATATTACTAATACTAGATATGTAGAAATCACTGGTTAGTGATCTCTACAGGTCGTAACTCCCTCGCAATTCGCTCGCAACTGTCTCGCTATTCACTTGCTACTCACTCGTAACTCCCTCGCTACTGCAACTCTCAAACTTTAGTCTACTAAAACTTTAGTCCGACTAACGCGACTACCTTTTATTCCACGGTTTTGTTCCACAGATTTGGATGACTCGTGGTCAAATACACGTTTTTCAATTACCTAATGTCATAAAGGGCTACAAGCATATAGTCCATCGGAATTTACCATTTTTCCATTGCTTTTCACCTGTAGTGTATAGAAACTTTCCCCAGAATTTTTCCCCAATACTACAGATATACATAAGTAAATAAAAGATTGGTTCGTAATGATTAATCATTGTCGTTAATTATTATTGTAGAATATTTAAAATAAACATAAACATAGTAATTTTTACGTTACACGGGAAAATATCGCAAAGATGTCTGTGTTCCTTAATTTACGATACGCGAATAACACGGTACATATAAGATGAACGGTGTATACTGTAAATGAAAATTACTGCGACATAGTTAGAAATTTGTTATGGTAAATTACGAATTTATTACGATATTTATACACACAGGTCCTAAAGTCGTAACGATAGTAAAACGCGTTAAGATGCGCTACGCAGATATTTTTGATTGTGACTTTATCCATTATTGTGAAACCGCAGGAAATAATCGTGACCCGATGAATATAAACTTTCTACGAATGAGCAACATGGCAGCAAAGACGCGTTAGGATGATACTAGAAATAAAAACGGTCGATTACGCAAATTCGGTGTCATCGATGTGTCTTTCGATGTTTTGATTCACGATCGTTTTTTAATGTGCGACGTCGAATCAACAAATGCCGCGGATATGGTTCGATTGGTATCGATATAGAGATCCTGAATGGAACAACGATGACATTAACGAAAACTGGTTGAAATGTCATGTGCTGTTTTATACGCACAACCGAGGAAGTTCACCGTGTCGTTTTTTTAATTCAGTGCTTAGTGCTTGATATCGTGTTCGAAAGGAACCCACGCATAATTTTCGCCCATTACAAAAAAAAAGTCTTGCGTCAGGCATCGAAACATTATTATCTACTCCTCTGAATATTATATCGCGTCGTTTATCATGTTTCGTTGTGACGTAAACAATGTTCCAGTTTTTTAAAAAACCTGGTAAATATTTTTTGATGTTTCACTGATGAAAGGGTTGCTCGATAATTACATCGTAGTTAACCTAAACGCAAAATATTTATGTCTTCGTCGTTCCAATCTTTAAACTCTGTTTTCCTCCGCTTGTTTCGCGTCATCACCGAAAATCAAAATATTTTTCAAGCGTGTACTTATTAGTAACATTTACCGGGGTTGTAATTGCAGGACAAAAAGACAGACCCAGATCTTTCCAAACTTCTCCCACAAAATCAACAAGCTCTGGGAAATCATTCGGGGATGTATTCAATAGTGGCTCTTCGATTCAAACATCAACAGATGCATTGTGCAGCTTTGAGGAGGAAGAGGAGGATGAAATTCTGAATGGCGAAACGGAAGAAATATGTTCCTTCAACTCTCAGCTTTCTAAGACACTTCCACAGATACTTGCAGACAAAGGTGCTCTAGGCTATTTCATTCAGTTTATGGAAACACAGAATTGTATAGCACTTATTAAGTTTTGGCTGGAAGTGGAATGCCTGTGCAGTTCGTATAATGTATTAGAGAATACGACGGAGAGTATCGAATGCTTAAATTGTGTAAAGAATACAAATAGTATTTCTAATTCGATAGACAACAATGAAAATTTCCAATGTGATGTGGCACAGAATACTATAAATAGTCATGAAAGTAAGAAACTATTATTCGATGAATATGTAAATAGTAATGATGTGAAATCAAATTGCAACGACATGCCAAAGACTAGTCAAACCATAAGCAAAATGAGACAATCAAATCACAACTGCAGAAGAAGAAATATGACTACCATTAGGCAAGATGTGTTAAGAATTCATAAAAGGTATATTACCAAGGATACTTTGGGTACGAATCAAATCCCCGAAGACCTGAAAATAAAAATGGAGAAAGTTCTTACCTGTGAAAACATTGAGCCTATGTTGCAGTGCCTATCAGCTGTTCAAAAGATCGTATATCAGATATTAGAAAATGAGTGAGTATAAGAACTGTGAAATGCTTATACTACTTATATTGTGGAATTTAAATGCAATTCTTTCTAGACACATTAATGACTTTTTACGAAGTGAATTTCACTGCAAACATCAGATTGATGTTCTTACAAGTGGCAATGTACAGTTAGCAGATATATTGTACAATGAAACAGCATTCTTTTATTTTATGGAGTTTATGGAACTTGAGAATAAACGTGAATTATTAGACTTTTGGATGTCGGTCATGAGCTATAAACAAAATTTATTAGAAAAAAAGGATGCTGCAGATCCCGAGGAAGCACAAACTGATGCTCTAATTATTTATGACAAGTACTGATTTACCTAACAGTTTCCTTCTTTTATGATTTTGTAAATAGATCAATAACGAGGTCATCGATATTATCATTGTTCAAATTATTATAGGTATTTTAGCTTACAAGCAACGATGCCACTTGGTTTTAGCGATAAAATTCGTTTCCAAGTCGAACAGAACATTTGTCGCGAAGATGGAGAAGGGCCACAACCCGATTGTTTCGATAAACCTTGTAGAATTGTATATAATTTCCTGAATAAGGTAAAGATACTGTGTTGACGTAATAAAACATGCTAGTACTCCTTCAGAACCATTGCTATCAATAAGATTCAGTGGCTTCAACTTTAGATAACAGAAAATTCTTTTCCAGTATTATCTACCTACCTTCTTATCATCTCAGTTATATTACAAATACTTATCAGAACTAATCAGTACTATACAAAGCAGTCCATGCTCGAATTTACATCCTAGGCTAAAAAGAGCAGGTTTGTGTTGGTTTACATTTATCATACTCTATGTAATCGATAGTGAGATAAAAATAAAATGATTTCAACAAAATTTTTAAATATCTGTAGGTTCTGATTGCAGTAGTGAGGTCAGTTCCGTTAGTATCAATATGCAGAATACCCTGCAGGCAGGGAATGAAGGAAATAAATTGAACAATAATAAAAAAATTACTGGTGGTATGAACATTGATACCAGACAACTTTATGATCCAGATTCCTTATGGAAACGTAACAAATATAGGTAATTATAAAACAAAAATGCCGTGCAATATAAATATTTCAAGATATATCTTGTTTATTTTATAGTTTGAGCGTCGGTTATATTGATTCGTTAGGCAGATTCGTTACTGAGATAGATCCCGACCCTCAAAGAAAATACGGTGAGTTATTTCGATCAGTTGCCTTGAATGTACAACGCGAATTGATATAATCGTTTCAAAATAATTTTAGAATCTCGATTAACGCGTGCTGTAAAAAGGCTTGTAAATATGGAGCAAGATAAGGTAAGTTTCATGCTTATCAGTAATGTTTATGTGACATTCAACGCATGACTTTTAATTTTTGTGTGTGTGCGAATCTAAATTAAAATCGATATAATTAGGCCAAAGAGGAGTTAGCATGGAAGATTGCTGAGATGATCGTTCGTGAGATCACCTCTTTGACTCGAGGAGCTTCGAATTTTTCATCTTGATGACAGACGCTAAGTTCGACGTCAATTTATTTCTTTTACGTAATATACTTTGCGCTTTAAGTGTTTTAAGGTAAATATTCTGTTTAACATTGTGTATGTTTTCTTAATTTTTTATAAAACGACATCGCGTATTCCAAGTGCCAAATTGCGTAATGATAAATCTAATTATTTTACTATGAAATATAGTAATTGAAAAAGGAGTGAGTTCTTCGTATCCATAAGTTTTAATATATTTATTTGCTTTTCGCAACACGTTTAGAACACACGTGTATAGTATCAAATTTATTATAAAATTGTCTGTAAGGGAGAAGCACATGTACATTTTCTACGTTTATAAGAATTCTTTTCAAAAAGTAATTTTTTATTGCGATATTATCTCACTTTATTCACACATTCGTGATAAGTTTAATAATTTCAGGTTTCATAAAAATGATAAAAAAATTATTGCAGTTGAAGGAAACAGATAATAATATTACTGTAAATGAAAAAATACAAAGCTCTCGTTTATTTAAGACACAATAGCAAACCATACAAACGAAAACAATAATTTTCAAGTGCTTTAACTTCATACTCTTTCTAACGTTTATGAGATTATAAAAGTATTCGTTTCTATTCTAAAATATAATTGTAATTTTAAGGCGACTATATTAGACGACTTATATATATTATATAAGGATGTACAGAGCATATGTATTGTGTCGCGTTCAATATAGCGTATTACTTAAATTATTCAACTGCCAAGTATTTCTGTAATTCAGTACATTTCTTCTATCTTCTGTGAACGTAAATGTCATTTGTTTGCAAAAATATAAAAAATGAAAAAAGTATTTTATTCGCGATAGGAAAACAATTTATGACATATCGTAAAGGAGTGTGATTGGAATGCGATATGTATGTCTTAAAAATCAACGAATGAAATGCATTGTAGATATTAGAAAGTGAGTGGCCATTTGACGAAATTGTAGATTTTTAGCAGTCGAGTTTCAAATAATAATTTCATTTATTTCGCACAAACCTTTACAAGTTTACTATATATATATAATAATTACTATAGATTCTTTGAGGCGCTCTTACATTTTAAATGTTTATACTTGGCAGTATTTATTATAGAATTTTTAAGTGATTTATACAAAGCATTCAGTTTGTTACTTGTAGAGTCGAAAAACTTTTATATACGATCAGTCTTATTATGTATAGCTAGGATTAGTCGGTAATATATAGCATTACATAAAACTTATTTTATTAAAATGGAATATATTTTTAGAAGAAAGTATAAAGAAAATGAAAATTGCTATACATAATGTACTAAGAAGATGAGTTGGATAATGTGATGAACATATGCAATCCAAGACTAATGTTCTTAAAATGTTAGTGGATTTTAAGTTGAACGACGCACGTTAGTTCCTCTTCCTTTAAAGATAAAAGGATAATTATTTTAAAAATAGATTAACAAATCTTTCATATAAATCTTACAGTATTTTGGCGGTTTATACTCTTACAATGATTTATATTTTTAAGGCTATAGAAGTTTTCGTTTTTATATGTATGAACAAATTTTGTATTAGTTATTATATTCCTTATATTCACACAGAAATTCTGGTGCTACGCGGAAATACAATTCGTTACCGAAAAACATGATCTTGGTACTCTTTATAAAATATACATGTAAATCTCTAGAAAAAGGAGTATTCGATCATTTGTTAATAGCGATGTATATAAGAATTTGTTTTATTAAAAGGAGAGGGGTTGTTGCACGAATAAAATTTGTTAATCAAAAAAATCAAGACATCTCTTTTGAAAATTCTACGTGTATTATTTGTAGATATGTATTCTTTAAAGGTGCTCTTTATTAACCGTAATAAAAACGACGATCGACAAATTATCATGTTTTTTAAATCAAAATATTAGTTATATTAGCACATGATGTACTCGCGCAACGTTCAGTGATGCTTAACACTTTGTAATTTGTTCAGACTGAATTGCAACATGAAAATATTAGATGTATGATAAAAGGTTACACTCATTAAACAGTACACTACTCTATATAGATGTGTTCTTCTGATATATGTAAAAAATAAAATCTTTTAACATTTATAACAATTAACAAATGTATTTACCAAATTAGTACGAAGAATCAATTTTCCATAAAGCTCTTTATCGCTATATGGAAATATCTATAATTTCTAATCTCTAAAGAAAATCTTATTCTAAACGTAAGTTTATATGTAAAGAAAAAATTCTTTTATGTATACAATATTTCTATACAAATAGTGATTCTCCAGTTATATTTTTCCCTTAAGCAATCTTCATCATAAAATGGGCTATTGAGCACATTATCTCCTTAAAGCATGAAAAACATATAAATATTAAAAATATAGCTTTCTTTAAAGCGCATAAGGCAGTGGATTGTTTGTATTACTACGATTGAAAAAGGAATTTTCGGTATCACAGTTCTCAGAACGAAGAAGATCCGTTAATACTCGTATGTGGGGGACAGTCAAATTTGGGATCCAGTAAAGGCGATGATTCTGATAATAGCGTATTTTTGCCTCCTTTCCCTAAATTATGACAGCATTCCAATCGAAACTTTTCCCTCTTACTCCATCTTTTGTAAACAAGAGCATTGAAGAAAGCTTGAAGGGGATTTGTTACAGCCTATCAATAAAATATTCTCATGAATCGAACTTGTCGCATTGGTCTTAAAAAATATACGTACCATTATGTACCAAAGAGTAATGATAATTTTAACCGGTAGTTGGAACCATAAAGTCCATAATAAAATTCCGTTGATTAAATTCGGTAACCAGCATACATAATAAACAAAATTAGTCAATGCAAATTTGAGCTTTATCGCTTGCACCAATTTCCTTTCTCTGCTTGTTATTTGTGCCAAACTACAAGTGACAGCAGTTTGAAGATCTCGCGTCGACGCGAAATATAACACAGGATTGACTATCATGACCACTGCTAATAGCACATAAGTAGCACAATAGTTTGGCAGAATACGTAATGTAACAGTGGATAACGATGTTAAACTATGACAACTGGGAAAAGAAAAGTGTCATGATACTTTAAAGAAATAACAATGGGTAACATTGTTGCATGCCATTAAATTGAAACAAAAACTAACTTTGCATCTGGCATATATAAGATTGTTAAGCCAAATATAGTTAAAATTGCTGGACATATCCATGCAAAGGCATGGTAACAAGTAGAATGTCCAGATCTGTCTCCTAGTAACAGTTTCATGTCTATGGCATAGCAAAGAGTCCAGATCCATGTTGCCATATAAAAATACTGTATCCAAGCCTGGTAATTTTTTTTTGATATTAATATGACAAAAGATTAAAACAAATACAGGTTACTAATGCGGTGAATTTTTTAATACAATTATTTTACCGACAAAAGTGCACAAAAGACAACACTTGATGTATCATCTTGCATTGGCATTATGGATTTAAAATTCATCCATATCGCCGATCTAATAAATACACCTAGAAAAAATTCAAATTGAGAGGAGAAAAGTGACTTTCTTTGTTTTTTATTTATTTCATATTTTTTCAGTATTAGATAACAAATGTAATTACCTAACGAGGCTAAGAGGTCTGCAATCGCAAGCCATATGATGATCTCTCTTCCTCTAGATACAGATAAGCTTTGCCACCTGTGAGAATAACTAGAGGTTTCTCTTGGAAGTATCTACAAAACAATTTCATCAGTGATTTATAAGATTTTACTAAAAATTTCCCTTACCTGATACATTGCACCTAGGATACCTATAGAAGAAGAAAGCATACAAACAGTGTTGTACAAATCTGTATTGAATTCTTGCATTATTACAATTGCCATATCTGTGCTGTTAGAATGATGACAACAGAATGTTTGTATCGTTGGATCAGCCATGATTTATTTGATATTGATTTCTTTCTTCTTCATCAATTAAATATACGTATATGTATATACACACGAGAAGAAATAAATAAATGTTCGTTTAAACACTAGTTATATCGTAACCTGATCTATGTATTAATTGTATGGAATATGGATGGAACGATTTACGGTTACTCGAAAGACACCTTTTCAAAAAATCTTTTCGAAGAATCAATAAGAATGCGTTCATTTTTATGTTAAAACGAAGCCGTACGAGATTTCCGGCACATTCATCCGCACGCCATATTTAATACTTTATGTTTCGAACAGAAGGTAATTATGCATATACCTTCTGCGGATAATACAGACTTCTAGTAATAATCGTTATTTAAATAATACAATTTAACGTACTCTTAATCTCCTTATCTTTTTAAACGACTGGAATTCATATCTACATTTGTTGCTTGTAATTAAGTTCAACGTTATTCCTTTAAATATTTTATTACCACTGTAAGTAAATATATCGAGATATGTTGGAAAAAGGAAGAAATCTCGATTACATATATACTTTTGTTATTACTGATTATTACCGAATTTACACATTTAACATTCAATTATGTTTCTAACGAACTATTCATATTTATTACAGAAATATCACGCTTCAACCGCGCTTTCCTCCTCCTTCTTTTTGTCATGTTTTCTCCATTTAGAAGCTCTTGCTTCCGGATATTTTTCAGCGAGAAAACTACACACGTCGCCATATTGAGCTCTTAATCTGATTAGAACCTGATCCTGATCCCTGTGACGTTCTTGTTTACGTAAATGAAATAACCACGAAGGTAATTTCGTGTAAAATGGTTCAGGCTTTTTTTTCTGCAAAGGAATTCTTCCATTCATTACGTACTGTTTAAAATCTAAAATTTCGTCTCGTGGAATTTCTTTAGAGGTTCGAACTATCGATGGCGAAGCAAGTACAGTAGGAAAATAATTATTTTCTTTCCTCATTTCGACCACATGCAATTTTTTCTCATTTGCCATTTCTTCGTATGTTTTCTAAAAATACCGTTAATAATATTATTATCAATATACTGCAAAGTTCCATATAATGTGAAAAGTACCGTTCTTCTTTGCTACCGCTTAACACAATTTCAATCAACGTACCTGTTGCAGTAAGCCAATGAAGAAAGCTTTTACGATGTAAGCCACGTTTTTAGATCCTTCGACTTTAGCGTACAAATCTTTGATACCAATTGCTTCGCAACATGTTTTAATAACACGATGACATTTCAGTCCGTAACCCTTCTGTTTTTGTTGTACGAATACTTTCGTTTTCCCAAATTGTCCATAAAAGTCATGGAGTACTAGAACAAAAGGTATTATAATTTTACATAGTTATAGAACTAATAATAGACAACAAAGGACACAAGAGGATTGTTTACCAGTATGTTCGTTATGTCTTTCGATATACATCAATCTAAGTCCTGCCCTGTTTTTAGCTGTATTTATGGTTGATTTAAATTCACGTCCTGTTATCTGTGAAAATCCAGCCAAGCCTTTTCCATTTCCAGTAATAACCATACTGCAACAACGTTTCGTTCTACCCATAGTACTTGTCATAACGGATGAATTTTTGGCAAGTAATATCCAAGACTCGAATCCATGGAAAACATCTGAATTGGTAAAAATTTCACTTACAATTTATATAGATATGTACGTATATATGTATCGAACAATTATATTACAAACCGCCATCAACAGGATCGGGTGGTCCGATTTTTTTTCCACCAGGCTGACCTCCGGACCAACCTCGGTTTAAAGGGTGAACTTTGGCTCGTTTTGATTTGAACACAGTAGTAACCGGGGCAGTATCAAGATTATTTTGTTCTTCCGCCGTAAGACGTCTTTGTTGAATTGCAAATTCTCCATGCGTGACAGGGGCATTCAATCCAGGAAATATGAACGGTATTTTTCCACAACCCAATTTTTGACCACGATTTAAATCTCTGGGCTTTATAGTACCTTTCCCTCTTCCTCTTCTTTTACCAGCATTACTAACGCTTGTAACAGATTTCCATAATTGCGTAGCTGGTCCTAAACACAGATGATATTTCCAGATTATCAGCGTTCGAGCAGAACCCAACAAATGTTTCTTAAAGCATGTCGAAGAAAGTTACCTACTTCTCATATAAAAGGTAGTATTCCTTGCATGTTGCAATAATAAAACCTGCGGTGTCAATAAACCAATGGTGGTAGCTGAAAATAATTTGTAGATGAAACTGTGTTGTCACTTCAAAGTTAAAGAATTAAGAAAATTCTATAGGATATAGTTTGATGACACATTTTAGGTTATATAAGCAAAAACAAACAACAATTATAAATAAAGTTTCGTAGAAAAACGATATGTGAGAAATATTTTATGTAAATTACCATCTCTCGCAACGCTGGTACTTCTTACATAGTTTGTAATTGCTTTAGAAGCATGGTATATCCATTTTGCCATATTAACCTTATCGTTGCGAAGTTTCTAAAGAGATTTTCTTCCTGAGAGGAACAGGATAGTTGAGAAAATGGACGACGGATGCCGCTTAATGTCGTATGCTGATGGAACATTCCTTTTACTTATTATACGTATTGACGTATGTGTAGACGGAGAGAGTGCATCTCGTCCGTGTATATGTATAACGAAAGGATAATTTTGTTATCGAAAAGCTCGAAAAGTAAAAATCTATGAAATACTAATGTAAGATTAAAAAATCCCAACGACTTACTCAAAATAAATATTTCAATGTTTCAATATTAATGAATCGTTTTAGAAGTTGAGCTTTTCAATGAGATATCGAAATTGTACGCGTAGCATAAACTAGAATCGGGCATGCCAATCTCGTTGCGTTTCATTAAGGGAATACGAAGAAGCGAATTAAAAAGAAAATTTCATCTATTTCTGTTGAAAAAAGAAAAACGGTAAATACGAGAGGAACGCGCAGCTAGCGACACGTTGCATCGTGGTAGCAAACCATCGAACGACGTCAATCGGTTAGACAGTCGCGTACCGTCGCTATTCTTGATAAGGATGGTCGGTAAAATCGTGGTAGGCACCCCACGAAGAAAAATTCGACAAAATGCATAGCAGGGTGCGATGAAATTTTTCCAAGGACAATGCCAGACGTAAAACGCTAGAAAAGGACAGAACTAGATAGGTAATTGGAGAAAGAGGAATAGAAAGAGAAGCGAGAAAGGTGGGCTGTGCCGAAGCTGGTGGCCATGAGACGGTAGTAGATTAGGTAGACGAGGTGGTTCCTGGCTGGGATGTCAGGGATCAGAGGCGCGATAGGCGGACGTATAACGGAAGATCTATAGGTTTGACCAACGGCGTAGCGGCGAGCAGCGCGGGACAACCCCGAGCAAGAGTGGAACCGCGCGGAAAGCGATCCAATGGAATCGCATGGACGCGTTGATTGGCGGGGTTCCTCCAATGACGGGATGGTTAGGGTGTCGGGTTTGGCTCGGAGGTCGGTTAGGTGGCCCCGCGAACCCCTCTAGAGGAAGGCGAGTGGGAGCCCTTCTCTCACACGCAAAAGGGGACATCTCATCACGACTCTTGGTAGCAGGCACTTCTCCGTAGTGGGCACTCCACTCATCGTGTCGTCGTACGGGTTCTCCGCGAGAGGCTGTGGGGCCCGAGCCCGGACGAACGAACGAACGAACGAACGAACGAACGAACGAACGAACGAGTGAACGAAAGAACGAACAAACGAACGAACAAACGAACGGACGAACGAACGAACGAAGGAACGAAGGAAGGAAGGAAGGAAGGAAGGAAGGAAGGAACGAAGGAAGGAAGGAAGGAACGAACGAACGAACGAGCGAACGAGCGAGCGAGCGAGCGAGCGCGACCGGCCGAGCCGCTGCGCTGGTCGAGTGGGTCTAAGCGGCCGTGAGGACCTCTCCAGGAGTACCCGACAGTCCTCTTCATTCATTCATCCATCCATCCATCCATCCATCCATCTATCCAGCCAGCGAGCCAGCCAAGCCAGCCAGCCAGCCAGCCAGCCAGCCAGCCAGCCAGCCAGCTAGCGAGCCAGCCAGCAAGCCATCCATCCATAGACGCTCTCTCCTCTCCTACGGAGAGAGAGTGTATCCTCGACGAAGGTGGAGGCGAACCGTAGAGTGGTACATCTACCATCGTCTCTCTATCGGCAGAGTCCAAGGACTCGAAGACCCCCCGGGTGATTTCAGTCGGCCGCCGGCCGGCTCTGGCCGGCCACTCTCCTCCTCGACCACGTGTGTGTCATTCTTCCGTTCTCGCCTTTCGTTCCGTATCGTTTCGCATCGCGTCGCATCGCATCGCGTCGCGTCGCGTCGCGTCGCGCCGTGCCGTGCCTTCGTCGCTCGTGTCCTCGCTCTACGTTTCGTGTTGTGCCTCTAGGATCTTCTTCGTCCTGCGAAAGACGTTCGATCGGTCGTGTGCGAACGCGAAAAGAAGTAGACGGTCGGTCGTCGGTGACCTTGGTCGTTGGTCTCCGATCGTTGGTCGACGTTGGTTGGTCCTGGACGGTCGGTGCTACGCAGCGGTGGATCCACAACTCGCTTAGTTGCACGGCGTGTTTGACCTCGTTCCACTTTCCGGATATCATCCGACCTGGTGAATGCAACGCGAACAGAGGAATGCGGCGAATGACGCGGTGTCGCCGCTGGACGCGTCCAGCCGCAGCCAGCCTTCCTTGCGTCGATATAATGGACGCGTTCCGCGTATTACCGCACCGAGTCGGTTGATCCATCGATGAAAACCAAATTCCGAATGTACGTCGTTCGGTTACCTGGACGATGAGTCGATCCAACGTCTTGCAGCGATCGTGCCAAGGATCGTTAAACAGTGTGCGATTATTTATCGTCGTCCGATGAATGGAACCAAGTGCGGCCGTGTATCGTTTAAAACTGTGCCAAGAGTGACGCGGTTCTTCCCTCCTCGTTTAAATAGACGATATCTTCACTGAACATCTGAAAAGATATATCTTCGATTTTATCGTCCGACGAAACCAACGAGAAGAAAAAAAAAGAATTTTGTAAGAGAAGTGGTAGAGTGTGCGAAAACAAGAGAAATAAGGAGATATCTGTAAAAATCATAGCGGTGGAAAGCGAAAAGGCCGAGCGACGCGGTTTTGTCGCTGCGAAGCATCCGGCGATTGAAATTGTCCGTTGAACGCGTGCTCGGCGGTTAAAGTCATGTCGGTATCCAGCGGCTAGCGCCGGCCTCAGGATTCCGCGAAGCGCGAGCTTCAAGTACCTCGAGGGCGCGGGCCTCGTCGAGATGAGCGGTGGCAGCGGCGGGAACAGCGCCGGCAACCAGGGGAACGGCAATGCCACCAGCTATCACCAGCATCAGCAACAACAACAGCAGCAACAACAACAACAGCAACAGCAGCAGCAGCAACAGCAACAAACCCAGCTGGAGCAAGCTAGCTTGCTGACAGATCTGAACGGTATCGACCTGGCGATGAGCCTGTCGCCCAAACAGCATTCGTCCCACGTACAAGCCGCTGGTGGCGCTCATACCACTCCGTTCAGCGTCACTGACATTCTCTCACCCATCGATAACGAGTCGTTCAGGAAGCTGGAGCAGGTGATCGGCGTCGGCGTGGTCACGCATTCTCAGGTATCGCCTTACGGAAACGCGTGCGGCGCCCGTGTCGGCGGCAATACCGGTAGCTCGAGCGCGAGCAGCGGCAGTCCACCGCTTCACGGAGGCTCGACGCCCGGTGGCGGCACACCCGGACCGGTTTCCGGTCCGAACGACGCCGCCGGAGGAGGCAGCGGCGCTGCCGGTGCCGGCTCAGGCATGACCGCCATGGGCAATCCTTACGCGACCATGCAACTCACCTCGCAGTATCAGTACTGCGCCGCGGAATTATCGTATCATCATGCGGGGCCAGCGGTCGCCGGAGGCGCGACCGCCACCGACCCCATGAGATCCCATCATCCGTGGTACGCGCCTACACCGTCGGCCACCAACGATCCCCGTTTTGCCAGTGAGTACTTTGTCTTTCCATCGTTCTACCGGAATTCTTGCCTCGTCGATGCGTCGCTTTCTTTTCGCGTTTTTCGGTTCCACCGCTTTCACGCCGTTGCTTCCTCCGAAAATGCGTTACAACGTCGGCAGTGTCTTAGAACGCGAGATGTCTTATATACGCGTAAGCGATCGAGTTAGAAAGGAGCTGTTCGATCGAGTTGGCAGACGTTCGCGGCAATTGGATTCGTCGATTCGTTAGATTCTGACAAGTCCGCGAACGCGTAGACGAAGAGTAACGAGTTTGCTTCAGAGTCTCTCGTACGCGACCGTTTGCCGATTAATAATTGATTTATCTGCAATCGTGTGATTTCGCTAGTAACATCAACGGTAAGTATCCTCGTTCCGATCGAAATGCGAGACCGTCGTTTTCGTTTTTTCCGTCGAACGTGAAAAGGAGAAAACCGGCTTGTACGTTGGAACGAAGAGCGGAGGAAAGACAAGAGTAAATAGGTAGGCTACGTTCTCCGAGAGCGGAAACGTCGTTTCGTGTGGGTTGGTTGCACGCGATCATCCCTTTCGCCATCGACGAGGCACGTCTGTCCCGCTTCTATTCGCCTCGTGTCTACCTTTGTTATTACTAGCTCGCACTTACGTCCATTTAGCCATCGATGAAGTATCAGACTCGTATTTCAAAGTCCACAACCGCCTGTCTTTCCGTCACGTCGCGCATCGTCTCGTAACATCGACTCATGAATTCATCCGTCGCTCGTTGCTCCAAACGTTTCCACGTATCCATCCTCTATCCCGTTAAATACGCGATAACGTTGATCAACGATAAGGATAAGCCGAATATTTCAAAAAAGTCGCGACTCAAACTTTTAAACGTCGATCGTTCAGCTCGAACATTGAAATTTCTATTCTTCGAGCTTAGCCGTCGCAGTCAGCTACTTCTCTCGAGTTCTCGATACTTGTCGTATCGCAAGAGTACCTTGACACGCGTTTCCAGGACAAATCGAATCTGCATAGACAGTCGTACTCGCGGATAGCACGATTCTTCGGGCTTCTCGCGTTTCACAGGCCGTTGAAGAAGATTGTCGGCCAACAAAGCTCGCGTCCTTCGGACTTGTGTCAACAGACGCTCTTCTCCTTGGATTTCTGTCGGCCGCACGCGCCACTCTGCTAGCCGCTAGAGAACGTATATCGATCCCTGGCCCCCGAAATGCGTGGCTACCGGACACTACCGGAGATTTTAGTTAAACAAATAAGCCTGAACGACCCTCGTCGCGCCAAGCGACGTTACTCAACGTACAGAACGCTTTCAAAATCAATTTCTCCCGATTTTCGCGCGTTGCTACTACGCGTCTCTAAAGAAGAAGACGAAAGACACGGTGAAACGTCCGATTTGAACGTCGATACTTGCGTCTTTGGCGATGCCAGAACGGACGATAGTCTCGTGGTTTCTGCTCTCTGATAGCTGACCGTAAGATAGGGAGAACGATTTGTCGTTCGCTGCCTGCTCTCTCTCTTTTCTCTTTCGATAGGGAGTCGTTACGAAACACGCACGCTATAGCGACTCGTTCTTAGGATTAATATTTTGCTTGCCTCGTTACTCAGGAAGAATATATACGAGCCATCTTGCAGATTAAATTTTGTTTACCAGTTTGCGGTAGCCTGAAATGAGACGCGGAACTTGCTCGACGCTCGATCGAACCTAATCGTCTTTAAAAATAATTCACCGTTATAAAGTCGACTTTGTAACGACGAAGAGCAGGATTTTTGTTTGTCCGTCATATCGGCGATACCGCGTAATTATCCGGTCGACTGACGCGTTCGACCGGCTGTTCAGAATCTTACCTAACGGGAGATTCGACTTCGGTGGTCAGGTAGAAGACGTCAATTTGCTTAATGATATTCTTACAAGCTTGAGCGAGCGCGATCCACCCCCGTGTTCGCGCTCCGTTTCGTCGGAACGATGAACCCGTCATTCCTCTCCGGGCTTCCATTGTCCCGGCCCATCGTCCACGTTTCATCCACGATAGTCTCGAAACTTTGTCGAAAGAACTAGCATCGTGCGTAGTTTGATATCTTTGCAAGTTAGAAGATCTGATACCTCTTTCTCTTAAGTATATTTCACGAAATCTCTGATTCTCGTCGATTTGTCGACGTAGGCTTCGCTCGGATCTTGCTCAAAGGCGCCACTCCATCTTCGTTCAGCGATTCGTTGAACAAGAGGAAACTCGATCAACGATTTACAACTCGTACATTCGATACGCGAAATATCAATCTAAGTGGAGAGTGGCGCACGGTGGACAAGTTTCCATCGTCGATTTTTCCATCATTACTGGATGCGTGGCGTCGCGTAAACAAATTCGGTCGGTGTTTGGTGTCTCGAGTGGTATTTCTTTCCCGAGGCGGGCACGGCCTGACAGGCTGAGAATACGTTCTCACAGACATAATAATAATTCGGGACTTCATCGTCGGACCTCCCGTGCTCGATGACGTAGCACTTTGCGCGGCTAAATCGCTCCTTTTGTCCTGGTCGAGACGTGTCCGTTCTTGACAGCTCTTCGCCAACTGACAAGGGATGGACTGCTCGTTGGGTTTCAGTAGCTCGAATTCAGAGGGCCGATCTTTGCTCTCCCTTCGCTCGCCTGTGGCTGGCTGCCTCTTCTCTCGCGGCATGTCTCGCGTGCCTCTCGTCTCCTCTTCGCGATCCTCCACGGATTCCAACGGGATAAATTATCTCGAACCGTTCTTCACGACGTAGGCCGACGGGCAACTGAAAGTTCTTCGGCAACCAAGCACGCAACAATGCGCACCGAACATTCTCCTGTAATGGAAGATCGACCGAGAGAATACCGCTGTAAGATGAAAACATACGAGGAAGCAACGAAGAAACTATCGTCGTGTTCTGTGCCGCGCGAGGTTCCTACGGAATCGTCTTTCTCGTTTTATTTTATTTTATTTTATCTTTTTTTTTTTCTATCTAACATAAAACAGGTACGGTAGAGCGATGCCCGACGTAAAAAGTAATTGCGATTACTTACTTTCCTTCGTATCTTCAAATGCGAAAAAAGAAAAAAACAACGTATCGCCATTGATATTTTCAATGCTCTGTTATAGTCTCGCGGCTGATGGGCGCCGCGGCGGCGGGCGCCGGGACCAACATGGCCGGCTGCCCTGTGGGCCAGTCAATGGGCGACGTGACCAAGTCGTCAGGTATGGGAGTGGGCGTCGGCGTCGGCGTCGGTGTCGGCATGGGCGTCGGCGCCATGCAATTCCCCCACCTTCCCCAAAGACGAAAGCGTCGCGTTCTGTTCACTCAGCAGCAGGTTCACGAGCTCGAGAGGCGGTTCAAGCAGCAGAAATACCTGAGCGCGCCCGAACGGGAACATCTAGCCGCCCTAATTCACCTTACGCCCACTCAGGTACGTGTTAAATGTTTTCCTTCTTGGTTTACCGTCGGCTGTGCAGCGATCACGCTGCACGATCCATCGGTTCTACGATCCATTTGCCATCCAACGTTCGATCCAAACGTGAAATTGTCAAAATTTAATCCACCGATGCGTTCAATTCGAGAAGTCTTTCGTTACGTAGTAGGTAGATACTCGACATTTGGTTACCGAACCATCTCGTCTCGAACGTACGTTCCGTAGCCTGTTTCAAACAGTCGCATGTTTGTCTGTTTTCACCGCTCTAGCTACGTTACGAGCCATGCTTTTTCTGCGATCTTGTCGCCTTATTATCCTTCAAATGATCTTCTTATTGGTCGCTTTTAAATTTCGTCTTGCGTCGTAAATCATCACCCGATGCTTGCTACGCGTAACGTTCAACATGCCCAATTACAATGTAGCGACAACGTCATCCATCTCGATCTCGATCAGCCGGATCGGTCTAGCTGCTTCTACCGCCAGAATGCGATGCTTCAAATTCTGCACACACGCTTACACGCCTACGCGCTTACACGCTTACAGGCTTGCACACACGTACACGATGAGGATTAATTGCTGAGAGGAGATTAATTGCAGAGAGCAGGTGGTGGGTGTACGCGTGGGTGTATCTACATCTCTCGGCCAATCGGATCGATCGACCTCAGGGGCGTTGGTTGCGTCGGAGTTGTTAGCCGGAAATGTCGAGGCAACTGCCGACGAATAGACGTTCGATTACCGCTATAAACGGGCTTCTGAACGCTCGAAAATTCCTGAAATTAGCCAATATGTCTCAAGCGATCGTTAAACCGTCAGGCCATCATCTATCTACGTAATTGATGGAATTTAGGATAAATGTCGAGTACTTGTAGCATTCTCACGACTGTAGACCGCTTTCGTCCTTGTTCTTTACTTCCTCCATGTATTTTGTAGCAGACGATTGGTATACCAAAGTGCGAACACGTTCTCGAAGATCGTTCTTGGTAGAATTTTTGAGGAAAGTAGATATCGGCCATGTTTCAGCGATGTTCGACGCGTTAAAGTCGAACAATTTGACACGTCGACTAACTTTAGCGGCGAGACTGTTGAGCAAATCGTGGAGAACGATGCGAATACGTCGGAAATAGTTATGGAAAAGGTGTGTTTGTTCGAAGAACGAAAAATGGAATTCGACCAGGTAGAATCGTCGGCCAGAGCGTCGTTCCGACTCAACGGCGTGTAAATATTATCTTAGGAAGCCGAAACTTTTCTCTATTGCCGGTTCTTGATCGGCACCGATTAAAGATGCTACGAGTCTCGCAAAAGTAAACGTAAACTGCTCCTTAAAAGTAAATTGCCCCGAAAGGCCATAAAAAATTAATTCTCCCAGCTACACTGAACGCGCTAAAGCTTTTTCTATACGTTAATTGTTCGTTAAAAAATACTGTTACGACGATATACTACACTACGTTACCTATTTATTTCTTTGGCTTTTATTGCTTCTTATTAAATTAAACTGCTCTTCAGGATGTTTCCCATGTTCGTAATACTCGTACACGATATATATATATATATATGCATTTTAATGTGTTTAATTAGACTAATGTTCCTGTGGTTTCGTTCGTAGATGGGCCGATTTGGTCGGCTCGAGCGAATCGTTTCGGCGGTCGCCATTTAAAGCGGTCCGCCAGAATCAGATTTTAACGAGCAATCTTCATTGGGCAGAAAGGTCTGCTCGGCACGATGCGGCAGTCTGGCAACAATAAATAATTGTTGCGCGGCTCATTGGTTGCATCCTGGTCGCTCGTCCCCTCGTTCAGTCTGTCGTTTTGTCTACCGCGCGTCTCTCCGTTCAATCCGCTCGTCGTTCGTCTAGTACTTTCGACCTACGATCATTCATAAACATCGTATCTCGAACGAACTTTCTGTCGGTAATTATCAACGACAAAAAAGTAACGAAAGCGGCCAACTTACCATTTTCTCAGTCGATACGATATAGCAAATATTACGTTGTCGAGTATCGTACAACATATAGCATTAACGTAGTAACTACTACGTTCTTTCATAAAATGCTCGAGACAAGCTTCATTCTCTAGAGTTTAAAGGGACTTTGTTCTACAAAAACTACTTCATCTCCTCGTTCTTCTTTCCTCCCTTTTCTTTAACGACTCATCGTCATCGCTATCGTCGTCATCAACCTCAAGCTGTATCCATTCTTTTCGCTAACTCCAAGAAGAGAATGGAAACAAGACTTTGAACGCAACGTATGCCGAGAGGAAGGTGTGCGCTCGCGCGTTGCTCCCTAAACCGGAAGTCGTCGGGGCTCCCCTGAGTCGGTGAAATCTATGCGGAATCGAGCGCGGAAGTTCGCAAAGAGGGCTGATTGCAATCAGCCGCGGATTTTCGCGTGCTTTCGCCAGGGGCGAGCCCGCTGTTGTGCGCTCGCGCGCACCTAAGTTTCGATAACGAGTTTCGGACTCGATGGTACTCGGATCTCGCCCGAGCCGTGAATGCTGGCCATGAAGGCCAGCCTCGGAAACGGGACGCGGAAAGAGACGTTCAAAGAAGAGATAGCGAAGCAGAGAAAGAGATACGAAACGCGGCTGGCAGTTGATGGTTTTATATATGTACGTGTGTGTACACGTGTATACCTGTATATATTCTTACATGTACGCGCACGTATATGTGTATATATATAGCGGACTCTTGAACTTCTGGGGACAAATAGAGACCAAACGAGCTCCCGGTTTGTCGTATATACGTGTAGATGTATTGTGTGTGTGTGTGTGTGTGTGTATCTGCGCCGCCACCCTGCGGTACCATCCACTTACGGCCACTCGAAGTCTACGTACGAAGTCGTGCTCTCCGTAGGTAGCCCACGATGGCTGCACGGGGAGACTAACGAATCATTATGTGAGAGCTCTGTGAATCTTACGTGCCCTCGCGCCGTCTCGAAAGCGATATTACGCGAGGAAAGGTCGGAAGAAGTGGAGCATGGTCGCGTTGCTACGAGCGGTAGAAGCGTTTTTACGAAGCGGAGACTCGTGTGGTGTTCGAATATTATCGGTAATTGTTGTTCCGATCGTCCGAGTTCTGTTGTTTGTTCTTCTTCTTCTTCTTCTTCTTCTTCTTCCGCTTCTTCTTCTTTCTCTTCGAAAGATTCTATGAGGAATTTTTTGGATAAGTTTCATACGGAACCACGTAGGATGTCTATCGCTTCTTTGAAGTGCTATACAAACTCCGAGATTACGTTCTACTCCGTTCTGAAAGGAAATTGACAACATTCGGGTTACCTGCTAGTTTTGAAATACAGCTTCCTGTCATACGCGAAAATGTACGTACCGAGAAAGATTCGGTATCACGCGTTCCATTCGCGAAATCTTTTTTATCGTGTGTTTACCTTCTTCCATTCGAAAACCGTCTACAAAATCCTCGAGTCAAAATTTGCGATACTCGATGCTCGATTAATTTATGGATAAATCTGTTTCGTTGGATCGAGATCATTTTTGCAAGCGAACTGCCACGTTTAAAGACAGCTGAAAATCCGTGAAAGCTTGCAAGTTACTACGTTCGAGGTAGTCGAGCTAAATGAGAAGACAGACGGAGATTTTTTCATCGCGAGAAAAGGCTATTGCGGACTCGACGGTCCTCGAGGAAGATTCTTTGGGACGCGATCGAGAATCGATACTGAATTAACGAGTCGAACGACGTAACGAACGGAAAGAAGATATACCGATCTGCGCTCTTCGAGACACTCGAGCCACGAGTTCGACGCGAGCACACTTTCGAGTGCTTGCAAAGAATCGAGAGATGCCAAAAAAGAAGAAAAAAAAAAAAAAGAAAAAAGGAAGGAGGAAGGAGAAGCAAGTAGAAAAGAAAAAAAAAAAAAAGGAATTTTCCGCCTGTCGTTTGCCCGATCGACGGGCCAAAGTGCCGCATCGATCGTTTCCGGGAGAACGTCACGCAAAATCGACCCCGTTTCGAGTAACGAGACGAGCACTCGACGAACGACGACGAGGAGCACCGATTCCTTTCTGCTCGTTCAGCTCGATGACGATGGATCCCGATGAGAACACAGCGATAGAGAATCTCGATCATTCTCTCGTTGTTGTTGCGTCCGTTGTTTCCGTCGTCATTTTGGTTTTACGGTTTCTCCGCGAATCTTAACCGAAAAACGTAGCTTCGATTTCTCGCTGCCTTTCGATTTTTCCATAACCGTAGCAGTTCTCCACGAATATCACATCGCTCGACCTGAAATAAATTTACTCGTTTCATCGTTTCTACGTTTAAGCGTGATCGAATGTTATCCACGAGACCCAACAAACGGTGTTTAAAGAGATAACGAGGTCGTGTCACGTGTCAAAAGAGAAAATCCGCGATCCTGTCGATCGTTTCGCCGAGGAATCGTCGAGGAATCGAGGCGTTTCGCGTGTTTGCACGACATTGAACTCGCATAGTCCTCTTCGGTGCTCCTCCTATTGGGGTTGCTGTATAAAGTCGAAGAGGGTAGATTCGGTGGTAGGCAAACCCATTATTACGATTATCTCCGTGGTTGAGTCGCAAGGCTCGTGCACTAAGTTGTCACGGTTCGTTCGAACCTACCCCTTCTTCTTTCCACCCTCGTCTTCCTTTTTTCCCCGGGCGCGAGCATTTTTCCGACGAGAAATCTTCTTTGCTGAAAAATCTCCGTCCTCGTATCTTTGTTCATCTTTGTGTACCTTACTGCATAGGAAAGATGCATTACACGCTTTTTTCTTTTCAACTAGAATTTCTTACAGTAGAATAATATTCCATTATTTCGACTATACCTATTGTTTTTTCTGACGATGAAACATCCATGTCCGTCTAGAACGTACATGTTCGGCTATCGATAGTCTCTCCGCGTTGCAATTGCGTAATATTTAGACAGAAAACATTCGATCCAATTGATCCTGAAATTCGAACATTAAATTTACCGTGCCAGTCGACTTTTATGTCGTCAGATAAGGGACAATTTACGTAAGGACAGGATAAAATACCTTAAAAGCTTGAGCTATCCGTAAACAGTATTAAAGGCTCTTTCGATGGACGAGCAAATTTATAGCGAGCTTGGCCAGATCCGCCCTTTGCATGTGCATATAGAAACATCTAATATTCCTTTCTAATCTATACACAGCATGCAAAACGTTTATACAGGGTTGCTCGAAGGTGGAACAATATTTGCGAAGCAGCCTTCTCTTCAAATTTCCTTTCTTTCGTCGCTAGAATATATAAATAGAATCTTTGCGAATAAAGGATCAAAATCTCGAGTAATAAAAATACTCTTTCTCTTTTAATCTTGTAGGAGGAACGGTGCTTTTAAACTTTGTTGTTAGTTATTATTTTTAAGAATATCGAACGCTCCTCGAATATAATCGTTTCGCGAGCTCGCATTTGCTTTATTTTCAAAGTATCCATTTACTTTCCAAAGTCCTTTTTATTAATGTATCAACTCTAAGACGATAAACGTAAATTCAGCGTAATGGAAATGCTCGACCAGCCAAAATCCTATGGAAGCTGGATGTTTACGTCGAAGCACCTTAACTCGATTGTCCCGGTATTCGACGCGACGCGACGTTCGAAACGTTTCATTCGCTGGCCGAAAGCCGTAGTAGCAGAAGGAGCCAGTGGACGATCTGGCTGGCGCTAACAATAACGTCAATCGTCATTGTTCAAGAGGAAACAATGGTAGGCGAGCGGCGATTGTTTCGTCCACCGGTTTCGAGACTCGCGAATTCCGCACTTCGGTGATTTTTCATTAATCCGCGATCTCGCCTGAACTTCGCGGTTTCTATTAATTATTTAACTTTTGATCAGACTCGCCGCACGTTTTTTGCACTTTAATTAATGTCTCCCTCTTTCGCCATGCTCGCCAACCGCGCGGCAGGCCGTCTAAATTCCCCTTGATATAAATTCTCTTCTCTCTCTCTCTCTCTCTCTCTCTCTCTTTCTATCCCTCTCTCCTTCATTTCCATCACGTTTCATTTTTTCTTTTTCCTTTCTCTTTCCTTTTTTTTTTACTTCCTTCTAATTAACTTCTCTCTCCCGCACAGGTCGGTCTTTCGCGTTTTAACGAGCTTTAAACTCGTTGTAACTTACCGGGCATAATTTGCGGAGACCCGTTGCGCGGCCTCTCGCGATTAAATTGTTGCGATCAATTTCGTGCTTCGAATTGCTCGTTTAATTCGTCCACGTAGCGACCGATTAATTATGCATCCTGGTTGACGTCGGTTTCTCGTACCGTTTTCTTCGTTCCCGGTTTCCGCTCTGCCTTCTTCCTCCGCGATTATCGGATACGATATGACGGGTAGTTTGACCGAAAAGTTGTTACACAGGCTGCTCTAAGAAGCATTATCGCACCTATCGAGTCTCGATTCTTGAATTATGTAACTGTCAAGACGTGTTCCGAAACGATACGCTATTTCATTTGGTAAAGCGATCCTAAAAAGCTTAGGAATTTTAAGCGAGTGTCGAAGAAACTAAAAAGTTGATAATAAATGGTAGAAGAGAATGTCGTTGTATGAAATATATCGGAGAGAGGTTGATAGCATTCGGTAGACATCTCTCGTTCGAATCCGATACCGATCGACCATTCGAAATTTCGAGCTTAAAAAAGGGGTGAAATCCAGAATGTAACTGAGAAAGAACGAGATAACCAGCCTGGAGGGACATAGTGAAAAAGAGAAAAAGGGAGAGGAAGGCGGGCCAGAGGGAGTGTAATTTGCCTCTAATGCGGCACTCGACGAAGCAGCTGGCTCTCCTCTTCTCCATTCGCCGGTCGGCCGCAACCGGTAACAGTAGTGATAATAATAACAATACCGACAACAATGCCAGGAGTGGCCAGCCATTGTAACAATGGGGAGACTGCACTTGGAGTAACAATGCGAGCGCAAAATGGAGGGACGCATCTGTGTGTCCCGCGCCAAGGAGAGACATGGGGAGTAGGGGATGATGCGACGAAGAGGAAGAAGAGAGAGAGAGGGACATCGTCGTCCCAAAGACGGGAAACGGCTCTTCGACTGGACGAAACACCCGTGGAAAAGTGTCGGCCGTGAAAATTTTCTCGCCACGGAAGTTTTCGACAATCAACGAGTAAAGCCATTTACGTGCTAGGATCGCTGCGTCGATCCTGCATCCTTGTACAATAAATTAATCAACAAGAAAACAGCTAATGTGTCTGGCCTGCGATTTTCATTAAAAGCTATTTAATATTGTTGTCCGTAACGATTAAAGTTTCTCTTTTATTTCAAAAACGTTGCTTGGATTAGGTACTCTAGACTTGTCGAGATTTCTAGCAGGTATTTACGAGCTACGTAGTCGAGGAACGGAGAAGATCTTTTACTTAACGTATTACCGCAAAGATGTACCTCTTTTAGGTTCTATATTCGAAGATATCGAAAGTGATCTTGGAGGATCGAGGCGGGCATGCGCGCGTTCCACGCGTGAAATTCCTTTGGTGACGAAATGCGTGCGGTTAATTGGACGTCGTGGAACGCGTGCGCGTATCTCTCGAGTGCACTCACGGCTCCCTCGCATAATAACGCACGCATGAATATGTCGTCGGCTTTTGCGGCCGCCCCCGCGTCATACCGCGCCATCGCCACGCACACCGGCAGCATGTGGCCGGCGTAATTGCGTTCCTCTCTTTTTCCTCGTCTTCCCATAGAACCTACAGGTCACTGCAAAAGTCGGTGATCGGTTACAAGCACTCGAGGTAACAGCATCGACGATCTGAGAAAAGAACGAATCTGTATAAGTCTATTAGGCCGATAGAAACGTGGTAAAGAAGAAGCGTTGTTATTTGACGCGCAACGACTGATCTTGGCTAGAGCTTAATTTGCCAATCGATTTTGGACAAGGTAACAGCCGAGTTGGCAGATTTTAAGCGACGATTGTTGGCATCGAAACGGCGATAGATCCATAAATCTCCGCAGCTCTTTAAATATATTAACGGAATAATAGAAATTATACCTACAGTTGTTTTCTACGTTTCTACTTTTACGAGGAAACCTCGCGTAAATGGTGCATTGATCGCAACGGAAAGGATTCCACGAGTGTTTCTAAGCAGTCTCTCCAGCTGTTTGAAAATAATCGGCAACAATTGTTCTCCCAATGCGGACAGACCTACGCGATACAGCCGTCGTCTTATGAGTTTTTCGCCGTGTTTGCGTCAATTATCGCGACGAAGAGGCAGCTTTACGAGTGTATTGTAAATACACTCGAACGTGCCTGTCGCGTAATACGCCACCAATTTCTTTTTGCGCTACGCGTACTGTAGAACTGCGCGGACCCGTTCTTTTGTAATCCCGCTGCACCTCCGGGACGGTACGCGAGGGTGCATACATTTTGAACCGCAAACATCCGCTTCCCAGGCTATTGGATCATCCCTGCCGTGAAACGACGAAGAAATTAGAGGGTGGAAAAGTGCGATCAGGAGCAAAAAGGCTGGTCAAATGGTCCTCGCGATTTCATCAAATCTTCTTCTTTAAATTGTTTAGACCTTTGCAAATGCGATTGATCGGATACAATTCTCTCCCTCTCTCTCTCTCTCTCTCTCTCTCTTTCCCTGTAAAGTATTCTGCGATTAAAAAAATTATCCTTTCCAATATTCAAAGTGTGTGAACAGAAAAGTTAGATATTTTGGAGAAATTGTATTCGCGTTCCATCGTCGAAGAACGAGGAAGAGACGTTTGTTCGTTCACGTTGAACGCGAATTAGTTCAGTCGCTCGTTTGAGAGAAACTGGAAAGTCATTTCTATTTGCCGGGCCGTAGACCCCAGGTTTTCAGACATCCGACTAGTAATCGGTAAGTCATCCCCGGCCCGATGGTATTGAGTTAAAACAACAAAAGGGAGGCGGGAATCGTGTTTGCCCACGGGCCACCACTCAGAAGAGTCAACACGGGACAATTAACAGCCCTAATCATAATTTGACGTTGCTTGATCCTGGTATTCGCAAGCTCATCGTTGTGGTTCCTTGCACTTTGCGGTGGAAACACATCCGTGACTAAAGTCAAGCCTCGCAAATGTAATCCCTTTTTCCTGCGATTTTTCCTTCGCGCCAACTCCCTCTGCAAATAATTGTAATTGTCGATTTAATAGAAGAATAGTTGGTAGTAACAGGAAGGGATATATCCGAGATTCTAAAACAGTCCTTTTCGTTCGTTTATACGTTACACGCTGTTTATAAAAGATAAAATTTCGCTGTTCTATTTAATACAAATCATTCTGTAAAGTAAAAGAGATAGAAATCGAAAGACGCGTGACTTACACACTGGCTCGATTACACCAAGAGAATAGGAAGGAAGGAAGGAAGAAAGGAATATCAACATCCTCCGTACACCCCTAACAACAATAGATTAGAGAAGACAATCAGCCGCGCTGCCCGAGGCAAGCGGATGCGTTCAGAAACGGTTCGGAACACCTCGAGTGGCAATTCTCGTCAATTACACGCGTCTTTCTTTCGAGCAACATCGAAACGAGCCCCGTGAATTATCCAGTAGCCCGAGGCTGCATGGGGTTTCCAGCGGATAATCCGTCGAAAGTTGGTGTCGGATGAAATTGCCCGAGGAAACAGTTAGCGAGGCCACGAAGGGTGGCGACGCCCGATACCACTCGGTTGCTTACGATGGTGGTGATGGTGGTGGTGGTGGTGGTGATTTTGCGTGAACCCTCGATGTACGCGACGTAATGACGTTACGCTAACTTGATCAATCGTCCACTTTAACCGCATACTCCCTGCCGAAACGGATGTACGAACTCCGGCCTCTGTCGAACATAAGCCAAACAGGTACTCCATGTTCCTCCCAAATGTTACATGTTCTCCGCCGCGCTTTGATGAACTGCCCTCTGAATTTATCGCTATTCGATACGTTAATTAATGTCGAAGTAAGAGACGAATAGTCCGTGCGGAAGCGACCTCGTGTCAAATGGATAATCGCCGGTTAAAAGCTGGAACTTTTCTAAGTGGAATCGAATCGTTCAAATATCAGCGAAACGGAACAAAGTTCCATCGATGGTGGAAAAGAATTCGTTTGAAAAGGTTCACGTTTGTTCGTCGAGAATGATCGCAGGAAAGCTGTGTTGAAACAGGAGCTTCGAAAGCTTCTGTATAGCTTCTATGTGATCTATTGTAGCATGCTAGGAGAGGGCAGTTATTTTGGTTGCAGTTTCTTGAAAATGTTGATTCTACGGTCAATATTAAGTCGTCAACCTTAAATCAGCCGTGAAAAAGCTCGTTACTGTCAATTAGCTCGAAGGAACGTGTCGACGGGTCTTTGTCGGCAGACCTTTTAGGATGTATGCGGAAGAGAAGAAAAGCGCAGGGTGTTCGCAGATTCGCTCGAACGGTTACGGGAGGCGTTTCATTTACCTGGCTGAACGAGAGTTAACCACGAGTTAATCGAAAGTTAAAGTTAAGCTCCCCTTTCTCGGTGTTGAGTAAACCTCGGTCGGACCCCTGTGGGCCCTGCTGCCTTTTCGCATCGGATCCGTCGTACCCATCGAAAATAAACAAGTTGTTCCTGCTTTCCTTTCGTTCGTTTCGTACAAGCAGCCATTTGATAGATTAGTTTTTCTGAAAGAATAGGTTTTATATTTAACAATCGCAAGAACGGAAAATATCGCGAGAATGGAAAATATCGCAAGAAGAAAATCGAAATAATAACGCGATAGCGTAGATAATAAATTTTTCGATTCCCTTGGAAGTATGAGTCGCGTGCCGACGAAGGTGATATCGAGTTATTCGTAAGCTCGACTTGGTTTGTAAACTTTATAGACGCGAAAGTTGGTCTGCTCGTTGAGAATCGGCATTCGCCACGAATTTCTTTCCTCCGTGGCCTGCGAGTACACACCAGTTATATCCCTATCTCGTTCAAGTTTCTCTGTTTACACACCGCACCGTTGCGGGAGCGACGGACAAACGGACTGACGGACAGGCCGTTCCCTTGAAATAACAATTCTCTCCGACAGTTCATCCCGTCTTCATCTCGTCGGATCTTTCACTGTCGTTGCCTATACGTTTATAGCTCGAACACGATCGCAGATATCGATACGTGCTCAATACGAATTGCTAGAAATTACAAATTTTCCGAATAATATATTTCTCACTCTCTGCGTGGCGTCGATTGTTCGATTAAAATCTCATCTCGAAAAATCTCACGACACGAGTCATGATGCACGGATGCAAAAGTTGCTCGAAAGAAGTCTCGCGGCAAACGCGAAAACAGTAACATGGTTTTACCCAGGACAAAAGGAACGGCGAAACGAGCGGGTGACACGCGAAAGTGGAGAATGCAAGAACGCGTTGAGGCAAGCAAGGCTGTTTGTAGACCTCTCGAAGTCGCCGCACGCCCGAAACTCCACGGGCTTCGACGAGTGGATTATCGGTGGAAAAGGAATTAACGAATGGGAGCGGCGAGAGAGTACTTGCCTCGTCTAGTACCTCTTCGTGGCTTTTAGATAAGGTCTCTCCGCCCTACGCATCAGTCGTACTACAAAACACACGCGGAAAGTCGCGCGGAAGGGCTCACCACCAGCGGATTCAAAGCGCTTTTCTTCGCGACCTTCGCTCCTTCCCTTTCTTTCCGTTGTTTACAGCCAGTCGTCACCTTCTTCCATTATGAGTGATTTATGCGCGTTACACTTGCTGCTGGAAACGAGCTGAATTAATCGGAGCCGGCGTTTCCAATGGAAAATTTCGATCTCATAAAACGCGATCAAATACAGATGGGACTAAAGATGTATTTGTAAAAAGTAAATGCTGCCCACGGTTCTTGAAGATGAATTTCCATAGTATTATTAATCATCGTTGCCTCACAGCTCACTAACAGCTTCGATAACAGATTAAAGCTGAAAGCATAACTAATTTTACTCGGGAAACCTTTTAAAAAATAAAACAGGCATTAGAGTTTAGAGAGACATAAAATACTACTTAGTAAATGAGTAAAATGTATACTTACTCGCTCATTGGTACTCAATGCTCACAACAGTTGTTGATTTTTCCCCATAACGCTTAATTCAAGAGCCAACTCGTAAAAGACGATAAACTAAAACATCGATTATTGTAACAGGCAGGTACAAGTATTCCTGGAAATATCGTAATGGGTAATCGCTGGAGAGAAGGGCAATTGGAAAATCGTGTTCGCCATAGAACGATCGGTATTCGTGGCGTACACGCGAGGCGGCGAACGAGCGCTGCCTCGTAGGGGGAACAAGAATTTTCGAGGGTGGTCGATCCCGCTAATATTCAAAGAATTAGACAGACGGTGGCAGGCTCTTGAGACACGGTCTACTGCGCGGGGCCCCTTAAAGTGCTTTCGTTGCATTCTACGGCGCGCATAACTCCGACAATGGGGGTTACACGGGGCGGCTACGCATGGGGATTGCAGCGGGTTACAACCACTCGAGTAGGAGGTTACAGGCAAGGCAACATATAGGTCGGACTCGCCTTTGATACGTGCGATAAAGATCGGGCTTAGGCCTACCTTTCGCACATGCCTCTAATTTACTCTTTTGTCCTCCTTTTTTAAAATCGTTCGATCCGCTGTTTCCTTATCTTCGTGAATTCGTCCCCGCTCTATTCACATTGCCGTAGAAAGACTTTGCCTTTGAAAAAAAGCAAAATTAACTAACGAACTTAACAGTTTTACCGGATCATCGCCGGATATGCTCGCAATACTCGTATAACGTACTAAACGTGACCAAGCGACGTTATCCTAGCAAACTCGTGTTAAGGATTAAATCGGCCGACAGAAACGGAGAGCATTGTTTTCGTCGGTCGACGACAATGCCACGATGATCGGGACGCGCCCCTGTGAACGTGGCATAATGTACAATACGGATTATAACGCGCCGCTGTCATAAGCAGATGCCGATTTCGATCCCGTCCGCACGGCCGGCTTCCCTAATCGCGTTCAATTGCCGTAAAAGCGATTTTGAACGAGAGCACGACTGCTCCTAGGCCCAAACTTCATAAAACTGCTGCGTGTTCCTTTTGACATCGTGCATGGGAGAAATTAAACCGGCGGAACTTCCGCTTCTGGCGATTCGATTGGCGGAAATTTGGTATTTCGGCATCCATTTTGTTGTTCTGAAATTGCGTGATGAAATAGGATTAAAATCCACGGGGTTTTTTAAGAGAAAGGAAAGATTTTCATTCTTTATTTTCCTTATTTACTTTATCAATTAAAATTTGAGAAATGTAAAATGAAAAATGTATTAAAAAGAAACTGATAGCGAGGCGTGAAAAGATCGTTGTTCAAAGTATCTGGCAAAGTGAGCGAAGCCTTAAATCCCTCTCGTAGAAATAACAAACTTATAATAACCGTGGATTATGAATTTAAGGGGGCCACGAATCGTTCCAGATTACTTGAAACGTACACACGCGACAAAAGGTTGGCACTCGCTCCCCCTTGTAAAAATATTTCAGTTCCTACCTGGCGACAGTTTGCGCGTCAAAGATGTGTCGCAGCTTTTTTAAAAAACGGGAAAAAGGAAAATTCGACTCGAAGCATCTGGTATCGCAATCTGAACTCTGGTTGCTCTTCATATTTTCAAGTTTCATTTGTTTCATAAATGTCAAACAAATATTCTCATTAGCACAGGCTTTATACGGGCAACTTACTACCACCTTTTCTTCTTTTTTATAATTTCTGCCAATAAAATTCCATACTAATAGGAACAATTCCTTTTTCAC
This sequence comes from Bombus fervidus, assembly GCF_041682495.2. NCBI lineage: Eukaryota > Metazoa > Arthropoda > Insecta > Hymenoptera > Apidae > Bombus > Bombus fervidus. Next base: position 12,479,901 of record NC_091527.1, on the reverse strand, counting down.
GTTACAGGTGAAAATATGGTTTCAAAATCACCGATACAAGTGCAAGAGGCAAGCGAAGGAGAAGGCGATGGCCGAACAGAATGCTCAAAATCAGGTAACTACCTGTTTAAAAAGAAATATAAAGATATTAGTTTGAATACGTTGAACAAGTTCGAAGGAAGACGTTTCTAGAAGAAGACAGAGTAAAAAAGAGGAGAAAGGCAGAGAGAGAGAGAGAGAGAGAGAGAGAGTGAGTGAGGGGGAGGAGGGAGGAGAGAGGGGCAAGGATTAAATTAAACTCTGTCGTTCGACCGTTTCTCGTGTGATAATAATACGCGTCCTCGATAGATCGGATTTCCCGAGGGATTTCGAAACGGCGAGACACACGACAAAATATCGAGCGTTTCGAAATGAAATGCTTTTAAATGAAAAATATTCCGGACGCGGCGCGGATCCTCGCATCCACATCGTATTTCGTTTCGAGTGGGCCACTCGACCGACTCGAAGCGATTCTGCATTCATTTCGTTATTCCAGCCGAAATTTTTGCAGGAATACCGACCTCCCTGCAACATAAAATCGTCTGTGTTAAACACGTAATTACCACGATGTTTCAGCGACTGGCTGTTGCAATATCATTTTTATTTTTTACCTCTATTTCTTTGTTTTTTGTTTTCCTCCGTCCTTTTCCATGTATATCTTGCTACGTTTTTTAATGTTTTTCATCTTCTAACGAGCGACAGAATTTCGTTTGAGTCTCGCCGAGCTCACGATTCATTGACCAGTAATACCGACGATGTACATAGAATGCTAAGCAAATTACAACGTTCGAAGCCTAGGTGAAATAACTACAGAATATTTGTACATCTATGTTAATGTCGTTGCCTGAGAAGGTTTAATATAACGTGTACAGTCTATACGTAAAATCACGTTAAAAGAAAAGAAAAAAAAAAAAGCATAATTTCGATCCATTAAATTCTACCTATAACGGACAAAGATAGTTTGAAAGTTATGGATTTCGAATCCTACAATATTATTTCGCGCCCATAGAAATCCCCCTTCTCTCTACCCTTGCTTTTCTCTCTTCTCCCCTTTTTTATCGGCTCTAATAATGACGCGCCAGATTCCCGAGATATCGTAATTGCAAGTTCAAAACGTGCCCTGTCTCCATCTCGTCGCACGCACTGACGAATACGAATCGTCTCTCCAGCGGCTCCCTCTGCCCTCCTCTGCAATAACATTCAAAAGAGATGTCAGAAGACGGCGATCGTGCCGATACACACAGATCCGTCCTGATGAATACATTAGAGCCGGGTACGAACGAGTATGCGAGATCACGGATGTCCCGGCATGCATTAGCGGCAAATCGTCCGATTCGAGTTAGCGGGAATCGGCGTGTCGTGTCGTTTCACTCACGCTGAAAATCATTTTCGTGTCAACATGACGTCGATTATTTGTTCTCCGTCAGTTTTTTGCGCTTCAAAATGAATTTCTTGCACGGTCACGGAACGTGTAACACGCTTCTTGGAAATGTTTTTTAGTCGTTTCTATCCAGCTACTTCGTTAACGTTTCCTTTTTCCCCTATTCCTCTACACCGGCGTGTTTTGTTCGTGCTAAAAATATTTTTTTAAAGAATACCTGTACCAACATAAGCGACACTCCACGCGGAATGGCGTTTCGACGTAAGCGGATTTTCATAGCGCTTTTTTCGGTCACCGTCGACTTTCACCGTTTCATCGAATTTCGATGGCAACGAGCATACACGTCGAGCGATTTTCGTGCAAAACCACTTTCGCGGGTGACGGGGATCAAAGTCATTCTCTGTGTTTCGATCCGTCCTCGATATCGTGTTATTATCGTGTGCGCGCCATATCCAGCTTTGCGACGCGACGGCCATCTGCTCTCATATTGGATCTCAAATTTCGTTCTTTATATATATATATATACTACCTTAGATTTAACATCACCTTTGGATAACTTTTGCTCTTGATCCACACGATCCATCTTTTAGAATATCGTTCGTGCGTGACAGGTAGTTTTCTGAAAAACATTCATCACACTTGCAGAGTGTATCAATTTCAATTTAGATCTTCAAGCCTGTAACAAATAGAGTTATGTATTTAGATCGCGATCGATCTTGTCTCTAAGTAGGGTCGACATAGTCGCCGCCAAGCGGCGGCTCGTAAACACCCATAGAACATTAATGGTGCTGAAAGTTATCCGGTGGCCCGATCTGTAAACCGTCCTTTCCCCTCGATTCGTCCACGCTAGGACGAGCAGCCGCCCCATAATTTACTCGTTAGTTTTTCGTGGTCCCCGTAGACTCTGTTTCCATTCATCTCTGTATCGTATCGCCTATCTTTTTTTCTATCGCTTCTTTCCCTTCTTCCATAGAGTGGCGACTCGTCGTTTCTCTCTCTCTCTCTCTTTACCGTAATCTCTATTTCAATTCAATACCGTGTTTACTATTTCTCCTCGTTCTCCGTACGGCATTTTCATTCTATTATCTCGATCTGCTCGATGGTACGTGTAATTGGGTGACCAGAATCGCGTGCACACCACGACGCGAAATTGCAACATACGCATTGGGCGTGGCAGTTACAGTATTATTAGCGTTTCGTACAATAGGGATACCTCCCATAGATAGATTTCTTAATAGACAAACTAGAGCTTTCTCCCGCCGAGTACGTCCCACGATAGAGCAGCTGTTTTCCTTCGTTAAGCGACCTGTTTCCAAGTCGCTGTTTCCACAATTTCTTGCAATTAATTTCTTCTTGCGAGCCTTTGGTGTTATCCCTATAAAAAAGAATAAACGTATTAGGTATCTGCATCTCGGTTACATACGGTAGAGAAGAGGAATACTTTGAGATTTCTTACAAAATACATTATACCTTTCCCAATAACCGGCCAAATAAGTAGATACCTTCTTATTGTCGTTGTTTTTCGACTATGAGAGTATTCCTTTCGAAAAATTACCATAGGATTTGTTGCAAGTTCGAAAGGGTTAGACGGGAAATCTGTAATTTTCAAATTAATAGAAATTACTTAGGAATATTTGTTAGCACGTAGCACAATTGTTAACAGCGGATAGAATTAATCATTAACGGAGTTTAAAACACCATGCGACGGAGACGTAGCAGTTACGACGGCAACGTCGTCGTCGACGTTGACGACGAGTTGGCAGCCAGAGCTCCGATTTTTTCCCCCTTTCTTTCGTTTTATTCCATTTCCTCCCCTCGCGGCGGTAAAAAAATTTCAAGTGGCAGCGCGAGCGAGCGAACACGAGAAAAGGAAAGAGAAAGAAAAAGACGGGGCAGAGAGAGAGAGAGAGAGAGAGAGCGCGGGTGAGAAGGAGAAGTAGAAAGAAAAAGAGAAAGAGAAAGAGAGAACGAGAGAGGAGAAGGGTGGAGAGGTATCCTGCAGGGAGCGCGGAAACGGGTGCTCGAGGACCGGTCGCCATCTTGCCGTGAGTACAGTCATGCACAACACCTGGACGCGAATCGGGGTTACCAATACTACTACTACTATTGATATCGATTAACCCTCCCCTGGAGACGCGAGCCGCCGATCTTTCGACCCATCGATTGTAACTTCGTGTCGCAATCGAGATTAAGCTGAACGCCTGCGACATATTTATGTCTAGAGCGTGGAGATAGCGAATCGTTGGAAAGTAACGAAGCCGCTTTGATCGAATTTTACTCCGTCTGTCTGTCTGTCTGTCTGTCTCGATAACCGGCGAGGATACAGCGAAATTGAAATTTTCTCGCTTTAAGATATTCCTAAGGAAGATGGAATAAATACAAAATAATTACATCGATTATTCTGTCTTCAGCGGAATATATTATTCGAGTCAATGGTATATTCGTACGCATTCGAACGAATTTGCGAGAGTTTAAAAAAATTTCATCGAACCCGATAGAAAACTGTCGTTGTCGTTAACTCTCGATACCAGTCTTACAGAAGACAGAGATCTCTTTTATACGTCTTTTATACGTCTCGGGAAATCGCAGGAATCGTAGGAGGAGAAATCGGTGGCCTGGTTTTCACGCTTTTTTGGGGGGGGGGAGGGAAAGGGCGCGAGAGCTGTTTGCCGGGTATCGAGAGATCGCCTAATGTAATTACACTCGTGGTAAAACATCGGTTATTAAATTTAAAAACCACTTCCTCGTTTACGGAACCCATTGAATTCCATTCGTCGCGGAAATGAGAGGTCCCGGCAGAAATCTTTTAATATCTCTTCTCGTGGTTCTTTGTTCGACCGAGGCTTCTGTAAAGAAACGAGACGTAGACGGCCGTCGCGTCGGGCTGGTCTGTTTCATGGTGGTAGTGGTTTTAGAGGTGGAGGAGCGAAGGAGGGAAAAAGCTGTGCCACTGGTAGAGCCCAGCTTTTAGTTAATTATATCAGTTTCAACGATGACGAATGTTTTTCCACGAGAGATGCATTCGGGTGAAAGTCAGTGGCGCGCGCGAGCGGCACATTTAGATATTCGATGCGGCTGTATACGGCCTGAACATCGGCCGCCACCGCCTAGACGTTTCAAGTACAATTTATTTTGCACGTATCTCTGCCCTCGTTCCTTGTCCTCGTGATATATTAAAGGAATTAAACGTCCTGTAGAGGGTACCTTTTAAAAAATCTGATCATCGCCGGAGCAGATTCTTCGCCAGCTGTCTCTTTTCTCTTCCTTTCATCTTCTTCGGATTCGTCTCTTTCTCAATACGCGGAACAAAAGGTTGCACACGTTTACTCGATTCGTATGATTGTATTCCCAAATTATGGTTAACATTTATATGTAAAACGCATTGTATAGTATAAAATTGAATCTGTAATACCAATAATACCATTCACTGCCTTGAAAGTAGAAATAAAAAATGGAATCTCGGTCGAGTCCTTAACCTAAACGGCAACCGGTGACGACGATCGTTTCCGAGCAAGAAATATATATATATATGTATTGTACATACCGTTAAAAGGGGACGGTGTTCCACGAAGGGGGAGAGGGAAGTCCACGCGTAATATGTTTCCCGAGAATCCAATCGCGGCCGCGCGATCACGGCAACATTGAGGCTCATTATGCGTGGCGCAGTGGTCGCCGCTCATAAACACGTACTACTCCGTTCCTAAGCACGGCCATTTTCGCCGGAAATCGCTTAACGCGTGTTGAAGTGGTTAAAGTGGCGTGACGCGTGACGCGCGCGCCGACCGTCATGCGTTTAGCGTAATCGTCACTTTGTCAGCGTGAAGTGCACGGCATGCCTGCACTTATGTTCGCGGCCAGCAACGTGCACGTAAGTTCGTGTCGGCCACTCGAATCGAATCGTTGTTACACACTCCACCCCCATTGTTTCCTTTCGCGTAGGTACAGATTTGGTTACCGAATCGTTACGATCGCAGAAGAATTTATTCTCGAGACATTTCATGGATGAATCCCTAAAATAATTATGCGAGAATAGAATCAAGATATAGGATATCGTACGTAGTAGATCAAACGAATGACGATGGTCGTACTTTACCTGCAGCTTCTGCGTTCACCCGTCTTTCCATTCTTTCAAACTTCATCCGAGTGTTGCAGCTTCTGTAATGTGAATATGTACTCGTATTTATAATGCCGCAAGAATCTTTTTAATAGGTACTAAGCGATCTTCGTTAAAAGTAACTTTTCTTTTATCTTTATTCGCCGCTTTTGCTGTCTTAAAATATGAAGGACGAAGGTGCTTCAAGATCTATCAGACATCGAGCCTCGACCAAAGTCGAGCTTCGTAATAGCTTTATAAAGAACGAATTCTCTGATAACCGAGAAAAGACATTCGTCTCTGCAATTCTTCGCTCGATTTTCTTAAAAATGATCCAACCAGCGTGAATTCATCAGCCGAAATAGGCGTTATTTCCGAGCGGTCACGATCATATTATTAAAGCGTCGCTGGCGTGGAGATCGAAGAGGAATGTCGTGTACCGAATGTTGATACAGCTGAGTGGTCGTCCCGGCAGGTACTCGGCCGGCTTGCTTCGGCTTCTGTTTGGCATGCCGTGGGGTCCCGCTCGTCGTATTGAATCCCCCGGACAGTAACGCGGGGAGACGAGGGACAGCAGTTCTCGATGTTGACGCGGCTCGACAGAGCCCTGGCTAGAATCCTGTGGTCCACGGTAGCTGGTACTGTTTATTCGTAATGTGTGTGTGTATGAGAGAGAGAGAGAGAGAGAGAAAGAGAGAGAGTCTCCGGCTGCTAAAGTACGAGTATGCTCGAATGCTGATCACGAGGTATCGCGCGGGTTAAGTACCTGTGCCTACCGAGCCCACGTGTTTGCTTGGAACACAGAAGCCGAGCCACGACGTCGTCCCACGTCTTCTTTACGGTTCGTCGTACGCAGCCTGTGCACCTACGTGTGGATTGAGTTTACATACCGGTGGATCGGGTAGACTAGGCTGTCGTTTCTCTTAGATGAATGATGATGTCAGAAATTCCAGGCGAAGTTCGGGTTGTTCTCCATTTCTCGATGCAAATAAGAAATTACTTCTACGGCAATAGTTCAAGATTTGAGGCTATTTTTCAAATATTCTTCGGTCGGATTTCGTATTCTGCTGAAACGATCGCGTCGTAAAACTTGCAAATACTGGAACCGAAAGCTACTATCGAAATTCAAATATTCCAATCGAAAGAACGACGCTATTTTTATGTTACAGAGCGCTAGTTCGCCGCGACGAGTGGCTGTGCCGGTGCTCGTGAAGGACGGGAAGCCATGCGGAAGCGGCGGCGGAGGCGGAAACGAGGGCAGCCGCGGTGGACCAAGCGCGGCCTTGGCGAGTCCAGCCCCTCACATGACCGCGGCGTCGAGCCCTCACGGTTCTCATCACGCGGCCTCCTCGGTGCCTCATCACTCGGTGGTCGGTGTGAACCACGTGATAACGTCCAGCCAGAGTCTTCAGCATTGCTCGTACCCGAGAACTGGTACCCAGCAGAGCATGCAGCAGCAACAGCAACCGCAATGCGGTGCGTACCTGCCGTTCCAAGGACGGGCTTGGTAGTACATGCCATCCGCGGCGGGGGCTAATCCCTCCGTCGCAGGTCCAGCTGCCTGGTATCCTATGGAAGACAGCCCCTAGAAAGAGTCCTGTGTCGCGTACTCCGATCTGTGTGAGTCGTTTCTAGAACAGCTTACCTGGCCTGGATCATTGGAATTGAACGACGTGACTGATCTAGGGGAGACTGTCTTTCCTTGGTGACGAATACTCATCGCAGACACTGGAAAAAGACTCGGTGAAATTGGTTTATCGAGACGATACGTCTGCTTGTTAGGAGACGCAGACACGTTTAGCAATTTGTCCAACGGACAAAGATGGACCGGTTGTTCGAGAGATATTGTAAGAAGAGAAAATTCTGCGTGAACCGCAGGACGGTTATAATTGAAGTCAGTGATCAACGTGAATGTCCCTCTCTTGTATAGGGTCTGAAATGTGCGAATCGCTCAAGTATCGGTTGCACGTCTGCATCAATGGAGGCTTTGAAGAGGTCGCATCTCGATGGATCTGAAAAATTTAGAAATACGAATAAGTTTCTTAGATACAAAGTACTTATATCGGTTTTCTCATTCGTTTTGTCAATTATTATAGAGATAACAGTTCTGTTTCCTGTTCGAAGATCTGTCTTACGGAAACAGTCCTTCCAAATTTGAGGAACAATCCAAATTTCGACGCATATTCGATTTGATTCTACGTTGCAAAAGAAATTTTATATCTGCAAGAACAGAAACGAATGCGAAACTTGCAAGATCCTTACTTGTTTATCGTGAAATGAAATCTTGACAACGAGTTCCGCTGGAAAACGTGTTAGACTACTTGCTGTTCCATCATCTACTTGTTCTCAGAGGCTAACCACGTATGAGACAAAGACCAGGAGTAATCAGAAGGATAATTCGATGTCGAGGATGTCAGTACTAATCTGAATTTAACTTCCATCTCCTTTGCAGCGATAAAATCCCTGCAAATAAAGAAAAATTTTATTCTGCATTCATTGATTCATATAAAATAATAATTTTAACTAAAGAGAATTTCTATTTTAAACATCAATTGAATTCCAATTACACGAAGGCTAACATCCTTAACAAAATTATTTTCTAAATTAAGAATACCGAGGGTTCCAGAGTCACTCGAATGGACGAAACAGAGTAATTAATTTTAATACTAGAAAGTTTGTTAACAAATTTGGTTTTACGTACGACCAATGAGACAACGTCGGTGGATGTGCGAGCGAAACGTCGAAGCAGATTGCAGAAACGCGGATAATCTGGCCAGTACACTCGAAACGCGTCGATTCCAATTGCGAGAAACCGTACACCGGTTGTGTGCATTGCGTGTGTCATCGGAGACGCACTCTCGCAACACTGTTGCGTTGCAACAACACGTATCTATCATCGAGGAGGATTCGGATTTCCGGTGTATAGGAACTCCTCCATGTGGACCAGTTACGAACGGTCAAACGCTAACTTCAAATTTTCAATTATTCCAGTTATTTTATTCTAATGGACCAAAGAGAAAATAACTTTGTACAAAAATATATCCAAATTAATTTGTGCATCTTCTTGTAAACAAGAAAAGATAAAGAAGCACATTATGTGGCAAATTTTTTTTTTTTTATATAAAGATTTGAAATGGAAGGAATAGAAATTTTCAGCAAATTTGGACGCGATTATAAATCAACTTCGAACGATTATAATTTGCGGAAAGGAGCCAGCGAATCGTGGTAGGAATCGGTGCCTGCTTAACGCGATACTAAGAATTTCTGATAGGTCGAGTATCTTCCACGACAAATTATAAAATCGAGCCATTCGATCGACACTGATTCTAGGATACGTCGGTTAGCAATAAATCTGGAAACCTAAGAGCAAGGAATCATCGATTTGGAATACGCGACAACGAGGTAAACCTGAAAGCAACAAATGGAAACAAAATTTTATACGCATGTCGGATTGGCGTTAGGGGCGTGTAATGAGTCTTCGCCGGGGTTGTTCATCGTTATTGCACAATCGAGGTAACGTTTATTACAAAGGTATAGTTGGTACAAAATCGACAAGTGGCCGCGGTAACTAGACGCTAATGACAATGACCCTAGGTTCGATATGACGAATCCACGATCCACGGGATAACGGATATACTTTGCTTCAAAGTCTAAGTCGGACTCGACTTACTCCTCGTGATACAAGGATCGCTTGATCAATTCTTTGCTAAGACGTGGATTATTCACCGATCGTACAAACACACTAGGTATCTGGCTAACGAGACTGCAAGAAAGGGAATGACATTCCGTCACGACGACGCTGCAGAGGAAAACTATGATGGAGTGTGCCTAAGGGCACGAGATCATCGGATTCGTCGAAGAAAGCCTCCGCTCGGAGGGTGAGGGAAATAGACGTTGCTGTTAATTGGTTAATTTCTATGTTGGCGGTTAGAAAAGGATGCTAGCCGCTCTCGAGTTTTGTACAGTTTAGTAGGATTTCTTTCGTATTTTATCAATTATGTATCTATCTTGAATTATTTATAAATCTCTCTCAAATAATTTGATTCAAGATTGAAATTAACGATTCGAGTTCATCTTTATACAGATCAATCGCTTATTGCGCTCAAACGAGTCTAAAATTTTCACAAACGTGAAAATCCAAGTTAGATAAACTAAAAGTTTTACAGATTTATAAATTTGTTGCGATCGAGTTTCGAATATCTTAAAGAACTTGTCGAAAACCTTACTTCGTCGTACATCCTAATTACGAAACAAAAAACAATTTCTAGCCAGAAAACGACGACAAAGAATACTTATTATCCGAATCTAACAACAAGCCACAAACTCGTCCTCTTACAATCCTTCACATAAATACATGTACCCGCGATTTTCTTTGAAACGTGAACCACGATTTCTTGGATTCTATGAGCGAATGACTCGGTGGAACAGAATCTATTCGTGGTGAAAAGGATGAGCGGTAAAAGATCGACCAATCGGCTGCCAGTCGGAGGTACATCCGCGAATCACGTAGTGAAATAGTATTCTTTCAATTTTCACGATTCCCGAGCGGCAGAGTCGAAAAAGGCGGAGGTGAAAGAGCACGAGCATGACTTACATTAGAGTCGTAAGAGTCGAAACAGATTAATCGACCAAGCGCGTGGTTTGTTCAATTGAACGACTCGGATCCAACGTTTCCTTTCTTTCTCTTCGCATGGAAACGATGAAACCGTGTCGCGAGCGTGTTTCAGGCGGATACGTCGAGCCAGAGACACGCGTGTACATAGTTAGAGATGTATATTACGGCGTATTTCTCGCATCCGTCGCGAAATTGTGACGCGGTTTGCTTGTGCAGAAGAGAGAATCGATTTTCCACGGTCGACAACGACGATGAAGACGAAAACAAAACGTGCCGAATGTAAAAAGAAGAGCGAGAGCGAGAGAGAGAGAGAGAGAGAGAGAGAGAGAGAGAGCGAAAGAGAGAGAGAGAGAGAGAGTAAGAGAGAAAAAAGGCGGCGTGCGCGCTGTGATAATGAGGTCACAGGTGTGAATCCGATGGTGTAAATATAATGTGTGGTATGCTGGTGTTTAGGCGCATACGCGACGAAGACGACGCGAGAAAGAATTATAAAAAGAAGTGGTAGAAGTCGGCTCCAAAGTTGAAAAGCGGTGAATTTCGACGACGACGCCGGTAAGGAACATTCACGTTCTACTGTAAACGATTTAGCAAACTCGAGCATTATCGACATTAATATAACACACATACACACACACACAAAGACGCGCATACATGTACACACTGATTACACGGTACATACGTACACAGGTACACAAAAGCGTAAAAGTATAACGATTGACGAATAGCGAGTAGCGTGTGACGGTGAAGAAAATTAGAGATTATTACAAAGTTTTGTAAATAACGACAGAGATATTAATAAAACGATACTTATTCAAAGGAACGAGCATGTTGTGTGGAATACGCCGAAACGTGTGTCGATCCTATCCTATCCCATCTTCTCTGTGTTTCTCTTTCTTTCCTCCCTCCTCTTCTTGTTAACCTGCGAGGGGTTGGACAAAGAATTGAATACATCTGAATGGGGCACGGATTGACACGAGTCCGAAAGCGCTGATCGTCGAGATTCAGCAAGTCATCAGAATGCCGAGGCGGCTGTTTCCTTTGTATTATCCGACTCGGTCTATTTTTTAACATCCCTCGCGCAAATAAGAAGACACAAACTTAGGGAAAAAGTATGAATAAAATTCTAAGAATTTCCAGAATTTCTAAAGATGCTTCATAGTCTTCAAATACTTCGTAGCCTGATTCACCTCTAAGAAACCTATATCATTTTTCATCGTTATCAACTCATCGCAGCATCCATATCACGTATCATAGAATTAAGAAATGGAAAATATATCTATATAATTCTCAGAAACTCGACCAATTACTCATCCACGCGGAGAAATCAACGCCCCGATCAAATCCAACAAACGACGCCGCACTCCCCCTATCCAACATTCTATCCAAGAGAGAAGAAGTTAAGAACGTTTCATTACATCTCCGACGATTTTTGATCATACCTGTTTCTCATGGTGCGGAACGAACCAACCTTGCGACTAGTGCCATGGAAACACCCTTGCGCGAGCCAGCGCCGCGTGTTCCTGGCCTCGTAACGTCGTAACCCCCTTAGACTGCGACGGTGTAGCTCTACGATTATTAAGGTAAGCCGATCTCCTCGATAGGTGAAGGTTAATACCAGGTTATACGCGTAGAGAGGCGAAGCGACCGCCAGGAGTCGGACGGCTGTTATTGGATATTTGCCGAGGGTCTACAGCCGGGACTTAACCCCACGGGGGTAGGATTCCGGCGATTTATCAAGAGCACCGTGACTAATTGCTCCTGGAAGAGCGGATACAGGTACACGACGTGGCTGGCGTGCGTGCGCCCGCGAGCGCCCGCGCGCGCGCAATTTACCGGGTCAAAAGGGAAAGGTTGCACAGCAGAAAACTGTTTCCGACTTCCGCGGAGGAAGTGAGATTAATGAAAGCCGAGGGGAAACCGGCCGTATTCTTCGCTCTTTTTTTTTCCTTTCCTGCTCCAACGGTTCGTCGTGATATTATGAAATTTCGCGAATTACCGCCACCACTGACGACGACGATGACCCTTCAACGATTTTGCGTTTCCATGTATTTCCTAGGTCGTGTGATCTCCCGCGGTGTAATTTGTAGCTCTTCCGAGAGATCTAAAGCGAAGGAGAATACATGTCCTCGTTATTAATCGCATAATAATTGCATCGAATGCTTTTATTAAGACTCTGCAAACGCGGTACGTGTATCGACGCTCCGACAAACGTGTCGTAACTAAATACAAACTAAAACAGTTCGTAAAAATAAAAAGGTTGGCAAATTTAAGGAAGACAGCCAGCCTTTTTATTGAAATACTCGTCGTTGGAATCGAGTAATTGCGTCGACAATTATATCAGAGCAAAGGACAGAAAAATGGAAGAAAAAGATAGTAGCACGCGTTCCACGCTCGATGCTGTCATCGCGCGCGTGTCGCCACTTTGTATGTGCATGTATGTATACGTGCGTGCGTCGCATGACATACGAGAGGTCCTGACGGTGACAGGCCTCTGCTTCTGGTGGTCACTCTTATACACTGGTATCCCATATCGCACCCCACACACCCCTCTCTTTCTCTCACTTCGCCCGCCATTATCATATTTATTAACTGCCGCTCGACGCTTATATCTACACCTATTCGCTGCCATTCCTATATAATATAATCTGTGCCAGTGACAGCAGCACGTGGCTCCAGCCTCCATCCGCTTTCCCTCACCACATTCACCCTCGCCTACTAAACCTCCAATCTCTATCTTCCTCGTTATTGTCTCTCTCTCTCTCTCTCTTTCCCTCGTCCTTCGACACCAGCGTTCTTATTAGCCGGACCATGGATTTGTTGCCGTAGCTTGATACGATTAGCAGAACTGTCGGCTTTCTAGTCGTTTCTGACAACTATCGTGCAACCTATAAAAGTACTTATGTACGTGCAACTACGAAGTACCCGATATGTCTCTGCGATGTCAGCGATAATTTCTCAAAGAAGAATAAAAATTCATCTAGAGAATATGCATGTATTGCGTTAAAAGTGTTTCTATCCTATTGTTCTTTAAGTATACATTATGTCAAATCTTATCAACTCGTACCTAAAACGATGGAATGGGCATCGAAACCTCTGGTATTTAGCACCGTTTCTCGGGGAATGGCACGCGCAAGCTTCGTCTGCGCATTTCCTTCGGTCGATTGTAAATTCATGAAGGAGAAGGAAGTCGAATGCCCCACGTCGGAACCCCGTTCATGAATACCGGGCCGACGAAAACATAAGACGCGAACGCGAAGCAAGGGTGTCCTTAGCCTCGATGCTAATGTCGCCTTCCTCCCTTGATAGCTGCGAAATTCTAATGCATTGCAAAGGGTTGCCGGGCAAGTTCTTGACTAGTCATTCATAGGTTCCAATGGAAGAAAATCTGCCAAAGCCAACCAAAGGAAGCAATACACCAGTTGCTAAAATACAATGCACAGTCGGACATTCATCCGGCTTAAAGTTCATCGCGATCTTATTACATTTGAAATGAACGTTTCTCGTTAATTAACGTGTAATATGTACGTATGCAAAGTTGAATAATAACTTTAATAAGATCGAACGAATCGATTCAGGATTAGCTCTTGGTTACATGTAAGACATTCAAATTTCTCGAACGACGATCGATCGGCGGTAAAACTTTTTCCATCCTTTCGCGTTCCATCCAATTCCGAGTATCAATCAATCGGTCGTTTCTGCAGCGTTTCCCTGGGCGCGTTATTGAATTGGAAATTTCCGGCCAGGGGACAAAGAGTCGATTTCATTTGAAATCATGCCGCGGATCTCATAGACTTCCATTCAAACAGGTAGAAATGCAGATTGCCGGCGACACAAAGCATTCCAGTCGGGATAACCGAACTGGATAACGGGTCCAGATATTGCTACTTGACTCCCTCGCCCTGCAGGTAATTGCTACGCCAGAATGCCTTTGCCATCCGTGCCGTCAGGGAATTTGCGATATTCCCTCGTTCACCGTATGTAAGATGTATCTATGTGCAGCCGATCGCGCCACCTGAAATGGATATTTCCTCGATGCATTATTAAATCCCGATATCGATCAAAAGCACGACGCAAGGCTCGATGAGATCATACCATATCATGGATAAACTTTGCCACCGCGATAACTAAATAGTGCGGCTATAGCGGAAGCTAGGCATTGTAAATACGAGCAAAGTTTCCTCTGGTTTCTTCCATAGTCCGCTGTTTCTTCTATCGCCCAACTCGAGAGATTCGTCAAATACTTCTTCGATGAGACGATTCGATCACGCGTTTGCTAAGCACGTATTTCCATCGATTCGTAGCAAACAAATACGTAGGTAACTTACGCGATTTCCACTTGGACAGAATAATCGTCGGTAAAGAACGAATAAACTCGATCGAAACATGGAACTAATTGCCAGCTGTGGAGCTGAAGGAATCGGGTATGCACAAAGAGGAAAAAAGAAACTATCTACGATTTTAGCTTCGATCGTTCGTAACGTTTCGATATTTTGCGTTTGACACGGTGTCATAGCATGGAACAAGGCTCACTTAGGTAGCTAGTAAAAAACATCGTAAGGCAAGGAGTTAAGAAACACCTGACGATAGTCGAGTGAAAGTATCGTTGTCGCTCGGTGCACTCGCGAGATTTGTTCTTCGTTGAAGCGCACTCTGTCAAGAGAGAAGACAGAAAATAAATGAAGAAAAAGACGAAGCGTGGTTTTGTTCGATTCTCGACATCGCAGTGTTCAATGTCGCGGCATAAGAAATCGTTTAGCCGGCGATCGACCGAAGAAAACTCGGCAAAGCCTACTGTCTGTGACCCGTGTCCGAACGTGGGACGTCACGGTGTTACTCACACGACCCAGAAACCAACCACTTACGTGTATATATACGATGGAAAACGCGTGTACGTTCCTGGCCGAGAGCAAAAATCGCGCGTTGGCAACGGTGGGGAAACGACTCCGCCTCTGGTACACCCTACCCGCTTTCCGAACACGCCCCGTGGATACGCCCCTGGAGAAAAGCCGGTTGCGTGGGCGAGCTTGACCTCCAGAAGTAAATCGCTCGAAGACGATAGAAAATGTTTATCCGTGACAACCAGCTTTCTACCTACTGACCGAGACTTTCTTTTTCGCGCTCTTTTCTCTCTCGGTCCCTTAAACTTAAACTTACACATCGGGGAAAAAAAAACTACGTCAATGACCGTCGTTACGGTCGTCTGAATTGTGTTCATTACGTCGATAAGATTATTCGTCAACACGTACTTGTTAAAGAATTATCAGAAGTATCAATGAACGGAAAACTTACAAATTTTGTCGTATGATTCACCGTAGATGTCGTTGATCGATCCTGTTGTTCGCTGCATTTCTGCTATTGATCGTGCGAACATTAACTCCGTCGTGACAATACGATTATAGATATGTATGTACAATTTCATTAATAGAAGTTGTAGTACAGCCACTGGGTATACTCGGTCCGTTATTAATTTTCGATTCTCGCTCGTAAAGAACAAGGCTCGCGCGGACTTGGCTCCCCGGACATACTCGACGACCAACGCCCGAAAAAACAGTTGCTGCGACACAAAAGCTTGACGCGACGTGTGTATAACGAGCACTTAAGCACTCGACAACAACGGTCGAACTCGAAAATGTCATAAGATGGCATTGTACAGGGAGACCACTCGTCGACCCGTTGGCGCGTACACGATGGTATATTGTTTATCGAGCAGAAGGTAGCACACGGGGTGCACGGGCAGCGCTTTTGTAAAAATTAAGCCCGCGCGCACTTTCGGTAGCCATGACAGATACGCATATGCCTATCGGCTATTCGGTGAACTCTCAAGAGGTTATGTTCGAACGACGAAGGAAAATCGCGAGATCGGAGGTTCCCACACACGGCGAGGCCACCAGGGGCGAACCGTGCTAGCTGCGACCCAACGTTCTGCGCCCCACGACAGGGTGACGATATACCGGTGGCATTTGTCGCTCCTTTTTCCATACGAACGTATCGTTATTTCCGCGAGACTGGACAACCGAAGTCAAGGAGTCGACGTGACGCGAGTAGGGGGTCCGTTTCGCACGGGGGGTCAACCACGGAATCGCTAGCGCTTTGCAGGTGGACCCCTTGTCGGTAACTGGTACGGGACATTATCGACAGGCGGGTGCCCCGCGCGGGAAACCTCGCGGGGGGTCGCATCTCGTCACCTTCCTCCCTTTTCCTGTCCGACTGCTCACTCTACTACGGAATCCCTTCGTCTTACGTTCAAACGTTTCTTAACCGTTGCGTGTTCGTGTTCGTAATTACTAAAGACCAGGTAATCAACACTTTTTGCAACGTAAGATACCCAAATCTATCTATCAATATTTCTCTATAAGTCACTAGATTTGTATCTTATCGAACAAATTATTTCTAGATCGATTAAGTTCTCTTCGCGAAGAATCGAGATAGAATTTGAACGAACTCTCGAATACCAGTGGCTGAATTCCGTCGTAGCAACGATATTTTTATCGACGCGTACCAAGTAAGATTGCAATTTCGTTTAGACACGAATTCACGAAGTATGTACGCGGACACAGGGCTAAAATCACGACGAGGGATCCGGGCCTCGAGGTAGGGTAGCGATCGAGCACTTGAGCACGAGCTGAGAAGAAATGCGGGGAGAACAATGGACTAGAGGTAACCAGGAGCCGGTGCTGCGTCATCCCGGTGTCTGAGCCCGTCTCCACCGACGCGGTAACGAGGTGCGCGTCGAGCAAAGAGCTCACCTTCCTGCGATCCGTCACGAAAACCGACCACCCACGGTTCCTTTCAAGCAAGATCGTGTTACCTCGCACAATTCTCATCGTCGACGAATTTCAAGATAATCTACGCCCCACGCGACTAGTAGGCGTTAATTAAAGATAAACGTCGCATCATCGATCGAACGACATCTCGAGACTCGACTCAACTCGCAATACGTACATCGATATTCTCTTATTTCCTGCATCAAATCAGAGATGGCTCTTTGACGTGCGTCCACATGAACTACATATCCCATGGGTAAGAAGGAAATCGGTAGGTTAATGCACGATTTTTAATCCTTCTCGAGTTTGATTAACTTCCGTTCGTTCGTAGAAGAGAGAGAGAGAGAGAGAGAGAGAGAGAGAGAGAGAGAAAGACTCCAGAGCATACACAAAAATTTATTCGCAGCTGCTTGATCTTTCCGCGTGATTTCGCGCCGCACAAGCGACCGTACACACTCGGCCAATGCGTACTTATCAAATGCAGGCGGCATAGTTGGTACGAAACGAGAAGGAGAACGATACATATATAGGTGCACGATACGTACAAACGGGAAAAGGACAAGGGTAAGGCAAATCACGCGAAACCAAGAGAGACGAGAGAGAAGAACGAAACGGGAAAGAGAGTGGCGTATACTTGGCTACTTGGCATTTACATCCGCCATCCATTTTGCACGCCGGTACTTCAGTCCCTATTCTTTACCTTTAGGTGCCTGCACCCATGTACGAATATACAGAAATGCGCGCGCGCTCGATTGCACGTACACACCGACAGAGCCGTCCAACGTATGTCACGTACATTAACACGGATTGCTGCGTTTTTATGTTGCCCGAGAGCAATGCGTGGCGTACACCATGGCGGGAGAGTGCGTAAGAGAATGCCGGCTACCGGGGGAAAGAAAGGAGGAAGAATCGAGAGGAGAAGAAGCATAGAGAAGAAAAAGGGAAAGAAAAAAACCGAGGAAGGGAGAGAGAACGAAGGGAGAAGAGAACTCGGATGTGCCGTGAAGCAGAGTCGTGTGAGGCGAGGGCGCACCTGGACCTTCTTCTCCATGGGCGTACAAGGGCTCTCACTGCCTTCCACTCCACGATTCAACCACCCAACGGACTGCCTCCAGTTATGTGCACCAAAGTTTCTTCTTTCTTTGTTTTCGCCCTTTTCTTTCTCTCTTTCGCCTGCATCCTTTCCCTCTGTCTCTTTTCCTCCTTCATTTTTTGTCGTTGTTTTTATGTTTTCTCTTTTTCTCAGCCGCATAGATCGCACGAGTGCATTGGAATCTACGCCCACCGACACAAACGCGTTTTACATCGGCTTTACCAGAGAGAACGACGCTTGGTATTTTGTAAAAACATTGTACTTCTCCGGTGTTGCATAAAAAAAAAAAAAAAAAACGAGAAAGAGAGAGAGAGAGAGAGAGAGAATGGAAAATGGTTTGGAAGAAACGATACATTTTGGAGAATCGCCGAGACGAATTCGGAGATCGTAGAAAAGCATATTAAATTTTGGCTAATATTCAAATTTCGTTTTTCGCTGACTTTTGTGTTTTTTACTTTATGAGAATATGCCTTGGAATTTCACGTCCGTGTAAAAAACGAAGAATTGATAAAGCATCTTAAATGAGACGTCGAGAATATGCTTAAATTAAATTATGCTTTTCTTTGAGATCGGCTCGGCATCGAAAGAAAAGCGGCACGAGTGTTGTCCGAGCGAATCCGAATCGAGGTAGTAGGAAATGCTTGGAGACTCGTACATCCGTATGGAAAGTGTAGAGTGAACGCATTACATGCAAGCGACGACTCGTACTCGATGAAGATGTAAGGGCCGCATTGTGTCCTGCACCGTCGAGAGAACTCGAGAATTGTGCCCTCGCCTCACATATGCGATGTGTACATACGCGGAGAGAGGAAGAGAGAGAAACCGGGAACCGCAACTACTAACGTAGGGTAGATCTCGCCGCGGATAGTGCTTTATTTCATCAAAGGGACAACAAGGAAGCCGAGATAACGCCGCATGCTTCACAGAAAGGAGTACTTCGGAATGGAGGAGTATGCGCGGCACGCACGACGTGGCTCGATCATCCATAATCGTGTGCAGACGCAATAACCGAGCTCGAGATACATCCTCCGCAAAATTCCTCAAAGAGGAACACTATATTCTGTCGAGGAACATCGATGCACAGTGACTTTTGTAAGTTTGAAAGAAACTAGAATATTCTTGCTTGAAAGAATAGTTGAACTCGCTATTGAAAATAGGTCTCTACTCGCACAGTTCTAATTAGACGTTAAGAAAGATAAGTTAGGAATAATTATTGCTGGTAAAGTCTGCATAGAAACTTTATAACTATGTCGGATAGGGGAGTGGACGAAGGAATTATAGGAGCAATGAAACAATGTGAGAAGCTGGGGCCGAAAGGGTTGTTTACTCTTACTCATGCGGGTTATCGGAAGTGTCGGCTTGGATCGCTGAACGATCCGAGGATTTTATGCGGGCACTGCAAATTAAATAGGCTATGCAGAACACAATACTCCGCCCATTATAACGTTTATGGCAAGTTCTTCGATGTATGCGCGTCGTACAAATATTTTCTTAGAACTGTTACGTTTGTTTTAAAGCGAATATTTACCACGTACAAAAAGAAAGGTAGGATAAAAATTTGTCTTTCTTGTATTATATAAATAGACATAGGCGTTACCTTTAACGTCAGCCAAGACACATCAGCCAACATCGTATCGATTTGTAAAATTTGTCTGACTAAAGAGATCGACCGCCTCCGGTTCCGATGAAACGGTTCTACAACATGGGTTCCAGATTTCAGGGTGACGATAGAGAGCCAGTGAGAGCGAGAGAGAAAAGGAGAGAGAACAAGAACGTTGCTCGCTATTGTTTTCTCGAGTGGCGCTCGCTGGTTCAATGCTCGCCCGCTCTGGT
This sequence comes from Bombus fervidus, assembly GCF_041682495.2. Taxonomy (NCBI): domain Eukaryota; kingdom Metazoa; phylum Arthropoda; class Insecta; order Hymenoptera; family Apidae; genus Bombus; species Bombus fervidus. The sequence goes on along the minus strand of NC_091527.1, from coordinate 12,460,104 downwards.
AGACCGGTACCAGATGTACCCGGACCGCCTGGTTTCAACCGTGATATCACATCACCCCATTCGTCACGATTACGCCTTTCAGCATCCCAAAATGTTTTTCATTTTTCCCATCAAAACTAACGTCTTACAAATTTCTAACGATGATAATTAAATTTTTCGTTTTAGAAAGCATCGGCCGAAAGGATTTCTGGACATGCGGTCGTATCAGGAAATTCAACAAAGAAGATATTTAACCAACACTAAATCATATATATTTTTTTTCTTCAAGTAAATACAATATAAAAGTCACCACATGTGATGTGCAAGATATGATAATGAAAGGGTTTTACGTATTTTCTTCGCTTAGTTGTATATCAACGATATGTACGAACGACGGGTACGCGGTGCAATCTGTGCAAGCTGTGGTGTAAGAGAAAAAGAAGAGTTACAATTTTTCAAAACAGAGTTATTCGTCACAATACTATCGCGTGTAAAAATATTTCTCAATTTCTTCAATATTATCGTCTCTTCGTTTTGTCAAAATAGTCTCGGTATTTTGGTTAGGACGAGATCTAAAGAAAATGAACGAACGGTGCTGTTTCAGCAAATATTTTGTATTACAATCAATGATTACATACATACTACTGTGATTCAAAAAATATGTCGTTCAGTCCTTATACCGACAACGATAAACAATCTCTATCGAAATTTGCGTTAAAATCCTTATTAGAGTTAATTCATTCACCGATGTATCTCGATGAACTTGTTCGTAACAAAAAAAGGACTAAATCGCGCTGATTATCAACAATTACACGAGTCGTGTTTCGACGTAATATGATTACTCGAGTTTTGATTGTACAGTGAAATTTCTGTTAACAAATTGTGCTCGCTTACAGATTGCTCCTTCTACTAAAAGCTACACAGTCGAAGCGCAATCTTTAGCGATTATTTAATATCATACATATCTTTTTTTCTTTTCTTCCTGTTCTTACGCTGAAGTTCACATGAAATTACAGTTGATACGTTTTTATGTCTCTAAGTCGTAAATAATAATCGTCATCACAGATTATATTATGCGTTTACTATATATCTTGCCATTGAAAAGAAATTATATTAATCGTATAAATGCTATGTAGGTGATAATACCCTGCGTTGATCGCCACCTCCGCGAATTTTTTCATAGAAACGAATTCTGGAATGAATTCAACGTATTACATATTCATTATATCATCGTTTATACCTAAATTTATGGGTATCTAGTAAAGAAGGAGCAACGCAATCGCATGTCGGCGATAAAATAAATTCCTGGTCTTAAGCAGATTTCCACGATTCTAAATGATTACAACGAAACGTGAATTTCTTATAAACCTAAATTACAGATCTGTGATGACGTTAATCGATCGTAAGCGAACAAAGTAAAAGTCTACATCGATCGTCCCCACCCTCCTCCCCTGTTTGCCCCACTTCCTCCACTATTCCCTTGGTAGTTAGAAGAATAATTCTAGAACATCATAAAAAAACGTGATTAGTTGTTGATCATACCTTTGCATCGTCCTGTTAAATCTCGATGGGCGTATTCTTCAATCTCTGCTACATAGTTTCTTATAAACCTTTTAATTGAAATGAAATTCATTTCATTCGAATATTATCAAGAAAGATTCATTTTCGAACAATGAAACGTTTCTAGATTCATTAATCAATCGCTCCATCATTTTCAGGGATAACCATTAAAATAGAAATATTAAAATCTTACCCGTTGATGATTGTACTGCGACCCATAACTGTTGTACTGTGGATTGTGGTAATTGTTCCGTCCGTACTGTTGGGCGCTGTAATTATTTCTTTGCTGGTACTCCGAATACTGTTGATAATTATGGGGCGTGCCGTAACTCCTCGCCCATGGACCAGGCATCATTCCAAACTGGCTGGATCCTGCGCTCTCGTATCTTCCTTGATAGTCCGTACTCCGGTAACCTGAACAGTCAATCAAATAACAAGTAGTTAGTTTTAGAATATAATAGACAATGAATGAATTAAAAGTCAGACACTGCTCGTTCCAGGTCAAAACGTACAGAATTTCTACGAAATGGACATCGAACAACTTCAAAACTCCTGATTGCTGCAGTCGATGAACCTGTGCGTCAACAGGAAAGCGTAACCATACAAATAAACCCATATCGAGCATCTTCGTCTATCATCGACACGGAAAACAAAAGAGGAAACGTACGCTCCTGACAGAGGCAGGATATTCGCGTAGGTGAATGGGCCCGGAGCGTGGCGGCGCGTGTCCCATGTTCCCTCGAATAATATGTAAACGCGCGTGCATAGCCACGGCTAACACGGAAGGCAAGAACAGAACGGCGAGGGCTAAGTATTCGTCAGCATCACGAAACGTCATAATGGAGGCTCGATGCTAATAACGGATTTTCGAAAGGGCAATGCGCTCGGTGCAGGCGCGTGCCTCGCCCTGGCGAGTGCATCAGCGTACAGGAAAATCAGGCACGCACGCTACCATCGTATACCAGAGTGAATGAGTATCAGAGCGAGCGAAGAAAAAGAGAAGGAAGGATAGGCCCCGGTTATACACGAATCGTGTCGTTTCAACCGCCTGTTCACGGCAGGAAGCCGTCGAATCCTCGCGCTGTTGCACGCCCACGTAAACACGACTGCCACGGAGAGACAGAAAAAATTGAAGGTACACGATATAATGACGACGCTGACAAAAGAACAAAACGGTTACGAGCGACCCCCCGCCCCCTCTTTTCTAACTACTCGCCCGGCCCCATCTTTGACTCCCGTTGAATATTTATAACTCGGTTTCGAATCGCGATATCATGCTTTTTACGGTAGTCAAGGGGGAGTACGAAATAAGAGCGGTGCCGCGAGAGCATTGAAAAAAGAAGCGAGAGAGAGAGAGAGAGAGAGGAGGGGGGACCAACGGCCCGTTTTGTTTGATGTATCGTGATGAGTGGAAATCAATTTTAATTGAATTGATTATAAGCTACCCGCGGAGGAGCTGTGCAGCCGTCGATGAAACGTGGTTGACTGTATACCCCATGGTCGATGAGTCGCATCGTGCAAGTATCATTTGAGCGTTCCGCGACTTGGCAGACTCACGTAACGTTCCGGTAATGAAGTTCGAGGATTTCGTATTCATGTATTCCACGTGCGAGCGTCACTCGTTGTCTGCTATGAATGTATTTAACCAAGGGACCATCGATCCACTTATTCCGGTTAAAGACTGTTTCTCGGAACTGTCCATGATTAAACCGTTCAACTGGAAAGCACTACCTTCCGTAAGACTCTCGTGCAACTTGTTATTTAGTGTATCGATCTTTGGATAAAACTTAACATTTCTGTATCGCATAATGTATAATCCTCCATTTCCGTTTGAACGTATCGTCTCGGCCATTATTTATTAAATAACGAACGATACAAATATAGTTCAGACGTGATGACTACTTGGGAATTATTATTTTGGCGATTATTTCGACTCTATTGTTTCGGACGACGCTCCATTGAATCTTGACCCTAATGATGCGGTTTCTTTCTTATATACGTAGCCACTTATATGATGTTATATATATTCGTAAAAAGAATATATAAAATGAATAATTCCCTAGATGGTTTTCGTCTGATCTTATTAAAGTCATTCATCGGAAGAAGGAAAGCTCACCGTATTCGTAAACGTACAAATCGGTATAAAGATCTTATCTTGTTTGTTCCGTATACTTCGCGTCGAAGATTATTACTGGAGCTATTATTACCGGAGCTTTGTCAATAATTAACGACAATCTCTTGGAATCCTTAGCGATATGTTTCCGGATAATGATTCTATCGTTACAATCAGTGATATCCAATAAATCGTCGATCTTCTGCGTCATATTTCGCACTGGTCTCCACTTATAGTCTGTTCACACTTTTCCTTTTTATCGTTGCATACACCTATCCAACTTTGGTATCGGTATTGAGCATATTTTTACCGTTTGTAATCCTAAAATATCGGAAGGTGCTGGCGGTATCGCTTCAATTTTCTTCAAATGTTGCAGCTTTATGCTTTCTCGCGTGATATGGTTAATCTTCGATTGTTCTTTTCTCGATGCATGGAAAACTTTCTTAACGCAATATGAATTTGGTAAGTACTTTCAATAAGTACAATAAGTACTTTCTCATGAGATCTTCGCGGAACCTGTTTTCGGTTGGATATGTGATTTGGATGATCTTATCACGCTCCTCGTTTACTTCGTCTCTCACATTCAGGGAGTAGTCTGTTAGGAGGGTATAAAGGCCACGGTTTTCTTAGATGATGCACAGCGAAATTTACATACTCCGACACCTTTAATATCGCGTATTGGTCGGACCTTGCTTAGAATACAACGTTCAACATCGCGCTTCCTGAAGTTTGCTGCTTGCAGGATAGAAGATGGCAATCGCTGACTATAACTATTACCTTATCACCAATAGGCTTTGTTGTTGTCCGCAGTCCATTAAAACCCTCGTAACCATTTTCCGGTACAGAGATAAATTTCAACTTGTTTACCTGTAACCCTATTAACCGGATATGCGAAGCTGCGAATTTTTTCAATAATGATTTGAACATGTTCACTATTTGTCTATTTTTTTCTTTTTTCTATCTATTTTTCCAAACTGCAGAGTTATTCATTATATACTTTCAGTTTATATTCTAGCCGGAATACTTTCCCGTACGATAAATAAATAAATAATATTAATTGAGATATGACAAAAGCTAGCTAAAGAATATATGTTAATTCTATTATAATATGTTACAGAGTAAATTATCCTTGGAGCTCCGTCAGCTGGACGATCGCTTGAGTGACTTTTCCTGTGAGTAGTAGCCATTCTCTAGTCAATGTCAACCACTTTGTATAATTCGTTTTTACACCATTAGATACGTATTTGTAGATCTGTAAAGGAACACTCTTCGTCAAAGATTCGCCAACCTCTCGTCATTTTAAGAAATTATCATCGAAATGCTCAAACCCTGCAACAAAGATCCCCCTTCTCTGCATAGTCTCAGGACCTGATCCAGTCTGGAGAGACTATCAGTGACGCATGATAATCGTATAGTTCGGTTCAATCGAGCTCGTAATAGGAGGCGGCAAATACCGTCAATATTATCGAGGGTTGAACGGGATGGTCCCGTAGATTTCTAGCCTAACAGTTACAGAGTCCCTACACTGTGTCTATTTCCAGCAGCTCGACGACCGCTTTCTCTCGCTCTCTGCGGCAACAATAACATCCCCTGTGGATTCCAGCCCCGGGAACGTGGTTCGATGGGCCCCCACGGTAATCCTCACCCTCGCCGAAAAAAGAGCCAAGGGGGAGGAGGGTTTAACAGTTTACACGTCGGATCATCCCTCGTTATTGTTGCGTTTATGATAATAGCAGCCGACTAGCACGCATGCAGCCCCGGCTAACCGCTTCAACCCTATCCCGAGGGTCGCGATCGTTGCCACGCTCAGGTATTTAATTAGACGGCTCTATGCTGAATTTCGCCACGGGTATTAATTTCTCTGTTTCCATAGGAGCCACGTTTGCTTCTTCCATTCATACGCCAAGATTCTTTCTTCCGATCGTATAAATATAACGATGCTGAAATTCCAGTTTTCGATGTACACCGAAGTAACTGGATCACTCCTGCGTTTATGAGACGAAACCACTAATTCGTACAATCTAACTTTGGTGATCGTACACAGACACAGACTGAACGCTACTTGCAAGAGAGAGATTATTTTGGAAGAGACTGTGGTACCGAAGCGATCCCATAAATCTTTTCTTATTAACAAGCAATGTTTCTCCATGATACCTCGAATATTATCATGTTTCAGGTAAAGCGTTCAAAATATACAATAGGCATCGTCTATATTGAAATCCCCAAACGATATCATCCAAATCTCTACAATGTTTCATCGCCGACGCCGTTCTTCATGCCAGAAACAACAGGAGAATCAATGTATGGCTGGTGATTTAATTGGGAAGTCGTGGTCGCCGAGGAAAAAATGATTTTCCGATGTTAAAATGGCGGACAATTAATTACAAAATGAAGGCTCCGCCTGCTCGACGCGAACCCCGCGAAATTGTATTGGAAAGCAGACGGGAAAGCGACAGGGCGAGGGGGAAGAGGAAGAAGGGAGAGAAAGAGAGAGGGAGATACGTTCATACGTAGATAGTATATGCACTGTGTGTTGCCTATCCGCCATGGGTATTGGATTGGATTGGATCGCCGCGTCAGCAATACAAACACTCGAAGCCTCGATGTGGGTCGGCCTCTCCCGTTCCTGTTTCAAACTGAAATTACACTTTCCCGACCGACCCCGTCGTTCCCCGAAGCCCCCCTCAACTATCTAGCCCCATAATTTCCCTTCTCGTTGTCGTTTTTCGTTCGTCGTATCAACAGCGTCGAAGATTTTGCCAAAGTTTTCCGCTAAAACCGAATCTATCGTTCACAGTTCCGATAGAAACGCAAATAGAACTTTCGACCGAAAGTCCGTTGGCTACAATTTTACGCTCTAGCACTCTGAACTATAATCTTCCTTACAACAAAGAGATCCGGGATAGAGCCTTAAATATTTGATCTCTCGTGCAATGACAAGACTCAAAGTAAAATTCTGCAACTCTGACCCAACTAGTAACGAAAATGGTGGATAATTGTTTGGCGAAATTTCGTATTCCGCTCTGTCGCTGTATTCGACGAGTTCGATAGGGCGTATATAGTTTGAATATCGTGATTTTGCGCACCGTGAAAGATATTGACGGAATCTTGATTGCAGGTGACGCGGCGTGTAAACCGGAGAGATGATTTTCGCAGGCGACGAATCAGAGGCGACCGGTTACCCGGCGTTTCCGTTCGAAGAATTAGAAATTAAAGGCGTGCCAGTGAATTCGAGGCGCGTATAAATTTTCTCTCCCGCGGATGAAAGTGAAAAAGACTTGTGCGGCCGCGGCACGGAAATCGAAACCCTTTAGCCTCCGCTTTCCTCTAGAGGCGAGACCAACCGACTAACTCGAATGAAAAGGCACCAGTGCTGGTAAGAGACACTTCGTACACGCTCCTGCTGGCGTGTATCGGAGCACGAAGAAAAAGAAAAAAAGAGAAAGAAAGAAAGAAGAAGAGAAAGAAAAAAAGATAGAGAAAGAGCGAGAAGACAGACGAAGAGGAAGCAGAAGACGCTTATTTAGCTTTAGCTTACCTTCTACTTACACGTGCTATACAATGTTTACCTACACCCACCTAACCCAACTGCTTGAGAGGAATAATGTTTGCGTAAGAAGAACGGATAGCGATTTCGATATTTAAAAAGAAAAAGGGAAAACGGGACGGTCAAGGTTGGCGTATTGACAACTTTCGAATCGGGATAGATCTCGAAGGCGTATGACGAATAGAATTTGGAATGAAAGAAAGTTACTGAATAGTAAGTGAAACCTAAAATACCTTGTATTACCAGTACTAAGTCAAGTATGAAATGGTAAACTACAAGAATCTTTTTTCGAATTGAAGGCTCAAGTGCAACGTCAAGAGATCGACGGCTCGGTCTACAGCGAGCGAAATTTAACAGGGATAATAGCAAGTTATATCTCCTCTAATTAACAACGTATCCAACAATCAGCTCCATCAGAATCTCTAACGAGCACCAAGAACTCGCGTCTCCACGTAACATCATCTCCGGCCTCCGAACAACAGAGTCTCGACATCAAAGTGGTCACAATTTCGGCGCTCCTCCGTCACTTGTCTCAAGACATCTCTCTCGCAAGAGAGAAGGGTACAACAAAGTGAAAAACAGAGGGAAAGAGAAGAAGGAAGGTGGGAGACGTTCCATCCGAATGTGGCGCAACTACCTGACGACAAGAACAATGAGGGAGTAAAGAGCGTGCGTTCCCCATCGTGGCTGGTAGCCGTGTACAAGATGGCGCCAGGCAGGCCAGAGTACCACTCGGGCGATTTCCGGTGGCTTTGTTCCGCGTACCACTCGTACACGGGGTGTATTCGATGAAACTCGAGGCTTAAAGGCGCGTTTTTCAGCCACGCTACCAGCTTACGTGCGTGCGCGCGAGATATAAAGAGGTTTTTCTTCTATGAAGCCAGTTAGCCAACGAACCGGTAATTCCTCCGACCGCTTTCTTCCTTCTTCTCTTTTTCTGTATATGGTCCTCTCGGTTGCCTCCTTCAGCTTCCTCTTTTCTCGCCGGTACCTCTCTCGCGTGCTGGCGATTTCAACTTCTTCCCCTCCCCCTCCTCCTCCTCCTTCTTCTTCTTCTTCTTCCTCTTCTTCTTCTCCGTCCTTCTCCTTCCTCTTTTCCGTTCTTTCGTCATGGTTCTTCCCTTTCTTCTTCCGCCTTTTGCCGTTTGCACGCATTCATTCTCGCCTTTGCCAGAGCCGTGGAAAAGAAGAAACGAGCCGGGTGCAACTCAAGATTTCCCCTACCCCACGCCCCCTGGCCTTCTACCCTCTTCCTCTTTTTCTCTTAGCGTTTTCCTGTTCCTCTTTTTTAGTCGTCGGTAATGGAGGCCCTCGAACGCCGGCCCTTCTAGCGCCTCGACGAGCCTGCCTGCCTGCCTGCCTCGGCGAAACGAAACGAAACGAAACGAGAAAGGAGACACGTTTACCCCTTCCCCCTTCTGCGGACGACTTTTACTTTCTTCCTCTCTTCGTGGTTCAACTCCGTTTCCCTGTTTCTGTCGACCGCGGTGATTCGCACGAGAGCAAAATACGTACAACCTTCTCCTCTCTCTTTCGCTAGGCAAACCAGCTACCGTCGTTGCTGGTTCACCCATCGACGTATAGCTCTTTTTAGGGTTAATTTGTGTATCAAAGTTATCAAAGGTATCGTACATCGTTTTATAGCCATTAGGGAATTTCTCGATATATTATAAGATAATTTCAGAATTATTCTATCCAGAATTGTTAAACATTTTGGAAATTAGTAAGTTTCGAGATAAATTAAAAAAAAATAACGTTTGTAACATTATTTTTCATCGCTCCTCGCAACTTTCGAATTTCTGGAGTAGATCAATGTAACTTCCGAACGACTCAATTCATTTATCGATAGCCTTTTTTTGTATCGTACAATACTCGTTAATTGTCGGAATTTTTGATATTTTACGAAATAGTCGTAGAATTTTACGATTATCGAAATTCACATTGACGAAATCTGCATCGCGATTTGGAACGTTTTATTGCGCGTCCATCGATGATTATCGGAATCCGCGTCGCATCGTTGGACGTTTGCCAATGCATTCATGGTCCGTCGATTGTTATCGAAATCCACGTTGAGATTTCGGCCGATTTATCCCGTGATCGCCGCCTCGTAATTATTACTAAAATTCCCAACGAGATTTTCGACGTACCGCGGTTTTCTAATTATCGTTCGAACGCGCATCGAATATTTACAAGCCCACACTGATTATCGCAAACATTTTTAGGAATGCGAGATTCTGAATATCTTGCGATTCTCGTAATACCTTTATATCGTGTCTTTTCAAAATTTCAAAGTTCCGTTCATGATTGATCATCTATCTATCGTGAATTAATAATCGTCAACCACGAACGAAAAGAGATGGAAGACGGAAACGTAACGCGCATAAGGAGAAAAGTTGGACCTGCGAGCAACCGCGTTTCGTTCTCCGGATATTTCAGCTTCGGTCGAGGCGACCGTAGAACCCGTAGGGGGTTGCGGGGAAACGGTGGGGGTACAGAGTCGTGGGTAGGGGAAGGTACGCGCGGGAAGGTGGGACACGGCGGTCGACGGGGAGGCTGAGGGGGAGGGGAAACGGAAAAGGGCGAAGATCGAAGAAGGACGGAGAGAAACACTTGACCCTGCCTGGCTGGTTGCCGCACAGCCGATGCTGTGCCAGCAAACCCCACCGTGCAACGTGCGTTAATAAACGCAACGACGGTGTGTTGGTCCCTCGTCTATGTGCTCCTCCCGACCCTCGACCCTTTCTCTTTCCAGCTCTCCGCAAACCTAACCCTCGTACCTTGTCTATCTTTGTCTGCTTCGTGCAATGCACGCCCACCGCGGTGAATGAGCTCGCTCGGTTCGCGCATGCGCACCGGCAAGCAGCGGTACACAGGCACGCGTGTGTGGCGCCACGCAGCGGGCGCACACGTACGAACAAGGGGGAGGTAAAGACGAGGTAGGGATCGGTCGCGCGCGAGTAACGTGTTGACTCTCGCGATCGCGTAGCTCCTAATTTATTTACAATTTCGCAAAGGGGGAACCGGATTGATTCGAGTCCCATCCACAGGCGAGATCCAATACCAAGCTGCGGAGTAGCCACCAATTCAGGCTCCACCGTAATTCGCCGGCCGTTTAATTGCGCGCCGGCTTAGACGACGATTGCATCGTTCGATCGTGATTAACGGACGTTTTGTACGTGCTTCCTGGTACCGTGGATTATATCTCTGCTTCTTTGACAACATATTTCGAAAAGTTTGAATTTCTGTTTCACTAAATTCTGTCGAAAGTTGGAGGACATATGAAACAGGTAATAACCAGATCGTAAAATTGATCAGGCGTTAAAGTTTACGGTAATTTCAGACATATTGGAGCTCGAGGTCACGTGATTCTCAGCCGCACGGTATCAATTCGGAACTATTCCATCGTCCGTACTATACTCAACTTATTCGATGAGATCTAATCCGAATGAGAAATTTGACGTATCAATTTACAAATGACTACTGCGACGTGAGATTCAAAATACGTATCTACTCCTATAAAATGCGTACGGCGTTTAAGTATATATTTCTAAGTTGTTCGTAACTGCTCATAACTAGAGATTTTTTCCGTTAGCTAAAAATAATGATCAAACGTCAACAATCGAAGACTAATCCTCTTTCGTCGGAAAGAAACAAAGCTTAAAGCGGTTGTTAACAGTCGAGGAGATGAGCTCAGCGTTAATAGGGTAAGCCGAAATGCAAGAGTCGCGTGACATTTCGCGAGGTCCCGTGGCTGAGCATCGGCCAAGAAAATATCCCTACTTGCAAGAACGATGTATCCGAGCGTGACAGAGATGACGTTATAAGACGAAGCACCAGAGAGAAGGAGAAAGAAGTATGCAGAAGCACTCGTGTCAGAGGCGACCAATAAATTTATCGAGCGGGTGTTGGCATGGAGACTGCCGGACAGAGCTCGGTTGGATGGCCCAGAGGGCGATGAGAGGGCACTCGAGAATCCTCCAGGAGCCCGTCACGGGGAAATTGGAGGCAGCCACGGCGGCGGCCACGAGGAGGAACACAGAAAAGAGAGAGAGAGAGAGAGAGAGAGAGAGAGAGAAGGTGGAGGAGGGTGAGAGCGTGTACTCTCGGAGGAACGACGGAGACAGAGGTTGAAACGAAGAAGGAGAAGCTCCGAACCGGAGAAGAGGGGGCTGAGGTATCGATTTCTCGCGGTGATCCAATCAACGATGGTGCCTTATCTGACGCCTTTGCCACCCGCTTTAACACATCGGTGTCTCTGATAAGAAAAAAGAAATTTCACCCAATCGTTCTTCTTCCTATTTTACTTATTTATCGATTAGGTACTATTAAATATCAATCTACGTAATCATATATATATAGTCTTATCAATTGTCATCAATTTAATGTAAGTTACTATAAAATCTTCTCAAATTAATTTTCAGATCAACAATGTCATATTTCAGGGAATGTATTCGTTCTGCGAATTAGAAATTATTTATATACCTAGTCAGAGACGCGACGAAATCAATACACGTTGGCGAAGCTGCAAGATGCATCCAATATTTAACGAGCCAACCAGTCAATCGCTGGCTTTCTTTAACCCACGGTGATCTTTAATTCATTAACGACATTAATTATTCATCGCCGATAACGACGACGGAATCGCTGATCGTCATCCCTTCTCGATTACAAGCAGAACAGATCTCGTCGTGTGCCACGTCTGCGAGATGTTCCAACTGGAAAGACGGATCCTTTGTTATTTTCCCGGCTTCTCCTGGATAAATCGGTATAGCCGTGTCGGTACAATTGTAACGATGTTGGAAGGGGAACGAAACGGAGCGTTTTCACGTGGACGCTCGATGTGTACGGACTGGCTAATCCCTCTGACATTGTTCCAAAACAATACGATATCCGCCCCTAATTTGTACCGCCTTCCAGCGGCCGCTTCTCTTTCGCGTTATACGTTGAACCGACCGGCTGACAGAGTCAATATTTTCGCTTTCTAGTCCTCCACGAAGGAGACGGTATATCGGCGGAACATTGGCGGAACATTGGCGGACCACGAAGAAGAGAAGAAAAACGCGGATTTCTGCATAGCTGGCTCCGACGATGCTCGCACGGCCTGCTTGCTCAGCCGTTTTGGATTAAGTCGCGTCTCGCGTGCACGTGAAACTTGCCCCTTCTGGAACATTTCTTCTTTGATATCTTCTTGAAAGGATCAGTAGTATCGTTAATTACGTGCAATACTTCTTGATAAAATTATTATAAATATTTGTAAAACACTTGGTGGTAACATTGTAACAGTTTCGTATCATTTCAAGCGTATTCTCCGGCAGAGTATTGTTTCCGGATAGCTCGAAGAGACAGGGTGTACCGCGAGAAACAAGCAGTGAAAATCGCATTGACGATGAAAGTAGCAGAGAGGAGCCACGGTGAGAGTGTTTGAATCGCACTCGCGGGACCTATGTCGGTCCAACTGGTTCTACGTTTGATTTCAGGGAGGCAAGAGGGAGTCGGGGTAAAAAACGAGAAAGCGAGAGAGAGAGAGAGAGAGAGAGAGGGAGAGAGGAAACGAAAGCAGAGGAGCGAAAGAGTAGTGCGCTCGGCGTTGTAGGACTCTCCGCTGGAGAGCTCTCCCTCTCTCTCGCCCGCTTAAAGCCCTATCCACTACTCATTTATCAAATAAATCAACACAGCTACTTGTGCACCTGTGAAGAGATCCAGCCGCTACCCGAGCCGTCCAAAAGCCCGTTTCAATCCGTAAATCGATTTCTTCGCTTCACCGTGTAAGGCGTAAGGAGTTTGGCTTTAAGAAATCGATAGCGAGATCTGATTTGATAACGCGAACAAGTATTCTTCTTTATTAAATAATTTTGAAACTACAAACGAATAGATAAAGGAATTGTATGGAGGTTGCATGTTAAAAAATTTATATCAATTAAAGATCGTAGAGTCAAATTTCCTGGGTAATAAGAGAATATAATTTCCTTAAGAAACGTTAGTAGTAAAACGAAAAACGTAGCGATTATAGAGCAAAAGAGACCGATAGCTGTTTCCACGTCCTCCGTTTGCAGATCGAGCGAAGGTAAAGCCGGAAAGACGGAAGAAGAATGCGAATACAAGGGGGTAAGGTAACAGGAGAGCCGAAGGGAAAGAAAGAGAGAAGGAGGGCATAATCAAAGAGCTTCGAAAAATCAGGATGCACTTAGAAGCACGTACTCGGCCTATAGAGAGGCATTCAGTTATACTGGTGAGTTTAGAGTCAAAGCAAGGACCCTTGCCTCAGCTGGCGCATTACCTCCGCCGCTCTCGCGTCCTCTATGGCCGCGTTTACATCCACGCTACCTTTTCCTCCGGAAACCGCAGCCACCGTATTTACGATCATAAGAGACAGCATCGACTCGACGATTAGAAGGCGAGTCGAGTGCTGTTTCGATTTTTGGACCATCTTTCAACCATTTCGTAGTTTCAAATTGGTATTTCTGCGATTGTCCTCGCGACGGGTCCTCGTTGATTTTATTATTTCGTTGGAAGACAGGGGAGAACGTAAGTTTCATTTTTGATATAGAGACGCGTTAAAAATAATAAAATAGATACGGTACGGCTAAAGAATTAAAACTTCGTAACTAGTAGCGAATAAATGAAACATGAAACAAAATAAAAATAGACATTTTCAATTATGCTTCGTTGATATTGCTACGTGATAAGAAATTAGAGGATTGACCAGAAAATGATTCACATTCAGAAACTTTAGTTCGATTGCACGCGACACGAGATCAAACTCGATCCCATGAACTCAAATACCGTTCACCAAGCATCTAACCACAAGTCGTTTAAAGGTCCTCGAATCTTTTACAAGACGTATCGGAAGACCATTAAGGTAACGCTCGTGAACAGAGACAGCAGAAGAAAAAACAATCACGCCCCTCGTGCCGTCGAAAAGTCGTCGAGAGAAGAGTCTGTTCTCGCTCGAGGATCGTGATTAGGTGATATCGAATCCTACACACTTGCTCGACGCGCGAGTATACCGAGGAGGTTCCAGGAGAACGAGGAGACAAGCAGAAAAGAAAGAGGAAGAAGAATAGAAAGAGAGAGAGAGAGCTGTGGCGAGGGAGGAAGCACACGAGTGCACAGGAGGTCGCGAGCTGAAGAGTTGCGGTAGAGACGCGGTGGATCCTGAAAAGCGAGAAGAGCGCTGAAAAGGTGGCTACTCGGCTTTGTAACGGAGTTAAGGAGACGAGAAAGAAGACGAACAGGGAGAGGAAGAGGAAGAGGTATAAACGTCGCAAGCGCAGAAACGTCACGAGAGGAAGTTAGAAAAGGAACGGGAGGAAGAAAGGAACGAAAAGAAGAGGGAAGAAGACCTAAACTGGTAGAAAAAAAGAGAGGAAAACAGTGCGTCGCGAAGAAGAGGAAGAGGAAGAGGATGGTCCTTGTGCAGCGAGGACCCCAGGATACCGGCAAGGAGTATCCTAGAACTGTCGAGGATGCTTCACTCCCATCGTCCTCTTCCTCGTGGCCCCCTTTGCGTCCCGTATCTCTCCTCTTTCCCTCCGCCTGTCTTCCTTCCGTACTCCTCTCTCTCCTCCTTGTAAATACGCCCCTCCCGAGACCCATCAGGATCTCTACTCTTGCAAAGAGAAGCGTCGTCTTCTTCAAATGCTACACACTGAGAGGGATATCATCCCCTTCTTTCGTTCCCTTTCTCTCCTTTCCTTTTTCTCCCTGTTTCCTTCCCATCTCGATCTTTCCTTTTTTTTATTTCGCATTTTTTATTTCTTTATTTTATTTCCCTTCCTCTGTACTTTGAGTTTACTTCTTCCATCCCTCGTACCCTATCGTAAGGCAACGCGCGAACCATCCGCGTGTCTCCGTCGCCTCCGATCTCGGCAACCGCGTTGCGCGCCGCGAGACTTTCGTGCAGGTTGCGAAATCAAGGGCCCTTCGAGAGCTCTGGAGTAGGTGGAGGAGAGTGTGGCCGTGCGAGAACGCGCCAGGTTTTCTAGCGAAAGTGTCGTTTCAAACGACAACCTCCATTCTGTTTATAGACTTCTGTCCGATGGAGACGCCAAGACTGGATCTCAAATTTTCTAGCAACGTAATGATTGAATTTTTGTATCATCGTTTTAAGGTAAATCGACAGAGACGCGAGATCGTCCAAACACGGAGAACCGAGGAAACGTAGTTTGATTGAGCAAACAACAGCGAAGAATATCCAAATTTTCGGCGGAACCGCGAAATTCGACGCGGTGGTCCGAGGAAATTCCAGAGGAGCCAGTTGAAGAGGATTCCACGGCCAGATCTGGACGGTCAGCACGGTCGCGAGTCCTCGAAACGTCGGTGAAATCGGATCCTTCGGGAGTGGCTGGTAGATGGGTCAACAAGTCGACACGTTCAGAAACGAGATCGTTCCCTAACCGAGAAGAACACGGCCACCGTACGTTCCGAAACCTGATACGTTCCGCAGGAATCAAAACGTGTCATGGATCCGGCCACTTAAGCCTGGAGAACCTTTTACACTTCCGATCCGAAATGAAAAGGAAGAAAGGGACCCACTTCAAAAACGCCTGCAATTCTTATTTTTCCTTCCATTGACGTCTACGATCTACTAGGCCATGATCTATTGATTTCTACAGAGACGACGTATTTACACCTGTATATTATAAGGTTTGCATAAAAGTGAAAGTCTTTAAGCGATTTGGTAACGAAAATTGCAACACCTGCGTGATAAGATTAATTTTCACCGAACAAGGAAACATCGGTACTTGCATGATATACGAATTGATTGATATCGTACGAATTCAAATAACACGTTGGTTGCATACAAGATGAAATTTGGAAAAGAGCGATCATCGAGATTATACTTAAAAAAAAATCTTCGGTGACAATGACAACGAATAGGAATTACCGCATTAAAGATCTTTAAAAAGAGGTTAGGGAATCCTCTAGAAAACCGCACAATGTCTAAAAAACCGGTCAAGGCGCCTGCTAAAATCCGATTCGACGGATGATCTTCGCCGATGTCTACAGCAAGGTACAATAGAATAAATCCAATAGGAAAGACAGAGAAGGGTAGTTTCTCTGTTCCTGCGGATTTAGAATCCGTTGTTCGCCGCGTTCGCGCGGAAATGAGGTGGAAAACCGCACCCTCGGGACCGACTCACCTTTTCTTTACGTTCTCGAGGATACTAACCGAGGATTTCACCGACGCCGCGGTTTCTTGATATTATAAACGCGCGTAGAGCGGGTTCTCGAGGCAACCGAGCGCGAAGAAACGGTGCCAAGGTAAAAAACGAAAGAAAGAGAGGAGAAGAGAAAGAGGAACGATGAAAAGCCCCGATTCCGGGACAGAGAAAAATATCGGCGGGTCGGCAGGCGAGGGAAAGGCGGGAGGGAAAAGCGGAAAACATTTTCATTCGTCGAATTCTCGACGTTGCAAACACGCCACGATTGATTTTCGTTTCTGTCGGTTAATCGCGCGACCCAGAAACGCAAATGTAATTTACATGGCGCGAAGAAATGGAAGAAGTAAAAACGAGAGACGAATGGAGATGCAACAATGACGGTTGAACAGTCGCGAAAGCGTCTTACGAGGATCATTACACGAGGATGAAGAGAATTGAACCTTTGATCAAACTAGAATCAAGACGTTCATTGCGTAAACTGTGTTTTGTATAAAAAAAAAAAAAAAAAAAAAGAAAAACGAGAGCGAGCGAAGTGAACGTCTAAAAAACACTACTTAATTATATAACACAGCAAAGAAAGAGCAGTTAAAAACAATCACAAAAAATATATATATGGAAAAACATTTAAAACGAAAACACTAGAAACTAAATGAAAAAAGCAATAAAAAGAGAATATGAAAAAGCAAGGAATGAAAGCAAAATCACCGTAGAAAGAAGGGTATTACGAAGCGTGTTTACACATATATTCAGGGAGTCGTCCAGCCTCTCCCCCCGCTCTCTCTCTCTGCGTGCACATCCGTCGTATATAATCGTGCGTACGCAGGGAGGCAACAAGAACTCGTCGTCATTTCTGAATTAATCTCATTCGACTGCCCCCTTTATGCTCTCCTTCGCATCCTGCGAGGCGAAAGGCTCGTAGCCGCTTCGTGGCCTCAAGGTTAATTGGAACGAGAGCTAGAAAAGGAAAAGGACCGAATAGAAATCCCACGAGGAAGGCCACGCGAATTTTCTTACCCGATATTGTCGCTTAAACGCACGTTCGACCGATGCACTTTCACTTCAAGGGTCAAAGTACAAGGTTGCTCCCTTTTTCAAAACTTGAACAGCCTGTGCTCTATCTCTGATGACTGCTTTCAGATCTCGGATATACACAAGTTCGTAGATATAGGTACGAGTAATTTACGATACGATTTAGGATCCTTAGGATCTAGAAGTTACTACTGGTTATTAATGGGGGAGGGTTATTAAGTATCTATCGTTCGTTATTAATATGATTTTATTACTTTTAGGACGTAATGTAAAAACTACGAAAGAGAAATTGGACATTATGAATCCTAAGTGGAAGAAGAAATTAACTTGGATGAAAAAATTAAGGAGAAAAAGGTAAAGATTTTCTTCTCTGAAACTACATGCACTCGCGTTATTTCTGAGAGTAAAGAGAAGAAGATTAGAATTTAGTGCACAGGTGTATCGACGATGATCCCTCGACAAAACAACGTATCTTTTCTTCGGCTGGCCGGAGAACGTAGGATATGCGCATCATTTACTTTTATTATGTGAAAGAGGCTCCTCCATTCAGGCGATCCGCTGAGATCCGAAAAAGAAAGGAAAATTCTCTCGCGGCCGTTCTTTTTCTTGCGAACGATAGAGGATCTTCGTCCCCGGTTAGCTCATGGAAACGTAATACGAGCAGACGTGTCGGTCCTCGACTCTTCAATTAGCCCCGGAAGTCAACGTAACGAGAATTTCAGGAAAAATAGATCTAACACTGCGAAAATATCTTTTCCTCTTTCTTCCGTGGTAAAATTATTTACTATAGTACCACGAGCCTCAGATTTTTTACATATTTTTCACAAATATGTAATATACAGGTACGATAACTAGAAAGAAAAATATTCTACCTTGTACGCAATTACGCTAGGAATTGCAAAAGTCAGAGAAAGCAATTCAACAGAGAGCATTGCGGTATCAGCATGAAATATTAAGTAGTATCGGACAGTTACGAATCGGACATTTGCCCGATTAAACAGGCAACTGATGGTCCGATAATATCGATCATATAAACGAATATGGGGTCGGTTTGGCTTTAAGTAAAAGACCAAACGAATCGACCCCTGCCTCCTCCACCTCGTGGTAACTATAGAGAGTCGAGGGTAGCCTTTCTATTAGCCACTAGAAATCGCACGTACCCTTCACAGGAACAAATCGAAACGGTACCATAGCTGCTGGCCCTCCTCGCTCTAATAGAGTTTCACGCTCGCCGAGAGAATTGCCTCGAGTCGGACGATCTCCTGGTGGACCAAAGCTGGTCAAGCGAAGAATTGATAATCAAAGTGATCCTAAACGCCCCTCCTGTGTCCCTTAACGATTTTGATTGCTCCGGCTGCATCGAAGGATGAGGAAATTTTTTCTTTAATCCCTGATGCGTGTAAAGATTTATATAGAATTGATAATTTTCAATATAATTACGCAAACTTCTTCGTTAAATATATTCGAATAGGATAATTTAGAATTTCCTTGAAAATCGTCGATGTTAAAAATTATCTGTGAAAATCTGAATAACGCGCTTGTTAAATGCTAAGTATCAGCAATCTGTCCAACAGTCCCTATAAATTATCCTCGACGACCGCCGAAATCTTCGCCACAAAGGAAAAACACTCGCTCTTATCGTTCCCAATTTTACCCAAGAAACCACGTACTTCTCCACGTACCTACTGCAATTTCCACCCCGCGGATCTCTGCGCGTACAGTCGTGCTCTTCGAACTCTTGCGTCGCGGCAACAAGAGGATTTCTCTCATTGCTAATATTTTTTTTCTTTTTTTTTTTTTTTTTTTTTTTAGTATTTCAGTGTCAGCGAGCGAGGAAGAGTCGCGGTAAAGGACCTGGTCCCTTTCACTCTCCTTCCCCTCTCATCCGTTAGTAAAGATAGGAAAGAAGAAAAAAAAGGAAAGAAGGAACAAAGTGCGAGGAGGAAGAACCGAGACAGAGGGAGGGTAGAGCAAAGAAGGAGCAGAAAAGGGAAAAAGAAATCTGTATCTTTGACGAAACCGAAGAAGACTCGTCGTACGTGTCCTTAAGCGACTGCCAGGCTTCCACGCTAATGAGGCGCGGCGTAATTAGTGAGACTGTCTACTGGCTGGACCCTTGACGAGAGGGCGGATCCCTCTCGACGTCGAGTCGCTCTCTCATCCCACCCCTCCGGTTCGCCACTCCACGCATCCTCAACCCGTTTCACGATTTCTTACCGGTGGTGAAGAAGGAGCCGCGGCTCGCTGACACCTCGCGGATATTCACGACTTTTCATCCGTGCTCCTCCGCGAGGTAAAAAATAGCGCGATTAAATCTACCACTCTAGCCGGACTTAATTCGCTTTTCTTCTGGCCTCGCGCATCGTGCACGCTTCGACCATGAAATTTTCTCATTTTCGCTTCGTTATTCTTTTATAATTTTGCGCGAGATCGACGGCTACAGATCGCTGTAAACACGCTGAAAAGCTTATTTAGAGCTGACTGGACGCGAAATATTAAGAATCGTTCGATTTTGGAAACTTGACGCCCTCGCAACTCAACGCGCGACTCGATGTTTTAAGGTAAAGAGTCGACAGAGAAATTGTCCATTCTCTTGTAATTACGATTATCGAATCAATAAAACGCCGAACGTCGTTCTTTCTTCTCTTCAGGCTCTTGTAAATGATCGAAAGTTGGAGAGACGGGGCAAAATCGAGTCAATAAGATAATTGCAGCTTATTATCGAAATTACCATGGAAAGCCAAATTCGCAAGAAATCTTATTAAACTGGATAAGAGATAATTTATTGGACGTATAAATCTAGAGCGAGACGAAGAGAAAATTACCTACGATTTCTCCGATAACAGGAAAATTGAGACTTAAGAAAAAAAAGAACAATTCTCGTGACGCGTTAAACGAACTTGGACGATCCTACAGAGAGATACGGTGTAGGTTTGTCCGTGCGGTTGCGAAGGGGGTGGGTTTTCGAAGGCGGGAAGGCCGATTTAGAGCACAATGCGGTTCAATGCCGAGGAAATTAGCCACGGCGCTGCCAGTGACGCCCGTCAGTCCCACACCATGGAAAACAGAGACCGTATCTGTCCCTGTTGCCGGGCTATGGGAGCACAAGCGTATCGTTATCCCCGTGGTTCGTACGAATTTTCAATCAACCACATACTCGACTCCGCTCAGAATTCTTTGCTAAATTAGAGAAACTCTTGTGAAAAGAATTTTCAACATTTTTTTAAATCGACGAGCTCTGCCAAAGAGGGGGGAAAAAAAAAGGAAAAAAAGAAAAAGAAAAAGCAACTTATCATTAGTCTCCTTTGTCTATTTTACAATTTTTATAGACATTCCAATTTTACCAATCACAAATCATTCTAGTCTTTTGCCTCTGTTTTTCAGGCACGGAAATAAATCTATCTACGATGAATTAGGTGGAATGGTAAAAGATGTACTGGAAGAAGAAGAAAACCTTCTGATAATAAAACGCATATTTCTTTTTTCTTTTTTTCTTTTTTTTTTTTTCTTTTTTTTTTTTTTTGCCTACTTCTTGCCTACTCTCTTTCTCTTTTTCTCTGTCTCCGTTGAGAGAAAGGAGCAGGCTTTGAAGTTTCAGTCCAAAGAGAGCCAGAGCGCGGGCATCATCGAGTGTCTGAAGAGATCGCGAGGACAAGTTCACCTATGCTCTCGAAGATGAATGGATCCTATAGTTAATGGCGGGGAGGCTGTATCGCAGGTAGTAGACATACGCGAAGAATGAATAGGCGAGGGTGAACGAGCATTTAGAGAAGAAGCCTCTGTTCCCTCATCCTCCTCCTCCTACTTCATCCTTTTGGATCGCTTTGTTCGACTCGTCTTCGAGATCGAAGTTTTTCCATGGAAAACACGTGTCCTCGTTACCGGTCCAACCCGTAATTACCGTCGAGTTACCGATGCTTATAGTCGCTGACATATCAATTGTAAAGTCGCTAATGCTCGTCCGCTAATCGCCTCTCGTCGTTTACTTTTATTATCTTTTTTAAATTACGGTCAATCGGAACGAGCACGTTTTTAAGAGTAGATTATCGAGAATTTTCCAAAGTTTAATTAATATATTATTATTATTAATTTAATTAATATAAATATTAATATTTAAGTAAATATGTAGCTGAAACTTCGTTAAGATCGAATTATTTAAAATTGACAAGTATCCTGATTTCGTTTCTATTGTTTTCGCTATCTTATACTGTTCTATATATTTATGGTAAACTACTAGCCATAAGATGAGAATAATAATAAATATTAAGAATAATTTGAAGATAAGCGAGAAGGATATTGCCGTGGAAGTAGATAAAGAGAAAGGCGAATGAAAGAAGGAGGCTGCACACCGTTCCGCGCATCGAAGCGTCTAAACGTCTTTTTTCGAACCGTCCGTTTTACGGATCTGAAAACGACTAATGGATGGATAATGACGCGTAATGGATGCAGCGGACATTACAGGTAATATCTCGTGAAAGCGGCAGCCAGTTTCCGCGAGGGACAGAGAAAAGGCGGAGAGAAAGAGAGAAGCTTGTAAATAGACGCGACACACCTCGCTGCCGATGGATGGGACGCGGCCCAGAGAGGTAATTTCCACCAGCGAATCGAGACCGAAGATGCGCCGTGAACGTGCATGCTTTCAGAAAATACGCACTCTAATAGTTTCGTATGGTCGTCGCTGAGCTGAGACAGCTCGACGACGAAGATATTTTAGTTGCTTTCGATATATTTCGATCGTCTCGTGGTTAAAACTTGCTCGCTTTCCTGTAAGTAATCTCACGTGGAAATCGAGTAATAGGTAAATTTTATTAGAAAAAGAAAAGAAGAAAAAAAATAAAGAAAAATTTATTTAAAAATTTATTTACAAATTTGTTCCAAGTATTGGCCGCATTCGCATCGAGAAGATCGCGATCACGGACATGTTGAACTTTCATCGAAAAACATCAAAAACGTACGTAACAACTACATCGTCGTCATCGTGATAAGAAATCGTCGTTTTTATCCGTTGCTCGTAAAGCTTCCACGAAGAAGATCCTGCCACGATTCGCTTGCGTCGATTCGCGAGAAACGATTCGATTCGAAAGGAATTCTATGCATCACCGTTAGGATAGCTGGTGGTAGCGAGCACCACGATTCCGGACGGTTCTTCTTGGTCTTGCGCCCGGTGTCTGCGCGATTCGAGGCTCTGCTACCGCTGGCTGCACGAGTGTTTGCAGTCCACTCGAAACCAGTCCCGAACGAGCTGACGCGCGCGCGCGCGACGAAGACACAGAGACGCGGAGAAACGAGGATGGAATAGAGACAGACGGACAAAGCCGTAGAGAGTAGTAGACGCTATGGCATCGAGGCAGGAGGCCAAGAACGAAGCTTAATTTGTCTAACGAGGGGCCTCTGCACCTGTCATCTGGACGAAGATATGGACGAACGAACGTAGACCAACCCTCTCCTCCTCCTTCCCCTTCGCCTCCTACTCCTCCTTTCAGTTTCATCCCCTAGGAAGCGTTTGCTTGCTTGCTTGTTTCTTGCTTGCTTGCTGCTACTTGGTTGGCTGGCTGACTCGCTTTACTTTAGCCGCTTGCTCGACTTGCTTCTTCCGTAACGTGTGCTTGACCCATGCTACTAGGAAGATTCATGAAATACACTTGTAAATGAGCCACAGCTTTTTGTACACCTTCCTGCGATAGTCTTCCTGTAATAGTTGATCCGGATATTTTGTTTCGAGAGACGATTGTTTCAAATTTTCTATCTCGTCGAGTCTCCTCGAGACATTATCTAAACAACGTTGATCTCTCCGTATCCACCGTGAAAGTGTTCTTTGATCGTCTTGGAACAAATGTCAATTTCAGGCAGACGATGCCGAAACGTATTCGATGGAGAAATTAAACGCATTAACGAGAACGTTAGAATTCTTGCATATGTGGACGGTGGATGCGGCTTCCTGGACGAAGGGTCCGTTCGACCAGGTCACGCGTGTGCCTGGCGTTTACACCCCTCGGTAAATCAATCACACACCGTGTAACAACGTTTTGTTTTTACGGTCACGCGCGGACTACTTCTTGTCGCGTGTGCACCCATCAGATTACGCCTCCTGCTCCTGTCATCGTCCAACGATCGTAATTCATCTTCCCAGAATCGGTATTTCCAGCTGCATTCTCATAATTCGCGAATAATTCTTCTCGCGCCTTGCTGTTAATTACTTACAAAAATTTCTAATTTTTTATTTGAAGATTTCCGCAACAAGAAGAATTGATAAACTTTCATCTAGTAAATTTCCATCGAAGAAAACGGTGTGTATGCGACTTTATACCGAATGGAAGGAAAATTTATCGACTTTCGTTGATTTCGTCGATCGAAAGAAGGACTAATATAGAAAGAATTTGCGTGTCTCCGTTGGTAACGATCTTCCTATCATCGAATATTTTACCAACTACCAAATATTCCATAACACCGTTCGAAGGAAATTTCCAAATCCCACGCATAAAACACGTAAAAACCATGGATCGTGTGTGCATCGAAGAAAGGCGGATCGAAACACAGATGCACGGCCGTTAGAGCTCGTCGTCGACGAGTCGTTTTCTCGGGCTGGTGTACTGCTACAGGCCACGGGTGGAACTCGGACGTCGACAACGAGGAACGATAACGAATCACTGGTACAAAGTAATAGTCGTTTGTTCGGCTTTGTAATCTCAGCCAGACAGATCGACCTGCTTGGGGAGAAGAACGGATGATTCGTGAAAAGCCGGGGGCAGGTTTGCAACGACGATGATAGCAGGCGATGATGGTGGAACATCCACTAATTGGATAATTACAGAGTGTACCGCGTTTGTTTTATAATTGGGGGAAAACCGTGGAACCGTTGGTTCCACCTCGACGTGCCAAACAACGAAACGGCCGAAGTCACGCTCTACGTGACGAACTACCCTCGAAGCTAATCCGGGACCGAAGCCCCTCGGCTTCGCAAACCCCTTGCACGCTCGTGCTCCCGCCTCTGACCCCCGATTTCCCATCCTCACGCCCCTCTTCGCCCACCTTTCTCTCTCTCTCTCTCTCTCTCTCTCTCTCTCTCTCTCTCTCTCTCTCTCCCTGTGTCTCTCTTTCCATTCTACATGCAACCAAGGAGCAACTAACTCGAAGCAAACGGAGAATGAATTCTCCTGGCCGCCTCGCTAGACTGTCAGCTGGATTTTAGATGGAAAAATCTTGCGTGGCTACGAAGTCAAAGGTCGTTAACAACTGTCGGTGGCCGACCCTTAATTGGGACGGCCCTAATCGGTTCCCAATTTTCGGGGGCAGTTCTCGGTGACTTTAACGAGTTTGATGTAGCCAGCATAGAGATGACGGTGAATCGAGGATGATGAGGACAGAACATGATTTCCCTCACCATCTATATAGAACGAAAAAAGCAAAGTACAATGAAGCAAGGATATAGGAGTAGACATTGGTTCTGCGGATTTAGCTTTTCATTCATTTGAAGAAACAATTTCGATGAACGTTAACTTTTGTTCAGGTGGCGATTATTCAATTATAATGAGTTCCGTGGCCCAAAATTATTAGGTGGAAATTATTATGCGAGTCAGCTCCTTATAATTCGTTCTTATGAATCAAGTCCTTGCTCGAAGTACTAGCTAATAAATTCATGGCTTTGTTTGATTATAATTAAAATAACATTATGAAAGAAAAGACTCGTCAGATCGACGAACAAAAGACTTTCCTGAGACAATTTTAATCGATCGATAGAACATAGAACACGAAACACGTAGACAAATAACGAGATGGGGTGTCGCCGCGACTTCTGATAGGGTGCAGAAAACAATGAATACCACTCGTACGTGGTTTTTATTCAACGAAGAATTGTGTTGTTGGTAATCTGAAAGAGTCGCGTGCGCTTCAATTTGGTTCTAATAAGCACGGTATTGTTTGACAGATCAAGGGTTGTGACTCACATTGAGCATAGGACTTGACGCGCGGTGACCACTTTGTTTTCTAATATAAATCAGACTCGTGTACTTTATTTCTTAATTCTTAATTGTCCTTTGAATATCAACAGATATCTCAAGATCGATCGATTAATTTAATATATTTAAAATTGTAACTTACCGTGATGTGCTGGATACAGCGACTGTGGCATCGATACGGGATTGTACGGTGGTGGCACTCCATTGTGGTTCGTGTAATGTCTACGTACAAAAAAACGTATATCTGTGTTTATATGTTCATGTTAAATTGATTAAATACTAGAAATACTATAAAGATTTGTAATATTGTAACCTACCTAAGTATTCTTCGACCTGCATCGTTCAATGTAGCTACTTGTGTGGAAGGAGTGAAACCAATTTGTGGTTTCCAAGTGTTTCCAGTATTACGATTCATTTGATCAAAGTCTTGAGGTTTCAAAACTCTTGGTGGTTCTCTGACACCCTTCAACTTCCTCGCAGGGAAAATGAAATTACTGCTATATTTTGGATCTCTGAATCTGGCACTATAACAGAAAAAAAGATAAAAATTGTACTTCTGATTTAAGATGAAATATGTACTTTTATTTTAAGATCTAGTGTATTTCATACGTACCAATATACTTTATTATTCCTGACTGGTAGACCGTTTATGGGTGAAGGTAAAGTAGCCCCATCTCCGACGCAATCGTCTGCTAACAGGACCACACCTCGCATGTTGTCTATGCATATTTGAGTTTCTGCGTCGAATAATACGTGATTCGTATAAAGTCCCTTTATAAAATTATAACCACTATTGCCAAGTCCTACGTATAGCCGGTTGTCTCCTTCGACGTTTCGTTTCTCTAAAAACATTAATATCGATATTAAATTATGAACTTTAAAGAAATCATATATAAATCTTATTATTTATTGAAATAGACGTACTTTCTGCCTCTGTTAAGCAATCGTAATAAGGCTCCAATGCCTTGAACAATCGTTTCTCGTCCACAAAAGGAAGTAGAGCTATTCCTTGCCAAGCAAATTTTTTACCGTTTAAATCAATCTTAAAATCTTCCGGATAGAAGTCGATAATCGGCGATCTCTAATGCAAGTTATATAAAAAATTTGATAAGTATCGGAAATTATATGTCATATAATTTACATATAAGGAATTTCAACCTACCGGATTGATCATTAATTTTGCCCACGGCGCAGGTATATGTTTACTGCTAGCTGCTGGAAATACACCCATCAATTGCTCTAATGGACGGAACTAAAATATCCAAAACAAGGAAAATACATTCTTTGTGATGATTGATTCAATCTCAAAGTACTTACTGGTGTAGTTCCTTTCTCAAATTCGGTAGAAAGACCACCGATATTGATGAAATCGCTAGCGAATGGTGCGTAATGATACGGAAAATACCATTTCCACGAAGCACAACCTTGATAGTAATATCGTAAAACCCAACATAAACCGCGCACATACTGCAACGCTACGTTATTCCTGTATGTAATTAAATAAAATTTATTATAATTCAAAATCTATATTACTTATATATAACTATCTATATAACTTATCTTACCTGAATGCTAAATTATCAGGAGACACGTCGAATTTCGATTCGTAATAACGATCTTTGAAGCCATCCTCCCACAATCTAACTTCATCGTGTACTTGATCGTCGTCCGAGTCATCTTCAACTAACTCTCTTTTACGTTTCATTAGCTGATTAGTTGAATTCTACGAACAATCGATATATTTACGAACAAACTATGTACGAATAAAAATAGAGATCTAAAACGTACCTCAGGACGCATCATACTTTCTAACATCTCCTGAGAACTTCTTTTTGCACTTGTATGATAATTTTGACCATGAACACGCATCTGATAAGCTTCATAACGTGCGTTTTGTACTGGACTCACATGTTCACCGATACGCTGTAATAAAGATATATCTATTAAACGACGCTATTAAGATAAATCTTTATTAACTGTAAGTTAAAACATACAGTTGGTGCAAATTGTCCCGTAGGAATCCACTTTGGTTTGTTATTACCGACTCCCAGCAATAGTTTCTTTTTATCTTTTTCACGTTGCTTGAAGGCTAATTCATTCTGTTGTCTTTTCTTGAAAATTTCGTCTTCGACATCGCCCAGCTCAGACATTATAAGTTGAACTCTGTCTAAATTTACATCTCCACTATCTGTCAAAAATCCCTGTAATTAAGTGTTATTATTGAATGTTTCTTGCTTTGTTTACTGTACGTATGAACAGCTGATCGGATATTTTTGTCTTTAACATGTATTACGTACTCCTGTTTTATATACAGCTTTTTTATACAAATTAACGAGTCTATCAATTGCCCCTTCTCTAATCTCCAGAGATGGAAGATGCGGAAGAAAATCGTTTCCTACGAAGAAACACATGAATACCCAATCATCGATAACTCGCTCGAAATCGTATTTAAATGGTAGATTAGGCATTTGCAACTCTCTTTCTAAGTATTCTCTGAGGACATTTAACCGCACAAATATATACTGGCATTCAGATCCAAAATTATTTGCTTCGTCTCCTTGATTAACCTCTGCACCTGTACACTCTTGCATTTCATGTCCTAATTGACCACATATATCGCATGGTTTCGGCTTATTTGGCTTAAATTCTTCACGAATAATAGTAAAATTAGGTTCGTGTGTTGCAAGTCCTAACATAATTAAATCAGCATCGGCTCCACATAAAACGTGTTGTGTGTTGGGATCATGATCCGGTTGTGCTGTTACATAAACAAAAATATTTTACATTTAATATTCCATATAATACAATGATATTCTAAATATTTAATTGCTTACTTACCTCTTTGTTTACGTATAAAATCCATTATTTTATGTTCTCCTTCACCTGGTACATTCGCATCACTTAAAATTACTTTTATATTTCTCCAACCAGGATCATTATTTAAACGATCGTGTATGTAGTAATGCAAACACTTTGACAATCTTGCCATAAATGGTGTACCCTGTAATTAAATTATATCCAAAAATTATTCTTCGTATATGGGATTCAATATATCAAAATAATGTTATACAAACCGGCGTAATACAATTGCTATCGAAATGATCTTCTTTTGGTTTTTCTGGGGGCAAGGACGCCCCTTTGAGAGTTAATTCGGAACGTATTCTCTTTATTTCGTTAACTTTTTCACTTGCTTCTTTTGAAGCTCTAAATCGTCTTGATCTCTGTTGGTTCATTTTTGCTCTGGGTGCCTATAGATATAATCAACGTGAATATAATAATTGTACACGCGCAAATTCTTTAACAGTTTCATATAAAAGCTTACAACTCCATCAATTGCCATGTAAAGTAATTTTCTTGGTCTCACAATACGAAATAAGCGATCAATGCATTCAAAAATGGCTTCCATCATTTCTTCCTCATTTTTTGGCGCTGGCCTATAAAGATATTATATGATGTTTGTTTAATCATCTTGTAAATTAATAATTACTATACCAAAAATACTTACTTATCTTCTGGATGTGTACAAGGATGTATGATACCATTCATGTCAAGATACAAGTTGTCAAATTCTATTCCGTTTGGATTAGGATCTGCCGAATTCACAGGTACCCGTACACCATTCGTAGTTATCGGCTATAAATTCACAATAAAAATACAAGTTTTACATCTACTTTTGTGTATTACAAGGGGAATATTCTTCACAAAAATAGACAATCTAACCTACCTTTTGCTCGATACATTCTACTATTATAGAAGGATACTTCCGACTCAACCATCGAAAAAATGCTGGTACACCCATATTTTTGTATCGATCGTCGTGTTTCCGCACACGGTACACGTCTTTCTTTAATCGTTTTCCAAAAATTTGTATATAAATTAAACGAGCACAACTGTTTTCACTGTTCACCCATATTTAACCTATAACATAGATTTACGAAACCCTAAACTCTATCAGTGTATACATATGTACAATCTTCACTTCCTTCAATCTCGCAATACGTGCTGCCATCTTCGGCAGTGTATATACGTCATAAAATTGACAACTTTAAATTGTAAATAATAATAAGAAACAGGTATTAAAAATAAAGGGATTGGGGTTTGTATAGCATTTTAAATAAATTGATCAATGCTATATTTACAAATACAAATTTTTCTAAGAAAAAATGCTGATTGATTAATATGAAAATTAAATATATAATTATTTTACTTTACCACTCCCTATATTTTAGCTCTTAAGATCGCTTTATATACCGCTAGTAAGTGTGAAAAAAGCATATACATATAATCGTAGGTAAATGAACATAATATACTCAATGTAAATAATAAATAATACTCAATGTAAATAAATGTAATCATATTACCTACAAAAGAATATTCAATTTAATCTAACCGAAAATTATAGTTTCTTTGTTTGCATAATTAGGTAGATAAACTTTAATTAACCTGTGGCATAAATATTCAAATAAGATGCTTATCGCATACCTTACTAATCTTCATTTTACTAAATAGAAGACAGTTATTTTTTTCAGCACGTTATAAAACACGCAAAAAGGTTTTCTCAATATGCAAGAAAAAAATATTTTACATGGACCGTCATTGCCCAATTTGGAATTCAAGAATGTAACATTAGGACAATTGATATTAAATCAATTAAGTGTTCGTGGTTCTTGGGTAGCACAGGTAAATCATCTTTTATTACATTAAAAACCATTTAGGAATAATATATTTACTTCATATTAACTGAAAATACAAATTTTTTCAGATAAATGCTTATACAGGAAAGTCACAAACTTTTAAAGATATTTTGGACATTAGTCGGAAATTGGCAATTGCCTTTAATAAAGAAGGACTAAAAAAAGATGATCGGATAGCTATATGTAGTGAAAACAATCTAGAATATTGTACAGTTGTATGTGCTGCATTTTATTTAGGTGTTACTGTCTGCCCGTTAAATCCACTTTATACAGAAAGAGAATTAAAACATGCATTAAATATATCAAAACCAAAATACATTTTTGTATCAGCAATCGGAGCAAAGAATATATACAAAGTTATTCCTCAGCTATTCTGGTCACCAAAGCTTATAATGTTAACAGAAGCCGTAGATAGTAAATTACCAAGTATTAAAACTCTAACATCAAACATAATTGTTGATAACAACTTCCACGCCTGTTCTGTAGATGTTAATGATCACGTGACAGTTATTTCATGCTCTAGTGGTACTACAGGATTGCCAAAAGGAGTAATGTTAACAGACAAAAACTTATTGTCTGTGATAAATAATCTAGCAGTTGCATCGCCTAATATTCTAAATACCAATACAACAGGTTTAGCTTTATTACCATTCTTCCATGTGTATTCCTTTTCCGTGATGCTGGTAGCACTCGTTTTTGGAAATAAAAACGTAATTCTTCCACGTTTTGAAGAGAAACTGTTCTTACATACCATAGAAAAGTACAAAATCGAACACATAACTGTTGTGCCACCACTTATGGTGTTTTTAGCGAAACATCCTATTGTAGATAAATATAATTTATCTAGCATTAAAGAGATTTGGTGAGTTCAATTATTTAGCACATCCCACTAGGAAATGATGTTTTATTTTATCAAAAATCGAGAATTCGTATCTCTTACTTAATTACTTAATTAGGTGTGGTGCAGCACCTTTATCTGAGGAAATTGCAAAGATGGTTGTAAAGAGATTAAATATGCCAATAATAAAACAAGGATATGGATTAACAGAAACTACTTTGGCAGTAATATTTTCACCTGATAATAATACGAAATATGCAAGTGTAGGAACGTTAGTTCCAGGTGTATCAGGTAAAAACTAAAAAGTAATGTTTTACAAATTTGTCTCTGATACCTTTTTTTAACATGTAGCTAAAGTAATACCAATTGATGGAGATGAATCAAGTAAACCCCTAGGACCAAACAATGTAGGAGAATTATGTTTCAAAGGAGATATAATAATGAAAGGGTACTGCGATAATGAACAAGCTACCGCGGCAACAATCGATAAAGATGGTTGGTTGCATTCAGGAGATGTAGGATATTACGATGAACAGGGCTATTTCTATATAGTAGATCGTATGAAAGAACTTATTAAATACAAGGGATTTCAAGTTCCACCAGCTGAATTAGAAGCAATATTATTAACCTGCCCTGAAATTAAAGACGCGGCGGTTATTGGACTACCGCATGAAGAAGCAGGCGAACTACCGGCTGCTTTTGTTGTTAAGCAAGAAGGATCTAATATAACAGCAGAAGATATTATTAAATTCGTAAATGGTAAATTTTTTAACTAACATGCTAACTTTTTTAATTAGCTGTTTCATATCTAATTAATAGAAAATGTTTCAGAACGTGTATCAAGCCATAAACGACTTCGAGGTGGTGTTAAATTCATTGAAAATATTCCACGAACTGCATCGGGGAAAATCCTACGACGAATCCTGCACGATACACCCAGATCAAAATTGTAAAAAATTGACAACGAAAAGGAATGAAACATTTCCAATTTAAATATATTCTTCCTTTATATTTACATTTGCTCCGAAGATGCTTAAAAGATACTATAACTATAGATATTTAGTGAAATTGTATCAGAACATATTTTTAATTTACTTCTTACTAAATTATAAAAAGTTTGAAATGCAAAAAGAAAAAAGTTGAAATATTCTATTCCAGCCATATTCTCAAAATCTTTTAATATCCTATTTAAATATATATTAAAACATTTTCTATAAAGTTATAGACACTACTGTCCTAATTTTTGCTTTATTTCGTATGGTATATGATTTAAATACCATTGATGAGTTTGACCAGGGGCAGTAGCTAACACACCTTTGTCATTTGAATATGCTGTTTCTGCATTATAGGAATACTGCTCTCCATAAATGTCAGTTAGTGTGCCACCAACTGCGTAAAGAATAGCTTCAGGGGCACAAGTATCCCACCTTTTGCAACCTTTACTAGCAAACACATAAGCATGAGCCTTGCCTTCCATTAAAAGTATCACCTGTTGAATAAATAACAACAATGAAGTTATCTGAGAAACAATATGTCAACAATATATCATATATAAAATATTACTAAATAACTAAAAAATAATAACTACACTAATTATATTACCTTATACCCTGCACCACCAACTCGTAAAACTTCATCAGGAGACAAAGCATTTATAGCTGCTTGAACATTGCTATCTGAATGTGAACTGAAAGAATGTAACATGTTTGTAATTTTCTGTTTAAGACAACAGCAATCTCAACCATTTTAAAATCCGATTATACCTTGTAGTTGTGATTATTCTTTTTCCTTCTGGTGGAGGAGTTGGTGCAAACCCACCAAATCCTACACCATTAATACCCCAGAGCGTGCGTCCTAGTATTTCATTTTCCGTATTTTTATAATATGGTTGATGAATTATACCTCCAACTGCCCTATGTCCAACTGCCACTCCTACTAGTACTGTAACATGTTCCACAAGACCTTGTGCATACTCTGACGTTCCTAAAAATATTAATTCAATTTCATAAACATATTTGGCAAATAAACTATGATAACATAAGATGATTGAAATAAGCAATATACATATATACCATCCAATGGATCTACCCAAATACACACATCTTTAGGATCAATATCTTCCAGATAGGCTGGTAACTTTAATTTTAGTACTTCTTGATCCACATCTGTTACAATCCAATCAGACGGTACTTCACAGTTTGATGCTCCTTCTTCACCAATAATGGTAATATTTGGAAATTGCTGGCTTAATGAGGCAATAATACACCTTTGAGCACAACGATCAGCTTCAGTTTGTAAATCATCCTTGCCTTTCTCTACTATATTTAGGCCTCCATGAGCCATAACATCTCTTATAATTTTACCTGCTCTTACTGTAGCAGTTATAGAAGAAGCCACTATTCGAGATAATAAACAAGCACTTTGTGCCATTTTACAACTGTTCTGTTTAATATTAATAAATATTCACACTTCTCTTTTTAAAAGAAACTGAATCTCTTATTGACAATGCTTCAAATATATACTATACACATGATTGTATCCAGTATCCGGATCACAAGCTATAAAAAAATTAAACAAAAAGATTAGAAAGTAATGTTAACTCTCAAGGCTATATTGGGCAAAACACACAATAGATTCTTTCCAAAGTTGCATACTAATTCTTTAATATAGTAGCAGTAAATTAAACAAAACAAAATTCTTTATACATATTTTTTTATACAACGGAAGCTTTAACATATGTATAAAGTGAAATATAATTTTTATTTCAATATTTATTTCTCCCCTCCCCCCTCCCGCCTATACTAGTATTATAATATTTCGAAAAATTATTTCCACCGAAAGTTTTTAATATATGTAGGTCACATTGTATATGATTTGTGAAAACAATCAACTAAAGACTTTTAGAACTATTTAATTTTATTTATTTCAAATCGAAGTATCAGAAATTTAAATATGCGTTGTAAGATAGAAATCATTTATTAAACTATTTCCTTTGTTTCATTGATAAACCCATTAATAAATTAGCACTAATTGTAAATATATGTAATATAATTCTTCTAAATATACCTACATATTATTATTTCCAAATTGTAAAAAAATATAACCAACGAAAAATGATTTATTCGTGAAAAAAGATAAATATAGAAAGAAAAGTTAAAATACTTACAAATTCGTAATATCAGCTCAATTAAAAGAGCAATGTACAATATTATAACAAAGCAGATAACTACCCATATAATAACATTGTACAAGCATTTAATTATGATATTAATCACAACGGATACCTACAATTTTTCAATATTATTTTTCTTTAAGCATATCATAAAGATGTTATAAAAAGTTAGTATCATTTTTTTAATATCACAGATCATTTTATACCAAAACCATCAAAGTCTCGCGTTCTATCGTTCAATCTACTCTTTATGTGTACAGATCCCAGAACATTAATAAATATTCAATTACAGCAAGAGAAAAAGAACAATGACATTTTATAACTAGATTTTCAAAATAACAATCAGAAAACGTGATAAAGTGAGATTTCTTTTATATTTTCTGTTCGATTTCTATATCAAACTATAATGTATGGGCCTAACCTCAAATACCTCAAATAACCTCAAATACGTTTCTACGCAATATAATAGTTATTACTGTCCAAAGGAATAAAAACAATGTTATATCATAAATTTATAACATTGTCGATTTCATGTACAGTACAAGTTAGGAAATTGCATAATAACGTCATTCATTCTTTGACAAGAAAACGTATTTCATATTTTAGTTTTATGCAATCACCACAGTACCAAGCCAACTCAAACTATTCAGATACAAAAAATGATAAAATCGATAAAAATCTTTTTAAACTTGACAAATATTTAAGTAATATCGATCCAATATTTAGGGAGAAACTTATAAGAAATTATTCGTCATTAAATAAAGTCGAGCCATATTTAATACATGATAATATAAGCAATAAGTTTGTTACATTGATTAAAGATGATTTATTAGAAAATACGTGTTACGTGATTGAATTAAATCCTGGCTATGGTTTATTAACAAGAAGGTTGTTAGATGCTGGTGTACCATTTATACATTTGTATGAAAGTCATAATCAATTTTATGAAGAATTACGAAGTTTAGAAGCAATCTATCCTAATCGAGTTAACATAACAAAAGCAAATCTTCTTGGGATAACCAAATGGTTAAATTTACATGAGTCATTTAATGTAACTAATGCACACTTATGTAATCTATTTAATAATATACCAAAAAGAAAATGGGAAGAGAAAAGTTGTATGCAAATAATTGGAACAGTAACTAAATGTGTATTTATAAGACATTTAATATTAAGTATAATATTTCAAACAGGCTTCATGATGCATGGAAGAACAATTTTTTATCTTGCATTACCACCATCTATATGGAATGTCAGTACTGCTACTTTAGACTTTTCTTTTTTATATATATGTCAAAACACTTTGTAACACTTTTACTTAAATGAAGCTTAAGAAACTTTTAGATTGCTATAATTGTTGATTTGTTGTCTTTTTAGAGATTGACATGCCACAAAAAAAATAATTTAGTTTTATACACTATGTTTAACGTAGTATTTAATTCTACAATGTTTGGAACATTAGATAGACAAGGATTTCTACCAATGCAAAAATCCAAAAGATCAAAGATTACAAAGTTTACGTCTGAGGATTTTGATGAACTATTTTATGTTGTTAAATTAGAACCAAAATCTAATATTTTATCATTATTTGGTGGAAGGGAACAGCTGATATATTTTTGGCATTTTATTCGACATTATTTATATAATCCATCAAGGAAGATAATACCAGCAATGGAGTGAGTATAACTGTACAGAAGTAACATTTACTCAGAATGTTTTTAAAATATATTAATATGTAAATATTTTTATTAATACAAATGTTTTAGGAAAATAATACCAGGTTTTGGTGTAAAATTAATAGAAAAAGATTATAATATATTTACTCAATTTAATGAATTAAGTATTAATCAATTGATTGATCTTTATGTGGAGCTTAAATCTTATCCAGGATTTAATGATAGTTCCTTTGTACAAAGTGGACGTGATATTAGAAAAATATATGATCCATTTATGGAAGGAGAATGTAGTTAATCAGTTATGAATGCGATGAAGCACTTAATAAACATAAAATACAGTAAATATGATGTTTTGAGTTAATAATTTTTATATTCAAAGTTCATACATTTTATCTGTATTAGAAAAAGAATATAGAACTGTATACTGAAAAGTAGTGGGAGTGAAACTTGAATTACCAGTAAATGCTTAATGTTGATTGGTCATTGATTTTAACTTTCTTATTGTATTTAACTATACTTGCCCTTGAAATCTCCACTCACTCCAGGGTTATTTCAGGTCATTCATAGGTACAGTATACTACAAAGTGTCAGCATCTTTACTTACTTTTTTTTATAATTGAAGTTTACTTGATTATGTCTATGTAGCATTAATCACAAAATTTAAATAATTTACGACTTTCAAGAAGGCCAAATACTTCTTCCAATTTTATATGGAGATCTTATTATATTATACATAAAAAATGAAGTGCATAGTTTTTGGTATCACATTAGTAATATGCAATTATATAATATCCTGTCAGGATATTGTATTTCCAAATAATGAAGAGATATCTCACGTGAGCGGCAATGCGGCGGTAATTATAATTAAGGGGCATAAGGAAGGAGACGACTAATAATATAATATAACGAAAATCAGACAATGTTTTTCATTTTGTTTTAGATAACAGAACGTATTCCAGTGGCTGCACCAAATACATGTCCCAAAGGCATGCTTCTTTATCCTGGAGCTGGAAGTAAAAGTACATGGGTATGCGATTGTAGACCTAGATTTCTATATTTTCCATTGAATGATAGTTGTCATGAAGCATATAGGCAAGGACCTTGTGCACCACAGAATTATGTTGTACTTCCTAAGGATGAAGTTATACCGAAATGTGTAAAAAATCCTTGCCTGGAAGATGGCTTAGTACGATATAATAATACATGTTATCCTCTAAGAACTAGAGGTGGTCCTTGTGCCCCTGATGGAGTAATAGGAGTGAATGAAACTACATTTGACTTGGAATGTATGTCAATAGACATTGCACCATTCGTAATTATTGATCCACCTTTAAGAAAGTGTCCCGTGGGAAGCCGTAGAAATGCTCTTGGAATATGTAGAGTAATTTTAACCTAATATGGTTTTATTTAAGAAATTTCTGTTTTCTTAATAACCTGGTATTTATTTGTTTCACCTCTTTCATATAATAAATATCAATATATTATTATAATTCTGATATATTATGAGAATATATATAACATTTATATTTACAAAATATAGTTCTTACTACATTTATGTATGCTTATTTATAACATGGAACTCTTAATTTACATACATACGTTCATGGAATATAATTGTGTATATCTATACTTACAAATATCACCAATTCTCTATGTAATATATTTCTCAATAATATATTTTAATGTAATTTATATCATTGTTACATACTGTATATACAATTGGGCAGAAATATAATACACAATAAAAAAAACTAAAATACTATCAGTTAAATTAAACCTAAATCCTAATTTAAAGCATAAATTGCAATTTTATAAAGTCTTGATATGTATAAACACAAAGGTATAGCTAGTAAATTATATCTTTTAAGTATAAGCCATATTCATTTCAACATTATAACTTCTTACTTCTGTAAATACAGTTTTACAACTCCTTAATAGATTAAATTATTCATCTTGGATCACATTAAATGTTTATGATTATATTGATTACAACAAAGTGTGCGTTTGGAAAACTGACTTCATAGGGTATAAATATTTCTCTGAAGAGTAAGAATAATAGAATAAAAAAATACTACCATTTTAAGAATTTTAGGCGATCAAAATTTTTAAGTCGATTCTTGTATTTCGTTACTTCTGGCAGCTTCTATTAATCTTTGCCTTTCTCTGTACATTGAAACCTTCATATTTTCTAATTGATGATATCGTAACAATTTTAATACTGCGAATACTGACAGGCCAACCCAAATAGACAAACTGGTCCATGTACCAAATTGGACTGCAGCTAATTCAATGTGAAAACCAGTTGTGTCTATACCATCAGCTTTGTCAATGTCATTCCCAGCTGCCAATTCGCAAGATGGAAATCTTTTGGTCATACATTGACACCAAGTCATAAATCCAAGCGTAATAATAATTGCAGCGATTAAAGCGATTGTTGTAAGGAATATTGAACTGACAACATCTATGAATGCAGATAGGAAGGAACTATCTTCTCCACGGTACATAAGCAATGAAAGTCGATAAATTTGAACCGCAGATGTTAACAACAACATCAAACCAACAAATATCGTGTAATTACAGTAAGCTTGTGAGGCCCAATTTACTACAAACTGACCGTCTGATTCTTGCCAAGTTCCTGTTGAGAACAACAGACAATGTCCTCTGTAAACAAATGTTAATTAGTGCATAACATATCTATTTCCATGTATATACATTCTAATAATATTTGTTATATCGAGACTCGGTTTTATTTAGAATGACAACTACCTAAATTCGTCTTCATGCAAACTCATTGGTATGATGATACAAAGTGATAAAACAAGAGCTACGACATATCCAGATATCTGACTAAGAAGTAAGATATTGGTTAGTGCCATCTTTCAAATGACAAATGAAAATTTCTTTGTTATCTGTAGGAACAGAAAATATAATCATTAATTAATTTTAGCAAATTATCAAACAATCCGAATGACAGATCAACCAATTTCCACATACGTGAACTTATTAGTAAATTATATACAGAAATTACTATGAACGTAGACACATTCAGGCTAGTAAACATTTTAAAAATATCCTACATCGATTACATTGACTTTTAAAAAACCATGATTAAACGATTAACTTCTAAACGATATTTAAGAAGAGCGAATTGTTTGTCGAAAAACAATTGTTCATGAAACATGAATAATACATAACAAATAATTTAAATTGTTGAAGACAAGAATAAAGATATAAATGCTTCATACTTCGATTCGGTTTAAAGAGCAATTTGCATGTGCATTTAAAAAAGAAACACAATAAAAAGAATACATCTAGTTGTTCATCGTACGATCTTCTCTTCCAAAAAATTATATTCTTTCATACATATGCATTCAAACACCTATATAGTAATATTATAATAAAAATAATTTTCACCTATATCTTATACGTTTTAAAATTAACGAAGAACAAAAGAATTTTCCCTTAAATATCTTTCAAAAAGTAACATTCAGAAAAGCATAGGATATAATTATTTAATTTCATTCCTCAACTTTTTGTATTATTTCATTCGTTATAGGAAAATGAAACTGAAGATGCCCGCGTTCATCAATGCAAAAAACTATGAAAATAGTTGAACATGATAAAGTTTTTACATAAGATCTGGGAAGAAAAATATAAAACGAAAAATCCATCGATACGGGAAAGGGGAAGGAACATTGGAAAACAGAGGTATCGGTCCATCTCTCTCCATAGTCAGCTGATTTCAGTCAATGAGACACCAGTGTTTCATTTCATAGTGTTTGTCCGATAGTCAGAATTCTATGTATGCGGGCGTGCGTGTGTGTATGCGTGTGTAGTTGCATCCGAAGGAAAATATTACGCAGCTAGAACCCCGTTATATCCGAATCACCGTATTATGTTAAGGATCATTGCACCAAAGTGGACACGTGTTGGAAAGATGGAATTCACGTGGATAAATTGCTGTTCCTACACTGTGCCCGAATAACAGGCCTAATAACGAGACGCATGACAAGAGTTATTTTCGAAAATTCCATGTTTTTCATAGATTAGATTGTCAAACGTGGGTAGAAAATATGTCTTGGTTGGGATGCATTCCTTGGTCTCAGGGGATCAAGAAACGAGCTTGCAGGTATCTCCTACAACGATATCTGGGTCAATTTTTGGAGGAAAAATTGACATTGGATCAGCTCACTGTAGATCTGTACAATGGAACTGGTCGTGTAACCAATGTCAGCCTTGATGTACAGGTACTGTCATTTTCTTTGTTTTATGTTTCTTTGTTAGCCCTCAGCTAAAAATAAAGATAAGGCAATTACTTTAGGCCATGCGTGAAGTTATTTGTTTGCCCGTAATGACATTTAAATGTGAATAAAAAGATTTATAAATATGCATGTGAATTTTTTTTTTCAACAGGCCCTTAACGAAATGGGAGAGCAACAACAACTTCCATTAGAATTTGTTGATGGTTTTGTATCAGAAATGTCTGTTAGCATACCATGGTCAGCTTTGCTTAGTGAAGCTAGTTACGTAGAAGTTACCAGTTTAAGATTAACCGTTCAGCCTAGACAGAGAGCAAAAACTGGAACTTCGATGTTTGAGTCTATGTGGAGCTCTATGACATCCAGCATGCAACTTGCGCAAGAGTGCTTACAGGAAGATGCAAAAAATGCTGGAAATTCACAGCCATTAGAAGGAGTTGAATTGTTTGCACAAACAATAGATTCAAGTAAGGATTTGCAAATGTTTCAGGAAAGTGGTGACGAGATATTGTTAGAATATATATAATATTTATGCATTTCAGTTTTATGTAGGGTGAAAGTAAGATTTATAGATACTGTAATACGTTTGGAACATGTGCCACTAGATTCTTCAACGGGGGTTGCAATAGAAATGTGTATAAAAAATCTTGAATATTCGGACGAAGCAGGCTTAGATCCAAGCAGTACTTCATTAGATCCTAGTCAGTCAACAAAAGGATATGTTGTGTCAGCATTCACAACAAAAAGATTTTATTTAGAAGGTGTGACGTTCCACACAGATGAATTTCCATCTCGAGCAAGAACTTTCTCTAGAAGCATTATAACAACAAGCAGAGGTTCTACACCAGATTCTAAAGTAACATCTTTTACTAGATCTAGTAAGAAAAATATGTGACTGAAAATTTTTTAAGGAAGTTTTCCATTACAGAATTCAGATGGTCATTTTTCTTCTGCACAAATATCTCCTACTCAAAATATGCAAACTCCTCCGGAAGCAAATATTATTAATAATTTAAGCGAATCAAATCCTATAATGTTTGCTAAGTTAGCAGGCAGACAGGAGATAAGATTAAAATTAAAGCAAGGAGAGGGTGTTTCAGGACCAAAGGTAAAACTTAATTATTAATTTGGTTTATTTAATATAAAAAAGAATAATGGCTTCAAATTATAATGTGTTTGGTATGAAATAAAAGAGAACTAATTACTTCAGGTAGAATTAGAAGTGACATTGGGATCCTTTACTTCATTTTTAAGTCCACGACAAGTGCATGTGTTATTGGAATTAGGGCATGGACTGGCTTCTCCAGATTTAGAAGATGTTAGTAATGTTGCGCCAAGAGCGTGTACGGAAAAGCCTATGGCTGGTAGTGACTTTAATCGCGTCGAACGAGAACTTATTCATCAAATACATCCAACTCAAGGATTACGTTCTATGGTATACTATAAAAGTTGTAATAGTGCAATTTCAAAATATTGGAAAGAATATATTATGATCAAGAAAATTTTCTAACAGGATTTAAGGCATGCACAAGGATGGTCGACGGCATCTTTAGATGAGTCAGATAATAAAGACGAGTTTTTACCGATGCGGTTACCTGGTTCAACATCAATGAATGACTCGATCACAAGCAATAATATTAGCATGGACGGGAGTATATTATCTAGTAGTATTAGTTTAAAAAATTCAGCAACAAATTTACCAAAGCAACAGAAACACAGACATAGTGTGGATAATAGTCCATCTGCTGAAACATCTCATTTTCACGTAAGGGTATCTTCCATAGCTGTAATCCTACTACACGAAGACATACTAACCACGTGCGTAGAAGGAGGTGGTTTAACGTGTTCCAGTATACGTCAGATGAAAAATTCGGCGGACGAATTTTTCAGACAATTAGGAATGTTCAGAGCTGGAGGATATGGAAACAAAGACTTTGATAAGGCATCAAAAGTACTCTTAGAAGCTTGCCATTTAAGTCATATTAGGTATCTAAAATTAGTATATGACAAATGAAATATGAAACCTCGAATTAAGTCCTTTATTGCTTATTATAGATTACTTGCTGCGCCGTTAGTAATTGAAGGGAGAGAAAAAAATGTTTCATGGTTCTCCGTAGTATCTGGGACACTAACTTTAGCTAGCTTAGAAATTGTAGAATGTTTAATTGATTCAAATAATTCTGGAGCAAACGTGACACCATCAAGTGAATTTGTTGAACTGCTTACATTTCCAAAGGAGGATTCAACGAATTTTGGCTTCGCTAATAAAACAGACTTTAAAATGAAATTTAAATATGTAGAGCACATTGAAAATACAGGATATGCTCAATTATTGAAATGTGCAGATCCGCATACAACAATTGAGTAAGTATATATATGTTTGAAACATGTCAGTTTGACTTAATTTCATTACAATTTTCCTTTTAGTATCGTATTGGAACCGTGCAAAACTGAAGTGGATATAACTATTGTAGATAGGATATGTGCCCTACTTAATCCGCAACCTATCTGCGTTTGTAATACTGTATCTAGTAATAAGAATACAGTAAGTTACCAGTTTGTATTATTACTATATTAATTTACTAAACTGTGCAGTTTCCATTATTTTCTTGCTATATAATTTTTAGAATCAACAAAGTTTATTCTATCAAGCCATAGAAAGTCCCACTTTGTCAGACTTTGCTGCTATGATAAACGTATCTTCGTCGCAATGTACAATAAAATTAAGGTAATTTACATACACGTACATAGAAACAAAGATCCATCGAAATTATAAAACATTTCATGTACAATAATTTAAAAATAGGTTTCCAATACCAGATTTGAGACCTTTGCACGATATGAATCGGGCACCATGGTGGAAGAGATCAGTGAGAACAGATTACATGATTTTGAAAATGACAGATGCACAAATTCATTCTCGCCCGCATTCAATTTTCTCGAAGAATCGTCCGCATTCTGTGAAAAAACATTTCGAAATTCAATTCCGAAAGTTACTGCTTTCGTATGCAGAAACGGAGACAGACGTTCCATTAAATATAGGCAAAGTTACAACTCATGAAAAAAATAATGCATCGTGTCAACAAGTTAACGAAGGATTTGATTGGGCTAGAATAGTTATTACGATCTATCCACAACGTTTAAGCGATCAGCTGGAAGATAGCTCTGAAGGGGAGCCAGATTCTAGTTTTGATGAAACTCTAGAAAATACGCCTAAACATCAGCCATCTCCGTTCAGTTCAAAGCGTGTTATTCATGAATCTGATACCCCTCATTCGAAACCCCCTACACAAGGCGACAAGAATGATTCGGAACAAAGGTTTGCATGATAGTATCTTGTAATTTACGAAAGCATGACGCGACATATATCTGACTCTATGAATTTAACAGAGAGGGCGAAGAATTAATCATACCAGGAAATCGAGAAGAGATGTTAGAGTTTATGGACGAAGGCATCCGTAGTTCTAGAATACAATTAGAAATTAACTTCCCGTGTGTTTCCGTCCAAATACCATCGAAACATCTGTACGAATTGCTATACAATAGATTCAATACTGATCTTTTTTTATGGAAACCATCAGCGCCAAGACCGAAGTATGGTACGCACATGGAAAATCACATAGGTCTCGATCTGGCATCCACCTTGTTGCAAGAATCTGTTTATCCTAGGTAACCAACATTAAAAGCAGATAATATAATTTTTATATATTCGATTAAGAAGATGAATAATTTTCTGTTTTAAGATTTAGCACGTGTAAAAGCAGGATTCAGTATGATTCCGATTCGGACTCGGAGGAAGGGGGTATATTTTATTCTGCAGCCGACAAACATTATAGGCAACATCAAAACAACATGTCGAGAAATGGTCAGAGCAATCTAGCACTAATTTTGAATATAGATCAAGGTCTT
Organism: Bombus fervidus; assembly: GCF_041682495.2. Classification (NCBI taxonomy): domain Eukaryota; kingdom Metazoa; phylum Arthropoda; class Insecta; order Hymenoptera; family Apidae; genus Bombus; species Bombus fervidus. The sequence goes on along the minus strand of NC_091527.1, from coordinate 12,416,209 downwards.
CTCTGTATGTATACTCCTGTTCGTGACTCAATGCGCAACGTCATCCCTGGGCAACAAGGCGAATTAATAATTCGATTAGAAGATGCGACGATATTTTCGGTAACCGCGTACAAAGGAAATTCAAATCTGGGTTACGTTTGCGCCATGATAAGGGGGATGTCTTTGGATCATTGTGGATTAATGACGACTCCTTTGCAACCACCGTCACTCAGACCTATTAATAGCGACATTCCGCAACATTGTCAAAACACTATATATAAAAGCGGGCTAAACGAGAACGTAATGGGAACAAACAATAATGATGATATGGTGATGCTCGCTATTAGGATACAAGCTGCTCATCAAACGCACCGTATTAAAGTTCGTTTCTTTCCCTCCCCCCTCCCCCTCTTTTTTCTCTTTTTTTTTCTTTTTCTTTTTTCTTTTAAACTCCGAATAAAATTGTCATTTTCATTAATCGATTGGATAATCATAAGTTGTTTCGAAATAGACTTTCAGAGTAGCGGTAGGCATTGCAAATGCTACATTAAGGCATAGAATGTGTAACACTGGTACATCATGGTTTACACAGTTGACAGATTGTTTGGACGTAGCCGATCATCCCGTTGCTGGATATTCTCCACCAGGAATATTAACAGAATTACACTTGCATCTTTGGAATTGCACGGTCGATTACAGGTTCTTATTTTCATTGACTTAAACAATATTCGCTAAGCACAATAATGTAATAGGGAATTCACATGATTTCAGACCAATTCATCTGCCATTAAGGTCAATGGTAACACTTGATAATTTTAGTGTTTCCAGCAATATTGCTGCGCATACAAACACTTCGACATTACGTTTTATAGCAGAAGACATTGCCTTGTTCGTATCTAACAAATTAGGGAAAGGTGTGGATCTTCGTCGGGATTATGTGTGCGTAATGGACGTAGGATTGTTTGAATTGTCGCTGAGATTAAACGATAAAATGTGCGGTGGTGCACCTAGAGTGGATTTAAGGGCAAGCAATAACATGTTGCATGTTCGGACTTGTTCAGATTCGGCACGTGCTCTTATTCAATTGTTAACTTATTTTGCCAATGATGGAGATCTTTTGCCGAACATGGAAAACGCCGAAAGTAGTATTACCGTACCAAGTTCTGGCGACGAAGAAAGTCTTCTAGGGGATGAGTGTATTAACACTCTTAGTAAGAGTCAAGTTGAACGTGTTAACAGTTTGATGAAAGAGGCAATGGAAGAAACGGTAAAAGGTAATATCAAGTGGTAGAAGAGGAAACATCCTATATCTATTATTTCGTAAGAATTATGTTACAGGAATACCTTCGAATACAGACGGTAATACGTTAGTGAATGAAAATCAGGTGGAAGTGTTTTTCTTCCCCGACGAGTCTCGTCCTGCTTCACAGACAGTACCTGAAATGTGTAAAAGTTCCGAGAAATGTACCAAAACAGAATGTAATATAGAAGCTGAGGATCCCAACGAAGATTTTTGTATATTAGGAGAAGAAGCGGGTACAGGAATTATGCCCAGGCATGGTGTTCCAGAAGTTCGTTGGCTTTGTCAAGAATCTTTAAGGATAATAGATAATCACTTCGCGGTTCCACTCGGTAAAACTGATCTGCTTAAGGCGCCAAGACATTTTCCAGCTCCAATTTTAAGGTATACCCTTTGTGAAATGACTCTGATATGGCACATGTACGGAGGAAAAGATTTCGAAGCTCTGCAACCGACAGCCAAGAAACAAGTCGGTATCAATGATATTATGGTTCGTCCTAACACGGCGCCTCAAGATAAGTATGCATCCTAGTCATTAAATATTGACGTGACCGATTCATATGCATTGTACGCAATATATCATTTACGCTTACAGACCTAGGTCACCATGGTGGGATGGCGTAGCTTTCAATAAGTCTAATTCGAACGAAGTACATTTTGGAAGTGCGCCAAATTCACCACGTGGAAAATGTAAAGAAACAACCGATTGGCAAGTAATGGGAGGTCCTGGCCGCCGTCATGATATTTTAATGGAACTTCAGTTGAATAAAGTGCGCTTTCAACACGAAGTTTATCCGGAAAACACGACAGAAGCAGCAAGACAAATATTATTGGTAAACGAGATAGAAATCAGAGATAGACTGGCATCCTCGCACATCAACAAGTTCTTGTATCAATATAGCAGTGAAGCAAAACCGAGACAGTCTCACGCGAACATGTTTGCCATGAAAGCGGTGCATGTCAGACCGGACCCAAGATTAAGTGCTCAAGAATGTTGTTTAAAACTCAGTCTACTGCCGTTGCGATTAAATATCGACCAGGATAGCCTACTGTTCTTGATAGAATTTTTCAACGAATTGGGTAACGGTTCGAAGCAAGCTCAAGAAAATTCTAGTGTACCTAACAATTCGCAATCCGCCCCAGTGTCCAAGCAAGGAACACCGACGCATCACCCACCGGTTATGAGTGTGAACGATTCCGCGCCTAACGTACCAACGCCAACGAATACATCACAAAACGATAGCGTAGATCCGAACTTATTGATACTCTTGGAGGATGAATTGATGATCAAAGAAAACAATGTGAAGACGAAACCGACGCATGAAGTTCACGAAGATTGTCAACCAATATATTTTAGGTAATATTAATAGAATTATAAATAATATTCGAACAATAGTTATAGACTAATGTATCTTTTTGATATATAATATCGAAGCTTGATTTATTTGATTTATGTTAGGAGTGTGATATTTTCGCCTGAAGTCCTTGTTCGATTGGATTATCATGGAAAGCGTGTAGACCTCACTCATGGGCCGTTGGCAGGGCTTCTAATGGGCCTGGCGCAGTTGAATTGCTCCGAATTAAGACTGAAAAGATTAACACATCGGCACGGACTTCTGGGATTCGATAAATTAGTAACGTTTTTACTTTCCGAATGGTTGCAAGATATAAAGAAGAATCAACTTCCAAGTTTACTTGGCGGTGTCGGTCCCATGCACTCGTTAGTACAATTGTGTAAGTATATGTTCGTCGTATTGTAAATAAAATTCAGAACAATGTAATATATATTTAAGCACGATAATATGCTTGTTACAGTTCAAGGAATAAGGGATTTGTTCTGGTTGCCTATCGAACAATACCAGAAAGATGGTAGGATATTCAGAGGATTACAACGAGGTGCGAACAGTTTCACGACGTCTACCGCGATGGCGGCGTTGGAATTGACTTCTCGGTTGATACACGCTATACAAAGTACAGCCGAGACAGCTTATGATATGGTGAGCCCTGGTCCAAGCGTGAGGCGTAAACACAAGGGACAGAAAGGACGCCGGAAAAGATATAGTCAGCCATTGGATATTCGAGAAGGGATGGCCAATGCGTATATGCTAGTAAAAGAGGTAAATTATTGGAACGATAAAATACTGGAGAGTATAAGATCGCTAATTTTATTTTTTAATTTCAGGGCTTAGGAGAAACGGCAAATCAATTAGTTCGTGTAGCTAGCGAAGAACACGAACAAAAAGGAGTCTCTGGTGCTGTAGGAGGTGTGTTACGACAAATACCACCGACTGTTGTGAAGCCAATTATCTTAGCCACAGAAGCGACGAGCAACGTTTTAGGTGGTATGCAATCGCAATTAGTACCGGATGCCAGACGGGAGGCAGCTCAAAAGTGGCGGCAAGATTCAAATGACGCGAATTGAAGTTGCTCATCGGAGCGATGATATAATTCGATGCTTCGATCGACTTTCGTGTAACACACGAGAATCCATGACGTGAATGAATGAATAATATTATAGGAGAGAAATGCGGTTGAAGTTCTTTTATCGAGACGAGAGATATACGAAAGATGAGCTCGATGATTAGTAGTAAAATTGGCTCGATGGTGCATATGGCATTACCAAATCTTTTTGGACCTAAATCGCATAAATTTTGAAGAACGCAAAGTCATTTTTAAAATAATATAACACATTTATAACTAATTATATGTTTCAGTTTCATTGGTCTTGTTACATATTACGAAAAGATCGATCCAATTTATTATATTTATAGTTTATAAATAAAATATATATACCATCGTGAGCATCGTTTTCATAGCTTGTATGTATTTTTGTTCTAATAACGCGTATGTTTTATACCAATGATATGTATGTGAAAAATTTCATTAATAAAATTATGACGCTTATTATTGCATGCCACTTTCTGCGCGAAATGTAATTTATTTTTAAAATATAAATTCTAAATATCCAGGAAATCTCCGAATAATTATGTACATACGTATTCAAATGGAATATAAAATTTACCTACCGTCGATATATCGTTGGTAACTGAAGTACATATATCCACCGTTTTACGATCCTTTTTACAGATGTCATAACGAGAAATCCTTGTAAATATACGCTCCCTTGTATCGCAGAGAAAAACTACACACCACATACGATAAAAAGTCTATGCATTATCCGTGATTTTACTAATTTAATAAATGTTGACGCGTGTGTGTTCTAATCGTAACACCTGACGTATAAAAGGCAACGAAAAGGTTACAACTGATACGTCCATCGTATCTTTTTACAGCTGATTCGTGGCTCAAACATGCACGGAAGATGCTGCCGCCTATCGAGCATTCTAAAAATTACCGTATACTGTATATGTGTAAAACACATTGTTTTCATAAGTTACCGTGGCAATAAACAATTCTTAAGGAACGATTTGAATCATGTCTACCTTAGATACAAATAAATAACAATAACAAGCTGAAGTTATAACGGTGAAGTTATTAACCTTACCTCTGTTCTGAATCATTTATTTATTTATTATGAAATTACAAATGACCGAAGAAGTCGAAAGTCACGAAAGTCATGAAAGTTATGAAAGTGTATCAACTTATTCGGAAGAGGAAGATGATAGGTCGAAGAAAGAATCAACGTACGAAAGTATTCTTGAAATAACGCGAGAACACATACAGGAAGTGCAACAAGAATTATGTCTAATCAAACTGTGTTGGCCCGAAGTTGACCGCACAAAAGATCTCTACCTAAAAACACTTCCGAATAGTTATTGTAGTGTCAGCGATAAAGAGAAGCTGCTTGCGTGGTACGCCGAAAATTTTCGACAACAATTTCACGTGAAATATCCAAATCGAAAACCGCTATTGCTAGTGTGCGAAAATGAATGCGGTGTGCAAGTAAGTAAATTATTAAATGTACGATGAAGTTCGGGATTCGAATGAGACTGCGGTCTATGAACGATTCATTTCTATCGTTCCTCGTTCGTGGTTGAAAACCCTAACACCAGATTAAAATATAAAATTTACTTTAAGGCATCAATCCTTTATGACTTTAGGAGAAATTATACATGTTGGAAAAAAACGTATTGTTGTAAATTTATAAAATTTTTTAAAAATTACAGAATCGATAGTTTTGACCATTCAGTTTTAATAACAATATACGTATTATCAAAGATAACATGCTCTATGGAAATTACGTAATTGGATTAAAGTTTGGATCATGGTGATGAATACGTCTTTATGAAAATGTCAGTTGTTTGAATAATTCTATTTTTATTTATATTTCATTTCGTTAAAATTAATCATTTTTTAAGTATTAAAATAAAGGTATTAATCGAAATTCGAACGTTAGTTTCGATTTATCGGTTCCTTCATCCTACGATAATTTTTTCAATATTAGGTTATTTATTCAACACCGTCTTTCGCGTGATCGAAGATTTTTACCGCTTAAAAAACGCAGAGATCGTCCGTTGGAATAGCTACAAATCGATATACGTCGTTGACGCGATCTCTCGAACCGTCGCGTACTTGATTTTTAAATATTTCAAAATGGCGAACAATAGTAATGTACAGTACTCTTTAACTGGATTTATCGTAATTAGCTGAGAAGATTCTCGAATGTTTATATCATATATATTTACATTATACGCTTTTTTCTGCACATTACAACACGTGTTTCGTTATTTCTCTTTATCTAAACAGTAAGTAACTTTTATACAAACGAAACGAAACGACGTTCGTGAAAAATATGTATATTCAGTGCCAAAAAAAAGAAACGATCCGTCTGCGTAATCATCCACCTGCAACGAGGTGGTACTCTTTAAAACAGACTTAACCTGTATTCTCACGTTCAAGTATCTTCCAGTAAGGAAAATTTCATTTCTCGTTACTTACGACTGCATACCCGGTACATCTTTTCGGTAAAAAAGGATAAGTTAAAGAATTATGCGAATATTTTCTTATTTTATTTGCTTCTTTTCCGTGTATTCACTCGATGAATATTTGTTTCGACTCATTATACAAAGGCATTAATTCTTCCGTATAAAGATTAAAACGTGTTTATAAATAAAATGATCAGCATCAAGAAATTTTCTTTGAGTCGTTCAAGAGTGTTGTTTTCAAAGGTAACGAGGAATGTCATTCTTGATGTAGACTAAGTTTTTCTCTCCATTATCAATATTTTTTTCTTATTCGTTTGTTCTTGATTTAACGTAAGTAATGGAAATACAACTGTGTAGTAGGAATTTTTCTAATACACTCGAAACTCCTTCTACAATCTAAATAATAAAAATAAATTTCGCTATACATTTATTTATATACGTTTTAAATGAACTACAATACATAGTATGCACTTTGCGCATAAGTGCATTGTCACAGTCTTATTTACACGTACTGTCATTCGACAGTACCTTTTCTTTACTTTGGTTTCCTATTGTGTGTTACTTTTATAAATATGCTTTGCTAACCGCAAGATTATTTCCCTTTAACGCGCATCTAACGTTTCGCGCGTTGTCATCACCACGATAGAAAGAACGATCGTTTCGTCGAACGATGTTCCCTTATTCCATAAAAACGTATCTACACGAGGAAAGTTAAAAAGCAAACTTAAAAACGCTTCACACGTCGCATGGGAAATAGAAGAAAATCGGGAACAAAAATAAATACACGAAAAAATATTGTTTTTTCTTTTGGTGGGTGGGTGTGTGTGTGTGGGGGGGGAGGGGGAAATAATCTTGCCGCAATAAAGTAACATGTAGAGTAAGAAAACAAAATTACGAAATAGGAAATGTTTTCATAGTTTAAATCGTTTGTCTTGCAGAAATTCGTGTCTACTACTATCAGACGAAGTACACTGCCATATCCAGAACTGTACACGTGGCAGGGGTGTGGAAAATTTGTAAGTGACTATGTCGAGTACGAGCCTCTGGACAAAGCACTCAGTATGGTAAGTAATCAAATGTATTTTCGTGAAACACCTTATTTCGTAAAGTTCAACGACAAAGGTCCTTAAATATATATGTATATTTTTATATATAATATATATTTTCTCATCGATATAACAAACATCTTTTTGTCGTTTTCTTTTTTTTTTTTTGATGCAATTTTTTCACTTATTTTGCTTGGACCATTTAGTTTCGTGCGAGTCGCGTGCACACATTACTTTAAATCTTATTATTATTTACCATACGTACATAACGCGTTAACAGAACGAGAGGTAGAACTGTTCGGGATAAAAGCGAAGTTCACAATTAAATATCGCGTATATGAAGCTATGTATTAGTTCTTTTATCCCCTTAAATATATTCACGCAATAATTAGAATGTAACGGCAAAACTAAAACGTGTTCTCGACTGTAGATAACGCAGATTTGCTATCTTGATTTCCGACTTATGGCATGTATAACTATCGCATCGGTCATGATAATGTAGCGGGAATTTCGTAAAAAATGAAAACGCTGTATCGTCCATCGATCGACAAAGAATCCTATGATCGATTTCTTTCCTCTTTTTCATCTGTATATGATCGTAAGGAAATTTCCCGCCGTGCGCACACGTACGCACTTACACTAACGAATCATGAATTTAATCGATAATTATACCTCTCTACGAACATTTTAATTTTTATTATAATTACAACAGTTCATTCGTGATTTTGGTATATCCTCTTATGTACAAGATTTTAATAATAAAACCGTAGAATCCTTACGATCCATTTTGATTTAGCCCGACCCTCGTGTAAGGTACCTCGAAAAAGTCGAAAATATAGAATAGATAGAGGGGGAAAAAATGTAAATTAGCGTAATTCACCGAACACGAGGAACGGGCTTTAGAAACGCGTGATCGTGTTCGATTTATTTAAATAATTTGACGTAATAAGAAATCCGTCAAACATGATAGAAGGCAAACACTGGTTTTACCTCTTCGTACTTCCTTTTTTGCACACATACATACACGCGCGACCGTATCGGAAACACGAGGTGTACTGATCCTCGGCAATCGGCACGAAACGAAACGAAACGAAACGAAACGACAAGAAATAGGGAATAGAACGAAAAAAAAATGAAGGCGCCGTTTCAACGGGACGCGGAAAGTTTAACGACAACGATATGTCGCGTACAATAATGTTCGAAGAGCAACAACGAGCAGTAATTAGCTATACTCCTGTACAATCAGTTTCTCCGTCTGTTTCTCTGTCCGTTTCTGTCCGACTCTATCTATCTTTTTTCCACCTCGTGAATCGCGCGACGATCGCTAACACACTTTTTCTTAAGAATATACATTTACCATCACAGTTTGTCTCTCCTCTCCTCGCCTACTTTCTACTTTGTTTCGAACTAGACGACGACTTCTTTCTATATGCCTTCAGATTGTCCAATAGATATTTAAACTGCATGACCTGAAGTCTCGTAACCGACGGACTGGAGCATTTGTCCATCAACCACTTCAAGAACTTTTCGCCGTGCCGGATCGCTTCCTCGCTGCTGCTCGGCACGTCATCGCCATTCGCCTCGTGGTTCTCCGTGGGGGCGGCGGCGGCAGCGGCGGCGGACTCCTCGATGTTCACGTTTCGTAACACGTTCTCACTGTTGTTACTACAAAGTACATTGTCCAGCATGGCCCTCGTCTTGCTGGGCGATCTCCTGGCGACCGGACTGGGTACTGTGTGCGTCGACGTCATCAACGGGAAACTGCACTGTTTGTACCACTGCCAGAACCACGAGCCATCCTGCTGATTGATACTCGGGTTGAAATTCGCCGACTGTTGACCGAGTAGCTGTTGCTGCTGCGTCAGCCACAGCCATAACGCCTCGTCCACCTTCTTGTTGTTGCTACTACCGCTGCTCGTGTTCCCGTCCTTCCTCGGTTTGCTGCTCGATCTTGGAATGCTATTGGTCTCGTTTGTTTTCCGAGGAGAGGCGGGCACCAGGGTAGATGGCGCTTCCGCGGCAGGTGGCAAACTTTTTCTCGTGCTACACGATTTCGCGACCACGGAGTCCATTTGCGTCGGTGCGATCGCCGAGAGACTATGCCTCTTGTTACTGTTAGTTAAATTATTTATGTTCGCGAGGCATGCGTTTCCGGTGTTCTTTGTGTATTGTAGCCCGTTCTCGACGAGCCCGACGGTGCTGCCGTGCGATAAAGTCGGCGTCATACTTAACAAATTTTTGGCAAGTGTGCCAGTCGCGCCTGATAACAGTCCCAATTGTTGCAGAAGCAACGAACTATTTTCCGGTCTCATGCCGGCCATGCTGGTCATCAGCCCTACGTAATCGATCTTCGGCTTGTTATCCGGCCTAACATCCGAGTCGTTACAAACGTCACTCGCGAACGACGTGCTAGCGTTCGATACCGAAGTCTGTTGATCTAATTTCAACTTCTTCGCGCAGGGACCCTCGTCCTCGCTCGACAAATTCGCCGAGCTAACGGCCAAGTTGGCGGATGTCACGTTCGCGCCGGAAGACGAGGCGGGCGAGTGGACCTCGCTATCCGGCGTCGAAGAATTCCTCGCCATGCCTCTGATCTTGTGCTCGGATTTGCACCATCCGCGTAACGTCGACTCCGGTACACCGATATCGCGAGCAACCGATGCTTTGCTCTCTCCCTCGTGGACCCTCTGTATAGCGTCCATCTTCTCCAAAGCGGAAAGCGCTCTCAAAGGGCGTTTGCCCGGTCGCGCCGCCGATTCACCTCTCATTCCGGCGAGGCGACTATCTTTCGCGCCTTCCCGGAAACGATCTTCGTAACCTCCGTCCTTTGTCGTCGTGACGCGTTCGTAGATCACTTGCAGATCTACGTTGGCGGTTTTGCGTTCTGTGCCACGCCACTTATCCTCGAAGTCCGACGAATCGTCCTTGTAAACGCCTGTAAAAGTTACAGAAAGAGAATCGATCAGTTTCAGTGTCTAAAGGTTTTTGCCGCGTGCCACACCACGTTTAGCACGATTTATCGAGCGCTTCCAAGAGAACGCGATGCGACCGAGGAATCGCGCCAACTCTATCCGAAATTACTTTACGAATTCGCTAGGAACAGAGGTTGATCTCACGAAACGAATAACGCGCAGCAGGAAAATCCATCGAGTGTGGTGATATCGCGATCGTCGAAGAAAATGTCGATGAGAAAGAGAGGAGGTGAAAAGAGCGATGGAACAAGAGTTTCGGGAAATTCGGAAATGTCACGATGCTCGAGCGGAATTGGAGCGCGACGAGCGACGACGGGTGTTTCGCGTTTGTCCTTGACGGCCGTCCTTTCGTCGAATCGTTGCGTCGAGTCTGTGTGTGTTTGTGCGTGCGTGTGTACGAGCGAGTGTCTTTTTTTTTTTTATTGGCACTGTCTTTTTCTCGCGAGCCGGTAGTCGGTGTTATCTATCTCTGTCGCTGGCTCGAGAGTTGCGAACGTACGCACAACAGCGAACGGACAAGACAGAACTGAGAACAAAGAGGAGACCCATCACGCATTCGTACACCGTTTGCGCGAAGAAGACGGAGAATAGGCGCACGATCGTCAGGGCTCGCGGACGACGAATATATACAATACACACGTTCGACGAGAGAAAGAAGGATAGAAGGCGACAAAAAGAGAACTAAACGAACGCGCGACAACGAACGAGGAAAAGAGGACGGCGATGTGTCCGAAACGCACGCTTCGAAAACGCGACGACGAAAATCCAACTAATCTGACTGACTCTACTACTGGCTACGGTTACCCGGTACGACCTCTCTCAGAGACACGATATCGCGTGTGTCTCTAGCCGCGTCTCTGTCTCGCACGAGTTTATCTTTCTCGTTCCTACCACTTATTCCTCGTGGTACAGCAATAATATCGTTTCCCGCGCGGACTGCGGATTGGCTGATGTGGCCGCAAGCGAAGAACACCAGAACACCAAAGCAACGTGCACCGTTTTACTCGTGTTAGCGCCGAGACGAGGACGTGTGTTTCAGATCGAGGGAACAAGAGAGAAAAGGGTAGATATGGAACGAGAGAAACGAAGAGATGAAAAGACAGAGAACAGGAGGAGGAGGAGGTGGTCGACGACGGTGTACGTACGGGACTGAGTAGCGGAGAAGTGTGGCAGCAAACGGAGCGAGGAAGAGAAAGAGAGCGCACGAGAGAGTAAGAGAGAGAGAGAGAGTAGCGCTGCTGCTACAAGCAAGGAGAAGGGAGGGCGGTAGACGAGGAGGGGAACCGCCCGACCGAGTTGTTTCATTCATAAAAAAGTTCTTTATTACTCTCTGTGAGCGCATGTGCTATTCCACGGAGGAGGACCTCCCCCGACCGGCGTAACCACGTTTACACACGGTATTATTTACTACTGCGCGAGATACGAATCGCTGCCACACGCCGTGGCAACGGTACGGCGTACGGATCTCTTCCGTATCGTTGCTATCGAGTTTTCTTTTCGATTTCGTACTACCGTTCTTTCGACATCGAGTATCGGTCATCGGTCATCGGTCAACGTCGTGTCAGAAGCGTTATTCGTCGTCTATTATCGTAGCGATCGTCGTCTATTATCGTCGTCTATTATCGTCGTCACGGCCAAAAATCGTTGCAATTCCAGAGGGGCTGTTGTTTCTCTGCGTATCGAAATCACCTTACTGACGACGACGCTCGTCGATTCGAACGAGGCGATCGGTGAAGGACGGTACTCGCACACACCGGTACGCACGAGTTCGCGAAGCTCTCTCTTACTTTATCGAGCACGTCGCGCGCGTGTGTCCCCTGTCTCGCGGACAAGCAATTGGAATTCCTCGCGTGTCCACACGCAGGTCCGATATAGTTGGATGGCGCGATCTGGAACGTGAACGTCGATCGATCGCCTTCTCGCGCGTCACAAGACCGCTCGAGGCTTGCTGTGACGTTTCGTGACAACGCTCGGAGAGAACGGACCAGACACAGGATAAAAGAACAGGAGAGGAAAAACATGAAAAAAAGTTGGAACGGAGCAAGCACGTTTATAAACGCGAAAGAATCTTTCCCTCGATCTCTTCTTCGTCCCTTTGTGTTTGGTGTCGCTTTTTCCCCGTAACCGTAACCGAGAAATTCGCGCGAGCGCGTGAAAAAGATTTCACAAAAAAGTTTCTTCTATTACGGAAGAGTGACATTCAGAAGAAGGGGGACAGAAAAAGAAACTTTCAACTCGGAACTAAAGTCGACGAATTTGGAAGCACTCCGTATAAATGGTGCCAAGCATGGCACGCCGGCACTCATCGATCTTCACTATTCACTTTTTCAATTCACTTTCTTCTCTTCACTCAGAATCGATGACAAGATCGTCGTAGCGGCGATGATTAAAAAATTTAAACAATTCTCGGATTGCGTTCCGTCGGCGCGTATACCCGTATACCCGTAACGCGCGTTATTCGAAAAATCGAAAAATCGAAACAATCGGAAAAATCAGAAAAATCAGAAAAATCAGAAAAATCGGCAAGCACTGATTCGAAACTATTCGCCGATACGATGTATCTTCCAGCGTGCAAAATAATAAATAGTCGCGTGCGAAAACTGTTACACCAACGATCCTCACCTGATGGTGGATCGACCTCGACTGAACCACCGTTGTGTGCGCGCCGCGTCGCGTAGCTCTTCTCTTGTCGACTAGTGAACCTGTGTGGTGATCGTCGCCGAACAGCCGATCCGTCCGGTTCTGCTGTCCACAGTTAAATGTTTCGATGAATGTGCACACGGTACGGTAAAGCTACAGATCAGAGCGCACGGCAGGGGTGGGGATGCGTGAAACCGAAAACGCACGATGTTCTCCGGACGAATCGCGACGCTCAACTGCGGCAGTGGTCGTTGCCGGCTTTCCGCGGACTCGCGACGCTGTCTTCTGTTCCATCCCCTCTGCCCCTCTGTTACTCCCGCCCCACTACCCGGACTTCCCCTGGCCGTGCGGCACCGCACCATTCGGCCCTTCCTCTTACCCCGTCCTTCGGTCCTTCCCCTCGCCCCTGTAAAACTCCGCCGCAACCCAGCTTGCGCCTCGCCTTGCCTTGCCTTGCCTTGCCTTGCCTTGCCTTGCCTTGCCTCGTCTTGTCTTGCCTTGCCATTGCCTTGCCTTGCCTTGCCATGCCATGCTTTACCATGCCGCGACGAGCATCTTGCTTTATCCTCGCCGTGCCTCTCATCTTGCCTATACTCTCGCTCTTCTACGTTACCTAGCCTCTGCCCTCGCCAACCCTCGTTCCTCGTTCCATAGCCGCCCTTCCGCCTGCTCCTTCGCGTTCACGTCCTTTTCTTCCTTTCGTCCCTCCGGTGTTCCTCCCATCGACGACGATGTGCTGTCGAACCGCGCTTCTCTCGTTCTTTACCCCTCCGCGCCCTTATCCACTAAAACCCCTCTTCAAGTCCTCGACCCTTGCCGATTCTCTCAACCGTCGTCTCCATCGTCGTCGTCGTCGTCGTCTTCGTCGTCGTCGTCGTCGTCGTCGTCGTCTTCGTCGTCGTTGTCGTCGTCGTCGTCGTCGTCGTCGTCGTCGTCGTCGTCGTTTTCGTCGTCTTCGTTTGTCACGGATAGGGTTCTTCGTCCTCACGGACGCGCGACGTGACGTTATCACGATATAGAATAACTACCAAGAGTAACAACAAAGACGACGACTATGATTCTTCTGTAGAGATAAGTAGATGTATGTATCTACACGTATACGTATAAGCGACGTCTATTTTTCCTTAACGCAATGCACGATGCTTTTAATCCACGTACCTATATAGAGAGTCTCGCGCGTGCACACTGCACACGCGAGCGCGATCGCCGTCTTCGAGACACGGCGTGTCCGAGTTTCCGGTCGGCCGACTGTTCGCAGCGGCAGCGAGGGAACGAAGCTAGGCGCGGTGAGGCGAGACGAGGCGCGACGAGACGGGCGAGGTGAGGCAAACGGCTGGCCGCTCGCTCGGTCGTCGTGAAATTTACGAGCGACGCGATTTTTTCGCCCGTGTCCCGAACGTCCGTTTAATTTCCCGCGATTCTAGGATCTCTCTGGCCTTCCTCTGAAATATAGAGGAAAAGAGAGGAACGTAGGAGGAGTAGAAGCAGAGTAGGAGGAAAGAGGGTACCCGGACCCGTCGCAAAACCCTTAAATCCGACCCTCTCTTCCTCTCTCTCTCTTACAGCTCATGGCCCCTAGGGAAGAGCCGGATTTATGAGCGCGGCCTGAAATCCGTACGCGAACGCGGCGACGGCGAAGTTACGGAGAGCCGGAGAGAGCCGCGAGTGTATAAGAAGGAACGCCGCGCCGTTAATTCGCGGATAAATTTACCGTGCCTCTGGCGGCGTATTTACCGTGGTAAATACGCGGCGCTCGGACACCGGCGCGACCGGGCACCTACGTCGATTTCTTTTTCGCGGCCGAACGAGTATCGCGCCCTACCCTGCCGATAATTATCGTGCGCTTGTGCGCGCAAGAGAGGCCACGCACGCTCACGTTCGCGTTGCAACGCCACGCCAGCTCTGGCCTTCTTCGAGTCCCACTTTGCTCGCATCGACACGGCCACGAAGCGACACGGCTTGACTCGTCGTAACGCAGGACACATGGGCAAAAGGCGAAGACGAACAAACCACGTTATATTACCTGTACGCTTTTGGGATGGGGAATGCCTCGAATGCTACGGATTTTTCGCTCGTTCCAGAAATAATCGTACCCCGAAATATATCGGTCTCTTCCTATGTATATAGAGGCGCGTATACGTACACGCACGATGTGTGTACGGTAAGCGGACGTTAAAGGGGAACGCGCGCCGGTTAGAGGGAAAAAAAAAACGCGTTCGCGTTTTATGTAACGCGCGGCGAACCGTTCGTACGGAGCGACTGGTCGAGGGGAGGGTAGGGAGGATCGATCAAAGTCGAACGTCGATGACGATGACGGGGAACGACGAAGGGGAGGACAACGAATAAAGAAGAGACGTTAATCGTTAAGCCGGGGAGTGAGAAGAAAAACGGCAAACCTGGTCGAATTTATATATTACTTTTTACCTATATATGTATATAAATATGGATCTGCATATTACTTACATATCACGTCGCGTTACGTTCGTACACGGGTCTCTATGTACATAATCGACGTGTACGCTCTATGTAACAAACTACGCACGATGTTTATCGATAAAATTGGTGGTAGGAAAGGCAAGAGAGCGGTCTGTACCGTTATCGAGGAAACGGCGTTACGAAAATATTTCGAGCGCGCACGGAGATCGAAAAGATAGCGGTGGCGCGCGGACGTCACCGGATACACCTTATCGATCTCGATATCGGTGGCTCGCCGAGAGAGAAAGAGACGACGCGGTCGGACGTACGGCGGCCGATTAACGAACGGAGACTCGCGCAAAGGGGAAAGGACGAAGGCGTGAAAGAGAAAGGAGTGAGGAGCGGCGAGAGGCGGAGGAGGAGGATGAGGAGGAGGATGAGGAGGAGGACGGATGGACGAACGGACGGACGGACGGACGGACGAACGAACGAACGGATGGACGGATGGACGGACGGTTCGAGAGGGGAGAAGAGGGCAAAATCGATCGACACGTCCTCTCCGGTACGCGGCGAGGCGCACTTCGCACGACGCGCACAGACAACACCGTCGAGGCAAGCCCGTGTACTCCTTGGCTACTCGAGCCGGTAACACGTACAATTAATTTTCACCTGCTTCCCTCGCAGCTCGACCTTTCGCGGAAGGATGTACGCGTTGTATAAAGAGAGAGGCAACGAAAGGTTTTACAGAGGCAACCGCGACTCTCGCAACGCGCCAGGCTTTGTCGGTGTGCGGCAACGCGCGCGCGATCGCGTTCACGCGCTACGTGACACGCTCGCCAGTCGCCGACGTAACGGTCGCGATCGTTCCGCGAAAAAGACGCGCGTGTGCCGGATGAGAGAGGAGAAAATGGCCTGGATTATTTTCGCGACAGGTAGAGACCAGGGTCGCCCGGATCTCGAATTTAAGCCACCTTCTGACTGAAAAATTCAGTTTTCTTCCTTTCTCTCTTTTTTTCTATTTTAACCAAGGTATACGTAGCTGAGATTATCGTTCGAGCAAACGAGAATATTTTGATCGTCGCCTTGAATTTTTGAAATATCTTTCACGGAACAATTAGAGGCGATTCGCTGTACGTTCGTGTATAAATTACGTATTCGACGACGCGTTAGTATCGTTTCCGATAGATTCGATCATGTGCAATTTCTCTAATCGCGTTGAATCGCGTTGTACGAAATGTTCGTATTAGGGAATACTCGTGGTTGCGCGGAATCGTGTCACAATTGTGTTTTCCCGAGAAAGAAGCAACCGGTATTGGTTAACAGGAAGGACTCTATCTCTCTCCGCGAGCTGTGCTAGCGTATCGTCTAAATGATTTCAACTTTGAAATTCCGCCGCGTTCCTTCGATTTATTTCTTCATTGGAAAGTTGCACGGCAAAGTCTCGCGAACTCTGCAAGCTCCAGAAACCCGGAATCCTATACGAAGTTCAAAGTCTCGTATAACTTTGCCGTATCCATATGTATCTCTCCCCTCCGTGCGAACCAGTGAAAGTGTTCCACTCTGTTAAAATGGAATAACCTTCTGTTTAATCTTCGTTCATCTTTCCTATAGATTTTACAGGTTCCGAAAAACACAGCGTGTTTTGCATATCGTTTTATCGGTTGACGATTCCAACAAGTAGGAGCTATTGCTACGTTCGACTGACCGATTTTTATTGAAACATGGAATATCGGCAAAATCTAGAATTTTCACATTCAGCGAAACGAAAATTCTTACAGTTAAGGGGTATTATACGCGTGACTCATTATGCCTTGTTGTAATAGTTTTCTTCTTCTTAAACAACAATGACAATAATAATAAATGGTAAAAATCTACAATGTATATTAGATAATAAACCGGACTGTAAAATTGCAGTTTATAACCTACGAATCGATATAGAAAGTGAAAAGTAAATAAAGCTTCTCTCGGTGCACGACTATTAACCAGTTTATCTGAACGTGACTTAAGCTGGTTCTCGACCGAAAGGGAAGCATCGTGAAAGGTAAACCAATAGCCGATTCCTTCCCCTTAATCCAGCAAACGTTTCTTCCAAAACTGTATTCCATTATTTCGGTGTTGGTATTCGTCATCGGTCGTGTAACGGTAAATAAGTCTTTCCCCTCGTAAGACAATCGTTAGCCTTGGCTATTGTTCATCTAAGTATTCAGCAATTTGCTGTTAATCCTCTGGGATTACCGATCCGTTTCCCGAACGTTATTCGTGTCGCTTATTTATCAGACCTTTTGTTCGATCGAGCCAACATAGGCGTTCGCTTTAAACACGTTAATTACGATAATTAAAGGGATCCTTGGTAAGTGGAAAGTTTCGTGTCGTTCTATTTTACGTATGCGAATTAATATCGCATAGCGTAGCTATCGATTACAAAGATGGGAATATTTTTCCAACTTTCAATTTCGTAGGAAAATTCTACGCCTTCGTTTCCACGTTCGTGATAACTATCGATAGAAGTTTCGTACAACGATTAGTCAACCGTTTGCTTATAGTCGAATAACACGTAGAACAAAAGAGAAAAACAAAGAGGACGGTTTGTTTTTGAGAAGAGGGGGCGGGAGGCGAAGATACGATGGATTCGGCAGATAGGAAGTTGGCGAGGGTAAAAGACGGCAACTAAGAGCTAATAGGGCGTATAATGGAGAGCGGTTGTATAGCGTACGATTACGCGGATGTTTTATAGTATTCTCGGGCTGCCGGCCGAAGGTACGGTTAATAATTCCATAGACCACTTAAATCACACTTTGGTCGAGCATGGTTTGACGACGTTTTTCTTTACTTCGCTTTTGCACGAGTATCGAACAAAGACAAAGGCTAGAAGATCGGATTGAAAAGGGACGAGGGGAAAAAAGGGGATTAACTTGTTGTTCAAGTGACCGACCGTGAGGAATAAAAGAAGTTTATGACCTGGGCCAAGTCGCTCGAGGAAAAAGAAATTACGATACGCTGACCTGTGTATAGGTGACTAACTTGCACTATAGTCACAGGTGTTTCCGTTGCTATTGTCGCAAACGGGGACCGTGCATCGAACGTTAACGAGACTACCGTTAGGATAGATATAGAAACGTTTGGAAAATCCGGAAACAGACTTGCACGAACGTTCGAGAGCTTGTTCGATTTGTTCGCTGCCGATCGTGCGACCGTCTTCGCTTGCCTCTTCGACTTTTGAAAGTCGTAACGTTGCTGATCGAATCTCGGGCTAGAAACATTTTTCCAGGCCAACGACTCCTGTTGGCGATCGAGGGTTATACAGGTTTCTGTACGGTGGTTTATTTCAAGCCGAAGAAACTAACACGGTAGTTATTAGTAACGTTATTCGTCAAGTTTACGAGGTATTAATTAGGAGGTATTAGTTAGGAGGTCGTTGTACTTTTTTTTACGACGCTGTCGCAGTTGAAAATATCCCTAGCGAGCGTAGATTTGGACAGCTTTCGTCGTTTGTAATTGATACGATTCGACACGTGCTATCGTGCACAGCGACACGCATATATCGATATACGCGCAAAACGTGCCAACTACGGCCGAATATATCCAAGGGAAAATTCTTTGAAACGTCGGATCAAGTCGGGTCAAGGGGGTTAATCTGGCGATTCGTTTTAACGCTATTTACGAACACGCAGCGATCGAACAAGGTTCCACGGGATGATAAGCGAAAAGCCAGTCGATCGAGCGCAGCTTTTTCCTCAATGGAAAATCCAAAGAGACTAGATGCAAGAAACGGAGGCCCCCAGCTTTGACGAAGACGAATGCCCGGTGTCGCGTACACTCGGCGCCGAACCACGGAACCAACAGCAGGAGAAACGAACGAACACCGCGAGAGAAGCAGAGAGAAAGACGACACGAGGAGGAGAGAGAGAGAGAGAGAGAGAGAGAGAGAGAGAGAGAAAGAGCATGGAGAGTGAAGTTCATTCATAAAAAAGAAAATTATTACGCCCGCGGTGAAGCGACTCCCGCAAAGTGAATAATGCTTGCTGCTCCCTCTCTCCTCCGCCCTTCGCCCTCTTCCCTCTCCCTGTTTTTAACTCTAACTCTCTCTGCTCGCCTGGTCGGCACAGTCTGCGACTTCTGAACGACGATTATCCCCACTCGTCCACTGCCTTTCTTTCTCTTCTTCTCTCCCTCTCTCGATCATCGTTGCAACCGTAAAAGATCTTCCGTGATAAACTTCCACCCTGCCACGCGGTCGAGGGTCATCTCTCTGTGCGCGGCTCTGCAACGAAAGTGGTATACACGAAAAAGAGAAAGGCAGAGGGAGGAAGATAGATGGGCGGTAGGACGAAAGTTGGACGAGTTCTTAACTCGCTCGTTTAATGCTCGGGGTTAATGCAACCGCGTGGATGGAAGTTTGAAAAGAGTCGTCGATATATCGACACACCGGTCGTACGTATCGAGATCCACGGGGCGAAGGAGCAACGGAGATAGCAGTAGAACGAGATAGAGGAAGGGAGCGAGAAATATCTAGCAAGAGCGAGTGCGGGGGTGGTTTGGGTGGGCGAGAGGCAGAGCGCATGTACGAGAGCAATGGGAGAACTACCTAACAGTTCCCGACCCGTTGACCCCTAAAGTTTGCCGAGCGAGAATTCGCATTCCGTGAATGGGGCAATTCATAAATGTATCTCCCGATGTCTCTCTTTCGTCTGCCGCCTCTCTCGCGCACCCTCTCGCTCCTCGCGGGCTCCACGTGGATTTTCCATCGCGTTCCCGTACATTCAATACCAACCTGCCATTCTCTCTCTCCACCAACCCCTCGTAAAACGATTCTTCTTTTTCTCTCTCGTCCTCGCGTGTTTTTCTGTTTTCTGTTACCGTTTCTGTTACTGTTTGCGCTATTTTTCCCCTTTTTCTCCCTATCTTTTTTCCTCCTCTTTTTTCTTTTTTTTTTTTTTTTCATTATTCTCGTTCTGTTTCGTTCTGGTCGTACTCGTTGTCGTATCGCGACAACAGGGACAGAGGGAGAAAGAGAGAGGGAGAGAGAGAGAGAGAGGGTACACGTGCCACCCTGGAATCACGGAGATGTTTTGACTCAGTTTTAATGGATGTTCCGCGTACACGCGATTAACGCGTCCCGATGCTTTTCAATTTTCGCGCAACGCTAGCTAGCGCTCGGCTCGTTCGAGCGTTCGCACGCCCCGACCCGTGAAAATCGTATTAATTGCGACGAGGGGGGATGCCGCGCATAATTGCGACCGGATTCCCTCGATCGGACCTGCAAACTAATCCCACAACGTTTGCTCCTTCCGTCTTCGGCCTTTCTACTTCTCGTCTCGCTTTTCCTTCTACTTTTCCCTCCTCCTCCTCCTCCTCCTCCTCTGTATCTTTCCTCCTTTCTCCGTGTGTATCGCCGAGTTCGCATACTTTCGCAAACTTTGTTTGCTGTTCTTGAAAACTTTTCAATCGGTTTCACTCTGGCAAAACTCTCTCGCAACGCGAAAGATACATCGGTACCCTGTTGCAGCGGCCATTCAGAGAAACGTTTGCCTGGTGTTTGTGCGAGAATTAGCCAGTCCGTGTGTTTTCTCGCTGGAAGAGCAAAAACGAGAAGAACATGGATCCTAGCGAAGATCTTTTCAGCCGTTATTCTCGCTGAACGATGTCACGGGATCCATGGGAGGGTGAAGGAAGGAAAGGGCAGCTTTCGAAATTTTCGTTCGTTAAAAAGGAAAATCGATATCCACTACCCTCGGTCTCGCTATATGTCGAACGCCCACGCAGTTGTTACCTCGTGCCGTACGCCCGCGCGCGTATCTCTGCGATCTCGCATCTACCTGGACACCCACGTAATCGGCAGCCGAGTGGAAATCCTGGTAGCGGCTGGTCGACGATGGAAGGCGAAGATGGCGAGCAGAAAGGGGTGGTCGTGCGTAGCGAACGAACGATCAAAGGCGAAATACGAGAAACTAAAAACCACCCTGAGGGAGAAGAAATAGAAAACGAAGAAGAAGAGAAGAAGGTGGAGACGGTGGAGGATGAAATAGGAGATATAGAGAGGGAAAACGCGGAGATCACCTCGAGCAGTGGCGTCTACCGTGCTTCGGGAATGTACGAGCAAAGAAGCGAGACGGAAATACGACGTGAACCGAGAGAAAGAGAGAGAGAGAGAGAGAGAGAGCAAGAGAGACGGGGAAAGGAAGCGCGATGCAAAGGTGTGTTTGGAAGGTGTGCGGAGGAAGAGGCGGGTCTCCGTGGAAATTTACCGGAGCGCGAGTTACGGCAACTTGGCCGTAGCTGCTCCAAGCTACGCTACGTGGAGCTCTCTAACGCTATAGCCTCGACCGTTGGTTGGTTCGTTCGCTCGGCTTGCCCGTTCGCCATCCGTATAGGTATACACCGCGGCTTTCGCATCCGCGGCTAAGAGCAAAGGGGCGCCAAGGGTTCGGGTCCGTCGCCGGATGGCGGAGGTATCCTAGGTTCAGAGGGATGAGGCGGTTGCGAGAGGGTAAACCGGTCGTTTGCGCGCGATAGAAAGGGACAGATGGGGATACAGCGCGCGCGGAGCCATGGGTCGCGAGAGGCGAGAAGGACGGACGCCGCACACAGGGTTCGGGATAGACGAGGAGACGCGTAAAGGAAAGACAGAGAACGGAGAAGGGTAACGGAGAGAAAAGGGGGATGGTGAAAGCGCGGTTGGCGATGGGCGAAGAGGGCGAGAGAGAGAGCTTGGCGGCGATGTACGCGCGCGGCAAGGGTCGCTCGAGGGATCGTGGCGAGAGAGAGGAACGCGCGGTCGACGCTGAACAGCGAGGAGAGAGAGAGAGAGAGAGAGAGAGAGTAACGTGGCCGCGCGCGGGGGCTTGGCGCGTTTCTGGATAGGCAAGGGGGTTGGAGGAGGGTCGAGGTAAGGGATGTGGGGTGAGTAGCGGCGACGGTCGCGGGGAACGACGAAGTAGGTCGTGTCTCGCTCTCCCTCGTTTCGCCCGACGATCATTCTGTCCCTTTCTCTCGCCTTTGGTTTCTCTCGCTCCGCTGTGTATTCCGCGGTAAACGGCCAGGCCTGGTCGACGGACCCTCGCATGGCCTGCAGCTGTCTCCTAACCCCTCCCGTCCTCCCCTTCGAACCGCCACTCAATTCGTCCGTCCGTCCGTCCGTTCGTCCGTCCGTCCGTTCGTCCGTTCGTCCGTTCGTCCGTTCGTCCGTTCGTCTGTTCGTTCGTTCGTTCTTTCGTTCGTTTCTTCGTTCGTTCGTTCGTTCGTTTCTTCCTTTCTTCGTTCGTTCATTCGTTTGTTCGTTCGTTCGTTCGTTCGTTCGTTCGTTCGTTCGTTCGTTCGTTCGTCGATCGGTCGATCGGTCGGTCGGTCGGTCGGTCGGTCGGTCGGTCGGTCGGTCGGTCGGTCGGTCGGTCGGTCGGTCGGTTGGTCGGTTGGTCTGTGTACATTCCTCGGTTCTCTCTCGCTGTACTGGCCTTGCTCTCTGTTCCCCGATATCCCCGCGCCACTGTACCCTTGCCTTTTCTGTCCTCTCTTCGCCGTTCTCTTCCGTTCTCCCGGCGTGTTCTCTCGCCGATGCTGGCGATCCACCCTACATACACCCTGCGAGAGAAGGAGAACCGATCGGGGAGTAAGCATCGGATAGAGAAGGACGGATATCGCGAGGGTGGTGCCAAGAGGGAGGTGTAAGCTTCGGAAGGGCAGCGTCGAACCACGAGAACGCGATTCTACCTCGGCCCTATGTACCAGATAACGCCGAGGGCCGAGTGACGAGGCGAAAGAGAGGGACGAGAGGAGAAGGAGGAAAGAAGAACCGGAGGAGAGCGAGAATGGTGACCACATCACGGTGAAGAGAGGATACCGCGGGCAGGAGAAAGGAGAGAGCGGAGCTACCCTGGTGTAAATACATAGCTGCACGCCACACCGCGCCACGCTATATCACGCTATGCCACGCCACGACCAACCGACAGACCGCGAGCTTCGGACGACCCGAGGAGTTAACTCGCGCACCAGAGAAGCGGAATACCTACCTACCTACCTACCTACCTACCTAACTACCTATCTATCTATCTATCTATCTACCTATCTACCTACCTACCTACCTACCTACCTACCTACCTACCTACCTACCTACATATCTACGTACCTAACTACATACATATTTAACTACGTACCTACTTAACTAGGTACTTATTTAACTACGTACCTACCCACCCACCCACTCACCCACCTATTCACCTATGTACCTACCTACCTACCTACCTACCTAATGGTATACCTAGCCATCGCAGTATTTCAATAGAAACAATCGACGACCGATCGGTCGTAGAAACGAGGTAGAAGCGACCGATCGGCAGAGGGTACGGATAAGTTTTGTAGACGGATCGTGGCCGGTGGAAGGCTGTGGGCAAGAGAAAAACAGGCCGCGTGAAAAGGATCGCGACCCGGCTTCACGACCGAGCCCCATAGGCCTTCTTCCTCTTCTATGCATCCATCGGTTGAACGGCAAAGATCGATAAGACGAGGACCCGAACGGAACCGTGCCGCAGCGTACCTTACCGTACCGTACCGAACCGGTAATTCTTTGCCGGCGCCGATGGAGAACGCAACCGAAGCGTAACACACCGATAGGGTGGAAACTTGTAAAAATATAATAAATCCTGGCGGAAGACGAGGCAGTGACGGAGATAGATAGATAGGCAGACAGGCGGAATGCGGGAGCGAGATAGTCGTAGAGGGTGAAAATTAGAGAGAAAGAGAGAGAGAGAGAGAGAGAAGGATAGGGGGAGGGGGAAAGAGGGAGGAAAAAAAGGTGAGAATAATTGCGGACGTCGCGCCGACGAGGCAAACGGCGACTAGATTGGGTAAAAGCGAAGATCGGGCTGTGAACGAGGGTCTTCTCGGTCGAGGCAACCAAGGGATCGGTAGAGAAGAAGAGATTCGAGGGAAATAACGAAAAAGGAAAAGGGAGGTCTGTTGGCCACGAGAAGAAATGGGAAAGAATGGGAAAGGTTGGGAAAGAACGGCAAACGGAGGAGAGAAAAGGAGAGGGATTCGGTGGTTTTAGCCGTGGAAAGATCGTAAGAAGAACGCGAGGACGGTGTTCGGTACCGGCGATACAGGCAGCCGAACGTTCGAATCTGTTCTATTTGGTGGCTACGCGAACAGAGGCTCTCATGGGCGAGAAATCGATTTCTGTTCGGTGGTTGAGCGTAAAGTAGACGGTCGAACGAACGTACGGCTGTGTGATACGCGGCTGCAATTTACGCGGCTATCAGGCATACGTATAGGTAACGTATCGCGAAGCTGTGCTACGATACCGGAAAAAAGGGGGCTTTCCAAGGTCCCTCGATAAAAAGCTGCAAGGGTTCGAGCCGGGATTTTCACCGTGAAAGAATAACCGTCGATCGTTTATCGAATCTGTCGGCTAACGAATTTCCCTATAAATAAAAAAGGATAAAACTCTGGAGAAATTGTTCTTTAATTTCGTCGATAATTATCGCGTAAGCAACATTACTCGTAATAAATCGGTCTACTCGTACTAAAATTTACACGAGAGGTAACTTTTGTATCGGAGAATTGCTCGATACGAGGGAATTGTTTCGATGCAATCGAGGAACGATTATCCATCAGGCAACGTGTACAAAGACTAGGAGATGTTCGATCAAAGATTCAGCATCGTTTAATAACTACGATTTCCACCCGTTTCAGCCACTCGACGTATAACGCCCACAACTCCCTTCGCCCTTTATCATAAATCCCTGATGGATGTCTCGAGCTTGCCTGTCTCTGTCTCTCTCTCTCTCTCTCTCTCTCTCTTTATCTCTGTCTGTCTCTGTCTCTGTCTCTATAGCCGTATATCAGAAAGCCGAGTTATAGAAGTGGGTCGATCCTATCTTTCTGCTTGGGGTGCGCGACGCGTTGCAACAAGTGCGAGACGATAGAGCTACATTGAGATTCAGTCTGCTCCGGCTCAATTCCATTCATCGTCGAAACAGTTTCCCAACCAGATGCTTTAACGATCGGCACTCAGCCGAAAACACAAATTATCGAGTTAACTCGGCATTCGCTAAATAGACCGATGCTATCGTGGCTAACTATCGCCAAGTAATTTTAATTAGATCGCGCGACCAGCGGTAACGAGAATCGTGAACACGGCGGCGCGTGCGCGTTTCTCCATGTGCGTTTCGCATTTATTATAACGCATATCGTTTTTACGGCTCGTACAACGAGATTCGTATGCGTTAGGGTTCTCTCGTGCAATAATTTAAGAATTGGTTAGCGTTACGCGTTGCGGATTACATTTCGCTAAAGCTATTTCGTCGAATAGCGGCAAAAGTTTTTACGCTCGTGGTCTCCTCCGACTTACCGATTCATACGTACGCGTACGTGTGTACGTAGAGACGCGCGTCTCTGTATACCTTTCGCTTTCTCTCTTTCTCGCCCCTTTTTCTCTCTTTCGCTATATACGTATACAATCAGTAAACGCAACAAGTTTCCTTTTTATACGGTGACCTACAGGTTATTCAAAAGGAAGCTTAAAGCAGAGAACGGTATTATTATCGTGGTAGGTCACGAGGGAAACTTATCGGTCTTCTCCCGCAAAAATCGTTTCCTCCACCCCCTCCTCATCCTCCTACAAGCTTCTCTTCTTGGCTCGTTCCTCTCTATTCTACGAATTCTCTCGACAATTGTATTTAAAGTCCGTGGCGATTTAAGGGCTCGTTTCTCACCCTCGTCGCTCGCTCTCTAAACAGAGAACCTCCCGAATGTTTTAATTGAAATCCCTCTCTCTCTCTCTCTCTCTCTCTCTCTCTCTCTCTCTCTCTCTATGTATATTTAAATTTCAGCGAACGAAAGTCAACGCTGGCTCGATCGCCTGTCGTTCGTCTATCTATCCAGCTACTTTTTCTCCTTTATACACCCATCCTCCGGTTCCCTTCTCGATACCGAGCTGTTCAGATACGCTTTACCTTAACAAGAATATCCCCCATTTACATACTTTCAACCAGATTACTCTGTACAGCGTACCTTTTTCTTCTGAACCTTGTTAACTCGGTACCGCGTAAAGTTCCCTAATTTCTAAGATGCCTGCTCTCTTTGTTCTCCTACTCACGCGTGTGTATATACGGTTAAACGGCCCGGACCACCCTTGTCTGTCCCAAAATGCGCGTCACGTAGCGATCTTACAACCTTCTGGGTAAAAAGAAGAACGGAATAATAGGGGCGAGAAGAGGAAAGAGGAGCGAGGCGAGGCAGGATTTTCAGCGAACAGAGGAAGGCAACGCGCGGAAATAATCAACGATCGTTGCCGCTAATTAAAATGGTCACGGTACGGAGGACAGAGCACGGTACCGAAATGGGATGTCCGTGCCGCGTTTGACAAATCGTCGGGACCGTTTCCTTTATCTATCCTCGACGACTCGGTCAAGCGCGGTCTATGCACACTACCTGCGGCTGTCGCAACTTCTCGCAAGTATAAGGGAATAAAGAGAGAGCGAAAAAAAGGTCATCCTAAATGGGCGACGATCGGCAAGACGAACAACAATGACGCGGATCACCGGCCAACCCACCTTGCAACTACCCAAAACGGCTTCCAACGACCCCCATTCTTCGAGCAGCACCGAGGATAGGATTAACCTTTTGACGTTGGGTTTCTTGCGAGGCCGAGAGAATGATTTTACGACTCGGGTTGGGTTTAAGCTGTAAGTCCGAAGGTTATTGTAATTGTCTAAATTTGAAACTCGAAACAGTGCGGATTAGCAAGTCTAAATTTTCCGCCAGTTGCAAGCCCGTGGGTGGCTTGAAATTTTCCACTTTCCCTTTACCGGTTGTAAAATTGTTTCCTTCGCGTTTAAGTCGGTCGTTCAAATCCATCGCCGTGTCAAATTCTTCCAATTATTCGAAACCTTCTTTCTTCGAATTTCGTCGTGGAAACTCGCAAACATTCGACTATGCGTTAACACTTGGCCAACCGCGCGCACCACGGTGTTGCCACTGCGCATTTTTCCAATTATTCAGGACTAATATTCGCTACTTAAGAAACAGAGAAGTCTAAAAATGGTTTCAATGGTTAATTATATTTTACGGTAACGATTTTATTCAACGATTTCACATATTGTTTATACGAAACATCGAATTAAAAATATAATAAAAAGATAAAATTAAAAACATTGAAGACGACTAAAGATGAATAAGACGGCTTGGACCTGGAATTAAAAATTCATAATGCGTTTGAATATTTTCTTACAACGTGGTATCGTTCGATTGTAACTTTATTTAGTCATAACCGATAGTGTAACTCTTTAATTAATCGTGACGTCACTAAATTCGTGTACTTTGTTATATATTGTACTTTACAAAATTAGAGAAAGAGAAGCAACAACAAAAAAAAAAAAAAGAAAAAGGAAAACGCATTGTTAAATCCAAAAAGGGAGATCTCCTCGTTCGGTCACGCAGCGATGTTCTCTGCACAGAGTGCAGATCTGTCTATTCGATCGACTAAGCGTTAAGTAGGAACGTTGGAAGATAAAGAGAATATCGTTTCGGTAGAAAGTAAAAAGGTTCGAGAGAACGAAAGAGAAGAGCGAAGCTGGTTAACAAACGAGAGAGGCGCACAGAAAGAGCACCTGTGTTATCTGTCCACGGTGAAACCAAGTAGAACAAATCGAATCGCGGCAGCATCCGCATTCAGCGGTGTTGCCTGTTGCTCTTATTAGATCGTTATTACATCACGGTGAAACAGAGTTATCCGCATGCCCCGACGCGACGCACGGATTATTCGGCATTGTTCGCGGCGTTCTATGCAGCGGCACGATGCCGCGTCGCATTTTTCCCTGTCCTGTATTCGGGCGTCTCCCGGTGATGCCTTTTCGGCTTGACATTTTTGGCGTTTAGGAAGAAATTCTTTCGCTCTCGTTTTCGCTTACGACGATACGAATTTTTCGGGAAAACGTAACTAGATATGCTTGCAGGTTGACTAAAACAGGCTGTGTACGTGTTACGAAGTTGATAGCGTAGGAAAAGCAAAGTTATTTCGTCGAATGTCTCGACGACCGATCGTTGGTTCGTTCTTACGGATGCTGAAAAACGTTTCGCAAGATTAGGCAACGGCCAAGCGTGCCAAAATTCTTCCTTCGGAAAATCAATAGGATCGATGGAGGAGCAGTTGCTCGAGGCACAGCGTGCACGCGATTAATCGGCAGCGAGAAAATGGCGGCCACCCCTCGGCTCAGGTGTTCGCATTTCCGTTTCCCGGATCCGGTGACAACATTGTGTGCGACCTGGCGTTTCGCGAGCTACGTGACCGTTCCTTGGTGCTGGTTTCGCAGAAAACGGCCAGAGTGCGGATGTGTAGGGGGATCGAGCAGGGTAAAGGAGCGCGGTTCCGGACATCGTCGAGCGATTTTTCCATGGTCCCGACGGGCGGTCACCGAAAACGGTCGCCTGCTTTTAGCTTGCAGCGTCTTATCCCTGTGTTCGTCAACCACCACGCGTATATTCGACCGACCAAGGACCGCGCGAACCCGGTCGCACGTGTAAGCGTTTTTGCTTTCTTTCTTAGAGGGAAAATCGGAAGGAAAGGGAAACAGAGTGACCGATGAAAATGCACGTAGTTTGGTTTTCGAGGGTGAGAGCGAGCGAGGCTTGTTTCGAAAGATAAAAGCGTAGAAAGGAGAAACGGGAAAACCGAAGAAAGAGAAAGAGAAAGAGAAAAAGAGAGAGAGGAAGAGAAAGAAAGGAAAAGGGAAAATGGAAAAGGGCACGACGATGCGGTAGCTTCTGTACCTGAAGGCGATTCGCGCTGGTATATGTTGGTTATATATCTTCGGAGAGCCACGGCGAGCAAGCAGCGACCGTTTCTAGGTATTTGGAAGATCGGCCTTGCTACTACCCACCCTCCCATGCTGTCCCACGGTCGCTTTCTGTTCCTTCGTTCTTTCCTCTATCCGGCCCTTCTTTTCTCCGCTCTTTCTCCCTCTTCCTCGCCCTTTTTCTCTTTCTCTACTTTTCGTTCTCCCATGGGTCGTACCTCCCTCACCCATCGTCTCATCCGTGTTCCTTCCTTTTCCCGTAGCGCTTCGGGTATCGCCTCGTGCTACGACTACGACTACGACCACGACTACGATTCGCCTTGACGCGACGCGACGCGATCCGACGCTACGCTGCGTTTCTTCGTCTCTCTCTTTATCCTTCCGTCGCCCTCTATCACCCCGTTATCTCCGTCTCTTTCTCTTTTCCATTGGCCGCGTGTTTCACGCTCTCTCGTTGCCACCGCGCTCCACACACCACCGTGAAAAACATCTCTCCTCTACCAGCATACGCTTTCTGCTCTACTCTGTCGTCTCTTTCTCTCTCTGTCTCTCTCCGCGAGTCGTTGGGTTAATCTGCGAGACAGCTGTGCCGGGGATACACCCTCGCCTAGGTTTCTCCTTTATTGCCGCGTCTTCTCTTCTTTTTTACGTCATTATTAAAGGCACGCCCCAACGAGGACGCTTCGGCTCGAGCTACTCGCAGGGATCTACCCAAAGACCCGTGTGCAGTGGAAGAAACGACGGAGAGAGAGAGAGAAAGAGAGTGAGGATAGAGCGAGGGTGCAGAACGACGATCGTGAAACGGGGAAAGAGGGAAAGAGGGAAAGAGGAAAAGAGAAAGCGTGGAAAAACGGCGACGCGCTGTGCAGAAGGGAGGAAGGGAAAAGGGAGTGAAAGCGAGGAGGAAAGGATAGAGAAGAGAAGACAGAGGCAACCACGCCGCGCTATGTCAGGCCCCGCTCTCTTATTCTAAATTATCCGGATACCTGCGCCGAGGAAATGACGGTACGTGTTATCGGCGACGTCCTCCTGCAGAGACCCGGCATTGTGTCCATGTACGTGCCGCGCTTCTTCCTTTCCTCGCCTATCTTTTCTTTCCTTTTGCTTCCCCTCTCCTCTCCACCTCCTTCGTCCTACCGTCCAACCTCCTATCGCTTCCTCTTTCTTTACCTTTATTATAATCTTCATCTTTCCGTTCTATCCTGCTTTCGAAGTTTCAGTTCGACTATCCGAATAGCCGTAAGTACCCCGTCCGCGCCTAAGGAGATCGCCAACGAAATACCGCTGTTATCGCTATCAACGACTGATTCTTGGTTTAACGAATCCCTCGCGTTTACCTATCTTTCCTCGTATCGACTATGGTAAATCAGTTTGTCGTTCGAGGTAATTTAAGGACGAGAGTATGTTTTCTTACGAGATTTGGAGGATGATTCAATTCGTGGGTCGTTAACGATAGGGTATGCTAATAGGCGATGGATAGTTCATTGTCACGGTAGAGATTGTATTTTCGTCTTAGTCATGGAGTCGGGATAAAAGCATCCGAACGTTTGTTCAAACTCGTGCGGATATGTTTGTTGTGACACACTGTGTTAACAAAGTACAGCGTTCAGGTACAGAGCGTAAACGAGGCGATTGTTTGCCACGACTCTGTACGTAAGCATAATTACATCGCAACGAGTTTCCTTCCGTCGAATACCATCATCCGTTTTTCCGTTTCGCTGTTCCGTTTCAATTGAGAAACAACGTACGTGTATCGAGACGTATCAAAATAGGCTTATACGATTACCGGAATAGATACGCGAGTCCATCTTATTCGTACGAGCGTCTACACGCGACTGACCGATATTCTCTACTCCCCTTCCCATATTAATTCCCTCTCTCTAAGCGAATGCTTTACAAGCCGCTGTAACTCTCGATTCTGTTACCTCGAATCTCCATACCGAGCGCATAAATCTACGTAAAAATTCCAATCGCCTCTCGTCGATCGCTTATTTTCCCCAGTTTTTCAAAATCTCGCCGAGCGTTCGTAAAAGCGAGACAAAGGCGATCTAGGGAACACCGCGACGAACCGAAAATTTTGCGAATTCTCGTGTCACGAGTTTGCAAAAATTCTAATTACGCGTTGCATGTGTCCGCGACGAATCGCGGTAGACGTCGGTCCGTTGAAAAATTCGAAACTAGTTTTCCAGAATAAAGAACGAAAAGGTTGGCAGACGTTGTAAATTTGGAAATGCCAGAGCAGCACGAGCGGCGCGTTTCCATTTTCGAGGACGGCGGCGCGATGGTAGAAGGTCTGTCGGGGAAAGCGTTGGGTCTCTGGTCGTCGATGATCCCGTCGCGACACGGCGACGTCATTTTCGTGCTCGCAGCAGGCGACCTCGAAGGGACGACGAAGGGGCGGCTTTAAGCGTAGATAAGTTAGCTACGACTTCGGTCGAAGTAACGGGAAAACCGATGGAGGCAAAAGCCGCCCCCCTCGCCCCCCTGCTCGTCCCTTTCGCCGTCCTCGCGTCCTTCCAACCATCCGTTTCGCTCGGCCTGTCGAGCGACAGACCCTCTCTCTCTCTCTCTCTCTCTCTCTCGCTCTCTCGCTCTCTCTTCTCCCTTTTCACCTCCCCTTGCCACCCCCTTCTCACCCCGTTCGTGCACGAGGGTACGCGCGCCACGTTCTCTCACGTATATAATCACGTATACGTGTAGTAAAGTACGCGCGGAAAGGCTAACGGATACGCGTCGGGGCTAAAGGCCACCCTGCGCCACCCTCTTCCACCCCTTAGACACCCCACGCTTCGTCGTCTGTTTGCACGAGCGATCTCGCGCCGATTATTACGGGCTCGTTCACGGAAATGGCGCCGACGGTACTTGGATTCTCGACCTCGAGCTCCGTTTCGCCTGGAACCCCGACGATATTCCACGGGTCCCCCTAGCCCCAATCCACCGCCGGTCTAAAACCGTTCTCTCCTTTATTCCGCTCTACTCGTCGTTCCACGGGGCCGTCGATTCGCTCGCAGACTTCGCCAAATATACGTCGTTATCGGCGATGGCTGCATGCGCTTTTTATTTTCTTCGCGAGTCGAACGTAAGAGGGAAATTTTCGTGACAAAGCGACACGAACAGGCACGCCGAATTCGTGGAAGGTACTTAAGAACAAAGGTCAGGATGGGTTTTCTAGCGATCCTTTCGTTTATGCACGAGTATACCTGCTTGCTATTTATCAGGGCTTACGCATAGGCATCTGCAAACCATCTGTTCTTCCGTGGCTTAGAAAATTTTGACCCTACGTTGAATAAAGCAATATCAGCGAAACAATTAGTAACGGTACTAACAACGTTGTTAACAGGGAGATAGTAAAATATGCAAAAGTTTTTGTCGTTTTATTACGGTACGTGGACAATACGGCTTAAATCCTATTTATGTCGTTATGCGATTGCAGGATTCTGACCTTTCTTTTGTGCTTCCAATTCCTTTATCGTCTTTCTCGCCTAGAAGGGAGTCAGAAAAGTAACGGTACTCCCGTTCATATAATTTAAGTAATTTGTGTATTTACCTATTTCGTGGATAATAAATAGCGTAATTGCAGAAACTCTATCGTAAAGCGTTTCTAGCGGCGATAAACGCATTACTCATTGACAGCGCATTATCGTAATCCTTACCCTTCGTTTACCTGCGAAACAAAGCGACGTCGGAAAGGAAAATCAACAAGAAGGATGATTTATCGTCGCGGTGATTTGGCAAAAGTAATCCTTAAGATCGAGTCAATGTTAATCGTTGCGTTTCGGCAACGCTACGGAGTGGATCCTCGAGTTGTAAAATTTACGAGGCTAAACGCTACACGACGAAACCTACGAGAACCGGAAGAAGAAGGGACGAGGGAAGAAAAGTCGTCTGCCTAACGCGACGAGTTAGCACCAGCGACGGTGGTGCGATATCAGAATTTCAGATATAATTGGCCGAGCATATAACGCGCCTTAACACTTGGCAATTGGCTCGATCCAGGCGGCGGGCCCCGGGCCGGTTTGCGCTGCTTTAATAAATGGCATTCGTCGACGGTATAATGGTAACGGTCACGGTGTGTAATCGGTTATCCGTGCTGGGTTTTGTCGGCTGTAGCTGTACGTACGCGAGCACGGGGGTGGTTGGATGGGACAAGGGGGGCGATCGTCGCGGTAACGGAATTGAATTAAAAGTTACACGATGCTGTAGCAGCCGTTTCCCTTCCACGGTTGTTGTAACGGCTTA
Organism: Bombus fervidus; assembly: GCF_041682495.2. Classification (NCBI taxonomy): domain Eukaryota; kingdom Metazoa; phylum Arthropoda; class Insecta; order Hymenoptera; family Apidae; genus Bombus; species Bombus fervidus. Next base: position 12,382,942 of record NC_091527.1, on the reverse strand, counting down.
ACAGTACGTTGCGAGGCAATGACGCGTGCCGACTAAGGGATTACCTGGCCGAGCCTGTTCGAAAATTCGCCGCCAATTAGCCGATCTACCGACGTCGCGCGAGCTGTGCTATAATTACGTAGACGCGTGTGTTAATCGCGTACGGTTGAGTCTCGCGATAGATTCGTTCGTCCGACGATCGAGAGGAAGACAGAGGGACTTTGGATGGTAACGAGGTATCGGGAACCGATGGAGAGGAACGTTCGACTCTCTTTTCCGATTGTTCTCTGCTTCCACCTTCGATCGAGCTTGATAAATACACGGAGAAGCGATTACGAGCGTGAGATGGCGAACGATAGATTAAGATGACGAAATGGAGCGAAGGCTGGTCGTAGAGCGAATTATGGAGAAACTTGGCGAGCGGGAGAACGGAGCGGGGAATTTCGATGGCAGACTTTTGATACGCAACGCGTAAGGAAAATAGGAGCCGGCGATCATCGCCCTGGTTTTGTCCAAAGTTGTTCGAGTGGGGTGAGAGACCGGCTGGGTGGGGTTGCAGCGAGAGTCTAGTCGAGCATTAACATATACGGTGGGCCAAGGTCTCCGTTCACGGACCATCCTCCAGAACCTTTCATTTTTTCGCTCTCCGACACTTTGCCTCCGTTCCTTTCCTTCTCGACGCGCTCTTTCCGTTCCTCGTATTCTTCGCAACTTCCACTCGTACCGATCTCGCGTTAGGCTGATAGAAATTCCACCGTTTTTTCGTTTCGACCGGTCGAAAGAGAAGCAATCGCGCCACGATTCTTCGTCCGTGTCCTCGTTTCCTACATCGAATTACCCAGCTACGCAAAGTACAATTTCGTGCGTAAACCAGCCTAACGCTCGATCCTCGAGCGTTAAAATACACGAACGAACCAGCGAAATAGATCCAAGCAACGGAAATAATACAGCTTGCGCCGAATTACAAGCGCCAACGAGACTTTGCATCGCGTATTATTCTATCAGGATGTACGACGATAATTTATCTCGGCTACTTGCGGCGGTCGAGCGATAAACGCGAATTTCCGCGTGTTTAGCACCGTCTCTGCGAGAGAATCCGATGCCGCGGTGAAATATCCGTGTCGCGGCTACGAATATTTCGCGTTGCTCTTTAAGGTATCTTTAAGGGCTGCGAAGCGGCGGCGTTCGTGATTGGCAGCTTCTCTTATTCCGATCTTTTTCTCTTTCGGTCTTTTTTTTTCCAAACGATAAATCCTGCTGCCATTCGTCCGCAGGATTTCTTCTCTCTTTCTGTGTCCGGTGTTTATCCGGAGAAGCCGCGCGCCGCTCATCGCGTTGGCCTCTTTCGGATTCGCAGCAGGCGGCCTTAAAGCGAGCCCGTAATCTCGGCCGGCTCGCACCGGGGCCCCGTTCCGACCAACTTTCAGAGAGAAAAAGGGAGTCGAACCCGGAGGGAAAGAGAGGAGAGCGTCCGTCTCCTCGCGAGAGAGCGCGGGGTGAGTTCCGGGGCAACATGGCGGACCGTAGGCATCCGCCATATGGTGAGAAACTTCATCCGGCCCGCCGCGCCACGCCGCCGTCGATTTATAACGCGTGGCCCGGGAACTGTCGCGAAACTCTCCCTCTCCTCTCCGATATTTTGCTCGTTGAATAATCGCGAACGTTTCCTTCTCTCCTCCTCTTCCTTCTTTTCTCTCCCATGCTCGTTCCTGTCACGAAGCTGTCGCCAAACAAACATTTTCTTCGGTTAGAGAACCTGTTAGCGTCGTTCGCTTCGTCTCTTTTTATTCTTCTTCTTCTTGCGAAATTTCTCGAACGCGACGGGTTTACCGCGACGGTAATCGCCGAGTACGCGTTACGCGATTCGATCGTTCGCACGTGTACGCGCAATTGGAAATCGACCGCTGAAATCGCTACACGCGCGTCTTTGCCAGATTGCAAATCGTAGCTGTTTGTTCGGTTAGTTATTCCTCGTAACTCGTTGGCGCTTTCAAAACTATATAAACGGCTGGTTGAAAGGGTGGGATTTTGAAAACGATCGTGGAAATAAAAAAGGAAATACGACGTTCGATGTAGAATCGATTTTTAAAAGCGTGCACGAGGAAAACGCGGAGGAATGGAAAACGGACATCGGCCATTGCCACGTACCATTGTACGGTGGCCATCGGAGAGAGAGAGAGAGAGAGAGTACTTCGAAGAACATCGCGATGTAAAATGATATTCTATAAATAAAAGGATTGGAGGGTAGTGGTTGGAAAATAGTGCGAACGGTTTTTCATCGTTTTACGTATGCGCGCTTGGTACGCGAGCGTATTTGCACGAAGAGAAGAGACGAAAAGGACGAAGGATATAGGTTGTTAGAAACGCGTTTGTAACAACGTCGGACACGCTGTGTCTAAGCGGACCGCGCTATGTCTCTCTGCTAACGAGCAGCCATTTAAGACGCGATTCGCGCAAACTTATACACGTGTCGTCCGCCAGTACGAAGATAAATCTCGTGCAACTGCCGCTCGCACTTTCAATCCCGATATTACGTGTCATCTCTTAAGTTCGTTGTACGCGACAGAGAAAAGAAAGAAAATCGAGCGAAAAGTAATTTTAGCCGCGCTGAATAATCTCTCGGATCATTATCCTCGTGGTTGTTTAGCAGAGAATCGAGAATTTTACCGGATCTTGATCTAATCCGAAGATCGGGCAGGATTATTCGTTTCTGTAAACGAGATTGTTTTATGGGTATTCAGATACGTGTAATTTTACGTGCTAGACTAGATTAGTCGCGATACTCGTATGTGAATATCAGTATGCGTGTGTGGAAGTATGTGTGTGCGCGCGGCGTTTCGAAAACAAACGAATGTAAGCCGTTCGGTTAAAACTGTTTGCTACGGAAGAAGGTGAGACGCGTGCAAGCGTGTATCGACGAATATCTTTGAAATCGTTTATCAAACAAATATATAACTGTTCTAATACGAATTTCAAGTGCAAAATTTAGCGTCTCTATACCATTATTTCGGCGATAAAGATGCAAAATTCTCAACAACAATGGGAACGCGCATTACCACGTGATAATACTTCGCCTCGCAAGTTACGCATCGCCATAGAGTATGGGAACGATTCCATCCTTCTTCGTTCTTGCGTTCATCGTCTTTGCTCGATTCACCGTTTTCACCGCTATCGACGAATACGTGGCGTCGTTTCAATCGTCCAAGGTTCGACACGCGATAAACGGCATTCGTCGAACCACGGACCATCGTCGCTTAGAAGCAAGTCGTAGGTGAAAATAATAAAAAAAAGTACGCGGTTGCAGAGACGTCCTGTTCGCGTTGCGTACGAAATTTTTAAGTTGGTCAAAACGTATCGATTAAAAGCGATGGAAAACCGTTGTTATCGACGACAAATATCGAGACGCTTCGGTACGAGATTATTTCATTCCTACGATTTCTTACGGTCCGATGGTTTTAAAAACGTTTTAACCGTGAATTTCACGTCTCGGATTCTCGTTCGCCGCAAAAAATCGTTATTCTAAAATCCCGGAGTAATAAATCTGCGCGGGTGCATTCCCGATTAAATTTTTCATTCGCTAGTTACACAACGGTCAACGCGCGAACAAACACCGCTAGTTACAACCTAATCGATCCACCGGCTCTCCGTCCAAAGTTTGTTCTCCATCAACTTTTCATCCGATGTAACGTTTTTCCAATCCGGTGTTGCGTTCGCGATCGCACCGCACCGCTCTCACCGAAACTTTCGCGTCGTCTCTTTCTTCCGAGACGCGTCACGCGGTTTATCTATGTTTTTTTAGCCCCAACAAATACAAGCGGAAACCTTAATCTCCTATATCGAATTACCTCGCTCTATCGTCGTATCGGTTTTAGATTTGTGAAAATCGTCCGTTTGAAAATTCGTTTCACCTCCGTTCTCTTCTGCTTAACGTACTTCGATTTCCAGAGAATCGACCGCTTGTACGGTGAAAAGCACGCGTCGTGGAAAAAGAACGGTGGCGAATCGGAACGCGTAAACCTTCTTGTTATTCGGTACGCGTTCGTAGAGATACGACGAGTGTCCGCGCGCCTAACGAATATCGCTCGACGAAAACGGCACGAAAACCGATAAGCGTGTACTACGGTTGGCAGGCAATCGCTACGCGACCATCTTTAGCTAAAAATTCGACGCTCGCGCCAACTCGATAGATCCGACAACCGCGCGAAAGACGGTCTCCGTGTAACCAGCCGCTATCCCCGATACCTCGAACGTAGAAAAAAAAAAAAAGAAAAAAGGACGGAGCAGAGGGAAAAAAAAAGTAGAAGAAGCAGGGCATGAAAAGAGGAGAAAGAAAAGAAAACCGAGGAGGAGGAGGCAAAAGAGAGAAAAAAAAAAAAAAGAGGCGAGTCTCACGGTGGAGGTCCCGAGGCATCTCGAAGCGCTTCGTTCACGCGGGAAATTTGAGCGGTCTTCCGTCTGGACGCGCGTTCGTCATTACGGGGGCATATGGGGAGCACAAGCGGCTCGAGTGCGCGCATGTGCATACTCGGTCGTGTGTAGACGTGCGTGATACACGCTTCGATATGTGCGTGCTGCTGGCACACAGCAGGAACTTTATACCAGGTGCCCTCCATGCGCCGCTATAAATTATCGGGTTACCCGTTACGGGCGCGCGCCACCGCGCTTATATCGAGAAAAACCTGTCGCTGCGGCTATCTTAAAAGCGGATTTTTATATGCTTTTCGTATCGAGCGTAGACTCGCGATACCCGTGTTTTCACCACGGATAACCACGCTGCGATTCTCCTTCGGCCAATAGACGGATAAATTTGTAACGCCGGATCGTCGATAAGATTCTCTCGGCCGATTAATTTCCTTTGCGAAAGCGCTTGAGTAGAAGCGCGGCGTTCTAGCTGCTGTTTCGCGGGACGAATCTTTTGCTCCGTGCTATTCGTATGAAGCGACTGAGACGAGAAGAAATTCTTAAAATCTCGTTTCCAATCTATACGCGAGTTTCCATATCGAACGTTCCCACGTATCTCCGTTAATCTCCGTTAATATCTCCGTTGAAGAAACATCGAGATAACGCGATGTAAGTCGAGAGACAAAGAGCAAGCTGCATCCCGTGCGGCGAGCCACGAAGCGCTTCCGGTTATTCCAGAAGTGCGGGTCCTCCGGACACACAGGCACGGGCGAGCCCGAACTTTCGTTCCCTCGACAGTTGCTCGGAGATTTCCGGTCGGAATGCCTTTTAGCGGATCGAGCCGAGCTGCTAGCTGCTGTTACCGCTCGTTGCTGACGATGACGCGCGATTCTCGAGGAAAAGGTGAAATTCGACGCAACTTCGGTTCGCTGGTTTTCGCCGAGTCGCGAAGCAAAACCGAGTCATCGCGGAATATCTCCCGCTTCCGTTCAGATTTTCGTTTCGACGAATCGTTTCCTACCATCGGTATTTCGCTTGTTTGATACTTTTCCATTCGTCGTAGCTTTCCCTTTCGGCGGACTCGTTTTAAATATCGCCCGATCAATGGATAACCGACCAACAGACGGCGAACTCGCATTTTTACAAACACGGTTATCCGGCTAAGACTCGACCGAGAGAGTTGGTCGAGCGAAATTCCAATCGCGATTCCTTCGAACTTTGGAGAAATATCATTTCGCGCGTAACGACGTAGTAAAAAATCGTGAACGTCGGATTTGGCGTAACAAGTTAACGAACAAACTAGCATCCCGTTGATTTACCGTATCGCGTATTAATTAGTCAGCCATTAAAATTAATCGTCATCGAAATACGCGCGTTTCTATGTAATTCGTTATTCATGATAACGTAAAACCACGGATACGTTACGCTCGATACGTTGCCCGATTATCGCCGCTACCCTTCCGAACGTTGTTCGTTCGAACGAAGCTCGTTAATTCTCTGTAACCCGATTTCTTAAAAAAGAAATCCTTTTTACCCGGCCAAGGAAAACGTTTACTCGGGACGATCGAAGCATTTTGCCGGGAAAAAGCTGTCGAAACGACGACGAACGACGACTGGTATCTTCCTTGCTGGGTCCGCGGAATATTTACGATGGCAGATACGACCGAGCCATAGAAACCGATATCCTACCGCGTTCATTACGCCATCGACGCGCCTGACAAACAACGAATTCGACTCGAGTCGAGTGTGTTTCATTCCGCGATTGAAACGCTCTATCGTCTCGTAATAGGTCATAAGCTGGTGCACGTTAACCTATAAAGGCTGTATTTATTAGCCCCTGTATTTATTAGCGTATCCATATAATTTTCAAGGGAACAGGGCTAACCGTTAACTGGAATTCCGATATTCGTTCGTCGTATCCGTTTGCCCATACGTTTCTCGCGCGAAAAACACGCTATCTCTGCTTCGCCTAAATTTCGCTCGTATTCGCGTAATTTGAGTAAAATATTACAAGTACGAGGTGTTTCTAAGAAAGAGACGTACTTTGTTACCGTGTACCGTACTGTCAGCAAACGGTCAAACTACGAATTTGCGTGCATCAATCGCTGCGTTACCACGCTCGTAGTTGCTTCGATCGAACCTTAAATCTCGTCTGATCGTAACGTCCTGCATCGTGAACAAACGGACTATCGTTTACGTAGAATCGGCAATTTTTACCGCTACCATCTTGCCATCGACCGATAGCATTGGCGCTCGTCATTTTTATCCCGCATCGTTGTGTAATTGCCTCGGGACAATTTCTAACAAACGGAAGGAAAGCTGATAATAACGGCTTGCAGCAACGTGCCACCGCTATACGTGGCATCGATATCCTCGCGCGACCAAACGATGAAAAACATGGTTCTCGATGGCGAGCGCGAGGCAACCGCTCGCGAGAGAGTCGGCTTTGTTCGTGAAGGGGGAGAACGGGCTCGGAGCGGCGTTCCTAATTGACGGCTCTCGCGATTTTTACCTCGCTCACCGTCCAGACCAGAAGCTCAGGGGCTCTCCGGCCTCTTTTTCTCTCGGTCCCTCTACGTTCTACCTACGTCTATCTCCTTCCGCTCTCTTCGTCCTCTCTGTCTCTGTTCCCTCTTTCTTTCACCGTTTCACTGGCGGTCCTCCTCCTCCTCCTCCTCCACCGCCTCTCTCCACCCCCTCGTCCCCCTCTGTCCGTCTTGTTCCGCTGCCCGTGGAGGAGAGATCTCTCGAAGGCCGCGCGAGGCGCATGCAAAAGAGAGGAAAAAAAAACCGTGGGTCGAGGGAACCGGGAGGCGGCGGATGAGGAGGTGGTGGCGGCGGTCGACGGGCGGCTGAGGGCCGAGGAGGGGCTGAAGAGGCCGAGGGGGGAGGACCGCGAGACGCCCAAAGCCGCATTAACGCCGCGCCGCTTCGCTCTTCGCTCGCGATCAGAATCGCGGTCAGAACAACGTTGCATTTTCTGAGGAGGTAATCCGCGTCCGCTCGATAACCAAACGTTATAGACGATAGACCACGACTCTTCTCGCCCCACAACCCTCCACCCTCCACCCTCTCTGCGCCCTCGTCGTCTTCGGCTTTCGATATCTCCAACCGTCGTCGTTTGCACGCAGATTTTTCCTAGCGAGTAACACTTTTCGAGACAGTTAGTTGGACTCTGGCTGAATTTCCACGTAATTTTCGTTGTACTCGTGTACGTGGTTTTCGATTTATCGAGCGTCTTTTCGTCACGACGAAAGATGCGTTGTTCGTAGGTTTAGAGAAATTCGCGGTCCACCGTGTTAAACGTAGAACGTATCGTACTTTTACGAAACAACGGGATCGATGATTAGTGGAAGAAGGTAGTGCGCGAAAACTTGTCTCTGTTCGAACGAGCATTCGCGTTAATAACGATGCACCCTGAAATGTTCCGTAGAAATAGTCCGTTTCAAAGCTAAATATCTTATCCAGAGATGCAAAAGGATGGAGCGAAGCAAAGACGGCTACGTTCGACGCAGAAGATTCCGCGACGGTTCTCGATCGTTGCTTTTTCATAGTAATTAGTCGAGATTTTTATTCGTGCGACTTTTTTGCCGGAAATACCGTGTCGTCGTTAGAGGGAAACAGGGCGCGCCCTTACGCGGTCGCCAAAGAGATTCCTTTCGAATTTATTACGACGATAGGCAAACTCCTCCCTTTCCTTATTTTGCGCGCTATTAATTTATCCTGATTAGCCTCCGGGCTACTACCTACTACCTACTACCTACTACCTACTACCTTCTACCTACTACCTACGCTGCTCCACGTCTTTAATTCGATCGCTCTCCTCTCCCGCCGCCCGAACCGGCAGTTTCTCGCGCGGTATTCAAATCAGCGAATACCGAACGTTCGATCGACCAAAATCCAGTCACGTCGTTCGAACGACATCGAAAGGCCCTTTGAAAGGCAGGGTCGCGAGCGCGAAAACCCCGAGACCGAGGCAACCAACGTCGTGTATACGGGGTAGCTTGTCGCGCAGGGTCGTGGAATCGAAAAGGAGTGGTTGTACGTAAACGAGAAAGAAGAAATGCGAAAAGCTGGAACGAAATTTGTCTCTTGGAATCTTCGTTCGTCGGATTTAATCGTATTAAATGGGGTACACGTGCAAGTACGTACGATGCGGTTGATAAAAGGCGATTCTTTCGAGACAAAAATATATAATGTAAGAGTTTTTCGTTGTTTCTTTGTATTCGACGAAGAATAAAAGAGTAGTAGGGGAGAGAACGTGCCGATGAATTCTCGAGGCCGATTTTCTCGAAAACGAAGAGTTCTCCGGCCAGAGAATTTTATTCCACGCCCTCCATTTGTTATTTTATCTAGAACCACCCTACCCCCGGCCCGATTACACGGATACACGACACCTTGTATATCCGTGGACATCCAATCTCGCGCTTTTGCAACGAGAAGCGGTTTTGTGTACAGCTCGGTGAAGCTTCACCTCTGCCCTTTCGAGGATCCACCGTGGAAGCCGCCAGTGACGACGGCCAATGTGGTCACACGTCGCTCCGCTCGCGTTTCTCTCCGCTATACACGTACATAAGTACACGAGTCGCTTCTTTATCCTCCGTCTCGTTTCCTCCTACCTGGAACTCTATCTTTCTCGCTCGTCCGTTCCTCTATTCCATCTTACTCCGTCGTTCGTCCAAACCCATCCTATCGTTCCGCTTTTCCTTCTCTCCTTCTTCTCCGTCCTCTCTCTCGCGCTCTCTCTCTCTCTCTATCTCTATCTCTATCTTCCTCCGCGTTCACCCTCCGTCTCCTTCTCGTACTATTTATGTAAGTGGTGTCGCGCACCGCGCACACCAGCGCGTAAACGTCCACGCGCGACACTACTTACATAAATAGCCGCCTGCATGCATATATGCATATAAATGTGTAGCTATATATACACAGGCCATGCTCGAACACACCGAGAGCGAGATAGACGCGGGGAACAGAGTGGAACGAGGAGCTTCGCGCGACTGCTGTTCCCCTGATATCGTAGCCGTCGTCGCCGCAAACTCGCCGGACGGATGGACGATAATCGAGTCAACGGTGAAGGTTTTCGGAAGGGAAAGCGTTTTCGAGGGATCGTGCGAGAGAGAAGAGAGAAAAGCGAGCGAGCGTGACAGAGATAGGGTGAGAAAGAGGCCAGAGGCTGACCGAGGCGGCAGTGGCGGCGGCGGCGGCGGCGGCGGCGGCGGCTGGGACTGGAGCGTGTGTATTTACCGTCTGATTTAGTTTCGCCCGTATGTATGTACTTTGCGGGGCAGGGGTGCGGAGAAGCGGGCGCGTTCGACGTTTATGCGCCGCCGAAGCCCAAGCTATTCCATTACAAGCGGAGAAAAGAGTTTATGAATGAAGAGGATGCGAAGGATAGTTTCCGGAAGCCGGCCAGCTCCGTGCAATAATCGTAGAACGGATCGGGTGCGCTTTGTTGCGTAAAAAGGCTGGCCAGCCGTGCGCCAAGCATATATGAATATCAGGCTCGAGCGAACGTGAGGAGGTTATCGGTGTGTTTTAATGCCTGGAAATTAGGCTTCGTGGAAAGATCGCGACTACGCGGGAGCGCGCATGCGCGTGCCTCTTTGATCCAGCGAATCGAAACGGAATGGAATCGGAACGGTCTTCGCGACTTTCTTCGCCATGCGATCAAACGTCAAACACCATGGTGTCACGTACTCGTAACTTTTGTCTTCGCCTTTGGCTTTTCGTACACACATATGCACGTACATGGAACGTATCGTGAATGACGTAGTACTACGTTCGATAGATGGTGTCGAGTTTCGAGAAGACGTAAAGCTACGTCAACGGACTGGAACGGCAGATCGCAGTTACGGCGTCGTTTGGAAACGAGTTCGTGATGGTAAGTGGTACGTAATTCTACGTCGTAATGTCTGGGCTCGTGTTACCGCAAAAATGTACTATTACGTTGGCTAGTTTTTGCGCGCGTAACGATTACGAACGAGAGCACGTGGCGGTACGTTCGATGGTTCGCGTCGAGTTTCAAATCTATAAACATGGCGCCACGTCGTTGATCGTCAATTTTCGAGTAATTTTCAACGACGTACGAACGAAGCACGCAATGCTATTGCGAACAGTTGCAACTCGAACCGATTACGTGGACCAACGCGAATATCGCTTTAACTATTTTCCGCATGCAGCAATTGGAAAAAGAAATTCCGACGACTACGAATTCGTAGCGTCGAATTTCGAAAAAAGCGAACGTGGCGCCACTTTGTTCATTGTCAACTTTGCGGTACTAAAGCGCGCAGTGTTACGTCGTAATATTTCAACATGTATCGCACGCGAAAGGTACTGTCACAACGAACTGCCCTTCGTTGAAATAAATCGGAGAAGTATCTTTTAACGGTTACAACACCGAAAACACGTGGTACTACGTTATAATATACGAACCCCCATAACGCGAGGAACATACTATACCTATATATTACGTTGACCATTCTTTCGCTTGTGTCAGGAATTCAATCCGGACCTAACTCAACGTACCCACGAAGATACGTAGCGTGTACATGCATACATACATACATATATACATGTACACACATTATCCTTGCTTTAAAGTTTAAAGCAACTATCGATAGATGTTAATCGATAAGCAAGTACTTTGGATCGCGAACGAACGAAATGAAACGTTGATAGACACTTCGACGCGTAAAGTTTGAAATCGCGAGCAAAGAGTACGAAACTCGAAGCAATACCGACGCGAAACGAACAGAATTAACAGCGTTCATTTTTATCGCAGTTGCCGCGTGGCCCGGGGCCGAGCAGGTGGTTCGTGGCACGAGTTATTGCGGTAAACGATACGCGCTTCCTCGAAGGAATTAGCCATGACAATAGCTCGATTAAATTTCTTAACAATCTCTTGCCGTGTTGCGCTCTTCTCGTTTAACCTTGCTTCTAAACTCTTCCATCGAACGTTTCACTTTCAAACAAATCGAGGGACGTTCGTTCCGAAAAATATCGAATTTTAAAGGTTATGATCGAGAACGAACTTTCGATTCGTCGGTGGTCGATCGTTATTCCGGTTCACGGGTCCGATATCGCGAATCGACTCCGCGTTTCCTCGACAACGAAGAGGAAGAAGAAGGAGAACGAACGAAGCGTTCTCAATTTCCGCGTATCGGCATCGATCGATATCTTTCGCTTTTCGCGATTCTCTGGTTTTCATTTACCCACCCGAGAGAGAAAGAGAGAGCGAGGGGGGAGGGAGAGAGAGAGAGAGAGAGAGAGAGAGACCCGGTGACTCGTGTGTTTTCGTGAAAATCTCCGGGGCTTTCCCATCGATTTTCGTCGGGACCCCGGAGCTACCTGGTCGCGGAGGAAATTGGAGGGCGGCGAGCGACGAATTAAAACGGAGGAGCAACGAACCGAACGAGCCGGAGCGCCCGATCCGTGCGACCCGTAACCGGGAAACTACGCGTACTCTCACCCCCCTTTTTTCCCACTCGTCAAAATAAACGAACCCTACGGGATCGCCTTTCGTGTTACGTCGTACGTCTAACAAAACGTGTAAACTCGCGATGGTCGCTATATCGGTAGCGAGTTAAGGCATGTGTGGACATAACCTCTTATCTCGTGATTTTTCTAATGGCTAGTCCCAACGATCGCTGTGATATTTTAGCGTTCGGTCGAACAAACACCGTGTTTGATACAACGTGTTTGTAACGAAACGTAGCACCCAGGGACGAGGTATCTTTCGCGTTCTTTCAGATATTCTACGGAAAATATCGGAATTTTGGAAAAAGTTAGCAACGACGAATCTCGATATCGCGATCTTCTCGTGCGTTCGCTTCGTCAAACGAAATGAATTTGAACGAACGAAAATTACGGCGAGCGCGCAGCGCGGTTCGCGTTAAAACCGGAAGTAAACCGAAGGAGGCCGAAGTTTGCCGCGTTACTTTCCCTTACGTCGCGTATCGGTATTCGTATAGGGTAATAGCGCTGCGAAAATAATACAAGAGACGGAAGCCTGATAAAAATACTCCGTTACTGGATACTTTAACACGCGAGATTCAGACACCTAATTTACACGCTAAATTCCATTATTATACGGTAAGACGCGCGATCGCTCGCGTCGAAGACGAGAGTCGGCGGCTAGTCAAGATCCGACGTTGAATTCTTTTTTCTCGAAACCGAGTGACCTTTACATTCCTAATCGTGACCACGCGAATTCTTGCTGCGTCCTTTCGGCGTACCTGCGGAGGACGGAGCGGCGTGTGGCCGCGCCATTTCCAGCGCGCATGCCTTCTGGCCATCTCCGTAATCTCGCTGTCTCCGTCTCTCCTTCTCTTACGCTGTCTATTCGTCGCGTTCGTGCCGGGTGTCGGTGTTCGTGTCGGTGTCCGTGTCGGTGTACGTGTCCGTGAGAGAGGCTGCAGCAGCCTCTGACGGGAAGGGCACGATCGGAAAATTAACGACCCCTCGAGCGTTAACTCCCGACTCCGAGGTCGGTTCTCGGTCCGCTCGTTCGTTAAGTCCCTCCTCGAGTTCTCGCGACTCACGCCGCGTTTTCAGCTATCGCCGTCCTCTGCCCCCCCGCCCCGCTCCGCCTTCGTGTACCCTTCCTCCTGGTTGCTCTGCCCGCTACACACCCCTCCGTTCCCTCGGCTGCCCGTTTCAACGTCCCCGTTACCCCGCGGTCGTCTCTGTGTCGGGTTCCTCTTGGCGTTCTCCGCTTGCTGCTGCCGCCGCCACTGTCGTCGTGTTCTCTCTCTCTCTCTCTCTCTCTCTCTCTCTATCTATCTATCTACGTATCTGTCTCACTCGCGTCGTTCCTTTCCCCTAACCATCGCTAACGGGTCTACCCCTCGAGCTACGAATCGGAGATTGGCGGAGAGACCGGTCGATTATCTATAATCGATAGGAACTACCGGTATATTGGTGTACGCGGTGCGTGGCGCGCCGTGGATGCCACGCAGAGCGACGCTTAAATACGCGGCTGCCGGACACCGCGAACCTCTCTCTGCTCGCCAACTATGCGGCATTCTTTCCGAGGGCGCGGGGATTAATTAGGGGAATGTGTATCGCAGGCATCGAGTACCCGTGCAAGATCGTAATCGACGCGCCCTTAGAACCATCGGTATACGTAGGATGGTCACAGGCAAAAGCCGATCGATGGTTTTTACACGATCGCGCGACAACGAGCAACCGCTTCGTAACCGTTTACCGCGTAAGAAATTTCGATTTCGTGGAAATATCGCGCGGCTATCGTCGATCCGTGATCAACGCGTTGCACGCGTGCAGAGTCTGTTGCGGACGACACCATAAACGACGCGACGGTTCGCTGTACAGCCTGTATCGCGTGGTGTCGCATCGGGCGTCGTTTTCCACGGAAATTTTCCAGCCGCGTCCGATTTTCCTCCCTTTCCCTCTCTCCCCGTTCCCCTCGCCGTCGCTCTCTTTCTCTGGCGCGCTCTGCTCGCGTATATCCGTCGGGGATTTCGCGAGTCCGCGGCGTTTATTAGTTTTTCGGAGCGGCAGCGTTGTTTGCGTCGCTCGACTAGTTCCTGGGAGCCAGGGATCGGTCTTAACGTCAGGATATCCCGGTGTGACGCAGTTGGCTGACGCGAATCCGCGAAAATAGATTACCTTTGTTTGTTTGCGCACGCACGCGATTTGGAATTTTTAAACGCAAGTCGACGAGACCGCTCAATCCTTTGCCTTATCGTTCGCTGCGCGATTCGTGGCGCGCGCCGAGATTAATCGTTTGTTTTTATTATTTCGATCAAAGGGACGGTTAAAGAAACCTTTTTTCTCCTCGCGCCCTTTCACGAGATCGATTATGGATAGAGGTTGGAAATTCGAGGGTAGCCAAGGTGCGATCCGGGTTCGCGCGGTACACGACGTCGCCCGAAGGTATCGAGATCGTCCTCCGTACCGCACCCCATGTGCAAACATAAAGGGACTGACGCACGAATGGTGGATTAACTTGCTCGTATTTTGTGCCACTTAGTCGTTCGTTCGATAAACATCGACGAGGCTCGTTCGCTTCCACTCGTTGTACAACCGCTGCGATCTCCGTCTGAAAATCATGGAACGACGATACGACGGCCGCGATGTCGAAGATTCTACCGATCGACCTGTGAGCGTCGTAGAAGCTACGCAACGAAGCTAATGTTTGGCCAGTGGATCGCGCGACCGGTGTATCTGTACGAAAAGAAACGTCGATATCGCGATTACAATTGCACGGATCGTTGCTCGCGCAACGTCTTCGTCCTGTCCTCTGCCGATTCTGTAACGACACGCGTACGTATTACATAATTGAAAAGTTCTAAAATTAGAGGACGAACGAGCAACGGGGAGCGCAAGGGAAAAAGTACGACCGTAGAGAGACGGTTGGTAGGTGGTGACGATGGGTCCGCGCGCCGTTGGTTAAATATAACGTCTGTGGAGCGTACGACAGGTAGTTGCTCGGCAGCCTTGCGCGATATATCCGCGCATTCACCGGGAAAAAGGAACGACGACGGTGACAGACGCGCCGGCATTCGGCGTAATTTGAAAACGCGACTCCAGCGAGTACGCACAGCGATCGGAGGGGAGGGCGAATGGCTAAGAGAATGCTGGCCACCGTCGATTACGTAACGCCAACCGGTGTCCTTCTCCGCTCGTATCGGGGTGCGTCCTTCCTCCGGCAGCCGCTCCATCGCCTCGCCGCATCGCGCACCGTCGCTCTTCCTCTTCCTCTTCTTCTTTTTCTTCTTCTTCTTCTTCTTCTTCTTCTTCGCGCCTCCGTTAATCTCCGCGCCGTACTACACACGCATTATTCCGACAATATCATTGCGCGGAAAGTTGTCGCAGGAAAGTGCGTTAAAGCTCGTATCGTTGCTGTCGTTTTTCCAGATTAAGCGTTGCCCGTTTTCTTTTATACGAAAGCTACGACGTAGCTCGCGATAAGGATTCGTTTCGGAGCTTCGGTGTTTCGGCTTTCTCGCGAATCTTCCTAAAATTACTCTTACGATCTTAACGCGAGACTCGGGCCAAACCATCTCCGAATCCCAGCCAGAAAGACAGGCTTCCACCTTAGGCTGGTCTAATACCGCGATTTTAAGCAAATTTTCTCATCTGCCCGACTTTGCGAGCAAGAAGGAGAAGGAAGGAGGTAAGAGGAGAATCAGCGACGTTAAAAAAAGAAATCCCTTTTTCTCTTCTTCTTCTTCTTTTTTCGTGATTACGTTTCCGGTGTTCAAGACGGTGTTCAAGCCGGTGTTCATCGACCTTAAAACCGGGCAACCTCCCCTCGGCTGAAGCTCGGCGTCGCAGGATTTCCAGGTTGTCTAAAAGGGAAGCGCGCTCGCCGAGCGGAAATACGGTCTCCTCTGGCGCGGCAGGGCCAAGAACGTCGAAGGGAAGAAATTCGCGCGGTGCTCGGCCGAAACGAGGCGGTAGCAGGTGCGGCCGTTAAGTCGACGACCAAGAAAACGGGTAGATAGAGAGGCACGCAGAACCGTCGGGCTGTTTTCTCGAAAGGATCGAACGGAACCGACCGTAAGAGAAGAGAAAAGGAAAGGAAAATAGGGGAAGAGGGTGGAAGTCGAACGAGGGACGAGACAAGTTCTCCTATGGCGCGACCGGCCTCTCCGGCTACCTACCGATTCTCCGGACCCTTTTCCATTCTTCGAACGATATTTCCGTTAGCGAAATTTTACAAGCCACGAATTGCCGATTGTTCGCTTTCTCGCTAATTAAACTCGGCTCGATACACCTATTCCCTGTGCAGAAGCAAAGAATTTGTCAAAGATTTGCGATTAAAGGGTAGACTTTCGTTGGTTCGAACGGTGGAGAAGAATCGCGTCGCGTCGTTTATCTCGACGAGTGTATCCACGTTCCCTATTCTACGAATCTAATCGACTTACAGCTATTTACGTAGAAAAACCGTAAAAGAGCGTCGTCTGGAGCAACGAATCGTCGATATCGATCTTGGCTTTGCGAGGCAAGATCGACGAAGGAGCGTGGCGCTAAAGGCGAGCAGGTACGTCGTTGCTCGTTTCTCTCGCGTGAAATTTAAAGGCGGTCGTCGTCTCTCCTCTCTCGACCGTGGCGTTCGCGAGAAGGGACTGGGCCCTCGATCGATCCGTGCCCGCATAGTCGCGACCGTGTAGAGGCGGTTGTTTGTCGGCTGGACGGCCACCGTTGCCCGACATCCACCTCGACCTCGCCTACCGTCCCTTTGGACAAACTTTTTATTACTGGATTTTCCCTGTAATCTCGAATAATTAGCGACGAGAACCCCGTAAAGGAACTATGGGTTTACCGAGGTCGATGGAAGAAGTTGTCGCGGGTCGGACAAAGAGGTAGAAAGGTTGCATCGGTAGGTCGTCGAATAAAGCGGTCCGGCGTACAGCTACCTGGCCATTGAAATAGCAGAACGCGTAAAAATTTCGCTTTTCCTTCCTTCCTTCCTTCCTTCCTTCCTTCTTGTCACTCTTCCTAACCAATGTTCGTACCAACTAATTTGATTTATTACCAAAGCCAGGTATCGAACGCCTTTTTTCCAGCAACACCCTGTCCGTTTCTGCTTTCACGGTCTCGCAATTTACTCGTTGAAACGTTACTTTTCGCTCATCGTCCGATGTCTCGAACGTATTTGCCGGTTGCCACTTAACCGCGAGCGAAGACTCGACGACAGGCAAATTCTTTCGTCGCTGTTATTAGATCGAGAAACAAGAAATCGGGAATACCTGTATAATTCGATTACAGCCGCGTTAATTTCGAAAGGTCAACCTCGTCACCGATATCGACCGCTGTATATATCCTGCAAAGACCACACCGACCAAACATTTATCGCCAATAAACGCTCGATCCACCCGGTTCGATCTTTCCGCCCACCGAGTGTCCCCTGCCTCACGAATTAAATCGAAATTTCACGTCCCCCTTGCGTACTCTACTACTCTCTTACGCTTGGCGCGTAAACGCTTTCTAATCGCGCTAGTTCGCTACTTGACGCGTAACGACGCGAGATCGATTGGAATTGCAGAATGGTAGCCAAAGTCTCTGGACGTTCGAGACTGAAATTTGGGATTCGAAGCGGATCGCTTGGTCCTTCTTGGCATCTTCCGGACGCGACGAGCTTGGACGCGTCGTGCCGATCGTATCCGCTAGTAGGTGACAAATCGAGCCAAAGCATCGTCGGCGAGTAGCGACGATAGGGCAAATTTTATCGAAAGTATGTAGGTATTTCTAGCGATCGAGGGAAGAAGGAACGTCGAGTTAACCGGCGCGGGAAACGGTTGAAAAGGAAAAATCAAAAGAGCCGAAAACGCGGCGAAAGACGAAATGGAAACGAGTCGCTGCTCTCTATATCGAACGCGGAAGCGGAAACGTAGCGAACGAACGTAGTCCGACTGCCCCACTCTGCCGCGCGCGGAATCCTTTTTACCTCGAAGTGTACGATCCGAGGCAACGTTCGGCTGCCGATTCAGCCACGATACCGTGACGCTTCGCTAAACAGCGTAAATAATCCTGCGGCAAAAATGATGCCGAGTAATTAAGGTGGGTCGGTCGGTTCGGAGGGACGGCGAAGAGAAAGAGGAGGACGGCGTGGCGACCGAACGCAGGTATAAAGCGCGGCAAACAAGACGAGTGGCCTCGTACGCGATTCCACGGTCGAGCCCCGTTTAATACCGGCCGAGGGGAGCGTGGCTGGCAAAGTGAGAGAAAGAACGCTCGGAAGAGAGCCCGGCTGAATACGCCACGCCGTTTTTTCACCGGAATACGCGTCTATGCTCTGCGCACAGCTGGCCGCGGCTGTACGCTCTGGACCAAAGCGAAAGAGAAATCCTGGTGGAAATCTTTGTTGAAACGGTGCAGAGAGAGAGAGAGAGAGAGAGAGGGTGTTGGAAGGTGTAAGAACGCGACGAAGGATGGGACGTTGCGCGTGTTTCGATCTATTCGATCGCAACGAATACATATTTACGCGATGCAAGCGAAAGTATCGCGTCGAATGTTCTTGTTTTTAAGAGAGAGAGAGAGAGAGAAAAAAAAGACGATTTATTACCATTTATCGCCTTAATTTGACACTCGGGAATGGACAGGTTAACTTTGCGTTCAGGTGGTACGTATTTCGATACGGCACACGTTCCACGACGTTCCTTCACGGGCGCTAGCTCAACCTCGTTATTTTTGTGCACGAAAATTTGGAAAATACGATGAAACGAAAAAGGGAAAAGGAGAAGGAACGCGTCATCGAGCGCTATTTTTTTTCTTTTTTTTTTTCTTTTTTTTATTATTGGCGAAGAGCGGTGGTACGTTTCACGCGAATGTGCGAAATTTTCACTCGACGAAAGGTTATAGCATTACGTCGCAAGAGTACATTCTTAATTCACGAAGAAAAATAGTAGACCGTTATCCAGCGTCGTTTTTATTCGCAAAAAGCGATACGTAACACCGTATGCGGTCGAGTACATTTTTTTTACGTCACGAGGAGTCGCGATACGACTGCTCTTGCTTCATCGACTAGCATCTTCGACCGGTGAACTAAAATCGCGTAGCGTTACTACATGGTCGGGCTATGGTACATAATTGGGCGATGGTTACGTAATTTCCAACTGACCGAAGAATACGTCGCTACCTTCGTCGGCGAAACAAAGTATCGTAAGCGTATTATACCACACTGTACTGTAGTACCGTATCGAGTGCTGTATAACCGGGACATCGTTTCTTATTCCTGACGATGCGACATCGCGTCGTTGGATATATAGTTAAGCATTGCTTTCGAATGGTCGAAGAATTCATCGTTATCCTCGTGGTTGGTGGGGGCGAAAAGGCGAACGCGCGAATTAAAGAGACCCAGTGGGAGCGGAAAAATCCACGAAGGCCGCGCTTAATCGAATCGTAGCCGACTAACAGGAAGAAAGCTGGTGCGTGGCAGATAAAGTTCGCGGCGAGGCGAGGCAGGCGCGACCGCGCGTATCGTTCGTCCGGCGACAGAGCGCCGCTGCCGGGATATACGCATCGAGAACATCCCCTCCCGGGTTCGGGTCGCGATACCACGACAACCGGCGACACACCGACCGAGGGAGGAGGGCGGTGAGCGCGGTCTCGCGAGACGAGGCGCGAGGAATGTATCTAGATAAAAGGCAGAGCGCGAGTTTATCTCGACGGGCGCCTCGCGCTTAGCCGCGCTCTCTTCTACGTGTCTACAGGGTGAGACTAAACCAACGAAAGTCAAGATCGAGTCCGCGCCACCAGTCTTGGTTCGATGATTTATCAAAATCGAGAAAGGATATCGAGGAATCGCTGTTCGCAATACGCGATAGATCGGAATATGGCAGGAAAATGCGAACGTATCGCAAAATGCTAACGCGACCGATATCGGATCGTACGTTTCACGCGTATCCGTTAAGACAGATTCTAAGCTTGCGTTAATACGGTTTCGGAAGAAGGCGTGCAGTCCGAACGGAGAATTACGGTAATGTCGCAAGAGTGATCAATTACTTTCGGAGAATAGCAGCATCGATAACGAAAAGTTTGTTACGTAATTAAGCTTAGAAAAGACGTCAAAGTTGCCGCTGTAAAAACCATGCGAGATTCATCCCTCGATTACATAGATGTATCGATATGGCTGGTACGCGTAAGCACGTAGGCGGCGATTCGCGATACTTAACGAAAGAAAAACAAAGATAACAGCTGAGCCTATATACCGATAAAACGTACACAACTCGCCACACGTACGACATCGTCGCACTTGGTTCGTTTGCTACATACACCGATGTACTACGCGTCATAAAATTCTTCTACCCTCTCTGTTACCCATTTTCCGACCGTCTAAACCCAGAACCGTGTTACTTTCATCCCACACTGTATGTCTACGCTACAGCCGCGACCGTACGTATACACGTAGGACGGCGAGTGGAAACGTTAGCGCGCGAGCGATCGCGTCGATTCTCGGCAGCAGCAGCCGCTGGCTCCGTGTGTGCACGCGATACCCGCGTCCAACACACAAAGAGACAGCTGGGCGAAGAGCAGGAGGGCGGGCGAGGGGGATGGTTAGGGCGTCGAGGGGCAGAGAGAGCAACGGCAGCCGTGGAAAGAGAAAAAAAAAAAAAAGAGAGAGAAGGAAAGAGAGGAGGCATCGAAACGTCGTCGTCTGCCGCGCGAGTACCGTTACGAGACCGGGGACGACGGGCTCTCTTTTCTCGTGTATACGCGGCACAATGGGCCGAAGGAGCCGGCACCGAAGTCTTCTTAATTTTCTCCTTGGCGCGGCCAGTCGCGGCGCGGCGCGGCGCGGCGCGGCGCAGCGCGGTGCGACGCGAGACGACTACAGGCCGAGCGGCGCGGCACGACGCGACGGTCGGACCGAGCCGAGCGGAATGAGGGAATGCCGGCAAAAGTCGACGGAGCGAGATGGAAACGGCGATAGGACGCGTGGAACGAAGATAGAGCGAGAGATTGGGACGGATGGTGACGCGGTGAAGAGCGATAGAGAGCGAGCGAAAGAGATGGAGTGAGAGAGAGAGAGAGAGGAGCGACGCCTCTGTCGTCCCGGTCGGCGACGGGCATCGAGGCGGGCTTTAATTAGCACGGGATTTCGGCGAACGACGGACGGTCAGAGCGTCGGAGCCTCGTCGCGTACGAAGTCGGACGAACGAGTCTCGAGGTTTTCCGTGGTAGAACGCGGTGCGCGCATCACGGACGGATAGAGAGCGAGCGAGAAAAAGTGGCCGCGGTCGAGCGAGACGGACGATCGAGGACGTCTCGGGCCTGACAGAGAGAGGGTCCGGCCGAGATGGACGCAGATAGAGAGTCAGAGCACCGTGAAGAGCACCGCCGTGAGTCGGTGCCGGTGCCACCGCCGCCTCCGCCGCCACCGCCGCCACCGCCACCGCCGCCGCTGCCGCCGCCGCCGCCGTTGCCGCCGCGTGTTCCGAAGAGGCGAGGGCAATAGGAACGGAGACGAATGGACGGACGCGAGTTGACGGGTGAGACGAGGATGGAAATAGGGACGGCTAGAAGAAAAAAGTGGAAAAAAGGGAAGAGAGAGGAGAGAAAGAAAAAAAAAGAGGTTGAGAAGGAGAAGGATGGGGTAAAACAAAGAGGGAAGGTTGATGGCTAGGGAGAAAAGGGCGAACGCGCGCGCCAAGGGTGTGGGAGCTAGAGGTGGTTGTCGGATAGCAGGACGAGGGCGGAAGGAGGGTGCAGAGGTGGTCGAGTCGGGCGTGAGCGATGAGGGGGCGGCAGAACACAGCGGCGCTCGAGGGCGAGCGAAGGGCGGCGCGGCTGAGTCGGGTCGCGAGCGAAGGGACGCGCGCGCGGCCGGCTAAATAACGGCCTGCCCTATCCTCCTTCTCCTCCCACTCGCCTCCCCCTGGTCGAACCCCCGTTCTCCTCTTCCATCGCCACCCGATGCCCCCTCTCGCCCGCCTGGCCGCGCCACTGCCGCGCCACACCGCGCCACACCGCGCCAAGCCTCACCCCAACCACGAGAGAGCCTCGTCGTCCACCCTCTTCTTCCACCTCCCTCCCCCTTCGACACCCCTGTCGGCCTCCCCCTAGTTAGACTCCCTCGATCTACGCTCTACCTCGCACCTCGGTGACGAGAGAGGGTCGGCGAGGATGTCGGGGGATAGATACGCTAGATCGGTACATCGAGGGGCACGTCGCAGAAGGGCAGGCAGGCAACGTTCTAGACCTCTTGCCGTCGTGTTTGCAGGCTTACGTACGCGTTACGTCGTCCTAAGCAGGACCTCCCTCTCCTTTCGTTCGCCCTCCGTATTCTCCGGTTTCTCTCGCTTTCGTCTCTGGCAAAGATGGAACGCGTATTTCCTACCGATCATCCTCGACCGCGTACGTACGTGACACGAACGTACGTATTTCCAAGTATCGCGTATATGCGATATATGTATTACGTTAATCAAATATACGCAAATATTAACGTACACGCGTATCGCGTTCTACCTTCTACCAAGCGTGCCTGAACGTTTCTTCTGCCTTCTCTCTCTCTCTCTCTCTCTCTCTCTCTCTCTTGACCCCGCTGGCCATCGTCTTTTCTACTCGCCTCCCCCGCCCTCTTCACCGACAGGCTGGTTATTAAACGAGAAAACGAGACCGCGGTTGCGAGAGAGACCTTCGTGGCTAGCGCGGTGTGCGCGGTTGCCTCGCGGGTCCTCCGTTCGCGGATTCTCTGGCACGGTTCGATATACCAGAGGTTATTTAGACCCCGGCAGGCTTAACGGCGCGCAACGCCCGTTTGCGAGGTAAGATTGCGAGACGGAGCGGACGCGAACCGAGCTCGAGCCACCGTGATCTCATCGCCCCTTTTTTAACCCACGCTCGCTTTCGCGCTCCCCAATTTTTAGCCTCGCGATCACGTTCGCGTGTAGAGAACGGCGAGCCAGGCCAGCAAACTCGACCCAGGCCAGACTAGACCGTGGAACGATCGCGTTTTATCGAACACACGAACTCTAGTCTCGTTCTCGTTCTCCTTCTCCTTCTCCTACTCCTTCTCGATCTCCTTTTCGTTCTCGCGATTCCCATTGGACGCGAGCTGCCTTCGCCGACACGAACACCCGTGGAACGCGCCGCGAGTCGAAAACGGAGCGCGCCGGCAATTAGCGATTATCGGCTGCACCGCGATAACGCTTGGGAACGCCGTATCTACGGATAGGTTCGTCCGTTGGACGCGTCCTATCTCGCGCGTATTTTTCGTCGAATCCGTTTCTCGAACCGTGAACCGTCGAACGCTTGAAAAATCCATTCCGAGGCAGGTAAAAGGGAAGTGAAAGGAAAGAGAGAAAAGAAGAAAATGAAAGAAACGAAAAGACGAGCTGCGAATAACGCTATAAATATAGCGTTACGCCGTCGGTTTATCTGCGTCAACAAGCGCTAACGCCACCGTGTTTTCAGGCTTACGTGCACGATATACGCGTTTATACGTGGGCGCGCATTTCCCTTCCCTCTTATCCGTCGTATCGCGCGCGCTCCAGTCCCTTCCCGTTCCCTCCAGCTCCCTGTCGGCTTTTCGCCCGGAGTCGAACATCTCGGTTATTAAAGCGGAACGCGAGCGTGTTCCGCGAAGGCCGTCTCTCGACCAAACGACGCGACATCCAACGGATCCACCGTGCGAACCGCGATAGCGATTCCAAAGTTTCGGCGACGCGACCGATTTTTTTTTTTTTTTTTTTTTTTTTTTTTTTCAAAACGATATCGACAGCGTTACACGTACGCGTTATTCATGAGCGAACTTTCTCCTGCGGCGCGTCGAACTAACGCGTGGAATCGTGACCTTGCCAGACCTTCTACCAGCTCCTTGCCGCGCGTTCGACGTACAGTCGGGTAGCGGTTGACATTGAATCGTGGCGCGAAATGTTCGCGATATAATACGGCGCGCACGTGGGGAGCAAGCTTGTGTGTACAATGAAGCACGCCAGTGAAAACGCCGGTATAACAAACGAGGCTTGCACGCGTTTGTGTGCGGCGAGCCGGCGGGTTTCAGTTTCTACGTTCGTACATGTCTTCCTCCTACCGACTCCGACTCTCTGCCTTTTCTCCTCTTTCTCCGTTTCGCCTTCGCGCTGCTCTCTTTCCCATTCCTGGTTTCCTACACGCGTACGCATATATGTATATGTGTATAGAAATACGTGTACACGGTGCCATATAGCAACTCTGTATGTATATACATAACTAGATATAACTCGGTCTTGAGTTCTCGAGGTGTTTCTGTTTTACCTACCGCCGACTCGTAAACGCAGTTTAAGCGACTTCCAGGCGGCAGTCAGCGCCGCTCTCACATTACGGAAGCGAAGTTTTCAAGTTCCGCGACACTGACCCAGTTTATTCTCTCTGCCCTCCTCCCTGCCCTGCTTCCTCTTTCTCTCTCGCTGCCTCGCGCCTTCTCTCTTCCATTCTACCCCACCACTTTCCTCC
Source organism: Bombus fervidus (assembly GCF_041682495.2). Taxonomy (NCBI): domain Eukaryota; kingdom Metazoa; phylum Arthropoda; class Insecta; order Hymenoptera; family Apidae; genus Bombus; species Bombus fervidus. The sequence goes on along the minus strand of NC_091527.1, from coordinate 12,358,660 downwards.
TTCCTCTCCTAATACTTCCAGTCTGCCGGTAGTTACAGTTTCCCGCAGGTAGCTGTACCACCGCGTCTGTGAATAGCGAATACACGGTCCCTCGACCATCGCTCTCGCTCTCGCTCTCGTCCTCGTCTTCGCTCGAGAGCTTGGATTTCCATCGCGGCGACCGATCGTCGCGCCCGTCCAACACGACCGGATGCGCTCCTCGTTCCTTCCATCTTTTCCCTTCGACGCGTGCCACTCGTTCCGCGCTAAAAAGCCGTCGCTATATTCCTCTTGCGCGCCTTCTTCGCGCCGTGCTTCTTCTGCCCCCGAGTTACAGTCACGCCATAAATACCATAGCTGCGCCGATCGAACCAAGATCGGTCCACTTATCGGCAGATACGCGACGATCGAACAACGCCGACGTGGAAACGATGGCGTCTGCTCGAAATAAAAGGAACAAAGGAGAGAAAGAAAAAGGTATTAACGGGTTACGAGGGAACGTTAACGCGATTTACGTAATCGAGTCGTTATTCTTAGTCGGACGGTCGCGATAAACGTTCGGCGGCGCTGTTCGCAAGCAGGACTTAATTTGTACCCGCTAGTACTATTGACCCTAATACCGACATTAACGGCTGAGTAACATCGCGCGGCCAAAAGACCGTTCTTCGCGTCCCCTCTCTACCCACCCGTCGTTGTCGTGTGTTTTCTTCGTTTTCAGAATACGCGCCGGCCTCGTTTCCGAAATACGTACACCAGACGCGTAGCATCGATGCGAGGAACGATGCCATCGGGCGTTCGGCACGGCGGTGGCGGTGACGGTGACGGTGGCGATGACGATGACGGTGACGGTGGCAACGTGCCGTACCGTGCCGTGCCGTTTCCAGCCGATCGCAACGAAAGCCATAAAAGCCGTTGCCAAATCGTCGTCGTTCGACCGTCCGCGATCTCCTCGATTCCCCTTCGTCGTCTCGTCACGTTCTCGCCTCGTTCTCTCTCTCTCTCTCTCTCTCTCTCATTCCCGCACTAGCGTTTCCCTCTGCCTCCGATACTCTGGCCGGTCGCGCTCTATCCGTCTTTCTTTCTCTTCCGCTAGTTCGTGCTCTCCGTCAGGCTTTGGCGGTTCGGTCTGCGTCGCTCTCATCCGCTTCATTGTCCGCGCCTATATCCCCTTCGGCACGTCTCACCTTTTTCGATCGTCGTCGGAACGCGAGGGGCCTCGCTTCGCGATTGGAAAGCGCCGCCCCACCCTATTCTGCCCTTCTCTCTCTTTCTTTCTCGCTCCTTCGCTCTTGCTCCCTTTAACTCGATTGCCCGTGAGTCTCGCGATCTCCGTCCCGCTTCTAGCCGTTTCGCCGTTCGTTCTTTTTTTTTTTTCTCTCTCTCTCTCTCTCTTTTTTTCCCTCCGTCTCGCACGCTCTTCGTCCATACTCCGTACGTACCCCGTGGCGAGACGATTCGATACCGTGGCGTGGTATCGGCGGCGGTGGCGGTGGCGGCAACGGCTGCGACGGTGGCCTGCTGTACCAGGGAGAAAAAAATGCCTCCTGCTCGTCGTGGCTCTCCGCTCGAGAGAAAGAGTAACAGGCTCCCGTGAGACGCGCAGGAATAAGCGTAAAAGAAGGTACGAGGGGCGGCGGAGGCGAGGCGAGGAGGACGCGTATACGCGGCGGCACGAACAGGCGACTGGCACATGTACCCGTGGGTAGGGCCCTGCTGCCAACCCGACCGACAGACTGGCCAGCCAACCAACCAGCCATCAGCCATCCTGTCATAGACAGGATGCGAGGGTCCGCGAGTTCGGGCCGCGTCGCGTCGCGTTTCGCCGTCACCGCCACCGACACTACGAGACCGTCCTCCTCATCGTTGTCGTTGCGTTGCGTCGCGTTGTCGTCATCGTGTGGTCGTCGTTGTCATCCTTGTTGTCTCGTGGTCGTCCTCTTTCCTGCTGTTGCTACCGCTGCTGCGCTAGACTTTGCCGTCATCGTCCTAGTCTTTGTCGTTACGTACGTTCGCCGCGTACATGCCACTGTTTCTCTCTCTCTCTCTCTCTCTCTCTCTCTCTCTCTCTCTTTCTCTCGCCTTCTTTTTTTTCTTTTTTTCAATCGCGGATATATTCGACGTCTGGGCAACGTCTCCTTCCTTCTACGTGCGTGTAATAACGCGATGCGATCATGTGCGCGCGTGACGAGTGGGAATTTAAAGAGGAGCCGGTTCATCGGAGAGACGAACGGAGTCGCCTGGCTCTAAACACCACTTTGACGTTTAAAATGTCGTGGATTACCGGGTCGCGCAGCGAAACGTTAATTTCCACATGTCGATCGGCTCGTACCTAGTAATCGATCTTGTAAAAACTGGTTTAAATCGAATTCATCCACGTCCACGTCCAACGTCCTCGCTCGTCGTCAGTGTCGTTATGCTCGACCGCTTGCACGCCTTTTTCTTCCCCTCTTTTTTCGCTCGCGTGCTTTCTTGTCTCAGTCTCCGTCTCCGTCTCCGTCTCCGTCTCCGTCTCTGTCTCTCTTCCCTCTCGTCTCATCGCCCGTTACGTTTTCTCCGTCTGCGCGTCGCATACGCGCGAGCAAGCAGAAGCACGCGTGCAAGATGCGCGCAAGTGGCGCGGTCCGAGACACTCTGGAGAATTTAAAAAGGGGGCCGGTTTTGCGCGACCGGCCGTCCTAAAGAAATCCGCGACTTGTCCCTCCGTGCAGCTCGCCAACCATAGCCGAAGCAACGGCCTTACGTGGCTGGAAATGACGTATCCCTCGAACAATACCGTGAAAGATTGCCAAAAGGGGAAACGAAGGGCGAACGATGCCCAGCGTCCGTGTGAAAAGCATCGACGTCGAAATCGATTTGTTCGACGTATCGCGCGACCATACGTCCGCGCAGCCAGTCCTTACGACGCGGATGTTGTACGTCGAATCGCCGACGCTGATATCGTTATCGATGTCTCGATACTGTATCTCCTTGTCCACGGTAACGTTCCTTTCCTCTCTTTACCCCAGATACAGGTGTTGGTCGCTGATACGCGAACGGAAAACCGCGAACGTTTCGCGACGGAAACACCGCCACCGATCTATCGATGCAGAAACGCGAACGGTACAAAGCGCGGTTCGACTTCGTATACGTAGAATCCATCGTTATATACGTATATCGTTGTACACAAGCAGCGGGACAATACTGTTAACCCACATGTAAACGTTTCGATGATATTCGCGTGGCGGTCAATTCGAAGCGCCTTTGCGCGTAAACTCTCCAATTACGTGTATATGTATATATATGTACATACATACATGCACATACATATAGATATATATATATATATATCCATGATGCAGCGCCGCTCGCTTTTACCATCAATAACCTCTCGCCGCTAATAAGGATGTCCATCGTCTGGCAATCGTGGACGCGTACCGCATGGAAGCATAGATTCGAAGCGCATAGCGAGCGCGAGTTCCAAGCATAGCACGGAAACGCTGACGGTCCGTGCGGTGCCGTTTCACAGCTACGGTATACACGCGAGAGACGAGCGAGGGAGAGCGAAGGAGCGCGAGCAAGAGAGCGAGTAAGAGAGAGGGAGGGTCGGACTCCGGGCACCCGGACCGTGGTGCTCGTAAATTCTCGAAAGGAACGGTCCGTAGCAGCGGCTCTCTGTTACCTTACCGCTCTTCCCGCGGTAATATTACTCGGCTTATATTGCCAGACCTCGGTCGTGGGAAAAAGAGGGACCGGTTGGTAGAAGCGAGACGAGGAGAAGGACCGGTGTATACGTAAGCAGGGCGCATCCGTGCCTCGCCACCGCGGCTGGCTGGCTCGTTCGTCCGCTCGTACGCTCGCTCGCTCGCTCGCTCGTTCGCTCGCTCGTTCGCCGTTCTGCCGTTGCCTCGGCTTCGCGTGTACGTGCGAGGAGAAGCGAACCCCGAGGGATCGACGGGCAGGCCCAGGTACATACACCTATATATCCGTACGCGTACACCAACATATCCGCCAATGTGTATTAGGATATGTGCTAGTACGTACGGTGCGTTTTCTGTACGTACGTGTATTTCTACGTATGTATTGGTGTATGTGCATACACGGGATCTCTCGTGAAGCGACTGCGGCGATAACGTACACCACGAAAGCGGTCGTGGCGCGACGCGACGTTGCCGCGTAGTTGTGTGTTGGCCACCGCACGGAGGGCCTCTGTTCGCGTTATATACCCGTATCCCCTTTGTGCGAACTTTGGTTCGCGCACGCACGCACGCACGCACGCACAGCACGCGGCGTTAGGGGAAACGAGAACGTCCAGAAAGGATATAGGGAAAAGGGGGAAAAAAAAAAGGAAGGATGAGAACGAAGAGAAGAGAAGAGAAGAGTGTAGAGAAGATAGGAGAGAAAGAAAGGAAAGAGACGCGACACGAACGAACGAACGAACGAACGAAGGAACAAACGAACGAGCGAGCGAGCGAGCGAGCGAGCGTCGACGCCCTATGGCACATCGTGACGAGAGCAGCTGGTCGCCACTGCGTGCGACACTTCCACCTCTCGTACTTTCCTCGCGGGACCCGCATGCCACGGCGATCGACAATCGTGTGGCCCGAGGCCCGAGGGGCCCGTAAAAGCTACATCGCGTCGCTCTCACGCACGCGCATCGAAGACTTAACCTTCGTTGATTGTCAAGCCAACTTTCCTACGTAGGTACATACATAGATCCCGTCTAAGTTTATATATATACAATGCGTATGTACATATATATATATATCGGTACGAGCGTGGCTCGCGATGTTTTCCTTTGCCTCGCACGCTCCGGATATGTCGCTCGCGGCCAGCTCGTTCGCGTCCGAACGACGTTCGACCGCTTTCGATGCTTGTCCTATCGCGGCCAGACGACGCGACGAGAATCTACGTTCTCCGAACGAAGCTGCCCGGTTTGACCGGATACACCCGGTTCTCCCGATCTCGCCGACAATTTCTTTGTTACGTTCGCTACTTCTGTCTTCCTTCCACTCAACGTGTTTTCCCTTTTTTTTTCTATCGTCTCTCGTTATCGCGTCCGCTTGGCCGACTTCCGATAAGATTTTTCGTCTTATCTGCCTTGTGATCCTCTCGGACCACGCTGTGCGACGTGCCTGAACAAATTTTCGCGGCACGAATCGTCGTTAGCCTTAACTATATACGTATATATATATATATATGTATATACGTGGTTATCTCGCGATGATATTGCGACGCACCCGCTACGCGTGGAGATACGAATCGCGGGAGACGTTTACGTTCGATCGTCGTTCCTCCCTGTACCCTTACCGATATCCAGGTAACCGGCGCGACGTACGTAAGTATACATACATAGGTATATACGCAGGTATAAATAAAACTGGAGGAGAAGTCGGGCTCGCGGGTTTTTCATTTGCAATTGATAGACCTTGGCGCAGGATATATCGACGCGCAGGCTGCTCTTGCCACGTCACCTCCACAAAGAACCGCGTTTACCACGCGGAGTTTCGCCGACAAACGCACGGTCGTGCGCCACTGTGTGCGCGCATCTCGCGCACACGCATCCACACGCACGCACACGGACTTGGCTGTCGCTCGAACGTAACCGTCATCGGTCGCGGCACGCAGTGACTAAGCGGCACAAAAAATCTCGCGTATTACGGATTGCTCACTTAGAGACACAGGGGATATTTGCGATCATCGCAGGGGGAGAAGTCCGACGAGGTGTTCGACGGCGTTGGGAAAAAACATATTTGTCGATAATCCCGATTCTCGTGTCCGTACACACCTCGCGCCTCTCTCCTTTTTTTTATCCTTCGGATAAAAAAAGATCGACGACGTTCGTGGAATTTCTTTGGGTCGAACGTTCGTCGAACGCGGATCGGTAGCGTGTGTCGTTTCCACGAACGTATACGTACACCCGTGTATACGTGTACGCGTCTGGAAACTCGACCAAGCTCGTGACGTTTCGTAACGCGTCCGAAGACGCGTGAAACTTGGTCCGCGTAAATGTCAGAAGTAAGAGATTTCGCATCGATTATGCGTTCGACGAAAGGAAGACGGTGCGCGCGGCTTGGCTAGAGATTCGCGTGGAAGAATTCGCTTGGCTCGGCGAAGCGGAGCTGTGTCGGTCAGCGACTGCGCGCGGTCGCGTGCTGCCACGGTTGTGTGCGTATACACGGCTACTATTAATCTCACGCGGTGATACGTCATTCCGAAGCACCGCCTAACCGACTCTTATCGAATTCGAGCCACCCAGTGCTCATTATACATTCGAGAGGCCGGCGGAACGCATCGGTGTACGGGAGGCGTCGCCGCGGCCGATGATAAATAGGGACATGGCCGACCAACTTTTTCAACGACGATACGGCCAAGGGAAAAGGGTTTCGATTCGCGTTCGTAAAACCACGATAACCGTAATCCACGTACGCCACGCGAACACAGCTGTAAACCTTCCGTCCAAGAATATACGTATAAAGCGCGCTCCGTATAGAAGGTTCATTTTCATGCAATTAGCCCCCATCCCCATGGTTGATTACGCCGGACGCGACGTTAGTCGCGCTTAAAGGAAAACTAGTTCGCGGAACGATCGATGCGATGGCGCTATAGATTTCCAGAGAGCGGGTCTTGACGTTCGTGTCGCCGCGTTTAAAGCGTTTCACCCACCGTAAAGCCGCCGGGGTTATATACCGTCGTCCGTTCGTTCGTTTCTTCGTTCGTTCTTTCCCGTTCTGAAGGCAGCAGATGCCCAGCATCGTACACACCGGCGCGTTTTCAATCCGCCGAAAATACGCGACGTTCTTTTGAAACGCGGAGAGTCTAGTTTCGGATCTTTCAGTGGCGAGCAAGCAACCAACCACCATCATCGACGACCCACCTACCAACGGCGCGCACACGGTGTTGGAAGCTAGGGAGAGAGAGAGAGAGTAAGAGAGGAAGATAGCGACAGAGACGGACAAACGGCGCGAGGAGATAGGTAGACAAAGAGAACGGCCAGAGATGCTGACAAGAAGACACCGTCAGGGGTAGGGTGGGACGAGAACGAGAGAGACGAGAGAACCATCCTCTTTAGAAGACCCTTAACCCTGCGGGTGACGGTCGAACGGACGGTCGGTCGGTCGGTCGGACGAACGTCGGACAAAAGGGATCGGCTGGGAGTTCGGGAGGAAGAGGGGCACGGGAGGCGGGGGGGGGGAGAGGATAACAGTGGCGCGAGACGCGAACCGAGGGGACCGGTGAGGCGCGGCGCTGCGTGGCGCGCGGTTCGGAGGGTGGGACGCGAGGGGGGAAAGCACAGGCCTGGCAGCAGGAAGCTCGCGATGCGTGACTCACCGAACCGACCGAATGGCATAGAACCCGCGGGTTCGCGTTCGCGTTCTATCCCCGTCCCTTTCTTTTCCCCTGGTTCGCCTCGGATCCTCTCTTTTTCCCCGCCCGTTTCGTACCGTTTCTGTTCCCTCTCGCTCTATCTTCCTCTCCCCTTCGGTTTCTCGACCCATCCTCTACCGATTTCCCCCTTCGCTTCGGTCACCCTCCGTCTCCCTGGAAGTGGCGGCGAGGGAGAAGAAGCCCCCTCGACTCTGTGTTCCCCTTTCTCCCGATCACCGCTCCCTTTTCCCTCCGTAGGTCGGCACGGTCCCGTGTCTCTCGGTCGTTCAGCACGCGGCTCTGGTTCCTGCCTAGCCTCTAGTACCCGCGTCGCGCGGAGCCTTTGTCCTCTGCCATCACCTCGCGTTATTTCACACTCTCTCGCGCTCACGCTCGTGTCGTTCGATCGCGCGTGTGTGCGCGCGTCTCTCTGTGCACACGCGGTGGACCGCGGCAAGTCTCGCGTGAGAAAGAGACACGCCGCGACCAATATATCCGTGTATACGCTACCGCTATATACCACGTACATGCGTGCGTGCGTGCGTACGTACGAGTACGTCGAACGTACATCGTAATGGTACGTAGATTCGTGGCTCGCGCTATATACGTATATCACCTATCGTTAAATCCGTCGTTACTTTATTACGTCCGAACGATCCGTCCGGGCGATCGATCCGTACGACGAATCGAGCCGTGCGTCTCTGCCCTTAGAACGCGCAGACCGTGCCTGCGTCGCCTGTGTCGCCTGAATTCGCCTACGTTGGAGCGTATCCGCGATTACGCGTGCATCCAACCGTGCGTGGCCGTTTATCCGCGTGTACGTGCGTGTACGTGTTTGAGTGCGTGCGTACAATCGGAGGGGGTAGGCCCCGTCGCTAACCGCGTCCGAGCGAGGAATTAGCGAGTCGTACGGCGAAGGAGACTACCGTAAAGTCGTGGCTCGTTATGCGTCCGACAGAGCCGGCTGTCTAGCCTGCTCCACCTATATCGTAGGCGCGCTCAACCTCTAGTACGGGTATATACGGGCATGGAGGCGACGCGCACGAGGCGATGGGCCAGGAATGGGTTCGAGGTTAATGCGCTCACCGGGTCTAATGACCAAGGACCGACTTTAGGGTGGGCCGGCGCGGCTCTGATGCCTCTACCGAATTTGCGGTGGAACGGCTCGCTTTACGTAATTGCTAATTAGTAATTGGTGGCGCGCCACGACACACCATATATCGAATGAAATTTTTAACGCGTCAACCCATATTTTCCACCTGGAACATCGTATCCGCGGATAATCTCCACTGATCGATACGTTACTTCTCTTTCCCCCTTTTTTTCTCGAATCGTATCGGATAGATCGCGTTCGAAATCATCGAAGCGCAAAGTTCTTTCTTACGAACACGGTTTCGACGATTCGACCTGGCGCACTCGCGAACATAGATTCGAAGAGCGAGCGAACGGCACAGATCCACGATGAGTTACGAACAATATTTCGGATTTGGATTCTCGTTTCTTATCTAAGCTCTCGCGCTCGGTGTCGTACTTTAAAAAGTTGTTAACCGAAAAAAGCCATATACGTCGTTGATAATTTTTTCATCATCAATAGCCGATAATCGATCGATCGACTGTTTGTCCAAATTCAGATCTAAATTCCGATTCCTAGAACAGAGAACTGGACAGGATTCCATCCGCGATGATAGTTCTTGGTCCCGACATCGAGAGCCAGGAAAAACTCCGGTCTTGTATTACGTCGATTAAAATTGCCCGTAACAGGCTTTATTAGAGGCCGACAAATAGATACAGTCTGAGCGTATTAATTGACGTTAATTAAGACCGGGAGGACATTAATAGCGCACGGTTATCTTTATCGGCGCATTTCCGACGGGACGCGATGCGACGCGACGTCGCGAACCATTCTCTGGAATCCTGCCTTCGACTTCGTACCGGTTCGAACCTCAACCCCGTTACTAGTTTCCAATTTACGGCATGATTTACAGTAAGCATCTCACGGACGTTACCCCTATTCTTTTCTCACCCTTTCAATGCCCTTTCACCATAGGATTCATCCGAAAACCGTTGTCCGTTGTGTACAACTAAAATTCGACCCGCCTGTAAGCTACTTAAGCAAGCGCTGAGTAACCCAACAAGCACGCGGCTAATTCCGTACCGCTGAACATTAACGTAAAATATTAACGTGGAATTAAGGTTGTTAAACATGAAAATCTTTCATCGTTGAAACGGTCGGATTTTCGATCATCGTACGTATCTTTCCGAAACACGATCGTGGTAGATCGAATAAACGGATTTCAACGCGATTGTATGATTTTTTTTTTTTTTTTTATATATATATTCATCGTTATATAGTAAAGCGACGAAGAAAACGTTGCATAGCCGCGGTTACTTTATTTCCAGCTATTTTTACATTATCGATACGCATCTTTGTTAGAATGTGTTCTACAGGCTTAATCGCAGCGACGTATTTATCTTTAACTTTGATGGAACAAAAGTCTCGAAATTCGTGGCATCGTCGCGGACACCCCGATATTCGTCGTACCGAGTATCCGCTACTTGAACGCGCGTACACGCTGTACAACGCTAAATTCCCCACTTACGTAAACACAAGGCGATGGTTGCAAAGCAGCCCTCGGCTGTACCCCGTCTTTGTCCGTTATTTGTCGTCTATCGTTCTTTAACCATCTGCAAACACCTTGTCGTTTGAAATATGATAAAAGTTGTAGGATAATAGCAACGATACGTACGATAATAGTAAGAACGAAATTAGCTGCGCAGTATCCCTATAGCGTATAGCGTATGCTCTGTACAACGGACGAATCGATAATTAAGAAGCGGGCTACGATCGGTCGAGCCTGATCGGCCTCGAACACCGGCCGTGCGAGAAACTCGCGTCCTTTGCCGTTCTATGTATAAGGACACGCTCGCCGGCCTGATACGTGAACGAACGTCTAAGGCCGTGGCGTGACGCTGCGATCTTTCGCGCTTACGAAACACGCGCGCTAAAAGCGCGCCGCGATCGGTTTGCACGACGTTACGCGGCTGACGTAATTGCGCGCGCGCGCGCGCCCGCGCCAACACCAACTCGCCGCGGCATTACACACGAGTACGCGAGGCTTGGCTCGGCTTCTCCTCGAAAATCCTCGTATCAGCGCCGGAAGCAGCTCGAAACGACGAAATCGCCGGATGGATCGCGGTGTGGTGTGCGCGAGAGCGGATCGCGCGCAGCGATATACCACCGTGGACACAGGAACGCATACCGACACACGCGAGTATATACGGACCGTATATACGACGAACGCGACGGCGTTCCTTCGAGGCGAACGCGTTTCTGTGCCGCGATCTCGCTGCCAGGGCCAAGCACCCCGCTCTCGCCTGCCAGCCCACTCGCTCGCCACCGCTTTTAGGATCGAACTCCCGACTCCCGACGCTCTTGCTCGACACCGCGCCAAACGTTCCTAGAGAAACGTTCCTCTACTGATTTAGATCGCGAGGAGACCGCGGTTGCGGATTATCGAAGGCACGCTCGTTCTCCGCTTTCAGCTTTTTATCGCGTCTTCTTCTTTCTTTCCTTCGTCGTCTCGATAGAATTGGAAACTCGTAATTGCGTAACGTTCGGTTAAATTCGAGGTAGGTTAGGGTTACTATTGTATTTTATGCAGATAGATCGTATTCTTAGCAGGTATTTTTAGATCGAAGGTTTTCTCTCTTCTTAGTCTTGTTTTTTTTTTTTTCCTCTTTGTTTCGTTAACCGTCGCTGTCGTTAACGTTGTTTCTAACCCCTTGCTTTTCGTAATAACCGTTGTATTACCAATTTATATATAATATCGAGCTACGCGTTAGCATTTCGATTCTGCGAAGATAAATTATGTCTTTAACGACGTCTAACCGAGAGGCTCGTAAGCTAGATTCGCGACAGGATGGAATCTATATTTTGAAAAACGATTTATAGACGTGTATAGGCTTGTTCGAAAGGTTAAAAAAGTTGAAAGGTTTGCTCTTGCGGAAAGAGGCGCAACGTTACGAGTTGTTCGATTTCGAGAACAACGAACGGTCGACGCTCGTTCGAGTTGCCGCGAAGAATTCATAAACAACAGGTTGATGTATTTCTGTAGGAGCAGCGAGGCTTCTTTATGGTTGCTGCGATATATCGATGGAGACGATACGGAGATCGACGTATGTCGTAGCTTGTATTCTCGATTAAAGTCGAACGGTTAGACGGGTTTCCACGGTAGCCTGGTGTAACGCGTTATATGGCGCTTCTGTATGACGTAATCGACGGGCAATGATTCGTACCTGCTATACGGGTCACTAACCCCGAACGCGCCACCAGGATACGACCCCTTCACAATCGTTCACGGGACCCTGAAAAATTAATTTCTTTCAATTTTTCTATATAGATAAGTGCGGTAGATTTCGCACTTGTTGCATAGTCTAGCCTATATAACAACCAACAAGCTGTATAATAGTTGGTACTTTCTTCTTATAGCCGATAAAAAGAATCGTAAAGTTCATTCTGTCGAGTTACACCTGAAACTTTCGATCGATACTCGTCCCGTCGAAATCTTTCCAACTATATAGTTAATGATATATCGATAACGAAATAAACGCGATAAATCTGCTTTACGTCGAAGAGACTTTTAGTCTCGATAGACGCGCGCGGAACTCGCTAACTGTACGATGAAATTTAGCGGCATTTTACTTTAATAAAAATAGCCTTTTTATCGAGCGTATAAAGAGTTTCGCGAGTAACTGTATATACCCGTAGAAGCCAGTAGCAGTTCGTTTAACCTAACCTCGAACTATTCGTGAAATTACGACCTTTAACGTCCTTGCTATATTTCTGCCCCTACGCTAGGACTATATCACGTAGAACGAGCCGGAATACCAGTTCGAACCGAACCTAACCCCAAACTATTCGCGAAAGAAACGGAGATCGTGGAGGTCGCGAGGTTGGTGGGTGGATGGATCCATCGGAGCGACTCTCGAGGGCTATGGTAGTCACGGTGTTCGGAAGTGGCAATCGTATTAATTCGATTCGTCCCCGTTGCGCTATCGCGGCGGTTGGGCGATTGCGAGGCACGGCCGCAGGACGAGGATAAAAGATGCCCAATCACGAACACTTGCGACGGTTCGCCCTTCGCGACGTGACGTCAGAGCGGCGCAGTCGCCGACCGTGATTCGTCACGGTCTAGTTTCCCACCTCGTCGCGCTATATGTATACGAGACCAGCAGGCCGGGTTGCTTCTGCCATTCTTTCTCTCTCTCTCTCTTTCTCCCTCGTTTCTCTTTTTCTCTTTCTCGTCATCGTCGCGTCGTCGTCGTCGTCGTCGTCGTCGTCGTCGTCGCCACTACCACCGCCGTCACTACCACCGCCGCCAAGCCGCGGCGTTTCGTGAGTTTTGGCGCGGATGCAGCGGCCACGGACGACGGAGAATGCCTTTCTCCTTTCGGCTCCACTCACGAAGCTCGTTCGATCGAGACGCGTCCTGATTAACGAAATTAAACCTAACAGACCGGACTGATATTCGAACGGAATCGAAGATTAGCTCGGTGCCTTGATCGCACGCTCCCGGATCTGTTTTCCTATTTCTCTAGTTTTCCTTGCTGATATTTAGTTTTACGTCGTTACTTATCGCGATAAACGATTAGATTTTTCCCGATGAAATTCGATCCATACGATACGCTCCGTGGTAATTACCGATACGCGGTAATCTAAATCGTTCTCGTATTTCTGTACTCGGATCGTTCGACGATCGTTACTCCGTTCGAAATCCTAGGCAAACTCGAATCTAACTCTCGCCTCTCTCGACCTTCTTTACACCAAGCACAGACCTTAGCTCGGCTAATATTCGCTTGTTAAATCGACAGAAGCGAACTGGCCAACGCTCGAGCGGCTCTCGGTCGGTGAATTTGGTAGACGCGCGGTGTCGTGGCCGCGCTCTCGGTGGGCGTTCTCGTTTCTCGAGCGCAGAAAGGAAGCGGCTCGAGGACGGCGTACCCGTCGCCACCGTCCAGAAGAAATTTTAATTCGACCGACCGTGCTCGATAACGCGTATCGAAACTCCTCGTCTCGCGTCCAGCCTTTCCAACGCAACGATCTCAGCCGCCGATATGCTTTCTCTCTCCGTTCCATTCTCACCGGCGTACCTCTGTCTCTGTCCAGCCCTCTCTTTCCACTCGCGTCGCTGCTCTTCTTTCCCCCTCCCCCCTGCTGATCCGGCCTCCGTCCCCCTCGTCGACGTCCTCTTTCCATCGGCAGTTTTTATCGGCCAACGAAGGCACGGTGCTCGCCTCCATTATACCCACATCCATTCTACCGTGGCCCTGCTGGAAAAATCCGGCATCGAGCCTTCTCGTCCACGGACGAACCGTTCCCCCCTCGCCCTCTTCCTGTCCCTTCGCCGCTACTTCCACGACATCCCGGTTCGCCCCTGTTCCGCGGGGATCTTTCTTTCCTTCCCTCCCCCCTCTCACCCCCTTCGTCCTCATCCTCCTCCTCCTCGTCCACCTCGTCCGCCACCCTTCTTCTCGTTCCCTCTCTATACCCCGGTCTGTGCCTTCTTCTCGACCTTTTTCGAACCCTTTTGCCACGAAGCGGTACGAGCTCTCCTTCTTTCGCGCCGTCGAGAAAGGGTCCAGAGGCTCCGGGACCGACTCTCTCTCTCTCTCTCTCTCGACCAGAGGGCAGAGCTCTGGTCTCGATTTTTAGCCTTCGTGCCGAGGCAACGGATCCGTAGGATGAAACGGAAGTCGGGCTGGACTCTCGACGGACACGGACGGCAGGGCTGAAATCGGTACACCGGGTTGGGAAATGGGATTTATTGCGGCGACCGAATGCGCGCACCACGCCGGTGGACGCCCTTTTCTTTCTTTCTTTCTTTTTTTTTCTTTTTCTTTTTCTTTTCTCTCTTTCTCTCTTTCTCTCTTTCTCTCTTCTCCATCGACGAAACAGCGAGTCTCTCTCTTTTCCTTTTCTTTCTCTGTCTTGGACTTTCGACGGCTGGTCGTCCTCTCGGTCTGTCTTTGTCCGTGACGTGACAGATAGAAATCGACGCGGTACACGACACGATGGAAAAGGTCTCGCCGCGAGCCGAGCACGCAATCGATCTATTCGTATCGGGTGAGTCAAAGGAATCTTCGAAGGACAACATGGCGACGGGTCTCGCGAAATTCGATTTTCTCGCTGGCCAGAGACTACGAACGCGTACGTGTACGTTATATCGCGATTCGCTTTTAATACCTCGAATTAAGGCAACGAGCAACTTTATGCTTTCTTTATATCAGATCGTAGTTCAACGAGTCCAAGTCGTCCGTGTATACGTGTATGTATGTATATATATATATAGCTTGTGTGTCGCGTTGGAATCATTGCCTAGCGACACCTTGGGGCGAGTAAGTGGTATGGGAGGGGGAACGCCGAATTCCGGCAGTCGCGAAACAGCACTGAAACGAATCGGACGTATTAATGTATTCTATCTGGTTCGTTCTAAATTTGCATCATTCACCGTACTTCCGCTCACCTTTCTCTACCTTTAATAATAGCTCACGTGCTAACCTGTTAACCGAGTCGAAATTCACCTAGTCAGAAACCGATTTAATACGAAAACTAACAATTTTACAGAGTAAATACGTTGTTACACCGATTAAATTGAAATAATTCCATCTAATATTTTTCCTATCGAAACTTTCGCTTTTCCGTGCAAATTAGTTTTTATTCTGGCGACAAAAATTGGTCGATTTCTTCTCGCTTCTGTACACGAACGATCGATCGATCGTCCTCGCTGAGATGTAATTTACACGCGGCATCGAATCGAGATTGTCATCCGTTTCTTTAGGAATACACGTGGCAATAAACGGATGCAAGCGACCGGTTTCGTCGTTGCTTAAATTTCTACGACGGCCGAATCCGTCGATCGGAAGCATATTCAGGAATCCGTTGGATGTCACGCGGCGGTGAACGATAAACTTGTTTCACCGAGCGTCTCGCATTAGGTAATACATAACTGGAATGGCGGGAGCCAGAGAGAGAGAGAGAGAAATAGGATGGTACAACAAAGAAGGGAAATCTCGTAAGGAGTGGGGTGTAAGTGGGAAGAGGAGATTGAGAGAGAGAGAGGGCATCGGTAAGGACGAAGCTGCGCCGATACACATAGGTCACATCGGCAGGTACGCGTTCATTGTCCCGTGGGTAATGGTGCTTCTTCGCGCATCTAACGTATTTGTAACGAGATAAACAATAGCCCTGACTCGATTCTGTAACAGCCGTTGAGCGTTGCTCGATCGAAGAAGTTAATAGTCCGCGTAGAGTTACGGAGCGTTTCCATGGATATGCTCGAGGAATTTGTCGCGATTGTCAATGATTCGTCGGTGTGGATAAAATTCGACTAAAATTACGAGCGTATTTTTATTCGCGTTTTTCTCATGTCTTCGATTATCGTAGATCGTTTAAATCTACTTGGATCGTTCTTACGTAGATTCGCGATACCGATTTCTCGTTTGTATCTCAAATACGCTCGACGATGTAGACGATAAGAAAGTAGGATGAACCGATGGATCGATAACGAAAAATTTACCGTTAAATTTAACGAAATTAATTCATCGAAATTTCACTTGACCGTAAAAAGTAACTCGAACGATATCGCGTGATCGACGGACCGGAATTGGTAGTGAAAAATTTTGTACGAAGCATCGATCGTGGAGCGTGCGATCGACGGTGTGTTTCACAGCGATCCGTTGCACGACAGGGGGACAATGAAGCGGGAGCATTTTTGCCGGGCCGTATATATACTTGGGCGCGTTTCGTGGTATTTAGGTTGTTCCGCTTTTCGCTTGTCGACCGTGGAACGGTGCGCCGCGCCGCGCCGCTGCTATTATCCGGGATAGCAGCCGGCAACGGAATCGATCGATCGATTCCTTCGTGCCTCGTGGTCCGAGACTTCCCACGAGAGGAGAAAGGCACCCTAACGCGCCAATATATCCCCTTGAAATTATTTCGTAATGGTCGAGGTATTAAAAGAACGGCCGGGCCGCGGCGCAACGCTTAATTACCATCCGCGTGGCTATGGGAAAATTATCGCCGCTAATGATGAAAGTGTTCCAGCAATTTAACGTTTTCTTTCTTACTTTTCTCTCTTGCCCTCTTATATTATTTCGGTTCTTCGCTGTTATCCCGACCAGTAGAATTTGCGAATCGACGACGGAAAGGCATTATTATCGGGGAAAATAGGGAAATCGATCGATAGGTTCGTTTCACGCTGGACTTTCTATTTCAGCTGCTATCTTTATTATACATAGAGCGAGCGATCGTTGTATACCAACGATCATACATGATACATGTGGCATGAATTTAAAGTTACACGAAAACAACATGCTGGTCGATGTATCGATAGTTTGCCCGCGGATTACGGAATATCGTTTGTTAAAGGATTACGAATATGTAGATGTACGCTTCCATTTGTACCTCGTCGAATACTTTCTAGCTTCGCGTAGAATATCTACTTATCTCAATTATGTAGTTTAATTTGTCACGCGAACGATTAGTAGCTACAAAGATCGATAATAGTGTTTTACTTTAATTCGATAGATTATTCGGTATTACGCAATTTTATATTACACCGATACTATATATGGAAAAATAGAATGGGAAAAATACCAATATCGAAATTTACTTTGCGCGATGCCGAACAAAATTTTTCAACGAATTTGATTATTCGCGATCTATGGAGGAGGATCGTGAAAACGTAACCGGTAGACGGACGATAAACCAAGGAACGTTTTCTCTTAAAATCTCTGGCGAGTAAAATTTAAGAGCGGACCGAGAGGCCAGTCGTGGAACAGCGGAAGTTGAGAACACGGTCGACGACAATGGATCGGAGCGGTGGCGGCGGCGGCGGCGGCCAAGGCGCACCAGCGCGCGGCGTTCGCAAAACGATCAATCGGTGAGGCTCTCGCGTTCTTCGCCGAAGAAAATAGTAGCGCTCGCGGGGGAAAGAGCGAGAGAACGACGAAGGAAAGAGAGAGGCGGTCTAACGCCGCGATATATCCGCTCGATTTACTTTCTCGACTCCCTTCTGTCTTCCTGTCCTTCCCTCGCCGTTGCCTCCGCCACCGTCGCCACCGCACCGTTGCTGCTTTCTCGCTGCACAAAAGCCGACACGAGGGGGGAACAAAAAAAGACTCGCTCGTCCGTGCGAGCCGCGCGCGCGAATATGCACCGCGAGCGCAATTATACGACGAACACAGCCGTGAAACGCGTGTAGCAGGCGACCACGACGACGAACCGGTGTGCCGGGGCCGGGGCCGGAGCCGGGGCCGGGCGAACGAGCGCAACCGAGGTAGGGAACCAACGGAAAGGGAGGAAAGAGTGGAGAGGAAAGGACAGAGGATGTAAAAAAAAAAAAAGAAGAAAAAAAGAAAAAAAAGAAAGAGAGAGAGAGAGAGGAAAAAAAAGAAGGTAGAATACCGTAGTTCACCTTCTTCGCGTTTTATTGCTCTCGTCTTTTGCTTCCTTTCTTCCTTCCCTTTGAGTATCTACGCGTGGATTTCACGACGCGACAGCTACCCTTTTCCTCTTCCTGTTTCCTCTTCGTCCAGTAAAATTGGACGTGGATTTATTTGGTATTGGGAATTTAGGTTCCCGATTCTGCCGTTATTTCGTACTAGGGATTGGATTTAACCGTACATATATGCATGTACGTATAACTAGAATTTTGTGATAAATAATGATCACAGTGAGGGTTAATCGTAACGAGACTGATCGCGAACGTGTACGCAAGAGAGCATGTAATAACTGTTTCTACATCGTAAATCTTTCGATCGCCGAAACTTGGTAAACGATCCAATACCAACTGACTAAAACAGTTTCCCTCGTTATCTCCAACTTTCCACCATTTTTCATCCGCATCTTGAATTTTACAGCGACAAAATGCTTCTCGTTTCTGGGCGATAAATTCGTCGACCTGCTTCCATTCTCTACCTTATTTCCAATTTTTTCCAAAAAAAAAAAAAAAAAAAAGAAAAAGAAAAGAACAAACTCCTCTTCGTTAATCATCCCCTTTTAGGTAGTTGGTCATATTCGAATCATTCCAATTGCCTAATTAACTC
Organism: Bombus fervidus; assembly: GCF_041682495.2. Classification (NCBI taxonomy): domain Eukaryota; kingdom Metazoa; phylum Arthropoda; class Insecta; order Hymenoptera; family Apidae; genus Bombus; species Bombus fervidus. Next base: position 12,340,231 of record NC_091527.1, on the reverse strand, counting down.
TATTTATACAAACTTTACAAACGCGTGAATCTCAAAGGAACTGCCGCTTCGCCGTACACACACGTGTACACGTACGTGCAGGCCGATCGTTCGCGATCGTCGCTCGACTTTCCCTTATAAACCATTTACGAGCGGACGAGGCGGCACGTAATTACGTAACGAACGCACCCCAAGACACCGGTAAATTACCGGGAACGCAGCGAGGCGACGGGAGAAAGGAGAAATAAGAAAGCCGAGGGAAGGACACGCGCCACCCTCCCGCCTGCGACCCCACGACTCGCTGTCGCCCCCATGGCCCCTCCTCTTCCTTCCCCTGGACGTTCCGTTGGCCACGGCGCGCTCTCCAACCCTCTCCTCGCTTCGTATCGCGTACCGCCCGCGTAGCAGCGTTGGTAGGTCCTCGCGAAATTTGTCCGTTTGCAGCGCGACTGAATTTAGGGTGGTACACGGCGGACTAATAACAAAGGGACTGCGCGAGGGAGAAACGGGGGGCGAGGGGGGGGGGGAGAATGTTTCGCGTTTGAACGACTCGGTCAGAGGGCCGTGCGACTCTACCAGGCAAGGACGGACGAGGCCGGAAACACCGACGCTCTCTCTTTTCCTTTCCCCTTTTAGTCTCTCTGTTTTACCGTTCTCTTCCTCCTTCCTTCGTTCCTTTTTCTTTCTTTATTCCTGCCTTTCTTCGCCACGTTCTTTTTCTTCTCCCTTCGTGCTCGGTTCTCGCGAAAAGAAGCGAAACAACGACACCGACGAAGATAAAGATAGATGGAACGGCGAAACTGTCAGAGCGAGAGAGAGATAGCTGGAGTCGATGGTATATAGAGAGGATGAGGACGACACAGGGGGTGACGGTTTAGGGTTGAGGGCAGGGGGAGAAGGAGAAGGTGGTCGAGGGAAGGCGGTGACCCGCGGTGCCTGTCTGCCGCGCTGGCCGCGTTTCAGACCCGCAGAGCTCTCCTCTAGCGTGCCGCGTTATAGCCACGCCGCGCCGTTCCTCCTCTATCCTTCTCTGCCTCGCTCTCTCACTATCTCTCTCTCTCTCGCGAGCGCGCTATTTCCCTCCGGATTCTCTCGGTGTCCGTAGCGAGTCTCACTGACGAAGCGCGTGTGTTTCACCCAATAGGGTTGCGCGAACGGAGATAGAACGAAGATATCGAGGTGGAAGAGTAGGATAGACTGGAAAGAAACAAAAAAATTATATATATATATATATATATATAGGAAGAAAATCGGAGGTCGTAGCCTCTAGTTTCTATTCGATCACGAGAGCGCCGTCCACGATTCGGTTCGTAGCGTACATATAGAAAAGCGGCTCGACGACCAAACAGGGTGAACGGCGCGAGACGGTCGCGACACTTCTCCGATGCTCTGTTCTGTACCGTTGGCACGTCGCGTCGCGAGGCAGCGCGGAGGAGGACGACGTGTAGCGGCTACCATCGCAGAAGAAAACGGTACGAAGAGAGAAGAAGGCACGAACATGGAGAAAGAGAAAGAGAAAATGAGAAAGGGGAACGTGGCGAAGTGAAAGAAGTAGGAGAAGAAGAAGAGGAAGAAGAAGGAGGAGGAGGAGGAGGAAGAGAAGAAGGAGGATAAGAATAAGAAGAGGAGGAGAGGCAGAAAGGTTATGGCGCGAGGGAGAATCGGTACGACTGTACGACGAAGCAGGGTGGCGGAGGAGGAGGAGGAGGATGAGGAGGAGGAGGAGGAGGCGGTGGAAGAGGAGCATAGGAGAGCGAGCAGAAGAGAGGACGGAGGTGGAAGAGGGTGAGCCGCAGCAACGGGCGACTGCGGCTCTGCGAGAGAGTAGAGTAGTAGAGAGCGAGAGCGAGAGGAGTGGCGCGACGCGGACTGGCGAAGCGAAGGGGAGAGAAAGCGGGCGGGCAGGGGGTCGCGCGGCGGGGGAGACGTAGCAGGGAGGACGGAGGTAATTTGAGCGTCACACGCCGAGCGAGCGAGCGGCAACGAACGAACGCCAGGCAACGTCTATGTGCTACATAAAGAGGCTCCCCCTATCCTCCCCCTTATGTATCCAACCCATCGCGAACCTACGATGCGACGCGACCCATGTACAACGCGTCCCAAAAGTCCCGTGTTGCCTGCCTCTGCTTGCTTGCTTGCCTGCCTGCCTGCCTGCTGGCTCTGCCTGCTTCTGCCTGGCTGGCTGGCTGGCTGGCTGGCTGACTAGTGGCTGCCTTTGCCTGTCTCTCTGCCTGGCTGCCTGCTGCCGCTGCCGCTAGTAGCCTGGCCCCGCTTCGTAACCCGATGTGTCCCAGAGAGAGAACCGCGCTCTGTTCCGTGCCGGGATATATAGCGTATATGAGAGACCGCGGGCGCTGGGCAAGCACTAGCTGGGAAATGGTTTTAACCTGGGTTATCGAGGGACGACGACGGCGACGACGACGACGACTGCGACGACGACGACGACGACGACGACGACGACGACGACGACTACCATGACATCGTCAATTACGACGACGTTGGTACGAAAGTGTGGTGTGTAGAAAGGAAGGAAGGAAGGAAGGAAGGAAGGAAAGAAGGAAAGCTGCGAAATCTTTCAGCAGCGAGCTCTACGCACTAGAGCCAACACCGGAGGCAAACGTGTTCCTTCGTACCTTGCCATAGGTGAAAATCTCCCGCCCAAAGGGAACAACCGCGTGGGTGTGGTTTTTGGCGGCAAAGCTTCCTCTCCTTCGAGGGTGAAACGAGGATTCTCGCGGCGCACTATACATACTTACGTATACCGCCATCGCTACGCTACATACGATATATACTTTATATATATATATACCTCGGTCGACGATTCGTATTCGCCGCCAAAGCCTTCGCTACTGTATTTTCGATGAGGACGCCAGCGGACGCTTGTTTTCCGACCACCCTTCCTCTCCCTTTCTCATCCTTTTCCAACCCCGAGTTTCACCCCGTTTCTTCTCCTGCACACAGCCTGGTTTACCGCCTTTGTTCGTCCTACAGGATTTTTCCCCCGAGTCGGAAGCGTTAACGCGTCAGCTGGTCGGTCGATATCGATCCATCTTACCCCAGAATCGATCTTTCGAACCCTTCTCAATGCGCGTACAACCCGTCGTCACCCTAGTCGAGATCGGTTTCTATTCGAGGCAAACCGGCTCCAAGTATTTCTAGAACGATCCCCGGCGAGTCGATCGCCATTCAAAATTTCTGCGGGGCCAACTATTTTAGGTCACGGTATTTCGGCGATTCCGCTTCGATGGAACGTTCTCTTAGACTCCGAAAGAATGGACCAAGAGAGTCGTTCGAACGCTTCATCCTGGTATCTTAGTTTCTAACTTTTGAATATCGATATGTGTATTCGGAGTACGGAGCAAAGTACGCGCGGTGAATTAGCGTTGATCGTGTTTGTTTTGCAATTGGTCGGTTTGCGTTCTTTCTGACTGTTCTTCGATAAACCAGGTTAGTCATTTCTCGATAGGACGGTTATTTTTTAGAATATGAGGTAACTAGGGGAAATTCGATCGACGGTGATCGAATACGCGTGCAATCGTCGGCAACGTTCGTATGTTCGCTATCTTCTTCCAGATATCGGTATCGGTTAACTGTTAAGGTTACCTTAACCCCAAGTTTCTCAGGAAACCTTGTAAAGTCAACCATTCGATTGGATACTTTCCACTGTACGTGTATTTGCTTTAGATATTAGACCGTCTGCGAGTGCCATGAATCTCACCCTGGTATATAAGAGTTACGTGCTCGCGTAACCTATATAAACATACGTAATATACATGTGCGTGTATAATAATTTTATTCTTACGTGCAACGTACACGCAACAATAATATGACAGTAATACGTTATTATCACTATATTAACAGGAATATAAATAATATTATATAATAGAAACGATAATACCAGCATAAACCTACATTTTGCCCTACGAAGAGACTAAAAAATCATATCGCAGATGTTCCCGGAGACGCGAAACGTTCAAATTGCTTTTTGAATAGGAGAACGAAGCGGCGACTCCAGCTCGGAAACGTGATTTACGATCGAACTCGGAGAATGATAATTTGTTTACCGAGCAAACCCGCGAAAGGGGTTTCTCCCACTCTTCCATATTCTCCACGCTTTCTCCGTAGTTCGTCGGTCGCGGTACATCGGGACACGAGTCGGACGAGTTTCCACGACTCGATCGCGCTACACGGATCTCGCCATTTCGCTTCTGTTATCGTTATAAAACTTGACCGGGCGCGACGTTGTTTCCGTTGCGTGCGCGCGCATACAATCGCGTTACGATCACGGCCGAAACGGCTGTCACGAGTCACGCGCGATTAATCTCGAACCGTTACCATCGATCTTGCGCTTGCGTCGATCTTTAGTCTTTTCGTTGGCGCTACATTAGTTTAGGTCGTTCGAACAAAGTCTTCGTATTTACACTCGCAGATAATTTTAGTATAAAGTCTATTTGCATATCGTCGTAGCCTTTCGTATATTGCGTGCTATATACGAATTGCCGTAAATGTGTTTTCAAGTGTTTGTATTCGTTTGCGAAGTAGCTGGATCGTATATACCTATGTAAATGCGTACGTATTATGTAAACATAGAACGGTATGTCGATTCTTTCGCTTCTGACGTAAGATTTACCGATGCATCGAGAAAGGAGGATGCAAGATTTTATTAGAAAATTTTGTGTATTTTTTAGATATCGTACTTGGAAGAAATTCTAACCTCGAACGCGTATTTTGTTTCGAAACGATCACTCGGCGATTTTAAGTAAGTAGAAAATATTTCGATTTCTAACCTAGCATCGAATACGCGATACGAGTGGAAAAAATTGTTTATATACAAGACCGAACGGTGTAAATCGACCTATGGCGTACAGAGAAGCGTACTGTTCTTTCGATAGTCGTGTTTTTCTTCCGCTTTTGTATTTTTTTCATTCTTTTAATTTCCGTCTATCTCATGGTGCAGTACGACGATTTAGATTAGATTAATTCGTACGTGGAAATGACATCGTAGTTCGTAGATGGAAACGAGAGGTTATGTTCGAGGTTTGATTGAATGTTGTTTGTTTAGGCTGGAAATTACAGGGTTGTCGGTAGGTGTTTGAACTCGTGTGATATAACTTCTGGTTTTATTATGCTCACGACCTTGAACGACCTTGTGCGATGGACCCATATATCACGCTACTCGCTGCAACTCGGGAACAAGGTCAGAGCACGTACATTTCCAGCAACTTCTTTCATCCCTTTCGCTTTCCGCGGCCGATGGTCGTACATTGTGAAACATCCTGCCTATCGACCATATTATTCCGAATCGAGCGGTCGTACTCGTGCTATCGTTATTGGTTAACCTCTAAGAATTTTCGCTCGATCTTTTTCTTCTTCTTTTTTTTTTTTTTTTTTTTTTTTTTTTGAGAGAGAGAGAGAGAGAGAAATATCTAAGACGTTTATGGTTCAAACAAATAACGTAACTCGTTAGACTATGATATTGATATTAAAATGCTGAAACTAACTATACTAATTAAGAGCAGATAACTAGGTTTTTCGATCATTGAAAACTCGTAAGCTACATAATTCGCGAAAAGAAAGATATCGGAAAAAATTACTTAATTTCGATTCCACGAAATTCAAGTTAAAGCATTTTCAAAACTAAACGGATGAAAACCGTTTAATCCCAATTTCTATAACGTTCTAGCCATTTTTCAACCGTAATTGTACACGTAGATAGAAAAAAGGAAAAGGTAAAAGAAGAACCTGATCGTAAAGCACAGGATTCGAATTTTCAAAGCAAACGATATCTCTTCCACCCCTCGATCGTTCTTGCAAATTTCCAAACATTCCCTCCGTTCCCATTTCCAGCCGTAGTCGGTAAAAGAGGGAAATGGGGGAAAAAGGAGGAAAGCGTTGCTCGATATCGGTCGCGACTGACACGAAAATCCGGATTGGTCGTATAGGGACTGGCGATCGCATAATGGGCGCGGGAGCAATGATAATGGTAGCGTCTTTCGACTACTTGCTATCGGTCTGTGACGTGGTCGTTGCACATCCTGTGCAAGTATGCGTGCATACATGCGCGGCACCGAGTGTCGGTATTGGGCCGGAACGAGCTGAGTGTGCACGTAAAACCGTGTCCCTAAAACACACTCGTACGTGCTTCTTTCCCGCTGTGTGCACGTACGTACGTGTACATTTATCGTTGAGAAGTAAATACGAAAGCCGGTTTAGGTTTATCGATGTGTAGAGCAAAAAAGACGCGAAGCATCGTGGACGTGAAAAAGCATAAGAAACAGGCGAAAAGAGAAGTCGATGGAAGAGAGAGAATCGCGTCAAAGAATCGATTTACCACGGTACACGCAAACTCGAAACGTTACCCCCGTATACAAGCAGCAGCCAGGTGGCCATTCATTCCGCGAACGAAAGAATCGACGACTTTGTTCAGGCTCTCCGAGGAAGATTAATATCCGTCGTTAAACGGCGCGGCGTGGAGTCGATCGTGGCGGCGGTACACCGTTACCGTTCGATCGGGCACGCGCTCACTCGCGGCGAGTCGCGGCTGTTCGACAGCTCCGAGCAACAATTTAATCAACGTACCAATTTCATCAACCCTACAGCGATATCGCGGCAAGGACTCGAGGAATGCCACATACGTCGACGAGGGTGAAAACGGCGAACCGATCGAGTACGAGGCGAACGGAGAGGGAGGGGGTAGGTGCGGGTGGCTGTAAACGCGGGGATGGATGGGTGACGCCACAACAATTTCGTTAATGCTCGTCTCCACCGTTCTCCTCCCAACCATCGAGCGATTCTTTATCACGTGTGTAACCCAAGCGCCGCGGATCCACTCTATCTCCTCGAATATGGCAGCAAGCCTTTTGGAACGCGGTGTACATCGGTGTACATTGCACGGTACATATATCGCGCCTGCATCATCGATATGTGTATCTATACATGTACAGGTCTCCCTTTCGCGAGTACTCTTACTCGGACATTCCGATCGTTTCGAAGTAATAGCGAATTCGATACATTAACAGCAAGTCCGTGTATTCGCCGATATGAACGCGTACGTCGGTGCCAATTATCGTAAAACATTTCGTCTTTGCAACGAGCTTGAAACGGGTCAAGGCCGACGTATACGTAAAAATAAAACAAATCGGAGGAAAAGAATAAGACGATTATCGCGACGATAATTCGCCGTTTCGTGAAACGCAGCGAGCTTGAACATTTTCGGCTAGAATTACTCAAAGATCGGTAAAAGGTTGACGGAAAACGTAAAAGTCTGAGCTGAGTAGATTTATTGTTCATCGATGTTCGTAACTGGGTGATGAAAGCGCGTCGAGATGGAAACGCCGAACGAAACTGGCGGAAACAAAGAAGAAGAGTTTCTCGAAAGGAAGTAAGAATCTGCCGAACGATGTATTATCTTAAAAATTCGAGGCACGCGTTTGGAACACGCTGTACAACGATCTTTATCAAAGCTTGTCCGTTTGGCTAAAGGGGATGGTAGATTCAAAGCTTTCCGCGGAGCGAGCAGCCATCGTATTCTATGACCGTGTTTATATCATTACGTGTCCCTTCGACGACCGAAACTCGAAGAAGAAGTTACAGTCAAACGACTAGGCTGTCGACGCTTTTTCCTCCAGCTTCTATTACTCGCAGCCCCGTGAAACTTTTCGTTCGCATTCTGCTTCTCCGCAGAATGGTTCGAACGCGTCGTTTCGATAAAGATAAACGCATCAGTCGGTTATTCCGTTCTCTCCACTTGTGAAATTTATGACGAACCACGCACGTACCTCGTCGATCGTACCGATCGAATCGGCAAACTTTTCAAGAACTTCTGTCGACTTTGTCGCTTCTCTTGTCTGATTCAATCCGTGTACAAAGATTTTTGAAATACCAAGACAAGGAGTTTCGGATATTAACCCTCTGAAAAAAGACCTACTCGAGCCTTTGAGTTTCGCCTTTCGTTATATTTTACTCTTTAAGAGGTCGAATCTCCTGGCAATCTACGATTCCTAAAATTCGCCGACTTTAAAATATCTCGATTTCCATCGATCAAAGCGTATAATTGGCGTTGGCTCGTCTACGAGTAAGAAGGACGGACGTGGACCAACGACACGTTTAGCCAGATTCGCGAACAAGAGTCGCATGCCGCGAATATACCGCCAGATTACATAAATGCGGCACGTTTATTCAAAGAGGATCAATCGTCCGGATAATCCGGCATCCGTTGAAACTTCCGGCAAAGTTTCCGCGAATCCGTAGCCACGTACGGAACAAGAGCGGAGTGAGAGAGAGAGAGAGAGAGCGCGCGAGGGGATGGAGAGCTCATGAATGAACGAGGACGCGGCAAGTTTCCAGCGTGCTCGAAACAACGTGTACCAGGGATCCGTTTCTTAGCGCGACAACGGGAACGATCGTACGACCGTTCTGAAAGTTTCAAAGGTCGAAACACGCTGGTAATAGCGGGCCGGACGCGCGTATATGCACGCTTGGAAAAATTGAAACGTTCGCGCGATTCACGGAACGTTCCGTCCATTCGGCAAATTATTTATCGCGTACGTCTTCCTATCCACAGGAAGCCTACGTATCGCGTTTCGTAACCGGCTAAAGGCACTCGGAGCTTATTCCCGGGGTTAGACGGAGGTCAGGTGACCGAAGCTACGTATCTCGGTGTTCGATCGGTGGTTAGGTCGAGGCTAGAAAAGTAGTTTTTGGGTGTCGCGGATCACGAAATACGTCTATTCGCGGTTTCATCCCAACGGCCATCGTATACTTTCGATCTACGCTATCGCTACGCATCTACGATCCACCGCGTTGTCACCGCGACATCCTCTCTCGATAACGATACTTCTCGCCTCTGCCGAGCAAAAAAGAAAAGAAGAAAAGAAGAAAAGAAAAAGGAGGCGAAAGAAACTATAAAACTGGAATAACCCGGCGAATCTTGCCGATAGAAATTCCTCTTTCCGAAGAGAAGCAGCGAGTCGTACGCGCGGTGTTCGCGTGACACTGGGTTTCTCTGGGTCGGACTTTCAGCCGAAGATGCCAACATCCTGCTGGTCGGTGAGGGGTATAAGGACGAATCACGGATCGCTTGTCGGTATTCGTGGCGCGGCGCACAAAGAGGATAGAAGGTTGATGGAAAGGTCGAGCGAGCCGGAGCACGATGTCGAGGATAGAGAGGTGGAGGAGGGGGTCACGGGGGAAGGAGGAAGGCGGTCGAGGCGGAGGGTCGCGCGATTAATTCGCAGAACGACGAAGGATATTCCCGCGGCTGGCCCCATATAAGCCCTCCTCCCTGGTCTTCTCCCCTTTGCCTTCCCTTCTCCTGTCGCCCATCCTACCGCCTGTCTATTTCTCTCCCACCTACCCTCCCTCCCTGCCCGCCTGCCTGCCTGCCACCCTCTCGTTCTCTCTCCCTCGCCGTGTGCCGTGTCCGCGGCATTAGGCGTCGATCTACCGAGATACGGAGATCGAGGCAGCGGTGGTGCGCCTCTGGCCTCGTCGATGCCAGGCACGTCTGCCTTTTGGGGCGCTTCTCCTCCTTCTCCTCATCCTCCTCCTTCGTCTTCTCCCATCTATACGTGTACCATATATATATATATATATACATCCACATGACGGAGCAACGTGAGCACGTACATACGCGTCGGTATATAACGTACCACGTACGTGTGCTATGTATACACACGTATATGGTGCGTGTGTGTACAGTGTATAGGTATAGACGTAGATTTGGCCGAGAGCGGCACATACGCGTAGAAAGGCGTATATACTGGCAGGTCCGTCTCGCGCGCACCCTCGTTGGTTCGCGTTTCGCGCGTGTGCGCGTGTTCCTCGATATGTCTCCCCTGTGGCGCGGCACGTATATCCCCGTATACGTGTATGTATCCAACACACCGGCCGGTATATGCGAGAGTAGTGTGCATCTACGGATCCGCGGGGATCGGCACATAGTCGCGTACACGCGAGAACGTTTATGTAGCGCGGCTGTGGGACGCGCGAGAGCTACCTAAACCGACCGTGCCGCGGAATACGTTCCTTCGCGTGTAGACCTTCTATTATGTATATACATTCGTACGTATGTGTAGGTGTGTATATACTTATATACCGTACCGCGCCGCGTGCTACGTTATATAAGGGGGAGGGACGGAGAGGGAGGAATAGGGTGGAAGAGAGTGGCGAAGAGGGAGGCGAAAGGGGAAACAGCGGGGCGCGGTGCCATGCGGCTTTATGTAGCAGCGGTGTGGAACACACGAGGTGGAGGACGGTCGTCTACGTCCGTCGGTCGGTCGGTCGGTCGGTCGGTCGTTCGTTCGGTCGGTTGGTCGGTCGGTCGGTCGGTTGGTTCAGCTCGATGTACGTATAGCGTTGGCCCCATGTAACACCAGGGGGGTACTAGGGTAGGACCGCGAAGCTGTCGGCTGTCCTCGTCGAACCAGTCCCACTTACCTGTAAGTCGGTCTCTGTCTGACCGTTCGTCGTCTCGGTCGGTCGCGCGCTCGCGTGTGAGTGAGCACGCTACGGGCTTCCGCGAACCGGGGTCACTTATGTATATAGGAGAAGCCGAGTCTCCACGGCTCTCTCTGTGCTACTACCGCTGTGCTGCCTCGCGAACTCGCCTGCACACCAGATCCATAGTTAATTACCGGCCTAATCTCTATTCGCGATTGCCCGAAACCGCTCGTAAATCCGTATCGGTGTGTGCGTGCGAAGCGCCACCGTCCAACGGTCTGCCTCTTCCTCTTCCTCTTCCTTCTCTCACCGTCTACGGTATCGGAAGATGGAAGCAAGGAATTCCTTCCTTTCTCCCTCCATCGTGCTCGTCTCCTTTGCTCGCGATACCTACGTTCTTATCTGTCGTTCCTTCTCTTTATTTCTTTATCTTACGTAATCTTTCGTCGCCCTCTCTCGCCGCCTGTCGTTCTTCGTGACCGTATTCGTACCGTGGCCACGACCGCGACCGCCATCGCTACGCGCGTAAACATAGCGCGTCCAAATGTATCCGCGTTTGCTCGACATTGTCGTGATCGTGGTCGTACGACGACGCTGTGTCGTTGGTGCGTTCCACCGCGTGCTCGTGGAGACGCGTACGAAACCGGCGTATACGCGCGAGCTAGAAGAGGGGAAGGATGGAACGAGGAGCGAACGAAAAAGGGTGAAAGGCAAATGGAAAGAGGAGGAAAGGGAGGAAAGGTGGTGGGAGAGGTCTGGCGAGAACGTATACGCGGCAGAATCGATCCCCACGATCGATCGCACCGATATATGTATACCGTTAAGAGAGAATCGACGAGATCGGCGTGTTCCGGGCTCGACCCGGCGCGCTTCCGGTCACGAGGAGCGAACCACGTTCACCGAGGAAGCGGCCTCTACACTCCCCCCCCCCTCTCACTCTTTCTCTCTCTCTGTACGCCTCTCCCTCCGCGCCTTTCCTTCTCTTCCGTTTCGCTGAACGTGTCGTCTCGCGTCCGCCGACTGGCTCTCGCTCGTCGCGGCCGGTCGGTCAGCTTCGTCTCTACGTTCCTTTCGACGAACGATTCCGTGCGAAAACGCGACCGACCAGCCGCGACAGGCTGCCCTCCGGCTTCGATGGCTTCGTTTCTCCACGGCTCGGTGCTGCGTTTCACGGAAACGCCGAATACGGTAGCGTCGCGTTAACCGTCCGGCATTTTGTTTCGCCCTAAAATTCGTTTACCTTCGATACTTGTAATTTTATCGACCTCTTTTTCCGAACGTTTCAATTGTCCCAATTCGTGAGTCTCCTGCTGTTTTATATATGTATATATATACGATATAAAATGGCAAACGCAAGAAAGAAGCCATTGACGTAGCCGTAGTTTCTTTCATTCTCGAATCTCGATATTCCGCTTGAAACGTCTCGAAAAAAGCATATTTCGTCGGTTGTCTTGATACAAGATGGAACAACAGTTAACGAAACGCCACTACCGTAACAGGAATCCTTTTGGAAATTCGATGCAGAACGGCGTAGCGGCCGCCTTTCTCGTCTCGTGGACGGATTAAAGAGGAAACCGGTCGTCGCGTCGCGTCGCGTCTCGTCGCGTCTCGTCGCGTCGGTCGGGGCCCGCGAGCCGCGACGATCGCCGCGTTCCTCTTTGCTCGATCGATTATCGAGCCGAGAGTGGCTGAGCTGTCTCGTTGCAGGGGACCAGTTTCGAGAGCAGGAAGAGTACGTAGGTCTTCCTGTTGGATCGTGTCGCGTACAATGCTTTATTGCACGCGTGCTTTTTTCACGAAGGACTCGAGTTATAGGTGTCGCTGTGCGTTTCTTTAAAACTTACGTTCGTGTATCCTCGCGTTAATTATCCTTCAACGGAGATAACGCGTACTCGAACGAATGGAATTATTTCGTTGGATCCGTTCGACAACAACGTTCGAAGGAGGCGAGGATAATAATCAAAGACAGATTCCTTTGCACGCTTAATCAAATTTCAAAGATACAGACGGCAGATGGTTACGTAACGTCGGAGTGACACGAAGGTTATGGCGGGTTAATTAAAAAGCAGCAGCGACTCTCGACGGCTTCGAACTCCGAAGGCGTATTATTCGGTGAGGCGAGAGCGCCGCGTAATCGATCTTTTTATAATCGATTAAGGCGGACGACGATCGGGTCCGGCAGGCGGGTCTGCCTCTCTGGCGACCATTGGCCGCGAGGCCGCCTCGTAGAATCGATCCCCGCTGACCCTTCTCGAAACAGGGTCACGCGAGGGATATTTCGAAATCGAGCCGCTGCGCCGCTACGAAGCGTCTCAATTCCGCGAAGCCCTCCGCCCACCGATTCTCTCTCCTTCTCTCTTTCTCTCTTTCCAGATCTCGTCCATACCCATCCGCCGATAGAAATCGTGACGAAGAAAGTTTTCCGCTCCGTTCGCTGTAAATCGAAAGTTTTAGCTCGACCGAGAGAATCGAGCGAGAATTTACAAAAATTCGATAAGAAGGTGGTTCTTTTAATCTCTCGCGTTTCGTTCGTCTCGCGAATTGCGTTACGTTACGCGAACGCTCGCGTCAACGTGGTGGATAGCTACAGCGTACGACGTTGCAAACACGCGATCCTCTACTTTTTTAAATTCTCTTCTCATTCCGAAGCGATTATTTCGAAATCGTGTAGTATACAGCCGTTATCGAACTATCTCGAGAGAATAATTACCACGTATCTCTTTTCTTCGTTCTTATAATTCGAAACAGCGTTCCTCTCTTTCCATCTCTCGCGCGTGTGTGCGCCGCCTGGAATATTAAGATTATTTGGGAATTCCACGTATCCATCGTATTCGCGGGAATCTTCGAGACCGTCTCCTTTCCACCGAATTTCCAGATTTAATTCCACGGAAATCCAACTGTTACGCCTTCCGGGAAACCCCGACTTTCGTAAGCATTTTCACCGAAACCACTCCCCGCCTACCATGATCATTCAAATCTCCAGGCTTCGTCATCTTATTTCCTCCCCTTTGCCGCAACCGGTACTTTCTCTTCGCCATTCTTCCCTCTTCTTTTCCCTTTCGTTAACCACGATTTTGTAATCCAACGAACCGGTAGCGACGAGTTTCAAAAATTGTAGCAAAGGTCTCGATTTTACCTCTTACCGTCCAACTATCGAAAATACCAATAACGTTTTTGAAATATTTGCCAAATATATCGCGTAAATAATATCGCTGCCAGTCGAATAATCGATCTTCGATTCTCGTTAAACGACGTAAAATGCTACGGCGACGTTATTTATAGCGAGTCGCGAACGCACCACGCCTCCGCGCTTCGATTCCGAACTTCGCTACGTTCCAAGACACCAAAAATTACAAAGTATATACGCGTTTTCGAAAATAAAATAAATGAAACAACAAGCAACTGAACGAAACGAACGTAAAGGAGAAATTGCGATCGAACCTCGCAAGTATCCGCGTTGGGTTCCTTTGGAATTAGAAAATCGAGCGCACGACGGCTAACACCCTGGATCGATTCTTGTCCGGCATCCGAGAATCCGCTCGCACGGTCGGCATACAGAGTCGTTCCGCGCGACGTATTTGTCAAAGGAACGGCCAGCGGAGCGTGGCTCGGTTTTTGCGCGGACCGCTCCGCGCTCGAGGTGTGGCCGACTTCTTTTCCCCCGTGGCCGGGCTCTCTCCGTGCCGCTGACGATCCAGGATGAAGATACCGACCAGCCAGGGCACACGGCCACGGTTCGCGTACCCGCCATTAGCCTCTTCTTCTTCTTCTTCTTCTTCTTCTTCTTCTTCTTCTTCTTCTCTTCCTTCTTCTCTTCCTTCTTCTTCTTCTTCTTGTCCTTCTTGTTCGCGGCTCTTCTCGCTCCGGCGGCAGCGTGGCAAACCTTCCTTCTAGTCGGTCGATGTCCGTCTACCAAGGACTCGGACTTTAGACTTTATCGAATGATTTCAATTCAAATCGTCGGATCAGAACGAAGGTTAGGAAGAATTTGTTCTCTCGAGGACGATGCTCGAGAAAGGATAATTGGCAAATTGCGGAGAAACGTTTCGATCGCGTGATTAGTCGAGTTTGATTTTCGTTCGTTTGCTGTTTTTCCTTTTCTAACGAGAGCTTACAAGCTCGGGTATATCTGGGAAAATTTGTGTATTTATAAGAGCGTCGGTTCGTTTCGAACAAAGATGGATCTATAGGTCGTTGCTGTAAACGTTTTCATCGAGCAAATAGACGCGGAGAAGCGTTGTACGTTACGGACTGGACTGACTTTAAAGACCGACTCGTTGAAAAACAACGCGACACTGAAAATAATCCTGCGATCGCTTGGAGCAGCGTATCGCGGCTAAAGCTGTGGTGGTAACCGAAACCTATTTAACGCTGCATAAGTGCCGGTGATAAATCTGGCTCAAAACGAGCGCAGATAGTTGGAGGCTGTTTCCTCGGACCGCTGATGCTCGACGAAGGAACAACGGCGAGGAACAGAAGCGTTCTTCTCGCACCGTTAGGCCCCGTTCTAATCGCACGCGGAACTAGCGCGTCTCGATGCAGCTGCTGCCTCGTGGTGATGGTGGTGGTGGTGGTGGTGGTAGTCGTCGTATATTCGTAACAGGACGTGGCGGGCTAAATGAAGTATAGCCTCGTGGATGAAACGAGCAGAAACGGGATACGATGGAGAGCGTAATGAGCGGCGGCGACGCGACGATGATTTCGGAGAAAGTGGCCGCGGCACAGTTGGGAACCGTTGCGCTGGAAATCGTCTCGAAAAGGGCTAATAATCTTCGGCTCGTTTTTGCTCGTCACGCACTCCACCAGCCTGAACCGATCTCCCGGATCGCCGCCTCGCCAAACTGGTTCGCGGTTTTCTGTAGAAAGTAATCGCGCGCCGTGCCAATTTTGCGATCGTCGATCGCCGCTCGCGATTCGCGGTTAAATGTTTTTTGTCGTGCGTGCAACTCGCAATAGGAGAGCAGAGAGGGGATTAACGAGGGTGTTTCGCTCGTACCAGGTTGCCGCGATAAAAATTTAAATTCGTAGAAATTTATCGGTTGGAAAGGTTGAAGCGCAAAGCCGAGCATCTCGTTTCGAGATATCAACGACGACTCTAAAATCCTCTACTTTCGACCGAAAGGTTTCGAGTCCACCGACTCGTTATTACCCTACGCGCTTAACGATCTCCACGCGCTGTTTAACCCCGTAAATTCCTCCATTCTCGCGAATCTTTTGTTTATCGTTGCCGCTAGATGGAGAATCGCCGATCGATCGCCACGATCGTCCTCGGCCGAATCTTTCGCTTCCGGTACGAACGAACAAAGTATATTTAGACACGTTGCAGGATAATCGGTCGGATTTTCGTTAGGTCCGGTTTCCAAGGTTGGATCCTCGAGAGCGACAGAGGCGGAGGAAACGATCGATGTCCGGGCAATCCTCGTCGACATTTTGTCCGCAGTGAAACGCGTGTACGAGCGCATGCAGGCGGCCAAACCATTATAGAGTACGCGTATAAGACACGATCGTGCTGCGGTAGGGTCATGCCTAATAAACCAGTAGCCGGCAGTTACTGGCATACGTCATTGTGCAGTTGCCCGGTTTCCACGCCGATTTCGAACCGCGCCTATCGCAAATACACCGTACAAACCGGTAACCTTCGACGAACCATTCCGAAATCACCACCAATGCCCCGTTGCCAGATCGATGTTTCTTCGGATCTTTCGCCAAGATTTTTCGCTCTGTGAAAATTTTCATCGTCGATCGCTCGCGAAAACCGAAAGCGGCGTGATTCTCACGCTTAAACATCGACGCTACTCGTCGATGGAATCTCTCGTTATTTTTTATCTGTATCGCGTGGACCGAGAATCGCCTACTCGTTCGTCCACGTACGTTAAAGATAATTTTTCTATATCCGTTTAACGACAGTAAACCGTCTCGCACGCTCGTTGTATCGAGCATCGACTACTCTTTTTCACGCTAAACGTATTAACCGTGAAGAAAGAGTTCACTCGTCACGCGGATTACCCCGATCATCGTAATTTACTTTCTCACGGATCCTTTGCTTTTTAACGCGTCATTACGTCTCAGACGCTCAAGAAGCTACGGATGTGACATAAATAATCGCAAATTTCAAGGCGAACCTTATAGGACAACGCGTCTAGTATCTTTCGTCTTCTCCGGCTTTTTTTAATTTAACGAGAACGGCAAGGGCTAAAGGAAACAGGACCGAAAATAAAACACCGCAGAAACGTAAACGCGATGTGGGAGGCTGGATACATCGCGACTCGATGGCTATGACTGACTTACGGTTTGCCCTCGCCACTTGTTTCTCAGACCGTCCCAATTCCTCGACGAATTCGGCCTCGTCGATCGTTCGGCTCTGAAATCGCGATCGAATCGCCAACCTTTCGATAACTTTCCACCCCCTTGGCAAATCCGAAACCAACGCCGAAGCTTGCTTTTATCGCCGACACGTTATTCTATATACGCTATATACGACGGTATACGCGAGGTGGTGTTAGATGCAAGTGCCCAAGAAATACTCTTAATGTTCGACGCGAAAGCTTTATTAACGCTACAACTACCGATAGTTAACGCGAAGCTATTTCTACCAATACCAGTGAAAATGTCTTGTTACCTTCTTACAGATATCGTCGTATCGAACGATACGCGGTGAAAATTTTAGAAACGCGTGGCAAGTTGTGCGAAACGAGGAAACTGGTTAATTGGGGTTCGATAAACGGATCGCAGGACCTTTTTACGTTTCGACTGGTATCGGTACAAGTAGCCTCGATACAAAATTCTTTTCACTTTAAATACATAAAAAACAAAATAAAATTCTTTATTTACGCGAAAATCATTGCACCATTGCGGGAAAAAATACAACACGAAATAGGAATTTTTAAATAAAATCGTAAAACCAGTCGATTTCACTGGTAGTTCTAGTGTTAAACGATTAACAGTCGACGATCAACGATCACGTTCCTCGAACATGTTTGCTTCGCTGTTACGCTCGGACTCTTCGCTCTTTGCTGTTCGAAACGGAACGAATCTTTTGTTCGAAACCAAACGGATTCTTTCCTTTGTTGCCCCTCGATATGCCCACTGCGCGCGCGTTTGTTAGATGTCCGCGACGGTTGCCGTGTAACTCAGGCCGCGCTTCGGAACCGATGAGCCGATGACGGAAATAAAGATGCGGCGGCACTCGGCGACATTGTATGTCGCCGAAGCGAGGTGCCTAACGAACCCTCGATATCCCAACGGACCTTTCGCCGAATCTTCGAAAACGCCTAACAAACGCGTGGATAGAGCGAGGATATCGAGTCAAGAGCTTTAGTCTTGAAAAGTCGCGTCCGAATTTCAAAAGCGAATTGTAGTTAGCGTAAACCAATTGCTAAGAAATAAATTCTCTCGTTTTATTGCTTTATTTTTATCTTTTATCTTTCGTCTTTGATTTCTCTTTTTTATTTTACGCGACAGTACATTAGGCATTACGCGAAGCCGTCGGAAAGTTGCGTCGTCGAGTGCCGCCACATACGTATCGCTTAGAAAATGCCGCTGAAATTTCGTTAGAATCGAAGCGAGTGCGCGTAATTGCGTTCTCGCTGAAAAAGCAGTTACGTAGGAAGTAACTTGGAGGAATCGAACGCTAAATAATAATAAACGCCAAGGAAGCAACGCTAAAACAAAATATTCAAACATGCGCGATTACAGGTTCGATGGATATTCGTTACGAGTCGTTTGTTGTAAATCGAGCGGAATGTAAGGCCGACCTAAACCTTGAACGGAGCTATCGTCTGACATCTCGAAACGCGAGTTAAGGAACGTACCGACAGCGTTCAGGTATAACCTGCGCAATAGCAGAGCTCGATGACCCACATGAATCCTTACGACATCTTCGAAACTCGCGGCGAAAGAGAGACGTCCTCCTTCGACTCTCCTTATCCGCGCTCATTAAATCGATTTTGATCGCGCTTTCGAATTCCAGGAACACGCGGCCAAACGAGTCTGAATAATTCAACGGCGAATAAATACTTTTTACCGTGGAACAGTGTTAATCCATCGGGCGAATGGATTGCGTGAACGCGAGCGGACAACAAAATCCATCCGCTGTCTTACATTCTTTCGAGCGTTTTAAACGGCCAACAAAAACCTCCACGAGCGGACAATAATCTTCGCGTTAATCTCCGCTATCTGTATTTTCCTTTTTCTTGCTTGTTTTCTACGCCGATAGAGAGACGCCAGATAAACGAGATAGCGAAGATTAAGGCAGAAATAGTAAGATTAAGAGAAGGGTGTAGTAGTCGCGAGTATCGGCGTTGCTCGTAATTATTTTTGTCGCGATACAACGATATTACACGCAACGATACGTCCCTTACACAGGATATCCACACAGGCATTTGAAAAGGACGCTTGCACAGGTCGTACTCGTTACTGTACAGAGAACGAGGTTGAAAATATTTAAGGGAGGTCTAGTCAGTGAGAGTAACTGGCCAACGATCGACAATCTCCATACGTTGTTAATTATATCACTCGTCTATATACGTTTGGTTCTGTAGTTCCGTTTAATAGATATCACCGAATTTTATTTCGACATAAACATTGTGTCTTCCATAGATTATTAATCTTAACTTTAACATTAAATTCTGACAATTTTATTACGGTTGTGATTGGAAGATAGGTTCTTCGCATTAGGTCAATTTCCTAATAGAAAAAGTATAAGTAGAAGAAGATGGCGATAGGTGCGAAACGAAGGTAAAGAAGAGGAGCGTAAAAAAGGCAGGAATATTTAATAAGCGAGGAGGGTAAAATGGCGGCAAAATAGAAAGGCGGTTATGGCGGGCGCGAGAAAAGCAAGGTACTCGAAGCTGCTTTGCATAGGTATGTGGTGCCGCGACTAGGATTCGTAAGACGCATAAATTTCGCGGCTACGCCACGCTTACGGAGATCCGCGCGATTCACGAGCGCGCCGCGCGCCACGGAATTTTCATTAAGGCTGATTTCATTTCGACGCGCCTCGCCAACGCCGCCTGCCCGGTCCTCTCGAGTCCTCTGTCTGCTTGCGAGCCGCGCCAAGACCATCGAAAGCTCGTTTCGCCCGATCCTATCGTGCAACCACCCTGCGCGATAGTCGCCGAGACAGACGTTTAAAACGTGTCTCTATAGAAACGAGTTATCTTATTCCTTCTTGCTATCGTTACGAGCGTTCACAATTTCAGGACAAATTGACGAGAAAATTAACAGAAATATGGAAATCGAATCGATTTTTCTTTCGAATCGAGCAGAATTCGGGCGGACAGACTGGTGTTTTATCGGTGTATTTTCACCGATGTTCCTCGAGCGATCGTAAAAGTAAAAGTCAACGTGATGGAATAGACGTAACCGAAGCGACCGCTGCCTCGGATACGCGTTAAACACGACGAATCGCTCGATGACAGGAATATACCCGCGAAGGTTACACCGAATCGGAGGCCTTGGCTCGCGACGCGCACGGATTTTGAACTTGGCTCCGGCCACGAATCCTCGTTCTACCGAGACACGTGTTTCGCAAGAGTTTCTCGCGGCTCGGTGGAATTTCGTCGCCGTCGTCGTCGCGGTCCGCGCGGTCGCTCTTTCTCGCGTCGAGGTTGCGAAGCAGGAAGCTTGAATTTCGATAATCTCCACGCCTTCTTCTTCTTCTCCTCTTTTCTTTTCTTTTCTTTTCTTTCCTGCTGGGTAATCTGTCGGTCTTGGTCCCGCCCGATGCGATCGACGGCTCTCTCTTTCAGACGCTCGGTGTCTCGCTCGGTGAGCGACCGTGGTTCGGTGAAAATGGATCTCGCGTCGTCGTCGATCGTCGTGGTCGTTGTCGTCGCGGCGCGCGGTCGAACGACACGGTCCCTTTCACCTCGCGGAATTCAGTTTTCATCCAACACGAAACGCTCGCCTCCCATTTTTTCTCCTTTCTTCTTCTTTTTCGTCGTTCCACTCACCGTGACGATCCACGGTGACGTTCAACTAGCCCGTCTTTTTTATACGTTCCAAGTACGGAGCCAGGCAACTTTGGTCGACTCGAAACGAATCGTTCCACCACGTTCACGCAAGATTCTTCGTCTCGTTAGTAGCAAGCTTAAGTTGTTTCCTCCATCGATCGTCTTTTACCGCGATAAGAGGAATTTTCTTCCGTTTGAAGCGGTTTTAAGAATATGTAGCGTGAAAATTGTCTCAATTAAGACGCCTCGCGTAACGATGCACCGACTGGATATCGTCAACGTCGATTCTGACGTTGACGATCGAACGTCGACTCTTTCGTCTTTGTTTTTAACACGCGCGTCGAGGCTTCCTTTCGCGCCCCAAACAATCACCGTGTCACTGTTCGCACGGTATTCAGCCTGTCATTCGCTTCATTTACATAACAGTCGGTGTAACGTGCACTCGAATTCGCTCACCCTTGCCTGCACGAGCCGCTTGCTCATTCATCACGCTGCTCCCCGTGCTTGCCGATGGATATCAAATCGATTAGAGTCCGCTGGTAGTTCTTCTAATCTCCAACGGACAATCTGCGATCTTTAGATTCTTCCCTGTTCGATAGACGGATAATTAACGCGTCCGTGTTATATTCTTTACAAGTATATAAATATCACTAGCAATTCCAGATACATACCGATCATGTTTTAAACGCTATATTTTCTCTTTTTTCTTTCGTTTCTTCTATCGTTTCCTTTATGCTATTTTCTTAAACGAATCTATGAAAGTATATACGGTAACTGCGGAGGAGGTTTGTTCTAGGTAAATTGCTTAAATCTTTTCTTTCTTTTTATCTTTTTTTTTTTTTTTTTGACAACTTGAGAATCGAGCGTTACACGCGTTCCCATCTAACGAAATATAAGGAGAAACGTAACGCGAGCGCGAGAAATTTTTATACCTCGAGTTTTCTTTAATCGTCCGCTCGAGAACTCGAAGAAACATAGAGTCTGTGACCTGACCTATTACAGGCCCAACTTTCCTTCTTCCTCTTCTTTTCCTTCATGGACGATCGCGACGGCAATCGCGTCGCGGATACTCGAAGCGGCCTACCTAGCAGTCGAGCAAACATTCTATTTCGATACGAGGAAATCTCGTTCGATTCACGAGATAATCCGCTCCAATTTCGGCTACAGCCACCGTTTCTACTTCCGTTCGTACGAAATTCGATCGTCGGCTTTTCTTTTTCTCTTCATTAACCGCACGATCGACTAACGATCGTACCTTGCGCGTAAGATCAACGGTCGCAGAAATTCGTCCGTAACTTGTCTATGAAAAAAAATATCGTTCGTAAGCGCGCTAAATACAAATTCTACGATCCGATTCGATCCAATTCCTATTCGCGATGTCGTTCAACTTTGCAAATGAAAGGAACAAATCGGCGGAACGGAAGCGGTCGAATCGAATTAGATCAATTTAGCGTTGCTGATCGAACCGCTTGCGACTGAACGAGATGTCGGAAAACTATGTTTGGAAAAATCAAAGAGAAACTAAACGAGACCTCGATCGTAAGAAAAACGTTAGTCGGCGTAGCGTTCGAAAAACGTCGAATTTCGAATGGACGTGTCGCGTGTAGCGTGGCGTGGTGTGGCGTGGTGTGGCGTGACGTGGCGCGGCGTGGCATCGCGTGGCGCGGTGGCTAGGATCCCGCGAACCGCGCCACTTTCCAGCAATTATCGAAGCAACGGAGTCTCTCTCGGCGTGGATCCCACACCGGCTTCAATTTGTAGGCTGGCATTAATTCAATTGCCCCGGCGACAGTTACCAAGGTGGTATACGTGTGGGCGTTTTATCGCCTCGACGGTTATACGCGTCCGACGTTCTCCTCTCTTTCCACCTCTCCGCCCTTCTCTCTACCCCGCGAGCCCGGTATTCTCGCGGTTCGACGCTGGCTTGCTTCCTCGTTCGATCGTCCGTCTCTGTTTCGCGTCGACGCGCTGGTCGTTCCGCGTTCCAACCTGCGAGCTTCTCCTCGGACGCGATGCGGCACGCGGCGATTCGATGGAACACGAAAAATTCACTAGCCTCTCTGATACTTCGTTCGGGCTATGTTCTTTTTAGCCAGAGTTTTGATTTCTAAGGCGGACTCGTCTCGCCAGACCTTCGAAAGGAATAAACCGAGACGGTTCGATTTTTTTCAATATTTGTCTAATTTCTATCGTCGTTCAATTTTTTTTTTTTCTCTTACCACCTGTACACGGGAATGTTTATAATTTTCGTAAACATGGCATCGCACAAGCAGAACATAACCTGTCGCGCATTCCTACGTACGTATTTGCAACGTGCAAGTATTTTCTAATTTTCTGACGCGATCGTAACTCGAAGCGAACGATCGTCGAAAGGTTGCTAATATTTTCAAGGATGTTAAGAAAGAACCAGAGCCGACGGTTACGTTTCTAAAAATCATAAGCGGAGCAAACTGTACGCGGATCGTAGATCCGGCGTGTATCCGCGAAGGCTGGCGACGATAAAGAAATTCCGCTTAAGGAGACGGCGTGGAATTCGATCGAGAGCGATTCTACGGTTTTTCACGATGATGCGCGCGCACGCGTCACAGAAGCGGCCTGAAACGACCGAAGCGGCTGAAACGGCTGAAACAGGCCCCGAACCCGAGCGAACTTTGTCTCCGTTGACAAATTGCATGGGATCGGGTCGGCCAGCTGGACGCGGTCTATCATCGTGACGAACCGCGATAACTTGATGATGGATAAATGCGCGGCTCAACGAGCCCGATATAGTAATACCATTGCGGTAGATCGTCGTAAACGATAGCGAGCGGACATCGAAAAGTAAAAAAAACATGGAGTGGTTTCCACGGTGTCGCGAAAACGATCGTTCGATCGCTTCGATTCGTCGCTGAAACTAACTGTAAATCGAGCAGAATCCAACCTGTGGAACATTAGATAGGCAAGCCTTTTCTAGTTATTTCGCGTCTATCTCGTCGATTTCGTTGAATCGTATAGGTTAGTTTCTTCGCGATCGATGCCAACTTCATCGACCGCCATAACGAAAAAAAAAACGCGATCGTACGCACGTACGTATACATTTGATTAGTCGAGTGGAAACGAAGCGATAGACGGACGCGAAACGAGAAGGATTTAGTAAGTTTCGAAATATGCCAAGGTTAAAGCGGCGGGAAAGCGGAAGCTAACGGATGAGAAATGCAAACTTTGAAAACGCCCAGTAAATAAAGTTTCAAGAAACGAATGTCTTCGCTTTCCTTCGCTCCGTGTAACTTTTCCTTTCCCGTGACCTTGACGAATTCGTCTCCAAACGTCTTCCGCACTTCGAATCATATCTATATATATATATGTATCTTCAACGAGTTTTTATAACGCGAATCGAACAATACGCAAGAAGAAATTGTCGTTGCGAACAGATTATAAGCTGTTTCCCACGTCTACGCGACGAAAGCGTGCCTTTTAAAATAGTTTCAAACCGATGGTCGATCGATTTCGAAGCAACGGCTAACGTGGAAAAATGGCAAAAAAGTTTCGCGCCTATCGTCGAGGCGAGCATCTAAAACGACGTCAAAGTGTGGGTCTCGCGTATTTGCTTAGAAAGCCGAGGATAACGGAGAAACGTCGTTGGCCAGCTGCTATCGATGTTTGTTAGACTTCAAAGCTGCCGGGAGCTGACGTCATTGAGGATTTGTCGTAGGGACAAAGCGAAGGGTTCGAGAAAGTGTAACGCGTTGCTACTGTGTGCGCGATTGCCCAGTTTCCCTCTTTCGCCGATATTTCAGGCCGAACAGCCGAACGTATCGTGTTTTAACGTCAAACGGAAAAAACAAGATGTTCGGAATGGGAAAGAAAAAAAAAAAAATAGAAAAACGAAAACAAGAAAAAGCAACGAGCATTTCGTTGTATGAGAAATTTCGATGTACGCAGGTTCGAAAACGCTTCGGTTAAAAAGTGACGACAAAAACCGCTTCGCCGCCCGATGTTTCTTAAACGTCTCGCCAATTATCCCCGCTTGGCCACGCGACTCGGTATATATCGCCGTACGAACGACACGAGTAACGAGTAGTAGCAAGTAAAAAGAGAAACAAACACGCGCGGGGGCAAAAAGAGAAGAAACGGTGGAAAAGAAAAAACGAATAATAAACCGACAGTCGATAAAGAGAATAGAACGATAAGGATCTGTCGAGAGTCGTCCCGGACGCAGTAAGCAACGGTGGAATCGTGTATTAAATGCCGGCAAAAAGAGGCGAACGACAAGGGAAATATATCTTTCTGCTCTGTCAGGATACATTTGTCACGTTTGTCCGCTATTTTATCCCATTATTGCTTCCCTCTCGGTTCTACTCTCTCCTTCTACCGGTTGGAGAAAGATTTAAAGGTAAACACTCTGAAAGTTTCGTGTCTCTCTCTTCCTCTTTCGCTCATAATTCCAGATTTCACGGCATGCCGTAGGGGTAAAAGAGGGGGAGGAGCGCGATTGTTGGTGTGATTTGTTTAAAACGGTCGGTAATAGGTGTCGTAAAAAGATACTAAATCGCAGTATAATCAAGGGATAAGATAAAAGAAGAAAAAGAAAAAAAGGAATGAAGAAAAGAGCGGCGGGAGGAAGAGAGATGCGTCGTCACGTGGTCCACTCGCGCGGAATATTACGACTCGGTGACGTCTGTTAGGGCAGTTCCGCTTTAAAAAGAATACTTTAAAAGCCGGAGGGTTTATAACGGGCCGGGGTATATAGCACGACCACGGCGTATAGTATAGGGAAGGAAGAACTACATATAGAGGTGTAACGAGCAGAACTCAACTCACGAACTCACTCCCAGTTTTTAGTGGCAACTTGTTGCTCTATGCCCATTCATACGGCTCTAACTCCCATTACGTCACGTCACATCAACTTATAATAATGGTAATAGCAGGACCGTCTGCGAAACCCGAATTCGAAACACGATTATTCCTGTCCACGGCACTGGCTAAATGTTTTCCCTCTCGCCGCTAAATTAATCCTACTTTTTCCTCCGTTTATACGCCAACACCTTTCGATCGCTTCTACGCTATCTATCCTATCGTTGAGAATTTTACTACCCTTATTTTAATCGCATTCTCGTTTTACGTCGCTTTAACCCCTTTGCTCGAGACCCTGTTAATCGCGTAATATTTTTTAATCTTCGTTTCGATAATTAATTCCCCGTTCCGACACAGTTCCTTTCCTTTTCTTTGCGTTATCATCGACTTAACGCGTCTCCTTTATCGTTATTTCAAATACAATAGCCAAATAAATAGCACATAGTTTTCTCTTCTCGTTATCGTACATCATCGAATCGTCACTTTCGAACCGAAACTTTTGCAAAAATCCATCTTCGCGTTCGATACGTTTTCGGTAATACATCTGTAATTACGTTTCGTACGCGTTGCACACACGGTATATTACCGTATTACGTAACGTTACATTTTTCATCGATTTGTACGAGAGGCATCGCGGTACGCGCATAAACCGACATGGTAATCGGTCTCCCTTGACTTCACACTTCGCATGGTGCACGATCATGAATATGCGCAGTTTCGACCTGCTGTAGGTGGCGTACGTTAAAAGAAGCACGATATTTACGCCTTGCGAATCTCGTGGAATATTCGCCAGCCACTGACGCGTTCCGCATTCTCCTTCTCTCCAGTATCTTGTTATCGTTAGCTTCTTCGGGTTCCTACGAAGTAGTCGACATCGTTAAAATTCTGCCTAACTCCGTTTATTTGTAATTTACTCCACGCGTGATAAATATATCTTTAAATACGAAGCAAAGTTCAAGTGCTTGCATCTGTTTCGAGTAGATTTTAGAAAGAAAGGCCCCCGTTACTTGCAATTTTCTACTCGACTAAGTCGAACGAGGCTTGGCAGGGTTCGCTCTTATCCGTCTCCTCTTGTAGTCGAACGCAGGTATGAAACGCGAAAATGAAAGAAAAGGGCGTTGAAACCTGGTAAATTAAAAGCGTGAAGTCGAGGAGCGCGGAGTTTTGGAAAGCTTTTAAACGAGATTCGGCCGAGAAAGTCGATACATTGTAACGATTAAGAAGCATCGCTTGCTTCGGCGAGCTTGCTAAAGAAAACGAAGCGTTTCGTTTGGCGTCGTCCGAATGAAAAACAAAGCATCTTTTCGCCTATTCGATTCATATTTCCACGGCTTTTTTCCAGGCCGTGCCACCTGTTACAAGGTAACCTTGTAAACGCTACCGCAGCTGTTCGCGTTTTACTCTTCGTATCTGTTGCGATCTACATTCGACCTCTTCTTTAGCACTGACGCGTACACGTGCACAACAGCACAGGGTGATTCCGCAAAGTGGGCCGTGATGTACATGTAGTTGCTCTTGAGATACGACGCTGTCCATGCAGCAACTTTTCTCCGCCAAATTTTACCTAATAAATTATCCCGGTTTAAACGTCCCTAACATTTTTTTAATCCTATAGAAAGTAACTTTTCTCTCGGCTCAATGAGATCTGCTGCCTACCCAGAATCCTATTCGTATCGTTTGTCAAAATTTATTCCTCGGCTCACGAGTCCGTCGATGTCTCCTTCTTCCATTCGAACGTGAAATCTCGATCGTCGATCTTAGATCAGTCCTTCGGCGTTCAGCAGTAGCCAAATTCGAAAAGAGAGACGGTCGTATAACGCGCGAGCATTACCGCGTGGATTTTCCCGTGAGTGGCCTTGAGCATACAATTTATCACGCGCAAATAACAACTGTACACCGCTTATTACGCGTAACTTTATCCGGCTCGAGATCGTTCGTCACGAGACGAAACTCGTGTCTCGGGACTTTATTACAGATGCGTATACACAAACGCACGTACGAATGCGGCAATCGTCGGTGGAAGAGTCGCTATACGAAGTGGCTGCAAACGAGAAATCGTGTGGCGTGTATCGTGCGTTTAAACGGCCTGGTCGGCCGGTGTAAACGGCGCGGTTTAATTTGAATAATAAGCACGGATACGTTAACGATCCCATCGGTCAGGTTCACGGGAGGCTTCGCGACATGCAACTTCTCGCTCTCTCGTTTCTACTATCTCCGCGAGTATCTTTAAACGTTCTGCCGCTCCTTCTCCACCAAACTATACCAAATTTTCCAACAATTATTCGCAAACCTTCGTCGTCGGTTATAACGTTGTATTTCATCAACTTGGCAAGTTGCGAAAGATTTTCAATCTCTGTTTTATAGGTTTTTATAGGCGTTTTATAGGTGAAATTCTTCTCTTTCTATAAAAACGACGATAGTTGTACGTTTTATCGTGTCGCTTACGTGAAAACGTATATTTCAGTGGTGGTGAAACGACGAAACCTTAACACTGGAACCACCAAGCCTTTGAAATCGACTGGTTGTACGATTTCATTTTAAAATTCCTACTTCGTGTTGTGTTTTTTCCGTAATGATGCAATGACTTTCGCGTGAATAAAGAATTTTATTTTGTTTTTTATGTGTTCAAAGTGAAAAGAACTTTGTATCAAGGCTACTTGTACCGATACCAGTCGAAATGTAAAAAGGCCCTGCGATCCGTTTATCGAACCCCAATTAACCAGTTTCCTCGTTTCGCACAACTTGCCACGCGTTTCTAAAATTTTTACCGCGTATCGTTCGATACGACGATATCGGTTATCAGGAAAATTGCGGATCGATCGCTAGATCGCTAGATGTTAACGCTAGAAAATACCACAGCGATCAAAACGGCTGGATCTACGATTTTATAAACGTTTCGACCCTCGTTTAGGGATCCTAGATGGATTAATAATACCAAAAATCTACCACATAACACGGTGTTAGGTCTGTAAGAAGGTAACGAATCGATAAATATAAGAATATTCTATTATTACGTATTTTTTCAAGACCAGTCATTTTCACTGCTTTTGGTGGAAATAGCTTCGCGTTAACTATCGTTAGTTGTAGCGTTAGAGATTCGTTCGATCCGATCGTTCGTTAGGATGAAACGCTCTACTGTAATACGCGTGACGCGTGTATCGTTGTATCTTATCAACTTGGCAAGTTGCGAAAGATTTTCAATTTCTGTTAGCAACTGGTACAACTGGTTGTGCGACGTCTCTCTGTTTGACCGATATTTTGTTTCTAACGATGTAACGAGGAACGAGGAATTTTTGGGGATTTCGTACGATACGATGGTTTTACGGCGCGTGTATGCAGGCTCCGTTAATAAACAGCGGAAAACCAGCCTAATAGAAGGAAGGAGGTCGAAATGACTTTCCGTAATGCGCCCTTTTACACGCAGCCTGGAGCGTAAAGCGTCGCATTAAACTTTTACGATACTCTCCGAACGCCATCCGCCAAAATCATTATTATCCCAGCACTCTCTTATAATTCACCGAGCCAGTCGTCGTACGCTAACGTTTTATCGGCGTCGCGCTTTTTTCGCGACCCTGCACGCTCGCGCGCACCACCGGCTCAGCTACCACCAGCACACGCTTCAGAATTAAAGCGTGTTTTTTTCCACGCTACGTGACCGCCTTCCTTTCTTCGAGGGTTGTCCGCCCCTTTCCTCTCCGTGCTCTCTCTTCCCCATCGTAAGCGGACGCGGAACGAAAATACCTCGCGGCTGCCGCGAAACGACCCCTCGTTCCCGGATTCCTCTCCGCCGCACCGCGCCACGCCGCGTCGCCCCTTACCGCTCTGGGATCCGAAGGACGCGGGGGAACCTCAACCCTCGAGAACAGACGCGTCGTCCTGACGTGACGTGCCGCGCTACGTGCACCGTAATTTTCGGATTATTTCGAGTTCGTCGTTTCGTTCGGCGTTGGGTCGTTCGTAATCGTTCGTTCTCTAAATTGCTCGACGATAGTTTTTTTTTTTTTTTTTTTTTATAACATTGTCACTACGGTCGGCCGAATATGCGACACGAAGAAACGCGGAAACTTTCGATCTTTAACGAACTCGAAGTAAAACGACACCGATTTTTCTCAAATGTATCTCTATCGTTTGCAGCTTTTTGTCCGACGTCGTTTGATTACGTCGTAAATAGATTGCCAACGGTTATGCGTTTTATTTCGTTTACTTGTAGAAATATTCGCAGCCTAGTTACGACCTTGGAAGAGTTCGGTTTGCTTGGAAATTATCCGAAAGTCAGTAGTACAATGGATGTACCCCAAAGTATAGGAAAGACTTGCTTTCTTTGTGTACACCGCCTTTTGTAGACGTTTCTATCCTACGTGACTAATCTTTGGTCGGACTAAAGGTTTGACCCGAGATCTTTGGACGTCGGTGAGTCAAAACTATTTGTCAAAAACAGCGCGTCACTATTTGATTAACTAAAACCTACGATCTGTGTAATACAGTTGTTTCGAGTTTCGTGGGGATATCGCGCAAGCGATAACGTAGCAAGCTGATTTTCTTCCTCAAGGGCAAGTATAACGATAGGAACGGTTAAGCGACGTCGTAGGGGGCGCGGCTCGCAAGGGTCGAGCAGACAGGAGTAAACGTAGCTGACCGTTTCGAAGCAGAGTTTCTCTTTTTCTTTTGTTTTTTTTTTTTTTTCTTAAGAAACTATCTATTCGCAAAGATTACGTTGCTCGAACTCGTCGATCGAAATTTCGACATTTCGATCTTTGCGGTGATATCGGGAAATGGTCGTATTTTCTCTGGCGAACATTTTCTAGCAAACGTATTATCCATGCGATTAGCCACCGATATTCGTACTCGTGTTCATAATCCATCTTTATAGCGAAGTCCACTTTTTTATCGATATTAAAAAATCGAAATCGAAAAATTTGATCGATATTAAAAAATGTGGCAGAGGAGGAAGCAAAGGAAGAAAGAGAAAAAGAGCAGATTTCTCGTATATGCATGCGCTGGTGGAGTAGAAATTCTGGGAACGAAGCGAGAGCGGTAAGGCCGAGAAAGAGAATTTGGGGAAAAAATGCCAAGGATCCCGCGTGGAAGACGACGGTGTAGAAGGAAGGAAGGAAGGGCGCGTTGCGTTGGCTGAATTTCGGGCGAGGCTGTCCCTCGGAAGGCTCGCGGCTGCTCGAAAACCCCTAAGGACGGTCGAATCTACGCCCCCACATTTTCTGGCTTCCTTCCTGCCCCTCTTCCCGCCGTCACCCCCCGCCGGCCACCTTTCTCTCCCCCGTTGTTTCTTCCATCGTCGCGTCGCGTCGTTCCCTCGCTCCAGAGAACCTCCTTCCGAGAATCGGTCGCGCGTTTTTCGCTCGCCCACGGCGTGGCGTTGCGGATAAGCGGGTCGAAGAGGGAACAATTAAACGCGATGGAAATTGTACCGGGTGTCCGAGTTTAATGCACTGGTTGGTTCGTTCGAGCGAACGTAAGTAGAGAGACGTCGTGGATACGTTGGACAGATACGAAAGGACCAGCCTACGAGAAACGTCGATTAGTTTCGTTTCTTTCTTTCGTTTCTTCTTCGACGTATCTCGACAAGGTGGCCGGTAGCAAAATTCTTTGTTGGTCGAAAAGCGTTTCTCGTGAGACGGTTTGCGCTTAAAGTCGAATTAAGGCTCGTAGTTTAGTGTTTAAGATGCGGAGGAAATTTAACGATAGAACGAACGTACCAGTAAGGAGAGAAAGCACACGATGAAAAATCGTGTGTTTGTCGCTTGCAATAGCAACGATGTACGTACGTAGCAGAGACAAGAGTCCGAAATCTATGCGAATTTCCATGATTTTAACATTTTTAGCATCGAGCTGTGTAGTTTCACACCGAGTTTCGCTCTTGATCCCTATTCGATTAAACTATCCGCGTTTAAACCGTGGCGCTGCATAGCCTTAATTACGATTAATTGCTTATACTTATCGTTGGCGTAGTTGTCACGAATTGCTTAAGAAACTGTAGCCGGTCGAGCCGAAAACTAGCGAGCGTAATTGACAAACGAGAACGGATCGCGAATGGAATTTGTAAAGCGTCCCCCCACTCGGGCCACTCTGCTCCACGATCAACTGGCAAATTAACGCAATACTCGGCCGGAACTCGGCCGTAAATCAAACCGGGACACCCCGTAGCGTATCGGATCGATCGCCTCACCTTTCATCAATACCTTGGCCGCTCGCAACGGTGCGGCGGCTTCGGTTCGACGTTTCGCGGAAAGCTGCGTCCCAAGCCTTCGAAAAACCCGAGAGAGCGAGAGAGAGCGAGAGAGAGAGAGAGAGAGAGAGAGAGAAGAAAAGAAGAGAGAACACAACTGTGCCGTGGTTACAACGGAGGACGCGGATCCGCGACCTCGCTGTTCTCAGCCTCTGAAATTCGGTTTCCATTGTTTCGCGGCCAGGACGTTCATTGATTTTCGCCGGCGGACCGTGATGGACGCGGCGTTTATTGTAATCGTCGAACGAACGCCTTTACCCTCTCTGTCCCTCCATCCTTCTCTCCTCTACCCTTGCTCCAAGAAATTCCATCCACCCGCAGCGTCGAAATTCGATTTCCATCGCGGAACCTTCGAGACTTCCGTTCGGACACGGACCGTCCATCGTTGCGATGTAAAAATTTCAATGTTTCCCAACGTTCGCATTCAAACGTGCGTATTCGTAATTTTTTCTTCGGACTAACAGATTTTCTAAACGTTCGTCGATTACGTAATGGCTGAACGTTTTGCACGTTTTCAAATGCCTCCGATTTCTAGTCCAATCTGGACACCCCTGTCGCTATTACGCTAATCCCTGGTTGGAATAATTGGTCCGTTCGCGAGGAGCGAACCGGGAATCGAGGCGATCGCGCCGCACCGGAAGCAGCTGGGATTTTCCTTCGCTGACGCGGAATTACGGTGTCTAGCTTGACGGTTTGCTGCGCGTTCGTTTCAGAAAGGACGCGGACGCCGGCGTTTCTTTCGCGTTTCTCGTTCAAAGCTAAGCTGTATATAGCGCTCCATTTTTTCCACCAAGGAGGTTAGGTTCTAGATTAATTGGCCCCTCAGGGTGCTTTCTTCTTCGGAGTTGTAGACCACGTCCCTATCGATTCTTTCTACTTGTTTTCTCAATATCGGCAAAATTTCGGGTTAAATACTCCATCGAACGAGTAAGAATCGCCTTAGTCCTTTGGTTAATTATCTTACAACGAAAAGACTAACGCGTTTTTCCTTCTTCCACAAGGTGCGCGCGTTTTATAGGTGAAATTCTTCTCTTTGTATAAAAACGACGATAGTTGTACGTTTTATCGTGTCGCTTGCGTGAAAACGTATATTTCAGTGTTGGTGAAACGAAGGTTGACGAAACCTTAACACTGGAACCACCACGCCTTTGAAATCGACTGGTTGTACGATTTCATTTTAAAATTCCTACTTCGTGTTGTGTTTTTTCCGCAATGATGCAATGACTTTCGCGTAAATAAAGAATTTTATTTTGTTTTTTATGTGTTCAAAGTGAAAAGAATTTTGTATCAAGGCTACTTGTACCGATACCGGTCGAAATGTAAAGGGGCCCTGCGATCCGTTTATCGAACGCCAATTAACCAGTTTCCTCGTTTCGCACAACTTGCCACGCGTTTCTAAAATTTTTACCGCGTATCGTTCGATACGACGATATCGGTTATCAGGAAAATTGCGGATCGATCGCTAGATCGCTAGATGCCAACGCTAGAAAATACCACGCCCGCCAAAACGACTGGATCTACTATTTTATAAATGTGTCGATCCTCGTTTAGGGATCCTAGATGGATCAATAATACTAAAAATCTACCACATCGATAAATATAAAGATTATTACGTATTTTGTCAAGACCAGCCATTTCCCTGGTTTCGTGTTAACTATCGTTAGTTGTAGCGTTAAAGATTCGTTCGATCCGATCGTTCGTTAGGATGAAACGCTCGACTATAAGGGCGACGCGTGTATCAGCCGACGAGCAATCTTTGGAGATTCGGTTTCGGTTCGATCGAGGACGATCGTGGAGCAAAATCGTCTCGTAGGTTGCCGCGTTCGCGATCGCCGTGGTTAAAAAGCGTGCTTTATAGAGACGGCAAAGAAGCAAAGGCCCGAGATGCAGGTTTTCCTCTGTGTCCGTCCCTTCCACTCTTTTCTCGAGCTCTGCCGCAGTCTCTTTGGGCGTCGTTGGCGCTCCAGAGCTAAAAGGTTTCAGAAATCGTTCGCACGCTTTTCGGCCGCGCGCACGGATCGGATAAAGGAAAGACTGCGGCCGAGTTCAACGAGAAATCACGTCGCCCCCGGCGTTTACCTCGAATCGCAATCCCCAAACGCGTACCAGTCGTTCGCTTCTTCTCCGCCATCTTCTTCTTCTTCTCGAATCGTCGAGTAAAATTTGAAAATAAAAAAAATCTCATCTCGTCCGTCGTCTTCGCGCCATTTTATTTTAATTCCGTTCGAATTTTCCTTCTTTTTCCCCTCTTAACGCTTCGACGCGTCCATATCGGTCCGTACGAAAGATCGTTCGAGATCATAGCGATTACATTTTTCAATTTTCCCATTGGAAAATTAATTCCAACGAAGCCAAAATAGGTCGCGTGTCGCGACATTTTCAGCCGAGTATTAACGCTATCGTACACTACGTATTTCGTGGAAATTGGTTCTTTTTAATTGATAAGAAGCAGAAGGAAAGTGGAATGGAAAAAGTAAGATGGCCGCGATTAGCGGAGAATGGAAATCGCTATCGATATAAATCCCCGCGAAACGTCACGGGCACGACACCTCTGACACAGTTGCTGATATGGCACGTTGCCCGGCGTGTGTGCTTTCGATCATACTCGGTCCATACCGTTGGCGGACGAGCCCACTCACACAATCGCAGGAGGCAAGGAAAGCAGCCACGTTCCACGTGCGATCTAATAAGCCACGTTATGCTTAACAATAACCGAGCTGAGTCACGCGTTCGCATCGGCGCGATATCTCAATCTTATTTTTCCCTTTGCGCTCGCTTTCTTCCAGTTGCCCTTCTGTTTGCGTTTACATCGCTCTCACGTAACTACGTAGCTTGTTACTCGATTAACCGCTTTAAACAACTCATTCACGATATCTACACGGTCGTTGGCGAACAGTAGCGTTCAGTTTAAACGAGTTTAGTGCCATCTATGGGAACACCTGTTTCGTCTTAATGCCTGCCTGTTCTAATAATCCGCAGAATGGACGCAATTTTTTTCATCGAATCGCTCCCTTATCTTGGATTAATTTCTATTTCGCCAATTCCCTCTCACCTCCTTTTCGTCTTATTTCCACAATTCCCTCTAGTCCATAGATTCTTTGTCCATCCAAGTAACTTTCGTATCTCTACGTTGCGAACAATCGCTAACCAATGCTATGGTTTTTCCTAAAACGTTAATTTTTCCTCGTTCGAACGTAAAAACGTGAAAATAAATCCGATAAACTTTTTTCACGAAGCAATGGCCGAACGGAGGTGTCCCTTTTTTAAAATCGACGATGATCCGTCATCGCGGTGAATAACACGGCTTGTTTTCGAGGCGCGAGTTTCTCGTTTCGATTGCCGCGGCTGTTTTCTCGGCCATAGGTCCGTTAGCAGCGACCGGAGATTCAAAACGAGGGACGAGGTGCAGAAAATGGGACGGTGAAACGGACGACGAAGGGAGAAGGGAAGAGGGAGAGGGACACGTCGGTGCACTCGGTCCGTCGGGAACATCCGTTCCGCGTGAAACGGAGAGAACCGCGACGATCGGGGTCGCGCGAAGGATCTGTTCGGCCCTGGTGCCTCCCAAAACGGAGGCTTTGGCCGCGCGCAGGAAATTCTTTCGACATTGCGAGAGAGGCAGCCGGCCAGCTCTCTCGTGTTCTTTTCTCTCCTACTGCTGCATTGCGGCAACTCGAAACGCACCGTTTTCGAAAGCAGCCGGATAATAGGTAAGTTAGAAGATGGCCGCGCTCCTTTTCACGTCGCCTTCGCCGTTCAAAACAGATTTTCCCATTTTCTTCTTTCGCTCGATAACGAAAGCGGATCTAACGTATCGGACGACCGATTAGCACGAATTCGACGATCAAAGATCGAAAACGAGCCGAATTATTTAAAACGAGCTTGATCGATCTTTTAATCGATATCTCAGGATATATTCCGATTTGTATACGAGCTTTTTCTTTCTATTCTTTCTCTTCTTCTGCTTTATGAGATTAAATTTTATTAGATCGATGGAATATCGTGGAAGAAGGTTATCGATATGGACGTTGCGAATGAACGAAGAAATGGAAAATATTTGTTGAAAACGCCAGGCACCGAGAAATCAACGTACGCCCCTGTGCACGAGGTTCGCGCGAAATGGGTCCCCGCGAGGCGTAACGTAGAACGTTTTCAGGGCCTCGGGCAGGGCAGATAGGAGGTAGTTAGCAGAGGCAGGCTCGTAAGATTTCGGTGTGGTGGTACGTGTACTTCATCCTGTCCACGTTCACCCTATCGGCTTAAGGGTGTCTCCACACCGAAACTGCTCGCGTTTTCCGATACATTTTCAGAAAACCTGTAATTTTCGATCAAACGAAACAAATATGATCCACTTGATTGTACGATTAACTCGTTTAACTTAAAAAGTCGCTAAAATATTCTTTGCGTCTATTTTCGAACTAAAACGATTTCCATACAATCGCGAACATTCCGTGTGTTTATCCATCTGTAATTCGCAATAACCGGGAGATAGTTAAGGAAGAGAACGTTTGTTCCACCTACGTAATCCATAGGCAGAATTTCTTCTCTGATAATCTAATTTCCGTGCAGCGCGAAAAAGTCGGTATTCTTATTCGATTTACTTTCCACTCGTACTTTCCAAATGTTCGATATTTATTGCCGCGGGTACGCCGGTTGCCGGGACGCAATTTCCGAAACGTCGCGGTATTTCGTAAACGAAGCGCTGTGAACGCGCCTTAAGGCCACGGTCGCCCACCCGCGCACAACCACACGGCTACGAACACCGGTATATACGCGCAGCTCGCGTTGCACATACTTGTGTTCGACTCTCTCGGCCCACCTCCTCCCCTCGACCCTCGGCCACGCTTCCTCAAACCCCTCCCACCGACCCCTGCCAAGTACCAGTGATCACTCTCTCCTTCTCTCTCTCTCTCTCCCTCTCCCCTTCTCTCTCCATCTCACGTATTCTCTCTGTTGGCACCTTTGCCTCTCTCTCGCCCGATTCCGCGATATATCCGTGTCTCTCTCTCTCGCTGGTTCGTTTCGGACCTGAAGACCGAAGGCAGATCGATCGGACGATTTTCCTCGGGGTTTTCCTCGGCGACGACCACCCCGCGACGAGTCGAGAAATTGCTCTCAGGGCTCCCGATTCGAGCGGGGAAAAAAATTCAGGTCGATCGAACGCACTCTCGCGAGAGGGACACCGGGAAAAGAGTGGGCGGTCGAGGGGGGGGGGCTAAGGGAAAGAGAATGACAACGACGACGACGACGACGACGATGACGACGACGAGGACGACCACGACGACGACCACGACCACGACGACGAGTGATGGCGTGAGCGACGAGGGAGCGAGAGAGGAAAGAAAGGTGTCCCCAAACCAAGTGGACGAACATCACACGGCTCTGTGACGGATTTACGTCGGGGAACGAACCAGGTCACGGACTAGAGAAAGAAGAAGGTAGTAGTGCGACGATAAAAAAATGAACGTTAAACGGGGATTATGGCAACCTTGAACGAGTGAAGCAGAGTTTTCGCAAAGTTTCCAGGTACAAACGATCCTTTCCCTCTCTCTCTCTCTCTCCCCCCTTCACCCCACTTTAGACACCGACACGGTCGCTGAAATTTTCCTCGCCATCGTTTTCATAGGATCCCATCGGCATATCCGTCGCTGTTGAACCACGTTTTATATTTATTTGGATAATTGTGGCGGTTAAAAATAAATCGCATTGAACGGTCACGTCGTGTCTAGCGAGGCGGTATCGCTGAAACTATAGGTTCAACGCATTCGCGCGACTCTCCTTCGGGATCGTAAAGTAAAATTTATTCCATAAATAATTTCTATAGTCTTAGCGATAAATCAATGTCCGTGGTTTATTTTCCGCGAGAGATATTTATAAATTTACGGCGAACTCGCACCTCGCTACGGCCAGCCATTGTTATCCGAGAGAAGATTACGGGACGCGCGAATGAAACGAAAATTCGAACGTAACACGCTCGAATAAGTTCGTATGGTTTTTCCGTTCGTTCGCTCGCGCTAGGTGCGAACGCGCGAAAATGCTGGTTCCTTTTACGCGCGGTTAAACGCGGCTGCGAACGCTTCGTACGGCCCTGCTTTTCGACAAACTCGCCAGCACTGTCGCCGACCGATAATTCGAGCCGCCGCAAACTCGACGTCTGTTCACGACGCGGCGCAAAGTTGGCGGACGACGGCGAACTGGGATTGCTCGGTTATCCGGGTAAATACGATGGGAAAAAAACATTATTCCGAGGAGCGATCCGCAAACGTGAGATCCAACATGTGCGCTTTATCCCGCCTTCTCCCTACGTTCGATAATTTTCAACCGTAGCGTCGAATCCATCGATACGATAAAAGTCATCAACTTTCTTCCGTCGTTCGTCTATTTAGACGAAACGTCGTTACCGATTCAATAATGCGAGATTCGTCGACGGAATTTTAAAAGTTGGCAATTCTATCTGTAACGGAAGAGGAAGAGGGATATATAAATAGTAAAAACGTGGAAAAAAGCGGCGTCGGAGAAGAGTAATCGCATCGCGTATCTACGAAGCCGTTATTTACCGACGCGGCGATAAGTAATTGCGAATGCAGGAAAAGTGATCGACCGTCCGTTCCAGTGTCCGCTTTAAATCGAACGCAGTGACACGCGTTCTTTGCAACGATCGTTCGACTCGACCGAGATATACGATCCGCCCGAAGTAACCAAAACGATCGACTCGTCTCTTTTTCAAAAGTTCTTGATGTAAACATCAGGCTATAGTTGACGATCGGACCGAGCGAACGATTGACCTCGACCAAGTCGATCGCGTTTGGTTTCTTCGTAACTCGTACATCGATCCCGGCATTTTAATAGTCATTTCAACCTCGCTACTTTTTCACGGTGTACGTTGGCTGATACCAACAGAAACAACAACTTCTTTTCTCTCTTCCTCTGTCCGCGCCACACGCTGTTTCGATACCGTAGGACAGCGTGACGTCCTTAACCTCGTGCCTCGATGACAAATATCGACTAGCAATTATCGCGCACGCAGCCAACACTGCGTTCTTCGAGCTTAACGACTCGCGTTCGACGGTAACGTCGATTTCTCTTGCTTCGCTCGACTTGGCGTACACACGCGTACATAACGACAACCGTGCGACGGTACGATAAGGGGGAAAAGGGAACCGAGTCGCTGGATCTCTCGAGTTTCGCGAAAGTTGCGCCGCAGAGACGCTTAACGAGAACATAACCTTGTTACGCGATTGGATCGACGTTCGCTCCGACACGACGATACGATAATCTTGTCCCGTTATTGCGTAATTGCATTAACGCCTTTGCGCGCATTGAATTTCACACGTGTGTGCGCTCGCCGCGGCGGAGTATCGGCGACCGCGGATTAAACGCGGTGAAATCCTAGAATATCCAGGGTGTTTCCGTCTGTTTAATAGTATTTTGAACGTGGTAGTAGCGGCGCGTGTCATTAGCCAAACGATCGTAAAAGTGTCGAGTACTTCTAACGTTCTTCCGATATTCCTTGATAGAAGGAACGCGTTAATAAGCCACGAATCGTAGCAAACAAGGTATCGCAAGGTCGTTGTTTCGCCATTTCGCCGTTACCAAATATTCTCTTTCTTCGTAACGATATCTCGTCATCTACGCTCGATCGTGTCTCGCTCTCGCGTTCTAATTGCGATAATTTGTTTTGCTCGGCTGCCGATAGAAAAATCGTTTCACGATTCGAGACGGAAGAGCCCGAAGACAATAGAGTTCGGGAAGCACTCTATCCTGCGATCACATACGTCTATCTCGCGGAAGATGGACGACACGCGCGCATGTGCCAAGGATAAAGCGTTCGAGCGATAATAAAGTAATTATTAATCCGTCCGTGTACGTATCGATCGTCCCGAAATAATAGGAAAAACTATTAATGCGTTTGTAGTCATAGGCAATCAATGGGTAATCAAATCTCGCTTTATATTATATTATACGCTTATATGTTGTGTTATATCGATCGATAAAACATGCGACGAAAAACAAG
Source organism: Bombus fervidus (assembly GCF_041682495.2). Lineage (NCBI taxonomy): Eukaryota > Metazoa > Arthropoda > Insecta > Hymenoptera > Apidae > Bombus > Bombus fervidus. The sequence continues at coordinate 12,300,768 of NC_091527.1, read as the reverse complement.
GGAAATATTAACAAGCGCAGCTGTCGCGTTCGGATTTTCGCGGTTTCGTAAACGATGAGAAATTTGTGGTGCCACGATCGATAACCGAAGGAAGAGACTCGGCGTGATCGATAGAACGCTCGCGAGACACGCATCGAACGCTGAAATTGGCGGCATAAAGTTCGCGTTTACCGGCGCCTGTTCTCGCCGATACACCGTGCACCGTACGCCGTACACCATACACCGCTTACGTATCGTCATCGTCGAGAGGGCGTTACAGCGTGACGTCACCGCACTACAGCTACGCGTTTAACGAGACATCGGTGACGTTACTCTCATAAACCTCGCGGCTCGGCCACCCACCACTAGCCATCCCCGTAAACGTAAACCGTTTCGACGGCAATTCTCAACTCCTTTCCAAGTTTCTAATTTGTCTACTCGACAAAGTCGTACAGAGTCGCTTCGTTATTTCGTTTCGTATCGCGCTGTTTGCTTCTTGAATACATTTAAAAGAAGCGATCGACGGAATAGCGCGTCGATCAACGATTCGATACAAACAAATTTTCTCATCGTCGGACGATGATCAATCGAATTAAAAGGAAATCAAAGATTATCATCGTAGCTATATGTATAGACGCGTGTGTATCGTAGATTCGATAACACGTACATCAAGACGTTATTCGGCCTGTTTTCTCTGTTGCAAAGTTTTCTATGCAAGGCAGCATATGTAGGTATAATACACAAGGATCGTTTTCAACGGGCGACCGTTCCTTACCGACGTCCTCGAGAGTTAGTCACCTCGAGCACCCTTAATTCGATTACTCGTCGATCCTGCGAACACTCGCTTCCTTCGTTGCTCTTCTCAGTCACTCTTGCACCCCTCGCCCCCTGCCTCCGTTAACTGCCTTTCTATGTACCAAATCGAACAGGCGCCATCAATTTCAGGTAAGTGCACCGAGGGAGGCATTCCACGCCACTGATTTCACAATAAACCTCTTTGTTTCTCCCGCGGTGTGTACGTACGTACACATATGTGTACTTACGCGTATACATATCTCCGTGGGTAATGACGAAACCGAAAAAAAGCAACGGATAGGTGTACACCGGGTGCTAACCTATTACCAGCTCGAACGAAATCTTTCCTTAAACGACCGCCATCTCCGGGATAAGTCCGTCGCGGTATTTATGCGAGAATTATGCGAGCACAGGGTGTACAGGTGTAAGTACACGCGGCGTATCAGCGGCGGTAATTGCGCGGCCTCGGAAGTTAGCGTGGCCGTCTCGGCGACCAATAAAGTAAATTGTATCGTGGCCACGGCAAATAATGATAATTAACGACGATCGAGGACGCGAGTTTCCGACGGGGTTCTCGGTGCTTTTAAGGACCCTCGAGAAACCGATCCGCCCGCTGAAGGAACTACCGACAAAGAAACGTTTCCTAGCCACATTCCCCTTCGACGGACGGACCTTGCGCGCCTGGGGAACCCATCGCGTGCATCGTCGCCATCATCTTCGACGTATACATAATTTCGTTCGGTCGCTCCCTAATCGAGAGCTGTCTCCCTTCTTCTCCCTGTCTCTCTTCCTCTTCCTCTTCCTTTTTCCCCCCTTAGCCGTGGTTTCCTTCGTTTTCCTCCGTCGTCGTCGTCGTCGTCGTCGTCACCCCCCCCCGTTTTCTCGCATCAGGTACGCCACGAAGCTGTCACAGTGCCTGAAGGCATCGATTCCGCTCAAGCTGGACACTCGAGTTCGAGTTTGGCTCGCTCGTGTTCGATTCGCGAGCAAGTAATTTGGAAACAGGTTGCCGATAGCTCTTGTTTCGGTTGATCGAGGCGTACGAGGTCGAAGATAAGTTTCTCCAGCTACTTCTTTGCACCTAGACACGAAGACCCTACGGTGAGTAGGGTCGAGGTGGAAGAAGGTTGAGATAGGGGGTTGCTCGCCGATGGTTCGAGGGGTGGTGGACGAAGGATGGACCGAGGGAGAGCCAAGCGGTTAGGAGGAGGGAAGGGCTACGAGGAAGGTGGCAGCAGAGGGTGTAGAATGGGTCGCCGGTAGAGGGTGTAGAAAGGGGATGAGATGGGGGTGGCGGTGGTCGTGAAGGGTGGCCGATGGTGGCGGACGCGGGTGGAGAGCGAAGAGAGAGAAGGTAGGGTGGGACGGGGGGGGACGCCTAGCTGGAAACGCGTCGGTTCGCCGGCACACTAAGTATAGGCGTCCTCGCGACGCCGGCCGTCAATATACCACCCCTAACTAACCCCCCGGGGTCCGTGGGTGTTACTGGCTGGTAGAGAGCGAGACGACCGAGGGACGAAAGAACGGGACGCGAGGAACGTTGGTGCGAGAGATCGGGGTTGGCGAGAAAGACGGTGTAACGAGGACGAAGATAGTCAAACGGATATAGAGAGAACGGAGACGGAGAAAACACGAAGAGGGTGGGTTGCTTCTGCACGAGGGATCGTAGTCGTCGTCGTCGTCGTCGTCGTTGCCGTCGCTGCCGCCGCTACCGTTGCCGTTACCGTCGTCGTGGCCGTCGTGGCCGTCGTCGTCGTCGTGGTCGTCGTCGTCGTCGTCGTCGTGGTCGTCGTCGTCGTCGTGGTCGTCGTCGTCGTCGTCGTCGTCGACGTCATCCTAGTCGTTGTGTGTACGAGGGTAGGTGAGCTTCATCCAACCATCCTATCCTATCCTATCCTATCCCATCCTATCCTTCTGACGCTATCCTATCCTGGCGTAGCTTAGTTTAGCTTAGGGCCCTGCCACCCGGGAGGCTGCTGCCATCAGAGGGAAAGAGATAGAACGGTAACGGAGAGAGACGAACGTAGGGAGAACAAGGATGGATATATACCGTGTGACGAGGGTGAAACAGAGAGCAAACACCCTGATAAGCGAAGAGCGAGAGAGAGAAAGGGAGAGAGAAATAGGAGAGAACGAAGATAGGTAGTCGGGTATAGGGTTTGGTGGTAGGACATTGCGGATATATTCGCCTCTATCCAGCGAACCGGCCTGCTCCGCGCACGGCGTAGCAGCATCCTCTCCGGCGTTTCTCTCTCCTGACCATCCTGCGACGTAATCAGCGAGAGAACCACCACCCACTCTCCTCCGCTAACCCACCCACCATCGACCCCTTTCTGCTCCACCTCCTCATCCACCTCATCCTCTCTTGCTCTTCCTCCTCGTCCCTGCTTCGTCTCGCGTCTCACCGCGACCACCTACCGCCATCCCCCTTTACTCCTGTCCGCTTTGCGCTACCCCTCGGCATCCCTTGCTCTGGCTGCCGTGGCATGCATCTATCCGGACGTCTATCTACCTATCTATCTCGATGCACTGGGTGTCCGCTCGAAAACCGGCCTCCGTTCCTCCCTCTCTTTCCGCGTGCGAATCCGACGACCGTTCTACCTCACGATGACGATCCCCATCGCGAGATTCGGTCCCGCGATGGCATCGTTTCGCGCTAGATCCTTAATGGCGATCGCGGTTCCAGATACCTGCGTAATTTTCCACGAAACACGCGCTCTACGATACGTATATGCTACCTGTATATGCATAGTATACACGCGACAACGTTTCTAGAAAGAAAGAGTGGTCGCAGCTACGACAAGAATTTCCACCCTTGTCATTAGGCAAACTAATTAACGCACGAGAACGCGTTAGTTTTATTACGATGTTCTGCCGTGACAGTTTTTATTAACGACACCCGTCGACACCCGTTTAGGCTAAACTAACCTCGTTGAAATGTTGCGCGGTGACGTCTCTGTTCTTTCTCTTTCTCTCCTTCTGCCGACTCCTTCGTAGCCTTTGAATACATTCTTTTCAATTTTGTGAGAGGGCAACGTTGATTTCATTCATAAGTATTATATTCACGGTACTTCATAAGGTCCAATCTGACGATCCTTAACGGTGGTCCCCCACCTCCTCATTCAACGTCAGTCTCTCAAAAGTGCTTAAAGTTCCTTTTAACGGGGAAACTTGCTCCATAAACGAACAGCGAGAACCAAAGTAACCATCGAGTCGGCTAGGCTGTGCGGATTAGAGAAAGAATCTTGAAATAATGTTGCCGCGCTGGTACGTAAAAGGGAAATCTTGGAACAATAACGCTCGGCCGGCAATCGTCGATTCGTCCTTTTCACGATCGAATTAGCAATTTAACGCCTTAATTAATTACCGTTCGCTCGTTCGTACGCTTTGTTTCATAGAAACGGCTAAAAAGAGAGGAGAACTCGAGATAAGAAAGGAAGGAAAAGAATCCGTAAATTGCACGTCGATTTATTTAAAGCCTGCTCGAACGTCTCGCGTTTCGGAAGAATTGGCATAATTTTAACGGACGCGGCGTAGCCGATAATAGCGTTAAATGGCAAGCAAGTTTTTCGATCGGTGACGCAGAAATGGCCGAGCAATTACGAAGGTGTGCAAGGACGAATGACCGTGTGGGAATACGGCTCGGTATACACGTGTATCTGTTATTGTGATATGGATGTTAATAGGTTAGGGGGTCTCCGGAGAATGTGGGGTGAATCACGATTTCGATAAGGGTTTATATTCCTCCCGTTCTCGTCCATTCTTGGCTCCCTTCCTCGTCCTCCTCTCTCTCTCTTCCTGGCTCTTGCTCTTCCTCCTTCTCCTCTCCCTACTCTCTACTCTCAACTCTCAACTCTCTACTCTCTACGCTCTACTCTCTACTCTCTACTCTCTACTCTCTACTTTACTCTCTACTCTCTACTCTCTACTCGTTCGCTTCTCCGTCTCGCCCCTTTTTCATCGTACCTATCTTCCTCTTTCTGCGTTACGACGCGCCTCGCTACGCCGCGCCGGTTCCGACTGTCGCCGCCGTTTCTCCCTCTTCGTCCGCCACTCGCTCATTGAAAACCGGCTCTAGGGCTTCCAGCGTGCCGGGTTTGCACGTATATGGATGCCTCTTCCTCTCTCTCCTTTTGGTAAATGCGTGTACGTGCGTGTTTATGCACATCGTATACACACACGCACGACGGGACACGCGTGTCCGTATATGTACTTACTTTATAGCGCCGACGCGACGTCAGAAACACGTGTACGGCTCGTTAGAGTAGAGAACGGTGAGGCTCTGCTTGCCGCCCGCTTATGTATCACCGGTATTTGTAACGATCAGCCATCGACGGGGGCGACTCGAACAGGTCTTCTCCCCCGCTGCTCTCCAAACATTCGGTTCAACTATTTTAAACTCATAAACACTGATGATCGCGACTTTTTCTACCATTAGAGTGTCGCGCGTGTCCGCATATCCATCTATTTAGATTTAACCGAAAGAGAAAAGTTCGTCATCTTTTTATTACGATTATTTCAGATTGTTGATAAATTCGTTCGACGGTTACGTACGTAACGATTATGTGTATCGTTCGTAAAACAAGTTCGGAGAATACGAAGCCAGAGCCCCTCTCTCTTTAAGTTCATTCAACGCTACGAAAACGAACAGACGATGCCATGAAGTTTAAAACTAGGCTCGTGCCGGGGTAGTTTCACTCCCCGTTCCACACAATCAACGGTATAATCCGTTCAGTTGGCCAACGAAGTTACCAACTTGCTCTTCCGTGTCTTACGAGTCGAAAGTATTCGAAACAGCTGTTTCTTATCGTTAGTCGTGATTCGCGCCAAGAACCAACGGAATTTTAATAACATCTACTCTTTTCGATCGGCTAATCTTTAAAGTGGAACATCGGGCACGCGTTGAAATCGGAGAAACGGAAACATCGTTTTAGGTTATGAGGCGCGCGACCAACGACGATGTTTGGCCGAACGAGATTACGTAATTCGATATAGGCGGTCAGTGACAACCGTGAAAAACAGTTTTAAGAACGTTTATCAAGAAATCATCGAGAACCTGCGTTTTGCGACAACTACGAGATCGATTCGATTCCGTGATAGCGCGAACGAGAAACATCTTGGCGGGCAAACTGAGGTTAAAGTTTAAAGTCATATTTTCTCAGTACATAATCGGGTAATTTACGCGTAACTAACAATAATCGTATCTATGCGTGATCGAAGCGAAACTTGGTCGGTGTTGGCCGGCGTCGGATTATAGCTTATATTTATTAAAAACGTCTGGTGATAATCACGCGTATGAAAAAACATTGATGTCTGGAGTCGACGCTAGCTGGCGCGGCATATTTAGTATCGGCCAATTTTCTATATCGATCGCGACTTCGATTTCCTTCGAGACAAAATCGATAAAATCGTATTCGATCGGTGCGATAAAAGTCCCTGACATAAAGGTCGTAGCGGATGCCGGTAGCCGCGGAGCTTTTGCCTTCGGACAACGAGGCGATCGCTCGCACGTCGCGAGCTCTGGTGAGTTCGATTTTATAACTTTCGAAAGGGCCGCGTAGTGCACGGGCAAGCATCAGGATTCCCGCGATTCGGTATCTCGGTACGATTTGCAGGGCATGTAAACCCGCGTAGGTGTAAACCCAGAGCGTAGGTGTGTTGGTATAGGACGCCCTCCGCCTCGTCGCGTAGAGACGCAGCTCACACAGAGGAACCTGGTGAAACATCCAGCCAAGGTATATAGGCAGGCAGGGACTAGGTACTATCTAGTATCTAGTAATACCGGGTACTAGGTAGGTACGCGCCGCGCCGCGGACGCCAAATAGTGGTTCGCATATTCAGAGAGATAGCGACGTCGCTCGGTGCGATCGCCCCTGATTTAGGCCTCGTTCCCTCTCTCTATTCCTCTCTTTCTCGGCTTGTCCATCCCTATCCTGTCTTTGTAGTCCTCTGTATCTACCTCTCTGTCGCTCTTCGTCCCTCCTTTCCTTCGCCCTCGGTCGTTCCATCTCCCAACGCGCGCGCCAACACATTCGTGCCTAGGTATATCCACGCGTGTGTTCATCCGTACACATAGTACACATAGCACACATACACAGCCGTACACATAGCACTCTCTGGTCGCGTCCACGGATAACGTCCTCGATACGGCGGCCAGCACCGAGCACGACATCGAGGCGTCCCGAAAAGCGCTATCTCGCGGCACCCCGCTCCAAGCCGACCAATCAGCGCTTCGATCCACGCTTTCGACCGTCGCGCTTTGATCATGTACCCTGCGACTGATACCCACGAGCATCGTCTCGGCGTAAATCACGTCCTCTCTCGTCCACTTCCGTGAACGTAGATCCGAACGAGAATTATCGATACCGTGCCCGTCCCGGAATTAAGGGATTTTTCTCCTTTTAGATCGTCGCAATCTCCCAGCCTAACGTTTTTTCATCGCGAATAAACCTACTTTCTTCTTTCTCTTTTTGTTCCATAGCTAATGGTACCAAGGTTATCACGTTATATAGCGGCTGCCAGAAACTTTGACACGTCGTTTTATTTATTATAGCATTTACGTATTAGTTCAGCCCAAATATCTTCAATTTTCTATCGTTCGGTAGTATTTCTACATAGCAGAGAACTAGAACAATACAATACTGTGAAAACGAAATGTAGGGAGCCTGATGAAAAGTCGCTCCATTGGAAAATAAGAATGCGAATGTGTCGTTTATTTTCAAGTTCTGGCCAATCGATGTTTGAAAGCTAATTAACATGATATTTTTCGGAAATCGGCTAGAAAGTTATTGCGAATTCGCGACATACGGTTATTTCGATTTCCCGATCGAGCTATTGGTCGTTAGTATCTGTCACGGGTCACCGGAACCTTGAAATCGGATTCCATATTTTCGATATACTTTTATACCGATCGTTAGAGTTCCACTAAATCGCGACATTGATAAAAAGATTACGGTCGACGTCGTTCTATCCGCTTTAAACTGTTCCGTAGCTGGGAAAAATCTTCGAGCCTTCTTTCCAGCAAATCAACTTTACTCTGGGAAAAGCGTGTTACATGTGAAGTTTTTAAAACGCCGGTGATCCTTATCCCTATATACACGAGTAAACCTTCCGATAGAGTTATCTAACCTTCTACAATTAAAAACAATCTTCTTATACACATATAAACATATATATATATATATATATATATACTATAAAAAGACCGAAAAAATAAATTCGTTCTTTGCTGTCCTAATTTTTTTATTTTTGCTCCGAATTCTAATAGTATAATCACGAACGTAATCCGTGAAATAATTTTAAGCTGATGCACGATCCGCTTTGAAACATCTACAAACCGATCACGCGATATCGGATGGAAAACTTGTATCGATAAAAGTAGTCGTCCGAAAATCGTATGTATTCGTAATTTCCTTCACATGGACGCGTGAAATTGTACCGAGAGTATACATATATATATATATATAGATATGTATATATGTGCGCGCGTGTATGTTTGCGTATAATTTGTGACTCGCGTCGTATATCCGAGCGATATTCGAGCGAGAGACGAACCGATTCGTCCAGGCTGTAAATAATCGCGGGCAACGTAAGTTGATGGTTGAGAAACACTGAGCGCAGCTGCCGCGGCGGCGGTATCTCCGCGTTGTCTGCTACCTCACACCCTCGTCTTGCGTCCCACGTGGGTGCCGGTCGAAGGGGTCGCGCGGAATGACGGTGACGCGCGGGGGCTGGCGAGGGACGGAGGGGGTGGGCAACGCCAATGGGCGAGGAAGCGGGACCGAGGGCGTTCGAGGGATGGCGGTGGAGAGGCAGGGTGGACAGGGTGAGGTTAGGTTGGGTGGACAGAGGGGGCGGAAGTGGGTGAAGGGATCGAGGGATAGCCGCACCACCCACTGACCATCTCTGCCCTACTCTAGCCCAGGCCACGCGCTTACAAAAAAAAGACTGCCTTCTCTCCCGTTCCAAGACACGAGAGGGCGAGGCGACCCTTCGACTTCAATTTCGAAGTACAGTTGAACCTCCCTTACGAATTTCGTACAAATCACGGTACTTTCAGCGATCGTGATGTCTTGACAATTTTTTAATTTATCGTATACGGCGAATTGTAACGAGCACCATGTTCGCGAATCGATCTAATCGTATTTTGCAAAAAAAAAGGTTTTTTATGCCATAACTTGATGAGCCTTTTCTTTTAATTACTCTCCCTCTTTTCCTCTCTCACTCTTCCTCACCCCCTCCCACCATTCTGCCCTCCGGTCTCACCCGCCCACTCCCTCCGTGATACACGGTCACTTCCGTTATACGGTACAGTATACATTTTACGCGTAGATCATAATACAGTCGCGTAGGTCAGGGACCGAGAATACGCACGAGTTGCCACGTGCTCGACGTCGTATTTGAATGTGTACACTTCTCGTGTGGACGATTAGTGGCTATGTGTAGGATGTATTTACTCTTTAGTATTGTTATTATTATTACTTCTGCGTTTTCACACGAAACCTACGGCAAGCGGTTACGCGATCTAGCGACAGTCGATACAGTAGATTTCTTTGACATGTTGTCTTATTGTGTGTCGATACACGAGTCGCTATGTTACCTCATTACGAGAACGTTGATATAAGCAACAAGTGTCCCTGCTTATTGAATTACAAATTTTCCCGCTTATGATATCGCATTTATAATATTATTTCTGTTTACAGCCGAAACAGCTGCGTTCACCAACGTGGGTGCAGAAGCTTCGGAAGGGCAATTGCTTCGAATGCGCGACGTTTCTTACTAGCTTGCTACTAGGTCAAGGATATAATGCGTTCGTAGTGAGCGGTTACGCATCCAGAGAACAAACGCTATGCGATTTGACAAGAAGGTCGTGCCCCTATATACCGCAACCGAAAAAGCATACTGAACGAAAACCGGAAGAGCAAGAACCTAAGATTACCAAGTATGAACTTAAGCTACCTATAGACTATAAAAGTCAATTTTTATCAGAATTAGGAGAAGAAAAGGCGAGGAAGTTAGAAGAAAAATTAATCTTCGACGAAAAAGAACAACAAAAATTGATCGAAGTAATTAAAATTGATTTCATTTTCTTTAGAGGAGAATTCTTACAACTTTCTTTATGGTTCTTGTCTGAAGCGAATTATGTTCGGATTTAGGAATTAGAGCAGCTTCCACCAGATGAACATCGGGGACATAGAATACATGCTTGGGTAGCGATATTGCCAGAGTTAGGCGGAGTAAGGGACCAGGAGATTCCTTACCCACTTTTTATCGAGTCTACCACGGGGGTATCCTTCGAAGCCACCGACGATGACACAGCTCAGTTGTACTTGGGCGTAGAAAGCATATGGAACGATAAGAATTATTGGGTAAATATGCAGTCATCCGTAAAATCGTGCGTAAACATAGTGTGGGATTTAATGAAAGTGGAACTGTGGGAACATTTGCTTCCCGGAGAACCGTGGACAATGCATGGAGTAGAAGACGAGATCGATGAGGAGTCTGATGTGCAACCAGAGAAACACTTGGATATGCCATTCTCATATGTAGATCCAATAAAAATTAGCGAAGCAGGTATATTAAAAGATATTAAGTTAAGGATATAAACGTAAATCATCGGATATGTTAATGCATCGTCAGTTTTTCTTTTGCAGAATTTGAAAAACGGTTCCCAAATGGTACAAAAACGATACTTTATAAGAAAACAAAAGTTGAACTCTTTGCTCCGTATCTTCAATTGGATGGCGTAGTACAAAGAATTACGATATATAATGATTACGATTTCACGACTCCCATAGAAATATATGAAAATTATGCAAATAGATCTGACAATCTCGTGGAATCACGAAGAAATATAAATGACGATACGGTTATAGATTATTATAGAAGAGGCCGAGCAGATCAATGTAAAGGTTGTTTATTAGCATCATTACTTCTCACATTATTCGCTATACATATTTAAATCTTTTTATGGAAAATATAATTACAGAACATCGATATTTTGTTAATGCTTCCAATGAGATAGATAGCGAGCGAATTTTAGATTTTTATCACGTTGCACGTTTCGATGGTCTATCTAAATTCGAAATGAACCCAAGCTACCTAACGCAACAGTTTGTCGGTCGCGATGACTTTCTGTATTACCGGTAAGCAGTAACTTGTGATTACATAATTAAAATGTAAATTATTAAAAGCACTACATAATATTAAAACCAGAGTTTCGTTCGACTCGAAAACAGGCACGTGCAATTCTCACAAGATAGGAAGGTCTCTGCTCCGCAAGATATTCATTACCGACATATATTGGTAAGGTAGAAATTGCTGATCTATATCATTTTTAAAACACATTGCGCAAAAACAGTTTTAAATAGTAGTTTAGGTAATTTAAATTACCTGATTGAATTTACAGAATATTGTCGAGAAATTTAATAGAGACGAACGAATAAAAGCGAGTAGAAACATAGCGATTCGTGAATTCGCCATTAGTGAGAATGAAATACGTCTTACGTATCATTATCATTCAGGGCAATTTACCAGAGCTATACGAACATATATAAAGCCACCATTAGCAGAAAGGGGAGAACGATTGATTCTCGATCCATCAATGATGCATGCATATACTGTGAGCGTTTATCAACTTTGTTTAAAGATTTTCCAAAGGATAATACTAAAAGACAATTCTAAAAGACAATTTTATTATCTTATTTGCAGCCTCTAGATGAATCTGAAAAATCCCTAAATTTATTATACGAGTTAGAGACACAATTGTACGAAGAGGACGTATCTATATCTCAAGTTAGAGCGGCGGAAAAGGAATTATGTGCTTTTCTCGAAACAAGGGACAAGGAATACTTGATGCCAACGCTATTAATATCTGTATATGATAAACTGAGAGAATCAAAATTTTTGATAGAAACATTAGTGGTAAAAATAATAACAATAGATTTTTATTAACTAGATAATTAATGCACGTTGATAATTAATCTATTAAATATAGAAAACCAAGAGTGAGAAAGATATCACGGAGGATGTAAATTACTTGAAACCGTATTTAGCTCGTTTAGGAAATCCATCGGAACTATCAAAGATTGACGCACAGTTCATACAATATACATGTCTTAATGATTACAAACAGTTACTTATGCGCAGAGCGAATAAGATCTTACGTGAGTTTGACGAATGCTCGCAGGAATTAATGAAAACGCAAGCATTAATAACACAGGTCAATAAATAGTCATGAAGCTATGTTGTTTAATACGTTTATTTGATATAAAATTCAATATAGAAAAGCAGGTTTTTTTTCTTTTTACAGGAAGGAGATTTAACCCGTGAAGAAGAAGAAGAAATATTAGAAAAAATTAATGAATTAAACTTTTACTTACAAACGTTAGAGACCAGATTAGATCGCCATAGAGATTTAGTTCCTATAAGATACAAAATGTTGCTGCATCATTTAGAACAAAATCCGCATCTTACGGTACTTAGAGATGATAACTAGAATTATCCCATGTGAAACCGTATCTTCATTGAAATGACCAAGAACCCATTTGTCCAATACATCGGCCTAAAATAATTATATATCATAAAAATATCCTTATATTTTTAACGAAAATATTGTTATTACCTACCTTCGTCGTCGAAGGTTGCCAATGTAAATTTACTAAGTTTATTGGTAAAGCTTCCGATATTGGAACCTACTGCATGGTCCGTTAAACGATCGGTATTCCCAATATCACCGTTAGTTCCATGACGACGATGTTCCTCGGCAAAGCCAGAAATTAATGTGTCCATCATTATTGCCTAATAATAAAATTAATTCAACTAGTTTAAACAATTAAATTTAGCTTCATTAAAGGCAACTCGTACTTGTCTCGAGAATACTTGTAGAATTTTATAAACCCGTGTCCCATTCTCCCGTACAGGAAACTGTAGAAATAAACATGGCAGACAATCCAGATTACTTTCATCAGAAGGTTTCGCCATTTCCCAGCTCAACTCTGAATACCTTAGACCCAATAATAAACTCTGTAGAAAAGCTATTTTTAACATGTTACTCGAACGATAATTAATTATTCTATGATGCTTGATTCCTTACGCATTGAATGTCATCCACGATGTATACACCCGATGAATTAATAGCAATGAGTACATGCATATCACGATTTGTAATCCATGATGCAAGCCCTCTCACAGGACGTTCGATTTGCCCTTGAAAAAAAGCTGCGCCATAACATGGCAAGCTCCAACAAAACTCTAAGTACTTTCTGACAAGTTTCCTCGAATTCGTATTAGTTCCTGTGTGATTTGGTATTCGTTTGTACTGTTCAAGTAGCCGAGCCTCCGGTGCCCCTTTTCCTCCTACTAATCCTAATCCCACACCGAGACCTAATAACAGACTAGGAGAAGTGTAATGATGAGGCAAGAATCGACCACGATGCCTTCTGAAAAATGCCAATGTATGACTTTGAGGATTATATGGGCCAAGTTCAATTCGTGCTTGCAAAGCTCCCAAACTTGCATATCGCGCCTGTCCCTCGCATGGATAACGTCCTGAAACATAAATATAAACATAAACGTTAGACACAGTACAAGCTTCTATAGAAATATGAAATAATTAAATAATTGATTACCTTGCAATACGTTGTTTCTGGCTTCTGCATATAATAGCTCTAATACTTTAGCTTCCTTTATTTGCTCCTCGTCCAACCGAGAAAGGAATACATTTCGTCTTAAACACAGCAAAGGTTCTTCGTCTGTTTCTTCCCTCAGAGAACTATATTTTTTTACTAAGCGATTCCATTTTGCAGCCAACTCTAAAGGCTTATGATTTGGATGCAATTGGACTTCTAGTCTTGAAGAGCAAAGCCACAAAGCAAAGACTGTTTGGCTAGTGAATAAAGGAGTTCTTGTTAATCCTAGTTCTCCTTCAGATTGGATCATTGCAAGAATTTGATGTGCAGTGGAACTATGTTCGACATCCATTGATAGAAAAATTCCAGTCATTAAATATACAGCTATTCTTACAGTAGACCTTCCAACATTTAAATATTGGGATTGATTCACCATCATTGCTAAACGAAACAAGATAATAATAGGAAAATACTATTACATAGAATCAAATGTTTCTACGAAAATGTTATTACTTACAATTTGAAGTATGTCCATCAGGTTTGTAATCATTTTGGTAGCGACGAATAGGTTGTCCTCGCCTAATTGTGCAATCTTCTTGAGTTTCCATGTTTTTCAATTTCCAAATAGTTATGTAAAATTATATCTTATATTTTCTATTCTCATTTCTGAATGTTAACACTGAATATATATTTATTCTTCTACATAGTTTTATGTCATTTCTCCAGGAGAATGATTATCGAGTGAGTTTTAAGAAAATAAATTGCTGATATGGATGGAGTTGATATTTAAAGGATAGATTAATAATAAGCAACTCTTTTCTCTCAACAGAAGAAACAAAACTGTACAATAAATTTCAATTAATTCTTACAAGTCAACCATAATACTGCTCTGCTGCCATCTAAACTAGAGAACCAGTTATTGATTATTTCTCCTTGTTTGGAATAAACTGTCTTGATATGTTATACATAATTTATTTATAAATTGAAAAAAGGAGAAAAATAAGAGTAATTAGACCAAAATATACTTCTTCTCTATATTTTATATTATCTATCACAATAAAGGTACAAACAAACTAACATTTACATAATTATATATTTGTATCAGAAATTTATTATGTCCTATAAAATTATTTGTAGATATATTTTTTCACAGTATGTTAGACATTAAATTCGTAGGTGTGATAATTAAAACTTCTTTTAAGCTTTACAAATCTTAGTTTTGCAGACGTGTAGTGTTATTTCGAATGACTGTTTCCAAACAAATGCTTTGGAAATATAATTTACAGATATATTCGTAAGTAAAAATAATTCTTTCCTGTTAAATTCTTAGAATAATTTCTGAACATTAAAATTATATTAAGTCTGCTACATTCATAGGCATCTCATCAATTTGTGTTGAATAATATTGTTCAATATCTCGAAGAATCCTTATGTCGTCGGTTTTTACGAAATTGATGGAAACACCTTTTCTTCCAAAACGTCCCGATCTTCCTATTCTATGAATATACAACTCACGATTGTTGGGCAAATCATAATTGATCACAAGAGATACCTGCTGGACGTCTATCCCTCGTGCCCAAACATCAGTAGTAATCAAAACACGACTAGAAAATAACAAAATAATGATAATATAATAAGTTCAATTTACAACGTTATTGTTTATAGTAAAATAATATACCTTTGACCAGATCGAAATTCTTTCATTATGTTATCTCTTTCCTTCTGTGGCATATCACCATGCATGGAGCAAACTGTGAAATTAGCCTCCCTCATCTTTTCAGTTAACCAATCTACTTTACGTTTAGTATTACAAAAGATTACTGCTTGTGTTATTGTCAGTGTATCATATAAATCACATAGTGTGTCAAATTTCCATTCTTCTCTTTCAACAGCGACAAAGAACTGTTTTATCCCCTCCAGTGTCAGTTCATCACTGTAAATAATAATAATAATAATAACAATAATAACAACAACAACAACAACAACAATAATAATAATAATAATAATAATAATAAGTTAGTTTCAATAAAACAAACACTTTCTTTCAATTCAGAGAGATTGAACTTACCGTTTTACAAGAATACGAATAGGATCTGTCATAAATTTACTGGTCATTTCAAGAATTTCATGTGGCAATGTTGCAGATACCAACACAACTTGAGTTGCAGGTGGCAAATATCTATATACATCATAAATCTGTTCCTTGAAACCCTTATTTAACATTTCATCAGATTCATCAAGAACTAACATTTTTATGGCTCTAGTTCTAAGAACTCTCCTTTTTATCATATCTAAATATTATAAGAAAGATAACAAATTTGTATTAATATATTATAACAAACCTTGCATAATTATTTCATATAATCAAATTACCAAATACTCTGCCGGGTGTGCCTGATACAACATGCTGTCCATAATCTAATTTTCTGATATCTTCTCCAAGATTTGTACCACCTATACAAGCATGACATTGAACATTCATAAAATCCCCTAAAGCCAGAATAACTTTCTGTATCTGAGTTGCTAATTCTCTTGTAGGTGACAACACTAATACTTGTGTTTCTCTAACTTGTGTGTCCAATGATTGTAGTATAGCAATTGAAAATGTTGCTGTTTTTCCTGTACCAGATTGGGCTTGTGCAATCACGTCTCGTCCTTTCATTATCGGTTTAATAGACCGCTGTTGAATCGCGGATGGCTTTTCGAAACCTATAATTAAAATATTGTTTTACAATCAGTAACATATAGTATATATGTATATATAATGAACATATAGTATAAAGTAACTAAGGTTATGTTTAAGTACGATAAAGAAATAAAACTTTGATAGTACCGTAAGCGTAGATTCCACGTAATAACTCATCTCTAAGCCCCATATTATCGAACGTTGGAATAACCTCCACATCCTCGCTTGTTTCAAACTCAACGTTTGATAAATCTTCTGTTTGTGCGACGCGACGTGATTTTACTTCCGCCATTTTCGTAATTTGTGAAGTTCGAGTACACGTGACTTGAATATAGCAACTTAAACCAACGAGCAAGCAAGCCAAACTTTCTTATAAATCACTAAAAATATAATATTATTTACTTTTTAACATGCAGCAATAATTATATAATAAGTATTAATGTGTAATAATTAAAAGTTCAATAGAGATAAACTGTTCTTAACAAAATGTCAATTTTCGATCACAGTCGAGTAATAATACTGAACTGTAGTAATAATAATACCAAATGAAGGTGGCACGCCATATATGCAAGAACTAATACAACTTAGGGATCAACACCTTTCCTTTCGAGGTACTTCCGAGGTATCCAGCGATTGTTTTCTGTTTGTATGCTTAACATTAAAATTAATGACACTTAGATAAGCCCTATGTCCTAATAAGATGATAGAAGGTAACTGTATATTGTGCAGCGACAAGTACTAGATAGTAACTAAGAAGATTCATAAGCACAACATAACAGAAATTTATAACAATATCGTGTTTAATCTCATTTTGATCAGGAAGGTCTCACTAATGTGTTAACGAAATTTTTATTAACAAAAAATCAAAAATAAAGAAATTTCATTATTGCATTAGCATTATCTCACCTGTTCGAAGGCGATATAAATCTTGAAAAAGAAGTCGCTACCGTGTCACATTACTCACGTCACTATTTCAATTGTTAATCGTAACAAGTTACAAGATGCGAAAAGTGAATCTCTGTGAGGTTTCCGAAAAATTGTTCACGAAACAATCCTGTGCTAATCCGAGATAAATGGGCCTTCGAGGCACTTCGTAGATATGGATGCAGATATAAGTAACGGTATTTGTATGGAGTCGATTTTTCAAATAGCTGGGGCAGTTTAACTTGTCAATGGAAACGATTCCATACAAATGTATCATATAAATACATTGAAACAATTGCCCTTGGTTTAACTTGCCAGTGGGTATCCAGCTTTTAAGCTGGAGCATGATTCTAAACAACTTTTTTTTATACATATGTATGTATAACTGTTCGTTATAATAAAAATTCGTTTATTAGGGGTCAAGCATTATTCATTTCCTTGCTAACAAAATATCATAAAGTCATAAAGTCCTAAAGGATCTTCTGAAATCTGAATGGTCGGTACTGGACCTAACGGTCCTCAGTACTTTATATTGCCGAATCTTGTCCTGGCAGGATTTAACCCAGCTAAAAAGGGGAACCTCTCCTCCGTAGTGGGGATGACGAATGTGCAATAAAGACTCCTTTTTAATTGTCAAATAGTTTTTTGCAGAAACTAATAAACATATGTGGATAAAATTTTGTCCATTTTTTAAGAATGACAAAAACTATATTTTCACAAAGTTTCAATTTCGCATTCTCAATTTTATATGAATAATTGACAATTGAAAATAGCGCGATTTTTGACGGTTTTTATTTATTTACGGCTTAACGAATTAACCAATCTCAATGTATGACGTCCCATTTGATAGAGAACAAACAAAACACCAAACAAAATAAAATGTCATACACATGTTTACTATTTCAACTCTTCGATTAAAGTATGTCGACTAAAGTGAGTTTTTACGGTTCAGTAATGTTTATCGATTTGAGAAGCATCATGAGAGATAAGAAATTTGATATTTGTTTACAGCGTTCAGAGTAACTTAATAAACGGTAGCTAGCGACTTTGGCTTGATTCCTTAGAAACTGACGAATTTATAACATTTTACAATAGTAAACGACTTCATATACAAGGTCGTTGAATTTGTCTCAATAAACGCCATATAATGTATTAAGGAAAAAAGATATGTGGTTCCATGCGACGATGAAAAAATATTCATTACACTCCAATTGACATGTCGTGTGCAAAGTGTTAATGTTAAACCTGAATGGTGTGTGGAAAATATATTAAAATTATTGCATTATTACACTGATTCATTAGTATCCATTATTAAGTTTGAAGGAGAATATTCTCTTTTCTTTTCTAAAAAGAATATAGTAAACAATTAATTTCTCTTTCTTAGGCAACTTACAATTAGTTTAATTATTGCGCGATTTTGTTATTTTCATACTTGTCTATTTCGAATATAAAAGTAGATACAAACTTTTTCGTAGAACCGTACAATTAAATAGGTTTTGTAGCGTGAAGCTCAATGGGTTTTTGTCTATGCTAACGTGCAACTAAACAGGGCAGATCCCTAATTTTATAGGATCTTGTTTATGCTAGCGTGTGCCACCTTCATCATTTGGCCGTATGGTGCAGCACTAGTCCGAAAATAACTAGAACCAAAAGCGTGGGCACTCTCATTTCCTCTCTGATTATATTAGAGACATTACTTACTGATATAACTTAAAGTTTAGGTTTACCATTTGTAGTGATAAATGTGGCTTGGATCAGAATATTTTATAACCATGAATAAAGTGTTTAAACGACAAGTTATTACTTTTATTGTTATGTAGATTTTCTTAACGTGAAAACAATGTGTTCATAAATGTATAAGAATATATTTTTACAATTTATTGTATAAATTAATATTGCCGAGCTGGTACGAGTCAATAAATTAGGTTTTACTTCGATCGTGTTTAAAGCATTATCAGAAAAACAAAAGTTAAAATGAATATTAACGTAATGTTGGATGAACATTTGACAAGTCACAGTTGTGTGAAACTCGTAATTGAACTCCTGAAATATATTTTATATCAGAAACAGCAAATACCCTTTACATACGATTCACTATCTAAGTTACAAATGAAATCAACGGACAGAAATTCGTCTGCTATAAAAACATTATTGAATTCTCTGAAAAGCACCTCAGAACAGTTAAATTCGCAGTTTCATCTAAAAGGTTGCAAAATCAAAGAAATTGCTATACTTATTGGTGCTACAATAATATCACCAAGATTACACATCCGAATTGAATTTCCATCTGACATTCTTAGTAGCCAAGAACACTTTGAATGTAAACATGCATCTAAGAAGCCACTGTTAAGTTTAATGAGGTAACGAGTAATAAAAAGTTTTGCATACAATATTTATCCCATCATTTTTTATAAAATGAAATGTTATAAAACAAAATTTTTAGGTCAATGTTGGAATGTCCAGCATTTCAAGATGCATTAACTTTACCATTGCATCCTACAAACACCTTTGTGCTAATACAAAAGAGTGATAGTAATTCAGTGTCAGAGTTCTTTTTACCTAAACCGCTATATATACCTTCCGAACGGAACTCAAATTATTTTGTAATTAAACTACAACACAAGGATCAAGTAAAAATAGACTGTAATTGCATAAATGTAGTAAAAGTTTATAACGAAGTGTCTGAGTCTAATACTAACATAGACAAAGACATTGAATTTTTAAATAATTCTAATGCGAGTATCACACATGTTCCCTATCAATGGTATCAATCTAAAGAAGTGATTAAAGGGTTTAAGTTTATAAGATGACCATAGTTTTAAGATCTAATTTTAAGATAACCAATTAATAAAATTATAGCAAATTTTTAATAAATATTGAGCATTAGATTAATTTTTAAGACATTGAAAAAATGGATTCTATTAAATATGTTAATTATGATATTTAGAATATACAGGTAACTGCAAGTATTATATAGATTATTTTCTAGAAATCTTTTATAACAAGCTGTTAATCGTGTAGAATATATATTGATTTATACATTGAAGATATATTAATTATAAATAAAATGTTGTATAACCATTAAATAATTACATATTTTTTACTGTTCTATTGCTTTACATAGTATAAATTTACAGAAAAATGTAAAGTTTGCACAGAGAATAAATGTTTTTTTTTATGTATAATAAACATTGAGAATTATTCTTCCTTTAATTCATAGATTTTAATCCTTAAAATTCTAAAGTCATTGATCATAATTATTCTGGAAATTAATATTACCAGCCCTCCTATCCAACTGCACATCATTACAACTGAAGGGACCTTAAGGATATTTATTACATATTTCAATATTTCTTGTACTATAAAAAATAGGTACATAAAAAAAGTGTAAAAAAGGATAAGATATGTTTGCATGGAATATTACCTGAAGATATAAGATTATATTACACATATAATTAAGATTATATGTGTAAAAGTTATGTATATTCATGTATATCCTTATGATTTCACAATCACTGTAAATAAGCAATTTGTAAGAATTATAGATCTAAAATAAAATTTAGATTTGATACCTTACATCCACAACTATTTGGCACATATCATATATTTCAGAAGAGATATTTTTTATATTTTTGCTTAATGTTTTATATCCTTGTTGTAAATTATAATGTGTATATGTGGATATAATAGTAAATACAAGATTAAAGTATATTGCGGGAAATACAATTCTCCATGGACCTGGATATCTGTATATATAAATCTAATCATATATATAAGAGTGCTTGTTTGGTAAAAAAAATAATTAACTTGCATTGTTACATCATATCCTCCTTTCCCACACATAAGGAATAGAGTAAACCAAACGATCCCAAATATGCAAGATGAGAAGCTTGTTATTAAATACACAGCACATATATTTTCATACTGATAATCAATATAAATATACTTCCACCAGTCTGAATTAATTTTACATACACCATGAATATCATCTAACTCTATATCTTCTTTCAACAGAATAGCTTTTGCCCACAATGGGCAGTTACCTCCAAAAATTTGTTCCTTTATATTTCATGTAATATAATATTTCAATTTATTTCTCTCTACAAATCTGATAAAAATTATTATTAATTATACCCATAATGTGTAGAACAAAACGCTAGACGCATATCCGCTAATCGCGCACAGTAAGTACAAAAACATTTGTAAATATTTCCATAAACAAGAAATTTCAACCGAATCACGTTCAATAAGTTCTTGATATTCTTCTAAAAGTTTCATCGAGACTTTTTGTATAAAATCAAAAACTACAAATTATTAAATTTGCAATTGTATTCTTTACCATACCGGCGATTAATATGATTACGCGCTAAACTTCATCCATATCAAAAAATGCGTACTTGATTGGTCAATCAGGAACAAACAAAATTCAAATGCCAACGAAATAAACAAATTTCAAGAAGTCGGAAAGATCATTTTACGATGCAGTATAGATTGTCACCACATATAGATAATTGGAGTCGAACGAGAATGCGCAGTGTCGTTCTACTCTGAATAGTTTGAATCGATCGATGTGTTTTTAATGTTCACTGAAAATAAAGGCCCAAATTAGATTTTCTGAATATCGGATATAGTAGATTTAACGTAACTACGTACTTTGAAGGAAGTGTTGCAGATTGATCGTGGGAGTTGGACCAAGAAACGGAGGAACGCGCGGACCGCGAACCGCCACAGTGTTGTCGACGAGAAGGATACACGAAGGCGAGAAATTCTTGTTTTTTTTTTACATCCGAACATCGAAAATCACGAGGAAAACGATGGTAGATGCACGTTCTAAAGGGTCATCGAACGAATAAACTCAATTGCCGTGGACACGTAAACCATTCGTGGATGAAGTGAAACACATGTGTCGGTCAAACTGTGTTTTCTACTATAGAGTGCCCGTCCCGTGTTTGATCCGTGAAAATCTTCCGTTTAGAAAGCCAACTTGTACGCCAGTTACAATAATTTATGAAATATCAACGTGCTTGGTTTTGAATAAGCCTATTAACGTGACGAGTTGCTTATTCGAAATGAAATAGAACTGATTGCAGAAGGCGGCAGTGCGTGGGTGGGTGGGTGTCTAGCGATTGCCACTCATGTATAGAAAATTCCTTTTGGAATTTTGCACAAAATGTTACTGTTTGATCAATGATAGTGTGCTTTTTTTATTCAGTATTATTCTGTTCAATTGATACATCATTAACTGGCACATTACCCAAACAAATGTTTTTGGACATAAGAAAAAAATATATCAACTAAATTTCAGAGTAACGCTGCTCTCACTGTCAATTTTTGACCTAATGTCAATTTGACAGTTTCAAAGGAATAAGTTCAATATGATTCTGTCTGCTTGTTGTTATCAACTTTGTTGATTCTGTAAGAAACCTACATTTACTATATTATTTTGTTACTATTGACATTATTGTTGAATTCTTTTAATGTCTTTTCATAGTGTCTAATATCTTAAGTTTTACCAAGTGTTAATTTCTTTTCTTGTAAAAGATGCTTTCCTCAAATTGTGAAACAAAGATACTTTAGCAAATACCTTCAAAATTGTCATTCATAGTTTCAAAACAAGAACCCATTTAAGGTTCTGCCTCTTTTGTTAAAGTGATATTAAGAGGCTAAAGTATGAAAGGTCAAGCGGAGAAAAATGGATATCGGTAAAGTATCAGCATGCGCGAGAAGTCAGCAGAATGTCATGCTCACGCAGGTCACGTGAGGGGCACAAGAGAAATGTGCTCACGTGATCCTTCTACATTACACTCAACCCTTACCAAGGCAAATGGTAAAAATTCAAACCCCCAATCAACACATCATTCAGAAACACGCATCGATAATAATCTACTTCCAACTCCTGGTGGACGTTTAAAATTTTTTAAAGACGGCAAGTTTATCTTGGAACTATCCCATCGTAGGGATGGAGAAAGAACTACATGGTTTCCAGTTCCAAAGAAAACCTTTTGGCCACCAGCTAGCACAACTCCAAATAGACAAGAGAGTTCCACCTCTCTTAGTGGTAAGTTCTACAAACACACAATTTGTTTTCTATAAAATTAACTCAAATCTAACATCATTATTTACATTTACAGTTTCTGATGATAATTCGTCGGTTCAGTCAAGTCCTTGGCAAAGAGATCATTGTTGGAAACAAGCAAACCCAAGACGTAGAATATCTACAGACTTTAATTTTTACTATTATAGAAGTCCGAAAAATCATTTGTGCGCACATCCTCGTCTAATCGCAAGAAAGCGTAGACGTCCATTAGATCCTACTTCTTTGTTACTCGTTCCAGAATCAGTAACAAATTATACAAAACCAATTCGCAGAGCAAATGGAACATCGACGGGAAAGGTTTTGAACCTAATTATCGACAAATTGGCCCGTCTCCTAGATCCGAATGTCGTTTCACCTCGTAAACGTATCTTGCGCGAATTAGAGAGAGTATCGTTAGAGGATCAAGCGTCGAAAAGGCGCGCAACACCACAGCCGGTTTGTACAACAACGGCTCCTACTCCGTCACCAAAACAATTATCATCATATAGTATAACAAGTATTTTGGGAGAAGATAAACCAAGTCACGAGCAAGGTTTTTTGAGGAATTTATTAAAACCAGATGATAGACAAACTGTGAAATACTCATCAAATAATTCATATCCAAGAGTACGAATGGATCCATACATTGGTACAACTAATGCACCTCTTCAGCACCCACTTTATGGTGTACCAATGTTACCTCCTGGACCATATAGAGCTCCCTTATGGATGCATTATCCATCACCCGTCCATTACCCTCCTCCTATGCCATTATACGCACCGCCACCACCTCATCCACCATCTCCTCCAGTTCATCATTACAAAGACTACAGGGAACAGACTCTTACACCTCCTTCAGGTAAATTTTTAAGAATATATTATTTGGTATTTATTAAATGTTATAAAGAAAATTCATTTTATTTCTGTCCCGTTTAGATATGCCTCTAAATCTGTCGAAGCATGCGGGTTGAATCTCAGGATCATAAAAGTTGGTGCCTTATCAATGGACAAAAACTGCGTAAACACTGCCCGTGCAACGACAATGCGATATATTAGTATTTTTTTATCCGTAAACAATAGTATCATAGTAAGTAGAAATACGCAACCGGAAAAACAAAGTCTGGATGCTATTCTTGTACATACAAAAACGAAAACTGTCGAAGTTGGCATAAATAAGTATTTTATATTAATGTTAAATTAAATCATGAGTAGTATTACACAATTTAATGTTAATTGTAATTAAAATTATGTATGTAGTACATGTAATCTTTTATCTTATATATGTGCTCATTGTTTTCTCTTTTTGATTGTCGCGGAAATACTTTATCGAAATTCATAAATGTGTTCACATTCTAATAAGATTATGAAATGTGATTCTCACTCATAATTTTTACTACTCATGATATAAATACTATAATGAAGGAAAAAAGAGCATGGTCTCATCTTACGCATCTCACTTATACATTATCTTGTTATTCTTATTAATGTTACTGTCATTATTATCATTAATAAATGATACGACTATCTATTTTAAAAGATTCATAAGAAAGACATAGAATTATGTACAGAGAGCAGATTATTATATTTAGTAGAAATATTCCTACGAATAGTAATATGATATATATATAATAAATTTAGGTTAATAGCATCCACAACAGTATACATTTATTTATATAATATTAATGAACAAAAAAAACAAAATTGCTTGGTAAAGACCGTGGGGTGTGCCTTAAAAGATTACCTAAATTGCAAAAAACTAAATTATAAACACGAATCGATTCACGAATATGTATTATTATTACTACTATTACTACTGTGTACATATAAATATAATTTTGCGTTACGTATTTCCATCAAATCGACTATTCGTCATTATTTATTGTTAGTCAAACATTACCAAACGTTTTACGCGAAAGGCAAGCTCACACAGGCTCTACAAACTAGTGAGTAATTTTAACTATTCATTTACATACAATTTTTTATTAATTGAAACAGATGAAATATGTGACTGCGCGTAAGCAATTGTATAGAAAGACTAATTTCGTAAATATATAAATATTTCACATACTACATGAGAGTTTTTTTAATTTATTGTCACATTACATGTGTGTTTCTATATTTATTCGATTTTATAAGATAAATCATTCTATTGTATAAATATATTTAAAATCCAAAGTAAATATCTATTTACTTTTAATAAAGAATAATTACCCTTCTTACACAAACATCCTATAGTAAATAATAGAAAAACATCAAGGAAATGATTTCGAATTTCGCGGGTATGCTAAAGAGTGCGCGGACAAATTTGCACTCTATCGTCCAGTTACCCCCACTCTTGCTTAAGGTAACGCAGACGCTTTCGAGACAGCGCAATCGTCGGGTCTTAGTAGTATCCGATCCGTGGCCTTATTTTGTGGTATTCGTTGACCGGGTTGTATCGTGTCTGATTACGTGTTTTCTATCAAAAATTCGTCGAAGTAAAATTCCGTAATAGAATCGGAACGAATAAATAACGCTTAGGGATCACGAACAGATATCTTAAGTGGAGTTTTTGAATGCACGCGGGTTACGAAGGAAAGCAAGTGAATCCAGAACCCCCGGTAGAGGGGAGCAGGCCATATATTGCCTGATCGTATATGTAGCCCGCTCGACAAAATGAAAATGGCGGTGTTCCTGTATGAACGGAGCAACGGCCACTGACGATGCTCGTTACGGTAACGGACACGTGAGCTAAATTCAGTGTGTAATTTTTTTTATATATCTTGTGTGCATTTACGAATATCATTCAAATGTTCTATATCTGTACGCGGAAATAACCGGAGTCGAGGTGCGAATAAGATTTAGAGAAGCTAGCGCGAAAATTTTTTCTTCGATTATTGGGACAAACAAACACGATGGAGTGACACCGCGAAGTGTTAACTCCGTGGACAAGTGGTAAGCGTCGGCTAATAGATTCGCGTAGTTGGAGGACGAGAAGCCTTCATGCCGATGCCGGCCGAATACCACGAGAACCACGGTAACCACGAGAACGCTAATTTCGCTCTCGGGGCCACACAGGACGCCAGCAACATGACGGCCAACATGTATCGAGTGGGAGGTAAAATAACCATACACATTTCGCCGGCTGATGAGGCCACGCGTCCAATTATCGAATCTCGCTCTTCATACCTTTAATTAACATTCAGAAAATTCATGTTTGCAAATGGTGTCCACGACATGGCGTTTTCCCCCCCTTTTCTGTATCTTCGTCCCTATCTTCGTTTTACCCGCGCAGCCCCTTAACTTTCCACCTTTCCATCCAATCTCCCTACCCCCCCTCTCTTTTCTGGCGTCCGTATGTACGTCTGCTTTCCTTCTGCTCTCCCTCTTTCCCCACTCTCGCCCTTCGTTCAGGTCATACTAATTTCTTGCATGATGATTCGGATGATTAGAATTCAATATTTCAGAATATCTGCTTTTACTCCTTTTTTCTATTTACTAATTTTTATTCTATTTGAAAAAATTCCTTGATGATAGATCATCAGAATGTGTTTTCATCTACGCGCCAATGGTCCAGGGAACTAGTGTAATTTCAGCAAAATTATTTTTCCGTCTTCCTCTTTTTAATGTTGATTATGCAGAAAGGATCGAATATCAAAATCCAGACTGCGTTTTGCGAACGTACACTGGACTAGAATTTAGGATGTGTACATTCTATTTTTGTTTCTTTTCTATTACTCTGTAATGGTATACTTTGTTTTTTTTTCTGATAAGCATATTCTCTCTATGCAAATTACAAGATTCTTTTCTTTCCGTTCTCTTACTTTTATGCCCGCGTTCATGTATTTTCAAACAGTATAGCATCGATATTTGTATTTCATAGAAATATAAGTAAACATTTCATAAATAAATAAATATATATATATATACATATATATATATATTAAGATTTTATTTATCAATCGCTTCTCATTTATAAATACAGTAATATTTATATAGTTAAATTAGAAATATTTATGAATTGAAATTATTTACATGTTGCATGTAAAATATAATTAAACGGTTTTCTTTACACACACACACACACACATTTTATATATACTATTATTACAACTTTTCTCTTGTAAAGAAGCATTATTAAATAGACTCCCCTTCCTTTAATTTATAGATTATGTATATTTTGAAACATCTTCCACATCTCCCTACCAGATAAGAAGGATAGAAGAATTGAATAAGGTAAGAAATGAAATTGTGGTTGTATTATGTTTCTTCTATTGTGATTGATATAAGTAAAGTTCCATTATGCAATGGTGCAGTAATTTAAATGTAACGCAGTAAATGTATCTTTGCTTTGGAAAATATATTTACAAAAGATTTTTGCTATTTTAGACAGCAAGTGGGAATGTAGAAGCAAAAGTCATGTGCTTCTTTAGGCGGAGGGATTTGCCATCTACATTAATTATGCTTGCAGATAAGCATCAGTGTAAGTAAAATTTATATTATTGTAAAAAGATATATTATAGCATAGTGCTATGTTGCATTTTAAGAAATTTGGAAATAGTTGCCTATTATATTTTGATACAAAATTAGTTTTTACTTAGAATTTTAGACCATATATACAAACACACATATATTTTTTGTGTAATTAATATCATGTTCAAATAGTTTTAGATTTGAACGTGAAATTTATAAAAACTGGTATTTTGATAAGTTTTTGTAGATGTTTAATTGATTGGATACTAATACTAATACATTGTAGATAATAATTATTAATAATAATTTAATTAATATAAGTAATAATGCATTGAAGATATGATAATAACGTTATTTATTTTACCTCGCGTCACGGTACAGATCGATAAGCAGTCGCAAATGAAGAAAATAAAAATATTTTCGTATTGATTGCGAACATTTTTACTTTCTAGAAAGTACATATTTTGATCAATATTATTAGTAAGTAGATTATGCTACATATATTAGATACTCAATTGATGATTGTTACTTTGAGAAATGATGTGATGAAAACGCATGCATAATTGATGATATTAACAGAAATGTTTACTATGTTGGTTTAAGAATATTCTTGATAGTTTCGAACGATTCGAGGCGGTGAAAGCGTGAAATTGCTCGTTATTATCACTTCCATGTTCCCGCTAAAAGAGACATGTAACAAATGAAATATCTTCTCAAAAAATGCATTTTCATTTCTATATAATGTTTCAACGAAAATCGAGAAAATATAATCATTGGAATGTGTCGCCATCGCTGTTGCGATATTCAGAATTTTCAGACACGTTACATTTCAACATATACTTTCTCGCGCGAGGAAAATAATACGATTTCAAAAATAAAAAAATAATTTGTTCGATTTCACGCGTTTTAATACATATATACGCATATATATGTGCCTCCGAAGCTTTCTCGATTTTTCCTTTGCAATAGCAAAGATAATGAGACGCGGGGATTTGGGGGTGGGAATGTATAATAAGTAAAGTTGGGGGTGGCAGAGGGGTGAAATGGGGGTTGTATCGATCTGCCGGGGGTGGGCTGGGGGTGGTACGCCTGCCAACCCACCTCTCCCTCTTTCTACCTCTCACCCAAGTCCCTCATACCACCCCTCCTTGCTTCCCGCCACCCTGAACTAAATGAATGACTGACGCAGGGGTCGGTTGGGTATGTGTTGCGTGTACTCGGACACAGACTTGTAAGAACACCGATAGACATACACGATAACCGGACACATAGACATGTACGAATAACAGGCAGAGAGAAACAGGACACACGCGCGCGCGCGCATATATCCATACATACATAATGTTCGCGCGCAAACGAATGTATATGTGTCTCGGCGAAAATGGTGGGCCCCACTAGCCATCTTCGTTTTAAGCATTTACTCCCCCGCTTCTCTTTTCCTCCCTTCTCTTCTTTTCTACAGTATGTACGTATATGTACGTGTATGTATACGTGAATATACACTTTCTCGTGTCTCTTCCTCTTTGCCCGTAGCTCTATGTCCGTCTGCCGGTATTTGCTTCGAATCGGGTTTTTTCCCCTTTTTCTCTTGTTCTCTCTAGCTCCACCATTTCTATACTCTCAAATTTCAGAAAAATATGTACGAATTTTGTCTTGAACAGATTCCGTATTGTTCTGTGTAGAACAATATGAAAATATTAAAAAGAGTATATGTTTGAGATGTCGCGCTTCTTCTAATGATCACAGAATCATTTTACTTCCAGTTTTTCTTAACAATCTTTGATATATGAAATTATTTAAATTTTTTATAATATTCGAGAATTGTGTGTAAATTCACTAAGATTTCTAATATTGTTTAGATTTCGCATTTTTTATAGTCGCAACTTTTATGATTCCAACTTAAAAACTGCTTTATAATGCAATAATTTGTAATGTTGCGTGAAGATTATATTTGAAATAATAGTAATATTTCGACACTGTATGGTTATATTATTTTTGAAAATATTATTGTAGTCTATATTAATACCATTATATGATAAGCTTTTAAATAAAGGTCTTTGATGATAATTTACTTACATGATCACAGTATAATTGTAAATAGAAACGTGAGTGGAATTGGTTGACAGAATCAAAGTTATTTTTTATATTATATATGTATTAATTGTTTAGATATTAGCCAAATGTAGCTAGATGTCATAATAGATGAAAGCCATTGGCCAATGAAGTTAAAGGCTGCCTGCATCCTTAGTTGTTAAATTTTATAGAAAAATAAATTTTGAAAGCATGTGTTAAAATTGTATTAAAGAAAAAGTATGATGAAAAACATAGTAGAGTGGGTTCTATGATACAAATTACAGTGGCAAACGCGGAGCAGCAGAGGTCAGAATCCCCTGCAAACATGCAGAATCAGAAACTGGAGAATCCAGATACTACTAAGGAAATGACTAATAAAGATGGGATCGGGCCCAAAGTGATGAACAAAGGGGGCGGGAAGGGGGGCTGGCTGAAAGCCCCACTGTCAGAGGCCCAAGAGCCTCATGGTGAGTGAACTAGTCAGTTAAAAGGTGCTCCTTACAGATGAATTTTATTAGATTTCTTCATCATTTAAGAGATTCTAAATAAAACTATTAATACGAAAATTCAATGTATCTGTTGTTAATATAAATATTACATAATTTAAAACAAATAGTAATGAAAATTGAATGTTAATCAATTCATCAGTAAGTATTACACAACATGCACCTTTTGGTTGTCTTGTTAGTCTCATATAGAAGCCAGTGATGATATAAGGCTAATGATCTAGCGGCGGGATTTATAAAATTCTTTGTAATCTTGGTGAATGGCACTAGTTTTGGCTGGATTCACTGTAAGGCCAAAGAAACAACAAATTGGGTTTAACTAAGACCTCTTCCTTCAAGTTATATGGAAAGGGGGTTTAATCATTAAGTGTGAAGCTTAATGAACCCATACATTCCATGACAGTATACAGTTACAATCGTTTCATCATTCTTTCTATTTATTCGTATAATCATCTACATTTTTTATTAATCTTTTTATATGTCATTGCAATAGCAATCTTATTCTAATACATAAATCCTAAATTCATTCTCATTAAAACAATCCTAATAATTCTACTACCTAGACGAAAATCCCGCTGCACAAAATGATAATTCTTTAGTAATCTGAGGCTTCTTCGAATAATTTACATTTCTTTGGAAGCTAATTCCATTTCTGTTACGATATATAATACATCAATCAATGTTGCTTTTTCTTCTTTTGTTGCCCGCTCTCGCTAATATTTTAGTTCACTGTCATAAGTTTTGATTGATTCTGCCACATTCCTACGTTTCATTTACATTTTATTTATTTATGTTACGAAAGAAAAAGAATAATACTGATAAAAGGCCAAATTTGCATGAATAAATTTATGGATAATTCCATTTTTCATGAAAAAAAATTTAAATAATGCAAAAGATTAATATTTTTTGGAACATTTAATTAAAGATACTAGTAATCTTGCTTTAAATGTTGAATTTTTATTGGTATTATATTATATAAAAAACAATAAAATTACTTGGTCATTTTTTAATATATTACTTATATAGCCTTCATTAATCCTTTTATTTTTGAGTAAAATATTTTGTTATTTAAGCTTTTTTAGACTATTTATTTATACATTTGAGATAGTAAAATATAATTTTAATCCTTTTCATACGCAGGGATGGAAGAAAATGTAGTTGGTGCTGGAGGAGTTACAGAATTAAGTTCTAAACAACGTCATCAAATGAAGCACAGAGAACTGTTTCTATCGCGTCAGGTGGAAACAATGCCTGCAACTCATATAAGAGGCAAATGTTGTGTAACCTTATTAAATGAAACAGAATCTTTACTAAGCTATTTAAACAAAGAGGACTCTTTCTTCTATTGCTTAGTATTTGATCCTGCTCAACGTACTTTGCTTGCTGACAAAGGTATTCATTGATATTAAAAATTTTCAGATACTATGATCATATTTATTCTAACTTTCTGTTATATATTTAAACTTTAATCAATGTAAAACATTACAGGTGAAATTAGAGTAGGTAGTAGATATCAAGCTGATGGAATAGCACCAGCTCCGCTGACACCTGCTGAAAGAGAGTCAGATCCTCGTAGGTTGCAAGATTTAGAAACGTTGGTTTGGACGCCACGACATTCATTAACAGACCGTCAAATTGATCAATTCCTTGTTGTCAGTAGATCTGTAGGCACATTTGCAAGAGCTTTAGACTGTTCATCTTCAGTTAAACAACCATCATTACACATGTCTGCAGCAGCTGCATCTAGAGACATTACTCTTGTAAATATCATTATCATTGTTACTGTTGTATAACTATATAACTAACTACGAAGAAAAAACATACCTTACACCAGTTTATATTTGTAGTTCCATGCAATGGATACTTTACATCGGCACAATTATGATATTGCAAAAGCTATGTCATCTTTAGTACCCAGCACTGGTCCAGTATTATGCAGAGATGAAATGGAAGAGTGGAGTGCATCTGAAGCAAATCTTTTTGAAGAAGCCCTTGATAAGTATGGAAAGGATTTTTCTGATATACGCCAAGACTTTGTAAGTACGCAAGATATTTGAAATCTCAAAGTTTATTACTTTATGATATGTTGTTTTAATAAATACTCGTATGTTTTAGTTACCATGGAAAACATTAAAGAATGTTATCGAATATTATTATATGTGGAAGACAACCGATAGATACGTACAACAAAAAAGGGTGAAAGCTGTAGAAGCTGAAAGTAAATTAAAACAGGTTTATATACCAAACTACAATAAAACAACTCCACCTACAACTGCCCCTTCTGCAGCAACAATTGTACCTCTTGGTAATAGTAATAGTAACAGTAATGGAAAACCAACGAATGTTCTCAACGGTAATAGTAATGGTAATATGACAACTGATAATAGCGGAATATTGATGGTTGGAGTTAGTGGAAAACCATGTGAAAGTTGTCAAGTAATGCAAAGTCCACAGTGGTATGCTTGGGGTCCATCACACATGCAATGTCGTCTTTGTCAGTCTTGTTGGACATATTGGAAGAAATATGGCGGTTTAAAGGTATATTTCAATGAATATACGTATATGAGTAATGATGATCATATAATGCACATTTTTTTTTCCTTTTTTCTTCCCCCTCTCTCCAAAAAAAAAAACTTAAAATTTAGGTTCCATCGCGTATGGATGATGTTGATTTGGAAAGAAAAAGAGGTGGTACTGGTTCAGATGAAGAAAGTAAAGGAATAAGCGGTGCTCATAGACCTCATCGATGTAGCATTCCTTCTTGTGGTAAAGAGTTCAAGCTCAAAGCACATCTAAGTCGTCATTACGCGAGTGCTCATGGTGTTGATCTACGTGGAAGTGGAGCAAGTGGAGGTGGTGGTGGTGGATCTCCCAGACCTGTGATGAAAACTCGATCAGCGTTTTATTTACGTACTTCAGCATTGGCGCGAGCTGCACGACGATTATGTGCAGCACAATTACGCACACGCCATGCAGCGCGAGCACCTCATCAACCTATAAATGCAGCACCATTGAGACACCTTTGCGCCTCTCCTCAATTAACATCAAAAAGCCCTGCGGAGTTACGTATTTTAGCACGTGCTGTACGACCTCGACCTCGTCCTCGTGTAACCGATATAGCAACGCGTTTAGGTGATCATCCTGCTCCACGACAACCTGGAGATTGGGATTGGTTAGCCCTTACAGCACCAGCACAACGAAAACAACCAGATCGGGTTTCTTTCCCTAGACCACCAAAAGCACCAGGTGCATAAGCTTTTATTGAATAAAATGTTTTTCTTATTACTAATACAATGCATTTAATATTTTATGTATTATAATATCATGAGTTTTATTGTTATAGATGGAAGCCTTTTGTATGAAAGGGTACCAAATAAATCCGAAGTAGATAGACTGACGGTAACTCCACCTCAACCGCAACCTAGTATGCAAGCTCAACAAACGATAATGAAACGCCCGAGACCTCCATTCGATGAAATCAACGGGTCAGATGGTAAGTTTTAGATTCATGTTCATTATACATGTATATTATGTAATTTTAGATCCTTGTATTGAATGTAATTTTTGTTTACTGGCTTCTACTCTGATGTGGATTGGGATGAAGGTAAAATAATTGAGTGCCTAAGAGCTTTAAATATTCAACCAATAAAACAAATAATCAAAATTATTAAATTGAACAGTTTAACATTTGTTCCAAAGGAATACACATCATCGGTTTAATAGTTTTATATTATTTCAATATTTCATGCATTTTAGAGATTAAATATTATATAAATATAAATACTTTTAATAGGTATTGCCCTAAGTGCAGGGCTCCCTGGTGGACCACCTGCAAAAAGGGCCCATCATTCTCAGCAGCTCCATCCAAAACATAGTTTGGAACACACAGCACCTGCTGTTCTTCCCCTAGCACCACCTCTGAATGGAAGAGCTGCTCATCCTCATACTCTGCCACATGGTCCACCACTATCTAGAAGTAATGCGCGTAAACAAGTGATTTCGTGGATGGATGCACCTGACGACGTCTACTTTCGCGCTACAGATCAGACAAAGTGAGTATTGTTGCATGTTTTATAATATAATATTTCATTATACGCGTTTACTACTAACAAGAAAAGAAAGAAAAAATATTTAGATTTGTATCGTTATAAATTCGCAGAAGGCTTAGAAGAACTCTTTCATCGGCTGATCTTCGAAGAGCAGCGCGCAAACCTTGGCGTAGATTACAAGCTCCTTTACATCCTCCTCATCCGCAGAGAGCAGTACGTGGAGATGACATGGTGGTCATCCTCGACTGAATCAGTAATACAATCAAGCAGGTGAACTGATAAGTCTGATCAGTTTGCCGCTAAAGGAACCATGCTGTTGTTGTAATTTTAATGCCAGAGTCAGCACAGTGAAGATAACCCAGCTCTATGTATTGTCATTGGCAACTCTGATGTTGAGCAAGGACTAATCGCTGTTTGGAATTTTTTAAATCGATAATTTTCGAGACAGCAAATCGCCGAAACTGAAGGCCTCGCTTAACGGAATTTGCATGTTACACTGACATCGCTGAAACATACTTCACATGTATGGACGAAAGGCAACAACTCTGGAACGAACTTTTATCGAATCTTAAGGGGAAAAAATGAAAATAAGAAATCGAGTCAGTCGGAGAAAACATTTTCTATTCGTATTAATTAGTTATTGTTGTTATTAATAATTATTATTAATAATTGAATGTACATATACGTCATACTACACACACACATAACCAGACAACAAAAGTGTCCAATGAGTGTTGGGCACGAGTTATTGGTTAAATTGGCTCCATACCACGCGCATTAGCTCATTAAAAATATTACGACCATGCGCGTAACAGAGACAAGTATGGAAGGACAGGAGAGAAAGAGAGGGAGAGAAAGCAAAAGAAAGAAAGGATAAGAACGTACGTGAGAAAGAAGAAAGAATGCTCATTGTGAATATTTTTATTAAATTTTCAAGTTTAATGACTTAAGTCGCTAAAATTAATAAATAAACATAAGCATAAGTGGAAGAATATACTAGTCCTTTTTCCATTCTATCCAGTTTCCTGTTATAGTTATATAAAATATGCATAATAAAAAATGTTTATATATTTATATACACACATATACATATATATGTATATGCATATGTATATATATATATATATATATATTAATGCTATTCTTTATAGAACATTCTTTTTAATATTTATATTTAATACATTTATTCCGTTGGTAGTCAAATAATTTTCGGTGCTTGTATAAATTAACATTTTATTTTTATGCTGTCAAACATACATATCTTTCCTCTTTTTCTTTTATTTTTAAAGTATGGATATTGCTGTAGTAATTAATATTGAATATTTTTACTTATATGATATGAATAAGATATAAATATTGTCGAACGAGAGAGAAATATTTTTTAATTCAAGAAATTTCATCTTGTATTTTCTTAACCTTTTATATGTATATACATATATTGTGATATAATTCAAAATGCCTGTATAATTTATATTATCATCATAATAACTTTTATCAGGTTTTATCAACATTTGTTGGTAAAAATTCACGTTTTCCTATTGATTGTAAATAATGAGTTAAAATTGGAATGATAATTGAAACTGGTAAAAAGTAATGCGTTGTTTATTTCATCTTTTTTATATTTGGAAGTAAATTGCTTTATGAATTTTTAACTAATTTTTTAAACAAAAAATGATAAATATTCTTAACTAATTGTTGACATTTTATTGAAATATTCAATAAGATGAACCAACCTTTTTAACAATAAGAAGCGTTCTCTAGTGTATATGTATTCTATGTTTTTTCGACACGTATGTAAGGTACTGTTGTATATATGTATGACATGCATACTTAGTTTATTATTACATAATGTAATATCAATATTTTTCTATTAAAGACTTGATCCCAAGTTGTAAATAAATATGTATCAAGTTTTAATGTCTTAATACATGATATTGTCCGAAGGAACAAAAACTTGAGGATTTTCGTGCGTAATTTTATTGACGAACACCTTCGCAGTTAAGAAGCTATTTTTGAGTTGGGTATTTAGTACTTAGAACGATTTCTCTTGATAATTGTAACAGTACTTTTAATTTCTCATATTTACCGCGGTCTCAATAGCCGAGAGTGTCATAAATAAAACAAATAATCATAAATGTGGTTACTTCCGAAGAGTAATTTATCTAATTGTAGCAATTCCACTGATCGAAGGACACTCCGAAGAATTTCCGTGACCCTTACCTAAGTGAATTATTAAATACGAAGCCTTACGTTTTTCCCGCCCAGGATCTTCGGCACTTCGAGCGCACGGAAGAACAATGAGCGAACCTGCTGATTGGCTATTTTCTTGCATTCGATAAGAACCAATCGGCATGTATATTCCGTTTTGGGCCTTATTGGACGCTCAGTCAAAATTAGTAAGGAGGTTAGTTTCGTTTTTAAATCGTCTTATCGTCAACTTCTCTGAGCAGTCATAGTCATGGAATAAAGATTGTTTTACTCTCTTAGCATTTGGAGAGTACAATCCCAGTAGAGTTTTACATTTTGAATCGAATTAAGCTCTCAGCAATCTGAGGCTTAAATATTGTTTAAGCACACATAACGATCATTTGTAAATCTTATTTCAACAATAGTCAGAGACAATTCGAAATCTTCTCATCGTTTGGAGAACAACACTCCTTAGTGTCGTTGGCATTTCTTCTTTCGTTCATTCACTACTCTCACTTGTAAATAAGTTACCCAAGATTAATTCGGCCGGTAACAAGTGCAGTGCTGTGTCATCGTCATCGGACACGCGTACGCATAGACATGGAGAATATAGCAGGAAATGAGGTTAGTTTTGTTTTCATTTCAAGGAAAATTATGTTAGTTATATTTACTATACTATAATTTAGTTATTACAATTACTATAATTTTGATTTATATTTGAATTAAAATTTTGCATAAATTTGTATTATGCTTCGTTGCGTATAAAGTACGCTTATAAACTGTAGTTTATTTATCTTAGTAATTTTCAATTATACACTTTATATCAGACTCAACAAATAGCTCATCAAATGTCATCTTTAATGAATATGCCTCCAAATAACCATGGAGTGCCAGGAATAGATCCTCCAAAAACATTACCTAGTTTATTAAGTCTGAAAGTAAGTCCGCCAAGTGAATTACAAAATCAGACTTCATCGGATGATAATGGTCGAGATGCAGATAGTGATTCCATGAAATTACCAGCAGCTTTAGAACAAGCTTTAGCTTTTAAAACTGAAAGAGCTAAAGAAGTGGGAGCAGATCCAAATGATATAGTTTCATTAGGAAAGTCACCAAATCATGAAACTATAGGAGAAGATATATCTCAGTTAGATGATGTTATACTTGAACCTGAAACAACAACAGAGAAAATAGATGTGAAGACCAATAAGACCAAAAAGAAGAAAAAGAAAAAGAGGAAGAAACACAATGGAAAGGAGGTAGAAAATAAAAAGGACAATGCAGAAAATGCAAAACCAAGAGAAGATTTGCCAGAAATTGAGTACATTCAAGAAATTCCAACTGTTAATGACTTAGAACCAATGTATCGTCAATTTGCCAGAATATTTGAGGCATTCAAACTAACTGAACCTGAACCAAAATCTACAGAGACAGAAAAGGGAGAACCAATAGGACAGTATCCACCAGTAACAACATTACAAACAACAGGTACTGTACCAAGTAAAGTACCACCATTGGATGATTTTGATGATGATGCAAATCAACAACAACAACAACAAGGAACTGGAGAGAATGGAGCTCCACGATTATCCAAGAGGAAACTGAAGAGGCTAACACGTTTGAGTGTTGCAGAATTAAAACAACTTGTAGGACGACCAGATGTTGTAGAAATGCATGATGTTACTGCAAGGGACCCAAAACTTCTTGTACAACTAAAAGCCCACCGTAACACAGTGCCTGTACCCAGACACTGGTGTTTCAAAAGGAAATATTTACAAGGGAAACGTGGTATAGAAAAGCCTCCTTTTGACTTACCAGATTTCATAAAACGCACAGGTATTACAGAAATGAGGGCAAGTCTTCAAGAAAGAGATGATACACGTACATTAAAAGCTAAAATGCGAGAAAGAGCAAGACCTAAGCTTGGCAAAATAGACATTGATTATCAGAAATTACATGATGCATTCTTTAAATGGCAAACTAAACCTCGTATGACTATTCATGGTGATTTATATTACGAGGGTAAAGAATTCGAAACTCGATTAAAGGAAAAGAAACCTGGAGAACTGTCTGATGAATTGCGTACTGCCCTTGGCATGCCAGTAGGGCCTAATTGTCATAAAGTACCACCTCCATGGTTAATCGCTATGCAGCGGTATGGACCACCACCAAGTTATCCCAACTTAAAGATACCTGGTTTAAATGCACCAATTCCGGAAGGATGTGCATTTGGTTATCATGCTGGTGGTTGGGGAAAGCCTCCTGTAGATGAAACAGGTAGACCTTTGTATGGAGATGTATTTGGTATATCTCGTACACCAGGTGGAGATAATATGGATGAAGAAATAGATAGAGGTATGTGGGGTGAACCTGAATCAGAATCTTCCGGAGATGAAGATGAAGACGAAGATGCAGAGGAAGGTGGAGAAGGTGAAGGAGAAGGAAAAGATGGAGATGGAGATGCAAGTGGTTTAGTTACACCCGGTGCAGAAGGATTAATAACTCCTAGTGGAATAACATCAATTCCAGCGGGATTGGAAACTCCAGAAACAATAGAATTGAGGAAAAAGAAAATTGAAAGCGAAATGGAAGGAGGTGATACTCCTGCTTTGTACACAGTTTTGCAAGAAAGACGAACAGAAGGTCTTGGAGCTAGCATGATGGGTAGTACGCATGTATATGATATGACTGGTGCAGCAGGAGGTCAAGCACCACCGTCTGTAATTGCCGCACGACGTGGAGTAAGTGGAACAACATCAGATGGAAGAACAGAGAAAGATGGAGCTGTTGAATTAGCATTAGACCCAAGCGAATTAGATTTAGACTCTGAAGCAATGGCATCACGGTACGAAGAAACAATGAGGTCGCGACAAGCTCATTTAAGGAGAGAAGATTTATCAGACATGCTTCAAGATCATGTACAACGGCAAAAAGTAAGTATATTATTGGATATTGATAAATTGATAAATTGAATATTTATTAAATTAATTTTGCTTATCTCTCTCTTTACAGAGTAAACGCAAACGGCAACAAAGTCAAGATTCGAAAGCCTCCAAGAAATACAAAGAATTCAAATTTTAAGCATAATTAATTAAATGACATTATATAAAAACAAAAATTACTTATTTAAAAAATATAGGTATTAAATATAGCGTCAGGACGTCTTGAATAATTGATTATTACCCTTAAATCATTATACATGATTTAGTATTATTGCTACTAGAGTATCCAATTTTATATATTTATATTTCAATTATCTTCTTACAGGATGAAATTTTTAAGTAGAACATATTAGAAATATATTAATTTCTTCCAAAAGAAAAACAAAATATATCAATTTTTATTATATCAAATAAAAACAATTACATTTGCTTGATCACTTTATTATAAATAAATCGTTGATTTTATATACATATTTTATATTTTTTATACAATATGATCTTTTTTTAAATTAATATAAAATTTATGTTTATCTGGAGAGAACGTTATTAAAGGATATGAAAGATAATGTAATAATACTATAAGGCAAGGAAGAAAAATTGCAATTGTGAACCTACTTATAGCGCTACCAATATCTAGCCAACTTCCTTGAGGAGTAACGTAATACATGAGTGGTAAAGATAAGCAGTCTCCCAATAAAAGCACTCCTAGAAAAATACTTGAAGATCCAAGTGTGTGACTTGTACATCCAATTAACATTAAAGGAATGCTTAGCTTTAAAAGTATTAACAGGAACATTGTAAAGGGAGAGAAAACTGTCACGAAATGACGAGTCCAAGACGGATCAAACGAACTGATACTCGCCATATTACCTGTTCCAAAGAAACACAGCAATGTATATAGCATCTATCATAAATTGTTCAGGATAAGTATTGAGAACAATTTAATAATTCAATTTGAATTTAAATCTTATATTAACAAAGGATACAAAGATTGCTGCTTTAAGCAACTCTTCTATTGTCAAAGGATTTTTAGTACTTTGATAAACTTGAATAGAAGACACATTAAATTGTGACCAACAGGATAGATGTAATGCAAGAATTATAAAAAAGAAAGGTTCATAAGATGCAGATAATAAGACAAGTGGACAGAAAAGTCCCAACACGATTCCTTGCATCCTTTCTTTTAATTGCATAGGATAAGTAAAAATATATAATGGTGTCGTTAATAAAATCGTCCATGATATCCAACTTCGGCCATCTATACATTCTAAGTATATTAGTCCTGTGACTATCAGTCGAAAAATTTCGACTGCTTTTCTAGACCTTGAATGCATTTTTAATGCAACTATTAAAGTTACAACACATATACTAAGAATTCTGAAAACAATTTTAATTAAAGATTTAATTAATTAATTAAAAATATTTAATAAATGAAACATTACGACTTAATGTCAATTTGAACTTACATGATGTAAACTCGAGGGTATGGTTCTACAACAGGTAATAGTGGAAAAATAGCTAGAGATAAAGCTGTCCAAAAAAATAGACTCTGAGCATTTTTTAACACTATCTTCTGAACAAGAGTAATAAATAACATTCCTATACTAAGAGCAAATCTATATGTTAAGCCAATGAACATTATTGTTAATAAAAAAATTATTCCTGTAATTATCGTCCAATAATATTTGCTTTTATAGACTTTTAATTTTACTGTGTATATAATTATACTTCGAGTAGCTAGCCAGAAAGAAATCATAGTTAAACACGCATAACAGGGTAATCTCCAATTATTACAACCTGAAACTATTTTACTTAAAATTAGAACCAATAGTTTTTTAAATAATTATATTATATATAAAATATCATACCTTTATGCATGATAAGTATCATAGTTACTAGAACTATAAATACACAATTTGTTATTAATAAAATAAAAGGATTAAGACGGGGCCGAATAACACCAGTTATTTTAAAGAATAACAGTATTATCCATCCTAGCCATATTATAGACAAATATAATAAAAATCTTGTTCTTTGATATTGTCGAAAATATAACAAAGACTTTTTAGCTAGTTTAATTGTATTAACAATTTCTTTCAATTTCTCATTTGGATCTTCTTTTTCAGAATCTTTATCGAAAGTAGAAATTTTATTGTCTAATTCTATCTCTCGCCAATCAGGTAATCCATTATTTTCACAATTCATTTTATGATTTGCTTTTACTTGGTAAGTTAACTGTTTCAAATTATTTAACAGCGCATGATTTATGTATTTAAGATTATTGTTACTTAAATACTGCCATGGTAAAACACCCTGAAAAATTATATAAATATCAAAAAGAATAACAAATAATAAAATTTATATTATTATTATACTTCGTTGTTAATCGGAATTGGAGCACCAATCAAGGACGAAATCAGTGGTGTGATATCAACTTGTTCTACATTTTGACGAAAATTAAATGCATTAATTCCTGCACCCCAAACAATTAATGGTGTTTCTGTTTCATCTGTAGAGCCACTTCCATGTGATCCCCAATCAGTCATTCCATGATCAGATGTAAAAATATATGCAGTACTATTATCTCCAAAAAAATTTTCTGTCATTTGTACAACCTCTTCTATTTTCCAATCAACATAATTCATGTTATCAACATATTTTCTACATTCAAATGTAATTTAGAGCTAATGAAATTATAATCTTATTAAAAATATCATTCTGCTTTTGTATAAAAAATGTAAGTTAGCAAATTTTGTATACCTAGAATGAGGTTTTGCTGTATGTCCTGTGGTATCACAGCCAAGAAGATGAAGGAATAGGACAACACGTTCAGCATTTTTAACTTTGTGGGCATCTTCTCTAAGCCAATCAATGTATTTGTCAAACACCCAAGAGTCTAAACGCCAAATTTGACCATGCATTATATCAAAATTTTGCCACTCAGGAGGATAACTGTCGCCATGTACATTTTCTCTTGCACCTAATTTCACAAAGATCAATCTGATTCTTTTTACATACATCATATTCTATTTCAAATATTTATGTATGTTGTGATACCCTTTGTGAATATAGGTATAATGTCAGGACTCCCCCATGCCCATGAGAGATAACTCTGATTAAAAACAGAATCAAAGTCAACAGGATTTTCTTTCCATCCTTTAAATATAGCACTAGGATCTTCATATAATCCTGCACAAATTGCAACAATGCCCGGTCTAGATTCTGTTGGCATTCTTGTATGAGATATACCCCAAGTACCTGTATCTGTCATTATGTGTCTATGAACAGAATTACATTATTGCATGTATATATACATATAATTTGTAATTTAAAACAAACCTTTATCTAAGAAATAATTTTTAATTACTTGAGAAATTTTGGTGGTGCTTCAATGAAGGTTCTGAATCTTAAACCATCTGCTACAAATAAGACCAATCTTTTCGCTGGTGCATTTTTTAAAATTGGTACATTTGGTAGTTCTTGAATAATGGGAGAATGAAAGTTTACATCAAGAACACCCCATAATAATATTAAATGTATTGCCAAACCCCATATTATAAATGAATAATTGTTATTAACTATATTGAACTTTTTATTATACATCTTTTCAATCAATAATTACGATTTCAATAAAAATAAGTTTTTCAAGTGTTCACTTCTTTCGATAATCACTTAATCTATAAAATCAACGATTTTAAACGTATGATTTTAATTATGTAATTAATATTGACTTCCTATTACTTCATCCACTTTACTATTAACGATATTTTATGTTATCTTTATAATTTTCTATTCTTTTTATTTCCAAACTTCTGAATATAATGATATATTGTAAAATTATCACATAACCACACTTAACAGAAAGATTCTATACATGAAGTTGATTTCATAGATAAATATCTGTATTTGATATCAAAACATGTTTAACAGATAACTTTTCGCTCAATATAAATACTCATAAACAAAAAATTATTCATAACATTAAAAATGTATTGATCGGTTTTTTTAACCTTTAAATATTACTCAAAAGTGATTCACGTACGCATGCATATAGCATACTTCTATCACCAACAATGTACAGTATAGATGTGATATTCAATGTTTTTTCGTGTCTCATGTTTTGGAGGTCACTTGATCCCCATATCATTTCTGTGTCGCATGCGAGGTTATTGATTCAATATAATAGTG
Source organism: Bombus fervidus (assembly GCF_041682495.2). Classification (NCBI taxonomy): domain Eukaryota; kingdom Metazoa; phylum Arthropoda; class Insecta; order Hymenoptera; family Apidae; genus Bombus; species Bombus fervidus. The sequence continues at coordinate 12,257,282 of NC_091527.1, read as the reverse complement.
GTTTGAATAAAATCAAAGTTTTTGTATGAAATTAAAGTAAGATCAAGAAGGAAATGAGAATGCTTAAGCTTATAGACCTGGTCATTCCCGAGCTAGTGCTGCACCATGCGGTCAAGTGCTGAGGTCAAGTAAAGTTAGCATATATAAGAACCTATAAAATTTAGGATCTGCTCTGTTTGATTGCATAAAATCATGTAGAGACTATACTATGATTATGACTAACAATAAATATATGATGAAAGTAAAAAGTTAAGTGTAAATAAATGTAAAAAAAAAAACTCTATACAAAGCAATATATATCATAACACACACACACACACACAACATTTTTTAATAGCGAACATTACAAAAAATGGAGTTATTACTTTATTGTGTAAGAAAATACTAAAAGCGAATTCAAGATAGTCACATTTACAACACGTTCTGTAGATTCGGAAATGCCGAACTTACGTGTTTATGAGTTATATCGATAAAACAGTAAGATGTCGATAGCGCGACGTTACAAATGTCACATTTATTCTGTACCTCGTCGGTGATATAATCACTCACGAGTTATCTATGATAATTCCTATGTTCCCGTAGGAAATCACAAAGGGCATAAAAAACACTAATTTTTTGGCAGGTCAATATTTCATAACGTGGGACACAAAATTCCATTTAATGTCACATCTATTCTGTCTTTCGTCAATGCTATCATGACACCACTATGGCTGTCTGCTATACTCTGAAATAATTTCAGAGGTGAGGTAATCATTTTGAATACAATGTGAGATTCATCTCACTTGCCATGACATCGTGACATTATTATACATTACGTTCTCACTATTTATTCAACTAATATGTATATAACATATAATAATTACGATAAATATATTTATTGGAAAATCATCTATACTTGTGACACGTTTTAAGCATGTTTCAATGTTTATTCATACATATGATTTCTAGGTTTTAATTAAATACAAACTGTGATTTTCTAATTGAAGTTGTACGAATAAAAAGGGTTGCAAACATGGTAGTGGGTGTTTTTCCAGCTCTCAAATTGGGAGTTTTATTTGTTAAACAAATTAGTAAGCCCTTGGCCAAGTTTCTTGTTAATCAAGCAAAAAATCATCCTGTCTTTAGGACATATTTTATTATACCACCTGCACAATGTAAGTACAATAAATCTTTCTAAATAACAATATTTAAAAAATTATATAATTTGATTGTGATGTAATTAATATTGATGTCATCATTAATAATAATTATAGACACTTATTATAACCACATATAATTATGTTACATATTTTTTCAATTTAATTACAGTTTATCATTGGGCAGAGGTAAAAGCTAAAATGTATATAATGAATCTTGGTAAGCCTACAAAAGTTGCAAAGTTGAATGAAACTATGGCTATAGAATTAGGAGCTAATTTGATGGGTGAGGTTATTATCTTTAGTGTTGCTGGTGGTTGTTTAATATTAGAATATAATCGCCAAGTAGCAAAAGAAGCAAAAAAAGAGGAAGCACGGCTTCAACAATTACAAACATTTACGGATGAGATTAGGAATTTGAATCAAGTGACATCTCAACAAGAAAGTCAGATTCAATATTTGCATGAAGCTATTCAGGAATTAGCAAAGCATACAAAGTATGAAATGATTGCAAAGCCAAGAGTAAAAGAAACAAATTTACAAATGCAACAATTAAATGTTGATGAAAGCCAAAATGGTGTGAAATCAAAAAATGAGAAACCATCAATAATTGAACGTGCTATATTATATTATGAAAATAACGTAAAACCAGAAAAATTCAGTTAACTGAAATTTTACTTTAAATTTTATTAATGATTGTGATAGAATAGGTACAACATAAATAATATTAAATGAAACAAATGAATTCATAATATTATAGTGTATATAAGAAATATTTCCCACAATATATACTTGATTTAATATACGACTTTATATATAATTAAAATCACATACAACACAATTCTACATTGGTATTTTGTACATCATTATGGAGAATATTCAGTATTTTCTATTTATGCTTATACATGTATAGTTTATTCTTTTCTTTATCAGTAATAATTTTCAAAAACACACATACAGTTTCAGAAAAACAAAAGCGGTTTACATCTATAAAAGTGTTTCAAGTTTCACTATTTTAAATAGCGAGGTAATTAATCTATTTACATTCAATTAAATTGTATTATATGAAAAATAGAATAATAATACCAATGATAAAAACGAAATACATCTTAGCATATATATTTGTTAATTGTTCATAAAAGTTAATTCATTTATTACTTTATGCTTATCCCTTCTTTCAACATTTTCTGTAATGTGTGAATTCTTGTCTCCAAATTTTCAAACTCGACTTCTATGGTAAAAAATTTTGGGGTTGGTTATACAGTATGTCCTGTTTAACTGGAAATATACAAATATCTGGAAATATACGAATAATACGAAAAAATGTGTCACACAAAAGATGACCTTGAAAAGTAAAGGTGATATTAAAATATTTAAATGAATATCTCTGTTTTACATTACATACTCTGGTAGCTGACATTCAGATGTTTTCAAAATACTACAAACTCTTATCTTTTGTACCAACCACTATTGAGATATCAAGTTTAAAATTCGAAATTTTAAAATTTATCCTGCAGGCATTGGCGTTACCTGATACACACTACAGGGATATATAAAGATATTTTTTATAATGCTACTATTAGTATGGCATTGCCGAAACACAAGGCTGCAGTTTTTTCAATGACTGCAAAGCAGTCAACTGAGAGCAGTCACACTTGGATAATATCCTATATTGCTCTGTCGAATTTGAAAATTTATATCTCGTTAGCGGATAGTGCAATAGACACAAGTTCGTAGTGTTTTTAAAACGTCTGAATGTTATTTACAAGAATATGTTACAAAAAATGGAGGCGTCTATTTAAAAATTTTAATGTCAGCTTTACAGGATGTTTCAAGGTTATTGTGAGGTCAAATAAATAACAAAAAGCACAGTATGCTCCCCTTGATACAACTTTTGTCTGAAATATTTGTTCATATTTTTCCAGATATCCGAACGTTTCCAGTTAAACAGGACCGTATATGAACTTTATAATTAAGCGTAGATCAAATACTAACTTGAATTCTTTGTTTTATTATTATATACTTTCGAATTTCGGCAAGGAGATCGTTGAATTCTAATCGATTCTAATGAACTCCCTGTAGTTATCAATTAAATTATATTAATATATTATATATTAATAATCGTTTTAGGAAAATTATACAAATAAAATTTTTGACATTAATTGATAGCTTTGATTTACACCTGGTGATAAACTAGAAGTTTTATTACGACTTGAAATCGAAGATGACCGACTTCTGCTTCGTCTAAGCGTAGAAGATGTACGGTTATGACATTTTAATGCTGGACTACCATCTCCTGGTTTTCTATTAGCAGATGCAGTAAGTTGCTGTACTTTCAATAACAAAGCTGCATTTTCGGCTTTAAGTTTTTGAATTTGCATTTGAAAAGACGCACGTTCCTTAACAACATTATTCTCTAACGATTTAATTGATTCCAATAAATGTTTTAAACCTTTTCCTGAATAATAAAATATATTTAGAAATTTTATCTACGAAACATCCAAGTATTTATTTCTACCTCCATTTTTAAGCCTATGATTTTCTTGTATAAGCTTTTGATTCGCAATTGTCAGTTGCTCAACACGTTTCTGAAAATCTCTATTTATTCGTGTAGATTGTAATCTTTCAAGTTCAGTTTGTAATTTTCTAATGGTAGCTTGTAATATCATAGGATTGGGTAAACCACAATATTCCAAAGATAATGGATAATGGATTCTTAACAGAGTGATATATGTTTAATGTGTTTTAATGAAATGTAGTAAATTTACGAAATATACTTACCTATCAAATTCTACCGTGTATGTTAATATAAGATATCGACGATTATTTGTCGCATTACTCAAACTTGAACACGAACTGCGTTCAAGTTTACGGGCACGTAACAATTGTAAATCTTCGAATGTCAACAGATCCAGAGTAATAGATTCGCTTGTCTGTAATTAAATTCTTTCTATTTTATTTAATTAATTGGATAATTTAAATGCAAATGTTACTTTTAACAATCCAGATTGCAGCATAGCCACAAATACATCAAAATGTTTGTAATTTCCCGTTTTCTGCGTCAAATTTTCAATGTCTTAAAAATTGAGAAACACATAATTAGAAATAAAAAGCAAATCAGGTAATATTAAAGTTCTAGTACATACAAAAAGAAATTTCAGATTTCTTAATATAACCTTAAAATAACATATTAAATAAGATAAAAAAATGATAAAGAACAAACATGCAGCATCGTAAAAAGACTGCCAATTCTCGGCGGTATATTTATCGGTAATAGTAAGCTCCAAATTACGCTGACATCCCTTAAACGCAGTAACTTTGATCTTTACAATGTATTCTTTGCCACTTTTAAAAGTATAACTTGTCACCAGAGATGGATCAACTTTGTTCATACTTAGCGACAGACATTAACGTATCATCAGATATCTGATATAAAAAATTGTCGAATAAACTGGCAAAAATAGTTGTATTGAAATATAATTAAAAAAAAAAAAATTGTATCAGTGGTTTGTGTTGAAATTTTACACTGATTTATACGCGAGTAATATGAGTTCAATATTAAGTACGTAATCGTCGCGAAGTAGCAGCGCGGTTGAAGATATAGTTGATGCGTAGCTGTCAGTGTGATGATAAGGTTCTGAGTCAAAGAATGAATTTGATTTATATCAGAGTTAAATAATTGAATCGAAAATATGTGGTCCTTCTTTTCAAGAGACCCCACCAAAGATTTTTCATATGAGATCGGTGAACCGGTTTCTAATTTAGATGATAGGAGCATCTGGACACTGCACAGGGCTAAGAAAAAGGTACCATAACCTGATGCGGTAAAAATTTTTAGAAAATATTTCTCATTTTTAGGTATTCACTCAAATTTTATATTGTCTGTTTGAAAATTGTATTCTTATTATCTGAAATATCTTTTTGCAGGGTTCTACAGGAGGTGAAGATGTTTCAGTGTTCGTATTTGAATGTAAGACAGGCAATGAACATCTTTTGAATATAGCTCGTTCAGCGGTTAAAAGATTAAAAACCCTTAGACATCCAAGTATACTTGCATATCTTGATAGTTTTGAGGTATGAAGATTTTATATTATAAAACATTGCATTAGTAATATGAATGTACAGTAATATAATTTGTCTTATAATTTCAGACTAATAAAGTAATTTATTTAGCAACTGAACGTGTAGAAACTTTATATAGTCGACTGATAAGGAAATCTGATGGTGATGATGAATCTAAAAGGGAACTATATTTTTCTTGGGGAATATTCCAAATTACTGTGCGTATAAAAAGTAAATATAATAATATGTCATTTCACAATATATCATTACATATATATATATATATATATATGTATATATGTATGTTAATAGAGAGCACTGAATTTTTTAAATAATGATGGTAACCTACGACACAACAATGTTAATTTATGGACTGTATTTGTTAATGAAGAAAGTGGAGAATGGAAACTTGGTGGAGTTGAATATATGACAGCAGTAGATACTGTTTACAGCTTATTACCATCAACATTCCAAGTATATTATCCTCTTGATATTAAGGAAAATGTAAAACCAGCCACCAAATGGTAAAAAAGATTGATGAACAATTCAAACAAATTCATATTTCTATTTAATAATCATTACTGCTTAAAATTTACATTATTCTTATTACAAATGACACACACATATTACAAAATTATATTTTAATATAAAAAAATAATCCAATCGTATTTTTGTTATAGCTACAACTTATTTAATATGTAAAACTTTAACAAAATAATTGTCTTATTTGGTAAATAATAGAAAATAGTTATCTTATTCTTAAAGTTACACTACAATACTAGCCTTTCTATATGTAAAAATTTAGGTTTATTGTTAACGCTAAGAAACTGATGAATAAATAAAAAACAGCTCGGTTGACATGTGGGGACTTGGATGCCTGATCTGGGAAACATATAATGGTCCACTAACTTCAAATTCGCAACTTAAAGTCACTGATAAAGTATGTTTTCTGTATATCTACAGGATGAATATTTATTTTGAAATTGAAGTTGATATCTCTTAAATATCTATTTTTATTTTAGATTCCAAAACAATTGCAAGTGATATACAGAGAATTGATCAGTAGCAATGAAGAAGGAAGACCGAATCCTGCAGATGTGATAGCACGTTGCCGCAGTAATGGTGGATTTTTTAAAAATGATCTAGTAGATGCGCTTTTATTCTTAGAGGAAATTCAAATGAAAGAAAGAGGAGAAAAGGGACGATTTTTCTCACAACTTGCTGGTCAGTTGGAATCATTTCCGGATGGCGTTGGCAGGTATAAAATTTTACCACAATTATTGGCTGCCTTTGAATTTGGTGATGCTGGAAGTGCAGTATTACCTCCTCTATTACAACTTGGTTGCCAACTGCCCGACGCCGAATATCAACGAAGAGTTGTACCGTGTGTTGTCAAATTATTTGCATCCAATGATAGAGCAACAAGATTAAGATTATTGCAACAGCTAGATCGATTTGTTGATCACTTACAACCAGCAACAGTTAATGAAGCTATCTTTCCGCAGGTAATTATAAATACTAATTTCTTTTTATAATGCAAAAATACAGAAGATTCAAGATGCTTTGATGTTATTTATTAATTACAGGTAGCCAAAGGGTTTTTAGATACAAATGCTGCAATCAGGGAACAAACAATAAAATCTGTTGTACATTTAGCACCAAAATTAGATTATAACAATCTTAATGTGGAAACATTAAGGTATTTTGCTAAACTTCAGTCGAAAGATGAACATGGCGGCATACGTACTAATACTACAGTTTGTTTAGGAAAAATTGCTCAACATCTTCATCCTCAAATTAGGCAAAAAGTAATTTCAATTTAGATATAAAAGTTATAAAGTAATATCTAATAGGGATTACAAATAACAACGTTATCGTAGGTATTAATTGGAGCATTTATTCGAGGTACACGAGATCCGTTTCCACCGGCTAGAGCGGCGAGTATTTTAGCATTAGCTGCAACGCAGCAATACTTTTTACTACAGGAAGTTGCAAATCGTATTTTACCAGCTCTGTGCCCACTCACTACAGATGTGGATAAGGGAGTAAGAGATAACGCATTCCGAACTATCCGTGGATTTCTATCAAAACTAGAAAGAGTATCGGAAAATCCAGGATTACGTGAATCTATGGGTACTAAAACGATCCAGAGATTTTATTTATAAGTAAATAATCAACATAATTGATAATGTAAACGATATGATTTCAGAGGCTGATGTAAATACAGCTACACCAAGTCTTAGCAATGCAGCCGCAACATGGGCTGGCTGGGCTGTAACAGCAGTTACTGCCAAATTTTATCGCAGTCAATCAGATACACCTAAATCATCAAATCCGCATAATATATCTAGAATTTTACTAAACAAACCCGCATCTTTAGGTATCTAACATATATATATATATATTCTACTACTATGAAACACTGTTTACATAAATATATGATAAAATTACAGAGCAAGCTAGCAGTTCGCAAAGTAGTGCTAGTACAACTGCCACGACAAGTAGCGCTACAAGTATGACGTCATTAGACCATGATCATGAACATGATTTACAGAATGCTACAAACGCAAATTCGGATTGTGATTGGGACTGGGATGCTGACAATTGGGGTGATATGGAAGAAGGACCTTCTAGTACATCAGGACATGGACTAAGTAATATTTCACCATCTTGTCATTCTCCTAAACCTAACGATCAGTGGACAAGCCTTGAAGAAGAACCAGTTTGTATTATTCGAAATTAAAGATATTAATACATTAGCATAACACATAAAATAAAAGAAGGGAAATTAAATATTTCGTTTAGGAGGAAGAAGCAGCACAGGATGTAGAAGATAAGAATGATTCTTCTGAGGTAGGTTGGGAGGATTCAGAATTTCAGCCTCTGGAAGATTTTCAACCATTAGAACATACACAATCAGGTATGTCTATATTTTTACAACTGTCACATTGATATAAATATTTAACTAATAATTTGAAATTAATTCTTTTGTATAAGAAAATGCTGAAAGTACTAATACAATTAGTGGAAACAATAAATTAGAAGAAGCAAGAAGAAAACGTGAGGAGCGTAAACTAGCAAGGCAAAGACAAATGGAAGCAAAGAGAGCGATAAAATTACGAAATAATGTCGCTGCTAAGAAACTCTAATTTAAATATCATAATTTAATGATTGCGTTCATGTATTTAACAAAAACAAGAATTAAAAAATGATGAAAGCGAAAAGAAAGTATTTTTCCTATTAATGACTAGTTGATATTTGTTAAAAATTAATTTTGAATTGTTTTTCTAACATTGTTTATTGCATTAATATATATTCTTATAAAGTATTATACATATGTCCAGTAAAATATAATTACAAATCAATACTTTTTTAACCTGTACATCCCATGTTATATTTATTAATTCATATTAAAATAATTTATTGACTACAAAATTTTTAAAAAGAGTAATAATTGTTTTTCAAATATTGAAAATGAAGCAATAAGAATCCCTGTTTAAAATCGAGGTATGCTGAAACTATGTAATGATTTAAACTATAAATTTTTTATAACAACTTTTAAGTATTGTTTTTTCTATCGTCATAAATGAGATTGTTCTGTATTGTTTTCAGTTGGAAATCTCATATTAAGATAATTGGCATTGCTAGGCTCACGTTTAAAGCCTAAACTTTCATAGAATGGTATAAGATGATCTTTACAATCCAATGATAATTTATAGCATCGTAAATAGCGTGACAATTGTAATATAATTTTGATTATCAGCTTTCCTAGATGCTTACCACGGTATTTACTATTTACTACCACATCTTCTAAACGTCCTCTCTGTAACAAATTTCTTTTTCTTGTGGGAAAATCTTTATTTTATAAAAAATATTAAAAGAGTAAGAAACATACCACTGCACAATTATGAATAAACTTTTGTTCTACAACTAATGTTGCAGTCGCTACTACTTTTTCAGTGTTTACATCTTCTATTACAATGATGTAATAGCTACCAGTATTTTTCATCATATGAAAACGATCTGTGTATTAGGAAATAAAATTAAACAGATTTTTATTATTATATCTCCTATACTCATATTTATACAAAAGTTAATTTAAAAAAAACTTACTAAGAAATTGTTCTCTATTGATATTTCCGACTTCAGTTAATTGAGCCAAGAGCTGAAGAAAACCTTTCAAATAAATATCACAATGTTAATAAATAAACTACATTATTAGTGATAATAACTGTTTTATAATCTTTCTTTTACCTCTATCATAATCTTCTGATTTTAAAGGCCTAATTAATAAACCATCGATGTGCGACAAGGACAATCGATCCAATACACTCGAATTAAATAATTCGATTTCTGTATCTTCAAGACATTTTTCCTGTTAATATTCAATAAACCAAAAATTAATTAGTAATTAACATATTGCTTAAAAGATTAACGTAGTAACAACATTATGAATTCAGAGAAATCTTATACTTAGTAACATATTGTTTTTATCAAATCAAAATTATTTTTAAACTACACACAGACAATAAATGAAGTTCTTTAAATCCAAAAGTTAAGCTTAAAAATGAGAAGCATTTACAACCTCTATAGAACTCATGGCAAGTACACGCACAATTTCAGATTTATTATTAATCAATCGCGTTTGGGATAGATTCTCTTATCTTCCGCGCTCGTTCAGATTATACATATGGAGACCTTCACTAATATTTTAATTGATCTTATTGTAACATAAGGTGTCACTTTCACGCAACTACCTTCAAATGTCTTTATATTCTTATAGTTTATATCAAGGATTAACTTGATAAGTCCACATTAAAAATCTACTTTTGTTTATGATTGTATACACTGTATCATAATAAGACAGATTTACGTGTTGATAAAATGAATTGTAATCTTAATAAAAACCATATTTTATTTATATATGTTATATATAATATTCAAATTATTTTTTATTTTCATTAATAATAGCTGTTTAATATTCATATATGTGACTACTTATTAATATATAAATTATTGATAAAATTGATATTTAAACAGAACTTTATATAGAAATTTATATGATTCATTCATTAACGAGAAATAAAGTATGTTCAGTGATTAACTTTTATTTTGTAGTTTATTTTAAAATTAAAATATAGTGAATTATTGGTTACTATTAATTATTAATGTTTTAGCAAATCTTTTTAGTTTTTTTTTAAATATGTCTGATTCTTAACCAATAAAATTTTAAATCTTGGACTACAATGGTAGATAATTCTGATTCGATACTTTTCGATATATTTTAGTAGGATGCTGGTTATATAATATTGTTCTATGGCTGTAGCAATCATAGCAGATCCGTTTCGTTAGTTTGTTAAGATTGTGTTTTAAACTGATAAAAGGTAAATAATATTTTATATTTCATTTTGATATTAAACATTTGGTAAATAAATGATTTTATGTAAATGTTAAAAAATATAAAAATCATATAAAAGCTATATGTAAAATATTAATATGCAAAAGAAACTCTTTATTCGCGCTGTAAATGTAATTTTCGTACTATCGAACTTTAATTTTGTAATTATATTTGCAATCTCCGTAACAGAACAAATTATACAAATATAGAATTACACATATATTTGTCAGATACGTTCCATTCAGTTATAATCGAGTGAATCAGCTTTTATTAATCAAATTTCAAGTACGATATATAATATATATTTTCGGGATTCTTAAAGAATAAAAAAAAATGTTCTTTTTCATTGTATAAAGTATTATTATAAGCATAAAGTGTATTAATTATTACTTTATAAACTGCAAACCATATGCTTTCTCTCATGGAATATTATTTTTTAATCATTTAAACATAGACACAAATAACAAATAATAAAAATTAATATTAAACATTAATATCAAAATGAATATTAATAATAAACTATTTTTAGCTATGTCTGGAACACAGATGAAGTACCCATATTCACTGGCTGCAAAAATTAGACGATTTCCATTTCATCATTACATGTTTGTATCAAAGAATGGTTGGGTACTTAGATATTGGGCAATTAGTACAATAATTTGTTTACCTTTGTTCTATAAATTCCATAAAATGAGTAAGTACAGTACTTTGAAAAACCTGTTTAATGCTATTTTAGTGTTTATATACCTAAGGATTAATAATTTCTTCTTGTTGTATTGCAGGTCATGCTCCAGAAAATGTGAAAAAATGGGAAGAGATCCACAAAGAACAATTTTCTGGGAAAATGCATCATTAAATTATAAATTAAAAACATTGTAGTATAATGTGAAAGAGAAATATATATATATATATATATGTGAATATATATGAATACAATTTCAAATTGTATATAAAAATTCTATTTAACCAGCTTCTGATTTATTATATAGTTTATTATAAACAAATTTCATTTGTAAATCTATTTTAAAAGTTTATTACCAAATTAATCGTATAAAACATACATGATTACAAAGAACTGCTTCTACTGCTGTACAATATAAAGATTAATGATAATTTGTACCGTAGATTTCATGTAGGGCCAGCCTAAAATTTGTAATTTTCAAAAAATATACTGATTATTGCAAAAGAGAAAAAGAGAAGCAAAAAGAAAGATAAGTACTATTAATATGTTAACAATTTGATAAAATCTAAAACAAAAATGATGAAATAAAATCCTGAAGTTTCTGTAGTTTTGTGTGCATATTTGAACCCCAGTAAAATCTACTTTATATAAATACAAGTAAAGACATAGTAACTGTGTTTGTATCAATATATAATTACTTTTGTACGAATGCTTTTAACATTCATAACAAAAGTTCTTAGTTTCTGTTACGCATGTATTAACTCTTAAACCATCAGTCATGTTACGCGTGATCGTACTTCACACTGCATATAGACGTACTATAAAAGGCAGGTAATGTGTAACATTTTACATGAAATTTATATAAGTCAAATCTTTCAAAGTTTAGAATATATTTAGGTAACCCTCCAAATTTTTTTACTTAACTATAAAGATATATAAGATGTAATCAAATTAATAACGTTAAAATAATAAATAATTAATAATATAATGTAAAACTTTGTTTGATAACAAAAATTTGTTTATAATAATACTAACTCAAAAGACTATTCTTGTACTGGCTCAAGCATATGAAAATAGTTCATTGCTTACGCGCTTGTTCATTTGTTTATAAAATGTTCTACATTAAACAGTAATTTCTACAAAATGGTATGCGAGAGCAATTGTACCATGCGTAAAATTCTACAAATAATACTGTGCATGCTTTTTGATATAGCAAGCCTAAGAAAAAGAGTTAATCGGGATATTTGATAATTAACATAGAAGAAAATATTTTAAATACTTTTAAGCTTGCATTTTATCACCTCTTTCGATAGATAAACTTCATAAATTCTATGCGGTATCTTCTAATTTTCAGTAAACGAAACCATTTTTTTAGTAATATATACTTTACAGAGCATTTTTTGCTGAATTATGAATCTGTACACAATTCAACATCAGTGTACAAATTTAGCATCAAGGTACATTTAATTTACGTATTAGAAGTAAAAATTGATATTCAATAAATATAACGATTTCAAGAAAGTATTTTATCTCTATCTTGATTTTTGAATATTTTCTGCTTCTTCATCTTCGCTAACTGCGAGACCATTTTCTTCGAATTTTGGCTTCTTTGTATCTGGAGGTCGTAGTAATTCTTCACCATGTGTCGTCAATCCTAATTCTTTGCATCGTTTTTCATAGTACTTCAATAATCTGATACCTGCTCTGTATACGTAACTATTTTTAAAAAGACATAGCCTAACTTTCAAAATCTGTACTACTTTAAGTGTTCGGAAGCCAAAGATTTTGATCTTAAATGATTATTGTTCTGGTTTCTATTGCAATAATTTCTATTAGCTCTTTTTAACTTCAAAATATACATTTAAATTACTGCAAAATTTAGTTTAATAGTAGCAAATGAAATTTTTTCATTCATTCATAAAGCTGTGATTGTGAAATATTTAATTGTTGCATATTTTGTTAGTTTTAATATTCATTAGTTACAAATGCATGCAATCCCACTTCTATCTTTTGGTATTAGAGATACAAATATCACTTAATAATATTAATAAATATACAATATAGTATAAAGATATTATTATTATTGGCACATATAAAGTTACTGAAACATTATACTTATAAACACTTGCAATATGAACATAGCACATTAATCAATAGTATTAGTTAATCTCGCAATCTCTGGCGTCCGAACTTATGTAAAAAAATATTTGTGTTAGTAATACTCACTTGTAGACGGAACTGTGTTCTTCGTTATAAGCTTGACAATTTTCAAACACTAAATGACAATCACTGAAAAAATGTTCCAGTGTTTCATATTCATTATTATTAAGTTTATATTTAATTGTACCAAAATCCATAGGATTGGAAATAATATCATGATAATCTGGAACTTCATCTTTTGTAACAGGTGATAGAAATGGCCACGAATCTCTGTGATGCCTAATGTCAGAAAGTAATTCCTGCAGTCTCCCCATACATCCTTTAATTGTTCCCTTATCTTCTTCTTGTTCAATTTCAGCAGCTCTTTTAGCTGCTCTTCTGGTTTGTCTTGGCTCTGTATCCTCTGAAGTACTGCTATCTGTATATATATAAATATGTATATATATAATTAAATACTGACATTAGGATGTAAACACTTCTAAAATAATTAGTTAATGGAAAACATTAAAAGAATTACATTGAATTAAGAAAAGTATAAATATATTTAAAGAAAGAAAGCAAATTTAATATAAATTTTAAATGTTTTGCTTTAATAGAAGCATAAGAACCATTTGCACATACATGCAACAAAGTTGATTAACCTTAATTTAGTAATAATGAACAAATGTATAAAGCAATCCTACATATTACATATCATTATACCAAGTATTACTATATTTGTAAAAAAAAATCTGTATTCATACTAAGCAAAAGTGAATAGAGTTACAATACAGACCGTCCCAGTCTGTAGATTCTGTAGTGAGGAGGCTCTTGGCAAAGCCATGGATGCGAGAGCGTGCTGCTGCAGCGCACAGTCTCTCCTTGTCCCTTTCCCTTTCACGCCCCCTCACTAACAACATAATTAGAACTAAGAAACTGCTTTATTACATTAGTATTTAAATTAAAAAAATGTACTAAGATGTTAACACGAAATGATAATAAAATATTATGAGGTAGCGCAATATTCTCAAAGTTTGTCATAGCACTTCCTGCGACCACTAAATTTGCAAGTATATTATAATATTTACCATATCTTATGTTTGTCTTTCTGTCCTTTCTATCCTTGCAGTCTGAACAAACCCATCTTCCTCGAGGTGCTCTTGTTAACGGAGGTTCTATACATTCTACATGATAAAAATTTGAACATGTATCGCAGTTGATTAATTTTCCACCGCTTTTACATATGCAACACACATTTATTTGTTGACTATCCCTGGAACATATATTAATTATTGAAAAATTTCTTCGTCTAACACTCAATAATACTTATAATTTCTAAAAAATATCATATATTTTATTATCAAAATGACACTTACATATCATCATCACTATCTTCTTCTAATTCTTCATCAACTGAATCCCCTTCTTCCTCACTTTCAAGAACACGTTTTGCACGATTATGTCGAGTTTCTTTGGTTAATATTACGTCCTCCTCTAATTCATCTTCAAATTTTTTTCTCTTTTTAATTTTCTCTTTTGGTTTTGTAGGTGGTTTACATACTTTACAATACCAATCTCCATCTGGTACACTCTATAAGTAAATATTTAATATCAAATATTGCAATATAATGGAAGCTAAAAATAAAAGGATTAAGAAAATAATGTACATTTAGTTTTGGTTGCAAACAATATAAATGATGGCCTTTGTTGCATCCATCACATAGTAGCATTTTGTCGCCGTCTCGTCGTCGTCTACATATTCGACACTGAGCATTTAATGCACTTCTACTCCATGCAACACTATTTTCTAAAGTACTTAAGTGTACAAACAATTGAGACCAACTCGCTGATGCCATAAGTGATTGTTCCCATTTTTCTCTGATGTCTTCGCCGAACCATTTCTTATCTTTTTCAGTGGCACCTAACGGTTTTTGTAAGTACTTTTGCTCAATAGCGTGAGATAACTGTAAAATAGCACAAGCCATTTGTTTAATGGCTAACTGCTGATTGGGATCTGGGAGCATTTCATTTTCATTTGGTGGACCTAAATATTTTCCTGCATCTTTGTAAGTTTTTGTATTAATACTTCCGACTTCTGAATCTGGAGTTCCAGGTCTACTATGCTTTGTTTCATTTTTGATTTTGTCTAAAGATGTATTAGAAACAATATCTGCTTCAATTTCATTTGTACCATACACTAATTTATCACATTGTTTATCATATTTCCTGTTACTTATTGCGTGCCTCCATACTTCACGATCATTAACTTTCAAATTCCCCAAAGCCCCTCCTTTCACTCTGTCTTCAAAATCTAGGATATAATCTCTTAGAGTCAATTCTAAAACAATATTGACTGCCATTTCTGAAGGAAAATTTAAATTGGCATTTTCGTATCTATTCTTTTTTGAAATCCTATTAGGATGCATTTTGATAGGTTCTGAAAACTGTATCAAAAATTTACTCGCAATGTTTATTCAATAGTAATTTTAAAAGATAAAGAATCCATCTGAAATACTTACTACTTCAGGATTAAGTTTATGTCTAGGACATTCCTCAATCACAGATTTTAAACTTGGCATTTCTTGTATAATATTATTTCTGAGTTCACCTTCTCTAATTCCTCGTTTACTTAAACCATTTACTAAAGCTTCTATATCTTCCGGCTTTCCAAAGAAACTCCATTTTAGTTCTGATCTCTTGCAATGCACAGGACATTCTTTGTCTCCTGTACAGGCCATTAGATTTTTTCTAATATCAAATAATTCTTGTTTAAACTCTTTCCGAGATATATCTTTTCTTGGAGACTTAAGAATATTTTTGTCAGAGAATGAAACTTTCTTAGGAGACCTTTTTGCTTTTTTAAAACTATTTTCTTTATCACTAAACTCATCTTCAAACTTA
The DNA here is from genome assembly GCF_041682495.2 of Bombus fervidus. Lineage (NCBI taxonomy): Eukaryota > Metazoa > Arthropoda > Insecta > Hymenoptera > Apidae > Bombus > Bombus fervidus. Next base: position 12,240,964 of record NC_091527.1, on the reverse strand, counting down.
TTTTTTAAATATGCATGCATAGCTTCTGTATCTAATAATTCTGGTTGATAAGGTGTACCATCAGGAATGCAATTACCAGACCACCATTCATCATTCTCTACAAATATTCCTATAAGAAAAACAAAGAAAATTTACAAACATTTCTTATTAATTAAATAATATAAAAACATGAAGCTCTACCTGGTATTGATAAAAATCTCCAATATCTACGATGAGCTCTATCAGAACCTAGATAAACCATCATTTTATTATCTCTGGATGCTTCCTGAAGTTCTTTTAATTTATTCTCATATTCTTCTTTCTTTTTTTCCTCTTCACAACTACCACGCGTAACTTTCTTTGGTATTTTACCATCATTATCTTTTTCTCGATCTCTCATTCTTTCTTTTTCTTCTTTTTCTTTCCTTTGTTCAGCTATTAAGAAAGACTTCAATTCTTTCTTTGCTTGATGAAGTTTTTCACGTCTTTCTTCTATTACATCTCGTATCGAAGCGAAAGTGAGTAACTGATTTATCAAACATGTAGCTACTTTTAACTTTTCACCTAACTCAAATTCATGAACACTACAATGACCCAACAATCTTAAAATGTATGTCTCGTTTATTCTCATAAACAGTGCAGGATCATCTTGATTTGTATAACCACCTAAAGAAATTAGGATTAAATATAATATTCGTTAATGGTTTGGTTTAGCATAGTTATATATATGTACCTCTTTGAGAATATCTCCACTTAGTAGCAACATCGCCAATTCGCCCTCCAGAGCACAATAAGTGTTGTCTTAGAATTTCACTTAAAGTTACATGATCTAATGTCAATTCAGATAATTTGCAACCTTGGTGCACCTGACTCCAACTAGATGCTATAGTAGAAAGTTTTACAGCTTTTGTCATTGATGATGCTCCTTCATTCGTGCTAATATCATTTGTTATATCAGATGCTTGAGCATGAATTTCATCTTCTTCATCTGTTTGATATTTAAAAATGTTTGCTAATAGTAATTGTAGAAGATCACTCCAAGGTCCAGATGTTTCTTTTAATAATAGTGCTTTTTCCAGTAGATCTAAAGTAAAACCATTTGGGAAATATGCACTAACTTCCAGTTCTTCATTAAAAAATTCTAAAAATTCTAGAATCATTACACTATCGCCAAATTTTTCATTAGGTATGCTACTCTTGACTGGCGTAGCTTCTGGGATAGGAGAAAGATCTTCGCATTCAAGATCCTCCCTTGGCTTATTCCATTGTCTTATATATGCAGCTAAAGCTGCTGATTTTTGTTTTTCCTCCTTTTTACGTTCATTTTGCAATACTCTTTCTTCTTTGCGTTTTGCTTTTTCTTCAAGAGCTTTTGCCTTAAGGTCTTCCTTAAATTTCCCATTCATTCTATTTGAAAATTTTGTAATTTTAATATATTTTTAATAACCAGACACTGCAAACTACTTTTAATTTAATACACATCGTTTTACCTTGGTTTGCGAAATTTTTTTATATCCACTCCTCCTTGATTCACTTTTTTTAAAGGGTTAGGTTTTTCTAATAACTTCTGTTTTGATACATCTGTAGTAAGAAATTTATCTATTGATTCCTGTTTATGTTTAACAGGCTTTTTAATACGTGATGTAAAGTCTGGAGGAGGACCAGCAAATATGGTATCAAAGCGTACTTTATTAATCGCATATTTTAATAAAACGTTATCCTAGAAATCCAGAAAAATTTGCTCCATCAATATATTCACAAAATTTTTGTATTATTGCTATTAATATACTAACTTTAACAATCCATATTCCACCTTCACTCTGTTCACATAACTGACGTAAAAAAATTTTATTACGCTCTTTACTGTAGTGTTGTTTCCTTCTTCTCACTTGTGCTGCTTCCACTATCATGAGTTGACTAACATCAGAATCTCCAGAGTCTAATTGTTCCACTTCATAACGAAATAATTTTGCCGGTGGATGATACTGTTGTTCTTGTGGGCTCCTATGTAACAAACTTAAATTACAATAATATGAATGCACATACACACATTCATTTATATAATATAGATAAATATTATACCTGTTGTTTTCTTTATTATATAATTTAATTTGTTGTTCTGAAGGTGCAATAACTTGAAGAACATGACAATCACACCAAGAATCCTCTGTAAAACTTGCTTCAACCATTTCACCAACAAAATAACGATCCCTTGCAAATTGATATACATCCTCTATCATTTCTTTAAAGGATGATCTGTTTGTTTTACTGGCAAGATATAATATAGGTATACGTAGCTGTAATATAAAACACACAATCAACAAATCTAATATTTTAATAATGTAACACTAAATTTTTAATGAAATATCATACCTCCATAGGAAATTCTTTAAGGCTTCTTTTTGCATTTTCTTCGCATTGTAAAGCCTCCTCAAAGGTCATGTTAGTTCTGCCAGTTATACTACATGACCATATAAGTGAGTTACATAAAATAATCCTCTCACAAAATTCACTGCAATCATAAAATATATAACACCCTAAATGCAATGTTATTAATATCAATGGATGCAATAACATTTTTCTAAAAGTAGATAACAGGTTTACATATCATTGCAAAGATGAAAATAAACGCTTAAAAAACACGGATGTAAATATGTAATAGAGTAACAAAATAAAACTGAGATAATTTAATCTATGATCTTTTCGATATTATCATGCAAGATTTAGTTAATGACGGTAGATAAGATCTACGTGTAAGATCTAAATGTTTCCTATAATGTACTTTTCAGCTTTATCTATTCAGTATAGAGCAAAAGGATATACAATAACAAATCATTAACTAGCACATCGACATGTATTATTTACGACAATATCATCAAGGAAGCAAGATAATGTTGAAAGAATACGAGATATTCATGACTGAGAAATTGCATTAACGAAACTGCAGAATATGTTTCGAACTTATCTCAGCTGTCATGGTCTTACTTGTAGTCCTTGAAAATTTCATTGGTAACCTCACAGTGGAAAACTTCGTCGTCGTCTTTAAAATCTGATGAAACGTGAAGACGTTGGAACGGCTGTTTACGAAGAAGCGGCATGTCGACACTTGGTAAATCTACGTCTTCGTTCACGTTTCTAACAAGTTATAATCAATTCTACGTCGAAGATAGTGCTATACTTTTTCCGAAACACCGAGAGACACATGCAACACACGCCAATTCTTATAAACACCTTTAAAGTTTCAACTGCTTTTTAATTTACCCTAGAACTTGTTGCGATTTACTTGATTTAAAATTTTGTTTATTTATACGCATTGAACAAAAAACTTTGCTATCGTTTCACGAAACATTTCGAGTCTCATGACAAAGCACGATTTAACGGTGCTCGTGGAAGCGCGCATTCACATCTGGCATCTCAAAGCCGGAAACCAATAAAAAGAATAATGTTGCCAACATAAAGCTATTTTTTAAAACGCGGGAAATAAAGATAGTCATGTAATAATGTTCGTTACGTTAATGCATTCAAAATTTTCAATTCGATAAACGTCTCTTCTTTTAACGACAATACAATTTCTATAATTATTACAAGTATTTGTGATATTATTCATGAAGAAAGTTCATTACGAACTATATAAAATATAACTGTAATATACTATCTTTTTCAAGTTGGTAATTAGTATCCGGTCTAGATATATAAACCTACTAAATTTGGCGGGAATTGTTCGCAATTTATCTAGGTAAAATCATTACGTTTTGATTCTCGTACAATTATAATAACAGATTCTATTATTAAACAACTATTATTAAACAACTCGGAATTTTTCTGCTTAATCTTTGTAAATTACTATAGGATTGTATAAAATAAGTGTTCTAAATATATTTTATAAAAGTTTTATTCTCTTTTTTTGTGTAACTTATATATTTGTATAAAAAGAGTATGTACAAATAAATAATTACTTTAAATCCATATTTTTATTACAAAATATTATTCCAACCATTCTGTAATATATTGGCACTTTGTAGGTGTAATATCACCAACATCACAACAATTTTTTCTCACCTGTATTTAAATATCTCTATATTATTAAGTCATAAAAAATATGTATGAAAAAGAAAAATAAAACAGCTTACCGGACAAATGCCGCAAGTAGATTTAATTAATCCAGGTGGACTTAATAAAGGTTCTACTGCTCTATATAAAGTGCCCCCATCGCCTGAAAGAGTACGTTCTACTTTTCCATCATAAACTAAGGTATTCAATATCATCTCCAAATCTTCAACTGATAACTTCACCTATAAATATTTGCATTTTTTTTATAATGTCCACATATATAACTTGAAGAAAATTATAATGATCATTCAAACCTTGCTTATTCCTAGATCAGAGATAAATTTCCATACTTCTTTAGACGAAGCAAATGTAACATTTCTAGCCATGATTGGTCCACCTCTACAAGAGTTCATTTGCTCCCTTTTATTCTCTAGAAATCTATAACATTGTTGATTAAGAACATCAACAAATTCTGCTTCAAAATCTTGATCTTGGTACCATGCACCTCCAGTTACAGATGTGTCTGGCTCTAAATTGTATAACATATACACTTTTTTCTTACTTGCTGCTACAGACTTAACAGCTTTGATAAATTTTTTGATCTCTAAACTTTTTAAAATTTTATTTAATTGAGTGGGCATTAAATTGGATTTAAATCTTATATCACGAATCCAAATCCCCTTATTCCCCGCCTCTTCAATGATGGTATATACGATTTTTTCCTCGTTATCTGCGCCTTTAGCTATTTTTGATTTAGATGGATCTTTCAAACGATATAACAAGGAACCACCTTGCTTAAATAGATCAAAATGACCCTGAGATAAAAGTTTATTTATAATTTGAGCTCTTTGAACAGGTTGCAAGTCTGGCATTTCAGTACTTAAGTCTTTATCAGATATTCCTTTTGGTCTTGTCTGTGCTAATGCAAGAATTCTGAAAATTTAAAATACCATATTTAGATACTTTTTTCATATTTCATTTCTATAATAATAAAATATGAGGAGTCTATTATGTAATAACATAATTATTTATATTGTACATGAGTAATGATTGTAACCTATTAACTATATCGTGGTAAATGTCATTAATTTTTAGTAAAAGGAAATAAATCTTACTTTTGTTCAATTGCTTCGTATGGATTTATATCTGCATTAGTTGTATCTTGTTCCTTCGAAGTACTAGCTTCGGTTTCCATTATATTTCGTTTATTGTATTAAAAATACAAATCACTCGATTATCTTCAATATTTGTTAGGTTATATTCACATACTTTCACTAATTTACCTGCAACCGCAACGATAAGATTTATTATATTAACGCAAAAATTATTTAGAAAACATGGAAAATTCTTTAAATGAATCGGATACTGAAGATTCCTTGAATATTGCTACTAAAAACTGGGATCGAATTATTAGTACTGCTAAAAAGGTAAATTTGTATACCAATATATAATTATAAAAAAGACAATACCTACATGTTCTATGAACTATACTACGATTTTAAATATACTATTATTTTTTAAAGGATGGTTACAGGGAAGGAGTAGAAGATGGATCAAATTCTGTTTTTCAAAATGGTTTTGATAGTGGATATAAAGAAGGTTTTCAAACAGCTTTTATTCTAGGAAAGTTTAAAAGTTTATTAAACACTATACCAAAGGATGTCGAGCATCCGCAAAATATAAAAGAAATTTTTGATAAAACTAGAAGAGGCGCGTGTCATATATGTGTAGCAGAACTTAATAATGTCAATAATACACAGAAGAGTTTTGATGAAATCATCAATGAACAAAGATCGTATTCAGTGAAAGTTCTTCAAACATCGTATGAGTATTTTCAACCACATGTAAAGCAATTAAATATCAACGAATTTGATATATTAAAGATACGAGATGTTCCAGATTTAGAAGATAATTAATTTATCAACCAAAACAGTTTTTTGTATCTTTTTATTAGCATGTATATTTTTATGCTTCAAACGTAAATAAAGAATATTAATTGCAGAATTTTTATAAATATAACCCTTCGGGAGACCCCTCCTTTTTCCGATACAAAACGCTCTCTTTAGATTTTTTGAAATCATCACTAGTAACTTTCATACGGCGTTCGCGTAAAGCCATTAAACCAGCTTCAGTACATATGGCCTATAAGATAAAAATATTGTTTAATATATCATTTAATTCTTTTTCCATTCAAATACCATTGTATAAATAATGCTTTACCTTTATATCTGCACCTGAAAGATCATCTTTAGCCATAATTAATTCTGCTAAATTTACATCAGGTGCTAAAGTCATTCTGCTAGTATGAATGCTGAATATTCTTCTTTTTGTTTTTTCATCAGGCAATGGAAATTCAATTTTTCTATCAATACGGCCAGGTCTGATTAATGCTGGATCTAGTGTTTCAATTCTATTTGTAGCCATAACAACTTTAACATCTCCGCGACTATCAAAACCTGAAAAATAAAAATACTTTGTTATTAAAATATAAAACATAATTATAATACTGTATAATTGATATTAAAATACTTTTCATACCATCAAGTTGATTGAGGAGTTCTAACATAGTTCTTTGAATTTCACGTTCTCCACCACTATTGCTATCATACCGTTTTGTGCCTACAGCATCTATTTCATCTATAAATACAATAGAAGGGGCATGCTCTTCTGCAACTCTAAATAACTCCCTAACAAGTTTGGGACCATCTCCTAAATATTTCTGTATAAGCTCAGAACCAACAACTCTCAAAAAGGTTGCAGAGGTTTGATTAGCAACAGCTTTTGCTAACAATGTTTTTCCAGTTCCTGGAGGTCCATAAAGTATGACTCCTTTTGGAGGTTTAATACCCATTTCTTCATAATACTCTGGATGTGTTAAAGGCAATTCTACAGATTCCTTGATTTCTTGAATTTGTGTATCAAGTCCTAAATAATGAAACATGTTTGTGAATATGTAATGTCATATAAAATTTGTAATAGTAATGCAAATATTTCATACCACCAATATCTGCATAAGTTTCTTGTGGAGCTTTTTCTAGTTTCATTACTGTAACCATAGGATCTGTATCATCACCTAAAACTCCAACAACAGCATGAACTTTATGATTTAATAGTACAGAACATCCAGGTTCTAATTGATCCTTATCCACAAATGATAAAATTGATACATAATGCTCAGAACCAACAGATGTAGAAACTATTGCATGATTATCATCAATAATTTCTTCTAATGTTCCAACAGACATTGGAGTTCCACGTAAGTCATCGACTTTAGATCTTTCTTCTTCATTCTTTTCTTCTTGTGGCTTTAGTCTTTCTTGATTTCGAATGAATTCTTCTTCCATTAACAAGTAATCTTTTATACGTTCTAACTTCAGAAGCTTTAGTCTACAACGTGTATGAGGTGTAACTTGTGGTAATTTTAAAGCAGCATCTGGTCCTTTTGTACGCCGCTTCTTTTTGCCTACTCTTGTTGGGATAGGTGGTTCATATTTCTTTTTCTTATCCTTATCATCCTTCTTATCACTTCCTGTACCACTGGTACCAGATTGATTCTGTCCCTGATATAATAAATATTACCTTTCAAAATAATTTCAACTTCATAATACATAATATTTTTAATATAACTTCGAAAGAATATTGCGTATGAATAAAAAAACACAGTTGGCAATGAATACGAAACTTTCAGTTAAAATAATATGAAATTTATCAGAAAAAGTGTTATAATTAGTATAACCTAAAATGTCAAACACAACATAATATACATATTTAAAAAGAAAGTAATAAATTTTATAATTAATTAGATATAGACATAAAATATTTTACTATAAATTATTCTAGAATAGTTCGAGTTCCTTAATTTACAAATAATCAAGAAGGCTTTAGAAATTACCATTTTTGATTCACTGTTTTATCACGAATCGAAACGGCGAAGTCATTGCCGTTGTATGAGCAGAATCGATTACAATTTCGATATCTTTCCTCGTAATATATCGAAATAATTCGATACGTCGAAAAAGTATTAATACAAGAAATGGTATATGTTTAAAAAAAATGATATAAAAATTAATAATATAAATATTTTGATTGTGTATGACGAATTGTACAATTAAAAGTTTTTAAAAGCAATATTAAACGAGCTTTAATATTGTTTTTTATTTATGAGCAATTTACATGATCGTTTTCGACAATAGTTATTGAAAAATGCAAGCTTTATAAAAAAATGAAAAATTCTTGCATAATCCCACGTGTTTTGAAAAATGTATAAATGACAAATTTTTTTCTCAAAAAACTCGATACGACATATAAGTCTTTGTGAATATAATTTAACAATATCGACAACATATAGATTCGTGAAATTTTATTTTAATACTTGGATACATTTATTTTTGTAATAAAGTATCTCCCTCTAGCTCTTTAATTATCGCTTCTTTATAACATCTCGTTCAAAGTCATCAAAATAAAAATAAGAGCAATTAAAAATAGTAAAATACTTCTTACACGCGGTTGTCTTAAAAACGTAATGATCTGTGTACAATTTTTACAAAAAAATGCGTTGAATAACAATATAGAAAGTTACAAAGAGATATAATTAAATTATATCGAACCAATTATACAATAGAAATGTATGCTTCTTTCAAGTAAAATGTTTTAGACATTTTACAGGATTTAACTTGCTTTCTTCCTTTCAATTACTATATAATGCATTTTGTGTTTGTCACATAGATACTAAAATATGTTTCTTTTTTTTCATGCCAATAAGAATTTTCTTAAATTAAGCATTAGTTAGAATTTAAAAACGTTATAATGTAGCAATTGTATTATACGTTGTAGAAAAATCGATTTACGCTGCTGTATATTAAGACAAAAAATAAATTGAAATAATACTTTGATAATAACATAAAGTCTTTTAGATAATAATACATTATGTTCTCTTGTTCGAGTAATATTTTTCTTCTTTTACTTTCGTTTATCACAATGATTAGTAAGTATTTGAGAATATGTAGTTTTGAGTAAAATCCTCGATGAACAGAATATAATACAACGTGTATAAAATGCTCTGAACATGATGTGAGGCGTGTTTGAAGCGATTCAATGAAAATATTTATGGGGCTTAAATGCCAGCTAAAATAATTCTAGGGTCTTCCACAGCGTCCTTGATTTTTCTTAAGAACATCACAGCCTCACGCCCGTCAATTAATCGATGATCATATGTTAAAGCCACATACATCATTGGACGAATTTTAATCTGAAAATTAATAAAAAATCACTAAAATTTGTAATATTAGTCTTTATTAGAAGAAATTGTCGGTGTTTACCTCGCCCTTTATTGCAACGGGCCTGTCGAATACTCCGTGCATCCCAAGAATTGCACTTTGTGGTGGATTAATAATAGGTGTACCCAACAGAGAACCAAATACACCGCCGTTACTTATCGTGAATGTACCACCGTCCATATCTTCAACGGATATTTTACCTTTTCTTGCTTTATCGCTTAAAGCTGCCAAAGCAATTTCAATTTCTGCAAAATTCTTGTTTTCTACACTACGAAGAACTGGGACAACAAGACCCTTTGGTGTTGCAACTGCAACACTAATATCAACATAGTCTCTATAAACTATGTCAGTGCCATCTATTACAGCATTTACTACTGGTTGATCTTTTAAAGCATAGGTACTCGCTGCAATAAATGGACTCATAAATCCCAGCTTCAAACCATATTTCTTTGTAAAATTTTCTTGGTGCATTTTACGGAATTCCATAATGCGGCTGCAAAAAGAAAAAAAATTAGTTATTAACAAAAAAGAAATTAACAATCATAGTTACAATAGATATGTAATAACCTCATATCGATCTCATTAAATGTAGTCAACATAGCGTTAGTATTTTGAGCATCTTTTAATCGTTCTGCAATACGTATTCGCATCCTGTTCATCTTTACCCGTTGTTCTGTTCTGGAGCCAAGTATTTCACGTGTATAATCAGCAGGAGGCAGTTGTACCTTTGCACCTTCCAATGACTAAAAATGTTTATTTATTTAATGAATAATAAAAATTTTATAACAGGAAGGGAAGAATCTTTATTTGTAAATTTGTACAATTACACCTACTTGAGCATGTTTAATTGCAGCAACTGGCATGGATGCTGCTGGTGCTTGTGGAGGTAGAGGTCGTGCAGCTGGTGATGGTGCAGCTGGTGGTGGTACAGCTGCTGAAGGTGGTGGTGGTGGTGGTGGTGGCGGTGGAGGCGGCGGTGGTGCTGCTGTACTAGGTGCAGGCGGAGGACTTGGAGCCTTTTCAGCTGGTTTCTCAACTGGTTTTTCAGCTGGTGCTGCTCCAACTGCGCCAACATCAATGGAACATAGTTTCTGTCCTGGCTTTACTGTTTCACCATCTTTGGCAAATATCTCTTTTAATACACCAGAAGCTGGTGCTGGTACAGAAACTGAAGTCTGTGAAGGGATTATCATAAATGTATAAATTACAAGATATGTTTATTATTTGTAAGTTTATTTGTTTATTGATTTTACCTTATCAGTTTCAATTTCACATAAGACATCATCTTCTTTAACTTGATCACCAACTTTCTTATCCCATCTGACATCCCCCTCACTTACACTTTCCGCAAATGGTGGTACTACAACTTCCTTTATTTCCCCTGTCAATTACAAATTTACATTATGCAAGAATTTATGTATAAAATCTTAACTATATATTTTCTTCCCTAAAGATGACTTACATAATGAAGATGTTGAATGAATATGTCTTGCCTGGTCTATCCAACAATGAAATTTCTTATATTTTGTATATCTAGATAGAAATTAAAATTACATATTAAAATTTACTTATTAAATTAATTAACCATTTATATCACAGTTTATTCTAGATAAAGATGTTAAAAAGTATTCATATTATACAGATATTTTACCCTTTTGATGTACTTTTCAAACTTACATTCGTGAGTTCTTGTTGACCACATGTTGGGTGTGGATAAATAGAATGTGCCCTACAAAAATGATTTGATACAATTAATAGTTTATGTTCATGGTTATCCCCAACGTTGATATGCCTCTGTATAGAAATGTTTTTAGATTTTCAACATAGCTCACCACTTCTTTATTATATCATTTTTATTTAGTAGTCTTACCTTGACTATATAAAGATCTCACAACCTGAAACAAATGTATACATAAATATGGATTCTCATTTAAAATATAAAATTAATAATTATATAAAATGTTATATAAATTTTTTAATTAGTTTATATAATTTTATATACATTATGACATAAAAGTGAGTTATAAAAGAAACTAGATAAAAATAGGTAGTGTGTCTATCGAATAGATAGAATAAGAACCTTGACCTTAAATTGCACCCTGAATAAATCGACGGAAATCTGTTTGGTTATCTAAAAAGTAAGTTTGCATCTGACGGTCACGAGGAATTTTTTAATTTCTCATTGACAGATTGTAGTCGATAGATCGAGTCACGAATCGTAACGTGTTCAAATACTGTTATATAACCGAAATGCAATAGGTAAAGGCAGTATTCCGACAACTTTGATTGGTAGGTTCTACTTCAAAGGGCGTTAGGTTCTTCTTGCTCAATATGTATGTTACAAATATGTTAACATTAATAACAAATGGAATGACACTATTGTTTGATAATTTACCTTCGTTTGTGATATACTAAGTCTTGTTATTACACGAGGCACAAACCGCGAACAGTTGGACAGCATCGCGGTCATCCTCGAATGGAAAATTATGACTTAGATGCTTGCTCTTGACTCTTCTGATGGTCAAGAAGCAATACGACACGGTATCGCACGGTTATAGTTAGTGGTGGGGCTAGTTTGCTACGACAAATGTGCGTTCTGAAATTTGTCACAATTGGGTTCCAAAAAATACAAAAACTAATTAATCGTATACTTAGACAAATCATGAAAGCAAATATTTACTGTATTGAAAATAAATATACTGTAATTATAATAAAATGCAAATAATTAAAATTAAAATACTGAAACCTTAATGTTGTAACAATAGTGTTTTTCCATTAACGATTAGTAATCTCTCCATTAACGATTGCTAACGAATACATCGCTCCTTTTTTATACAAACGGTTAAGCACTATCTAATGAAAGATAAAACAAGTAATCGCAATTACTAAATAAACAATTTCCACATAAAATATATTGAAAAAGTTAATTATATTTCATAATGTAAAAACCTTCGTTGCTAAATAAACTCATATCAGTCCTATCTTTATCTACACGCTATAAGTAAAGAGTTGTTTCACACATAGGTATATAAAGATGCTAGTCGTATGCGAGTCATATTGGTAATTCGTATGCGATATGGGAATAGAAAGAGAAGGCTGTACAGAGGCTCCTTCTATTCTTGTCTATTCAGGTATGCACAGTAACGAGACTCGTTGGTCGGTATTACGTTAACATATTTACTATATGAATATCTATATGAACTATATTATATTATATTTACTATAGAATATTTACTATATGAAACTCTAAGCAGCGTTTTCTTCCTATTCCTATATCGCTTTTTCAACTTGTTCACGCATTCTATCTTTATATCTCTATGGTTTCGCATATTAAATATTATGTGAAATATGTTTTACATTAAAATTTATCGACAATATTATTAAAGAATAATAAACTCGCAACCAATAGTTTTCTTAAAATCTTAAAGTAGAGAACTACAAGGTTCTGCAATCAAAATAAGGATTGGAAAAAGTTTAATTTCAAATATCATGTACTGTATCATTTATTATTAATCCAAACAAATACAAGCAATTCTTCTTTTTTCAGAGTTATTGACAATTGTTCTATATGAATTCATATAATTCATAGAAAAATGTAGCAATGCATCAGTGGACTTTAATATATTAATATTTAGACATGTATTATGAAATATACTTATATTGTGAAATGATTTATAATTGATTGAAATTCTATCGATTGCTTATCTTACACATTAATTCCCATCAATTTTATTGAGATTACAAGGTTTTCACTTTACAAAAAGTCGACTTTATAAAGAGCATTGCTATGTTAAAGTTGACAACGAATGTGAACAATCTGAAATATTAGTCAGTTCGTGACTGAATTTAGGTTTTTAAACATGAACAGTGAATATGTAATTAAATGAATAGAATACGCGGTGATTGTGTATCGAAACATATTTGCTATAATCGCACGACACGCGATAGTGCTTGAACATTGACTATCATATAAAGAAGTTGACATTTTCTAAAAGTAGCTAAGTTTAATGTAACTATCTGACAGCGAAGTATACGTATTGTTTATCGAGATTAGTGAAACTGATTGTGCAATATGGCGATTATATTTGAATAATAAGTACACGTCGTTTTATTATTGTTTCGCTAACGTTGCGGGGATTCTATATTTTTCTTGCAATAATCCGAGGATAATGAGTGTATACCAATTGTGACACACGCGCGCGCGCACTCACACACACACACAGACTGTTGCAATTAAAAATCCTAAGGATTTAATATCAGTCGTAAAGACGTGAGGAGTGAAAAGAAGATTGAGGAATAAAAAAAGGATAGTCCTTTCTGTACATTTTGCACAGAGCTTTAATTTATTATGTATAGTAATAGGTTGTGATATTTTAAAGTTTGTGTTAGTAACTTGATGAAGCATTAGAATGAACATTACTTTAAATGTACAGATTTCTTTAAAGTATTTCATTTTCCAAAATAAGAAGACCCTAATTAGATAAACTATGCAGCATATAAACATTAGTATAATAGGTTTAATGCATTTTAAGAGTCGCATGACAGTGAAAAGAACTGTAGACTCAAATGCACTGTGATAATTAAAGTGTCATAATTAACAGTGTGATGAGCAGCAGTGGATATCGTGGAAGAAGCTTTGGACCACGAGGAGCTCGTACAAATGGTCCAGCCAATGGCTTTAATGTACCCAGATATCCACATCCTAGTTTTAATCATCCACGACCACCACATAGGTTACCTGGTCCTGAGAAATGGATAGAACGTCCAAATTTTCCACCATGGCAGCAGAATAAAAATTTTCATTTGCAATATAGAGGAAATTTACAATATCGACCAAATAGCAGGGGTAGAACAATAGGTGGTCGTGGAATAATAAGATTTTCTGGGCCTGGTAGACCAACATCATCTCAATTTCATATGGGCTTTATAAGAAATCCTATACATACAACATTATTACCCCAAGAAGAATTAATTGAAGATAAGCCTGTATCAGTACCACAAACTCCCTTGCTTGGTTCTGAAGAAGAACGTCAGCAAAAGATTGCAGAAACAGCTGACAAATTAAAGAAAAAATTATCCTCTATAACAGAACAAGAAATTACAAATTTTTGGGAAGATGATTTGCCTATATTACCAAATAATGGTTCTGAAGAAGAAAATACTCGAAATAAAATTATCCCTGAGCTTAGACACGAACCACCTGAACTTAACCTGACATTTACTGACCTTAGAGATATAGGCAGGATTGATTGTAATAATTTAAAATTTGGAAATGTAGATAATGAATCTAATAATGAGATTTCAATTAGTTTTGAGAAGAAGTCTACAGATAATGTAATAAGTACAAATAATGAAATTACAATTATAGATGAAGAAGAATCCTTAATCATCTTGGATTCATATGACAAAGATGACTTCAAACAGTCAAATAAGTTATTGGAAGATGATAAATGTCATGAACAAATACATAACGAATTGTCTGATTTTAAATGCAACATAGAAAACTTACAATTGCAAGATAATAATATTCCAGAAAGTTTGATATCTTCAAACTCAAATAATGTTAATGAAAAGTTATTAACTTTGAATTTAGATGAGAATATAACAAATTTATTACCGACAGATTCAGTACATATTTCACTGCCAGAAAGAGCTTTAGATGTTAATGATATAGAAACAAGTTCTATATCAGTATCAACTACAGATGATCAAAATGAGTTAAAGATAGATTTTCCACAAAATCAAAACATTGTGCAAGTAGATATACAAGATCCAAATAGAGATAACACACAGGATACTAACATCAATATACAACATAATAATCACACAGAAACAAAGCTGCTTGAAGATGATCAAATTCAAAATAATTTACAAAGAAATGTACCCCAAGAGGTAATTCATCAAAATTTGGAAAATGTATCTGATTGTTCTCGAAAGAGATCACTTAATTTTCTATCATCTAGTGAAGAAATTCATTCAAACAGTGTCTGTGATTCTACATCTTCAACATATTCAAATTATGAAGCAAATAAATTAAATGATGATAAGAAATTAAATAATCCACCTGTTTTTCAATCAAAGGTCTTTAATATACCTCCTAGGTTAACTCCAAGGATTGGGGGGCCTAGAGGCCATTGGGTTTTCCAACAGAATGGAAAAAATTCATTTTTTAGAGGATCACAGAGATTATCCTTCCATGGTAATCGAATACCTCCACCAAGACATGTTAAATCATTTAAATCAACCGATTTAGTTCCAGTTGGATTTGATCCACGAGCACCACCACCATTTACGCATAATGTACCTGTTTTAAATCATGACTGTCAGCACAATCCAATAGCGCTATTTTCTTCTAATGATTTGCCTCCTGCTTTTGATCCAAGCGAACCTCCACCAAATATAAGATCAAAATCAGGTACTGAACCATCTAATAAACAAGAAACTATACAGTCTATGCCCTCTTTAGATTTGAAAGGTCAAACACTAAGTACTTGTCAAAATAATTTAAAAGTTATACAACAATCGCCTGCCTTTGATCTCAGGGGACCACCTCTGAGAATTTCAAACGTCTCAGTAACAAATAATGAAAAAATACCTGAATTTAATCCTCAACACCCACCGCCAAAAATTCATAAAAGGGAGGAAACCCTCCAACCTCCACCAATTTTTGATCCGCGACTTTCATCTCAAGAACGTTCTAATCTACTTGTACCTTTAGATGCATCTAGGTCAACTACAGTACCACTGAATTTAATGGACCCATCACCAGCATCAGATTTTAACATTGGTCCCATTGTACCAAATTTTGCACAATTACCTCCTATAAACATAGCATCGCGTCAACCTTTCATTTCTAATGTACAGATGAATTTTTCACCTGTTATATCACAAGCAAGTAGCGGACAAGAAATAATAAGGGAATTTCCATTGCCGCTACCTCCTATGAATATCACTGAAGTTCTTCTACCGCCACCAAAAGAACCTTCAGTGGGAGAAAATTCCAATCCTAATCAAAGCATAAACATGGATGATGGGTTAGAAGATATGCAAGAAGCAATGGAATTTGCAAAGCAAATAATGAACTTGACGGAAGAAACAAACGATAAAGATAAACCCACAGTTCCTGAATTACCATTGACACCATCCAAAATTCCAATACCAATCGAAAGTATACATTGCTCTTTGTCAGTAGAGGAAGGAAATACAAGAAAACAAAGAAAATATAGGAATAAGAAAAGTAGACAAAATGTAGTCTGTGGACCAGAACTAATTTGTGAGAAACAAGAGGATATCAAGGCAATAGATGAGGGACAAAGTGTACAAAGTCAGAGTAAAAATACCGAAAATGCATTATTGGCAAATGATCAAATAAGACCCAAGGTGGTGTTCAACTTAAACTCCAAAACAAAGAAGATACACAAACCGGAAGAGTGGCATAGGACTGTTATAAATATTCCTGAAAACAGAGAAATCTCGCAACAAAGTGCAATTCAAAATTCAAAAAAAGAGAGGGCTCAATCCAGGAGGCATTCTTCTGAAAGTAAAAATAACACGAATGAAAATAAAAATAAACAAAAAGAGGCGAAAATTAACAAAAATGCTGATCCACAAGTCATTCCTATACATGAAAAATCAAATGATACATGTTATCGTTATAAAAATTATGGAGATTTGGAAAAATTACATGCACATTCTTCGAATACAACACTAACATCTAGTGACATAGATATTCAAAAGAATCAAAAATCAAAAAAAGAATCTGGAAAGAAAAAGGTTTTTACTCCAGAAGCTTTATGGAAGGAAAGAGTGATCAGTCGTTTCTTGAAAATGAGTAAAAACGATATTTGCAATATGGTCAATAATTCGAGTCTTCGTAAATTTGATATCGCAATGGAACATCTGGTGAAAGAAAGAAGGTCGTCTCTTTCTTTAGAACTGAGAAACATAGAAGACGAGAAAATGAAAGAATATGATAGGATAGAATTTATGAATCAATTGAACGCGATGTTAGATCCAAGCGCTGTTGTCGGTATTACGGATTTACCTACAGAATTTATTCATCATTTGAGCGAAGTTTTACAACTTGATATACCGTTTGATACTGAATTATCCGAAAGTCAAAATGTAGATATCGAAGAGATTAAAATTATAAATCAGAACGAAAATCTGGGAGTACATTCGTGTGAGGATGTAAGGGAGGAGGGTCTAAGAATCCCATCTTTTACCGAGTATCAAGATCCTCAAGACGAAGAACACGCAGAAGATAAATCTATATATAGTAAAGAAGAATCTATTCACTATTCCTTAAATACAGAATCGAATGTTAATATTTTAAGACAGGATACAAATTCGTCGCATCGATCACTATCAAATGATCGTGAAATCGAGAATGCGCATAAGAAACAACAGCAACCACTATTTAACGAAGCTGACTTGGATGATATATTGTCTCAAGTAGCAGAGAGAACGAAGAGTTTATCAAACACAAGTTTGCCTGTGGAACCGGAGAAGAGCATTGATACAGGTTCAGGTGCTTCACTGGTTCAAACAGTAACAGAAGCTTTTGAGTATAATACTTTCTCACAGATTCCTAACAAAACAGTAGCTGATCTTGATGATATTTTTTCAGCTGGGATAGCGCGAGTCAAACAATTAAGTAAAAGTAATGCGGATATAGATCACGTAAGAGCGCGTAAATCCAATTCCGAAGATCGCAACACGCTTAGACACGAAAGGTATGAAAGATGGAAGAGAAAGGAGCGAGAGGATCCGGATACATTTAGGAATTTAACGAAAGAAGAATGGGAAGCGAAGTATGGGCTAACTAACACTTTGGTAGCTTCAACTATTGTGCGAAAAAATACCTCTAACAGCGCAGAAAATTTAAGCAAAGATGAGAGAAATAATCGGGCTCCGAGATACTGCTCGTCGGATTCACCAATGAGACACTTAAGCATAAGTCCTTTAACCCGCGAAGTTTCTGTGCATAACTTAGATAGATACATTAGCGATCCTAGCGAGATAGAAGAACTACAAACAGCAGAAAAATCGGCAAGTAGTAGTAGTAGCGAGACCAGTTCAAGTAATTTCAGCGACAGTGACGAGGAAACTGTTTCTTCCAACGTGACAAAATTGTTGAAAGTAATAAAGGAAAAGGAAAAGATCGCGAAGCAAAAATCGCTCAATGAAACCATCAGAGATGAAGTAGTCGCTGAGATAGAAAAGGAATGGAAAGAAAAGAGTAAACACAAGGAACGAAAATCTCGCAAACGTGAAAAAAGGAAAAAAGATAAGAAAGAGAAACGAAGGAAGGAGAAGAGAAAAAAGAGGAAGAGGAATTCTTATTCGGGTTCGTCAAAATCTAGCGAACAAACCGAAGAGTTTCGGGTATTGACAGAGGATGAGATCAAGAAAGAAGTAATCGTCAAAGAGGAATCGATGAGCTCGTTCGAGGAGAATGCTTCGTTGAACGACAGAATTAATAATACTTCGGTTAATAAGTCAGCTGACTCGCTAACTAAATTGCAAAGTTTACAGACAGAGGAAGACTCCACTGTACTTTCTGCTACTTGTGAGACCGTATCGTCGCAACCTAAGAACAAACCCACGATTGTTTCTGTAGTGACGCAACCGAAAACTAAAGCACAACTGAAACAAATGCCAGAATCCAATAATGCGGAACAGAGGCAGATTATGGAGAAAGTAACGGAATTTACAGAGAATAATACAGTGAATGTAGATAACGAAAAGACGAAAGATCTTCTGGAAATGAATAAAGATTACGAAATAGCGACGAGTAATAACGAACGGATAAACAGAACTTTATCTATGAATATCTCTTTACATCAAACTAATATACCTTTACTTACTGAAGAATCATCTCCGTCTATTCAATCGCACAGCGAAGCTATCAGTGATAATAACACAACGCATGTAATGTCATTTACAACCCATAGTAGTTCAAATCTTGTTCCTGACACTAGTACGAATAATCAGTCTGTTAATCAAAAAGCATGTACAACTACTTACTCGGTGGAAAACAAGAGTGGCGGTTATAAAAAGATAGATATAAAAGCATATAAAGAGCGCGCGTTGCAGAGACGTTTGAACGAATTAGGCGTATTACAAAAGGCTCCTGCAAATTCTGCTTCGTTAAGTCGAGAATCTCAGCATTCTCTATCTACCGATAAATCTAACGTTGAATCGTTAGAAGTAATAAGCGAAATAAAAAGTGAAATTAATACGAATAAAGCACAACTAACGGATCCACGGTTAACTAGGGTAAGATCAACGAGTACGCCCACTTCGGAGGATTCTGATAAAGAAGAGGCTGGAGAGAAGAATAATTTGGAAGAAGAGCATCAGACCATGGATGTGGCGCAAGAAACTAAAAATACCGATATACAACCGAAAAACGTCAACGAGAAGAATGAAACTCGATGCATAGATATTGATTCAAACGCTTTTAAAGACTCTGTAAAACGTATGGAACGCAAAAATGATAACAAATCCTTGTCGAAAGTAATTATCGAGCAAGAATTCGACGAATTTTCGAATAAAGAGAAATCAAAACTTGAATCAGAGAAAAAGCCAAAGAAACCAATTTCAGATGTTGACTCCTCTAAGTTTAAAAATATTCGATCAGAGGGAAGTAAAGAATTGAAATTGAAGAAAGAGAAAGCTAAGAAATCGTGTGAAAAAAAGAAAAAGAGTTCGAAGCCGAATGAATCTAAATCGATAGAAGAAAACCCTGTAGAAAAACATTCGCATAAAAAGACGCCTAATGGTAATAAAAAGGTACCGATTGTAAGTTCACATGCCACCGATCAAAGTGAAGTTAAAAAAACAAGCAGTCATAATATTCATGAAAATTTATTTAAACTTCAAACTGTTGAGACGTGCTCGGAAAATGCAGAAGTGACAATTGATAGCAAAACTCTACAGAAACAAGTTAATACCCATTCCATGGTAAGACAAAACGACCAAGTGCTCACTGATAGTAACAGAGAAACAGTAAGCGTTAATAAAAACGTTGCAGTAGAAGATAATGAAATAACTATTTCGAACCAGCAGGTTTTAAATGAAGAAATAGCGAGATCCCAGGATCAAAACTTAATAAGCTCAGAAAATGCAAAAAAAGATGGTGAATCAAATAAAGAAATGGGAGAACATACGACTAAAGTCAATGAAGTGAGTATGTTCGCTGAATCTATGCCCGCTGTAAGCTTGAACAAACAAAAGGATATATGTAACGACATGTCATCGGTAGGCTCAACGTCTGTTGGTCATATTCGATCAATTGGCACTGAAAAATGTATGACAAGTACACCACCTCTTGTTTCAAACTATGTTAGCGAAGAATCTCATTCGTTAAGCGAACAAATCGATGTTGATATTGAGAAACACGGTGATACAATTGATACTAAAAATTTGCAAAATTCCAAAACCGTTGATAATTCTACTTTGGATACGAGAATCCATTCGGAAGCTATTGTTAAAAACTATGATATAAATGTAGAAATGATTGATGTAGAAGAACAGGATAGGACTATGTTTCGGTTAAGCCAAAAATTAAGAACTTTGGACAATTTTACTAAAGTACTAAAAAACGAAGCGAAATCTCCAGATAGTCGGAGTAGTCCGTTTAAGGGTTTTCTCGCGGATACCATCGATAATGATATTTGTCAAGTATCTCTATTGTATCATACAAAAATGAACAATACAAATATCAAAGAAAACACGATAAAAGAATACAAAGATCCCAACCAATGTTTACAAACATGTTTCAATGATAAATCCATTATAGAATCGAAAAAGGAAAATAAAGGTGGCGAAGAAGATTTTTCTGAGAAAATGGACGAAGAAAACGAAATATTCTCAATTTCTAATTTAGCAAAAGAGCAACAAAATGTTACAGAGAAAACGATAGATCATAGCTTAAATGTGAAAGATAATACCAAGATTGATGATACGACGTTGGAAATTAAGGATAAAGATATAACAACGAAAAATGATCAAACTTGCGATCTTTTTGCTCAGTCGAAATTTTCATTTCTAGCTAACGTAGACGATCGTCACGATACACTCGACGAAGATAACCAGTCATTCATTGTTTTAGACGAATATATAGACGAAACAGATGAAAAATCGATCAAGAAATTGAGCTCTTTTGACTTAGATCTCGAAGATTGCATTGCGCGAGATGCAGATATTTTTACGACTAAATCATTACAGGAACGAGAGAATTTGACGAGTGATATTAGATCATCAAGTTTTAACTCAATAACTTTTAACAAGTTGTCAGAAATTTTTGATAAGAACAAATATCATAGAAAACGAAATCCAACTAATATGACATTTGCGTGTGAAAACGAGAAATTTACTTTGTCTCAAAAATCTACTGCTGTTTTTCCATCAGAGTTATTTGCGGCTGCAGAGAAGACTGGAAATACTACAAATCTATTTTTTCCTATACCTCCATCAAACGAGAATTTAGAGGCAAATTCAAAAATATCAAAAACTACTAAACCTATTAACTCAATTAATTCAGAAATTTCAGTAGAATATCCACAAAATATTATTAATGCAACAACTGAAAATATTTCTCAAAAATGTGCAACGATCGAACCATCATCGATTACAGAAATAAGAATCGAAGAAAGGAATGAACATTGTACAGATGTATCAGAGGATAATTTACTGCATAATCTTCAATCTTCTTGCGCAACCGAACCAGTAGTTACATCCCTTGAAAGTGAAAGTTCACAAAATTTAAATGTTCCAATAAAAATTGCCAGGAGAAAGTCGATAGAGAACTTTCGGAATACTGCACCAATACCTGAAACAAATAAAGAACTTCTAGAACTAAAGAAAGACCAGCAAGTGGATAATAACTTGCTAGATAAGCAAATATCAGTTCCTTGTGAAATAAGTACGTCCATTGATAGAAATTTATCTATCGATTGTAATAAAGAATACGAGGCACGAATTTCGAATAAGTTGAATAAAAAAGACAAGAATAAGACTTTAAATAGCATAGACAATAAATCAAAAAAGAAATATAAGAAACGGAAGACTACTATTTCGAAGAAGATAGCGAAGGAAGCAATGACATCAGATAGTGTAAAAATTAAATATCCAACCATGAAAGAAGCTGTCATGGCTAGGATGATCGAAATCGATGTTGAAATCCATAAATTAATGACAGAAAAGATGACCCTCTATCAAATGTTAACAAGCGATACTTTACCGAACGACAATAATTTACAACAAAATAACGTGACGCGCGAAGACATAGAAGTTGAAACGCCAGTAATTAGACCTCGAACTCCATCCGCGTTAATGACACAATTACTTCAGAATATCGAACCTAATCCAGTAGTAAATCAATGTGCCAAGACAACTATAGAAAGTTCACCTACAAAGGAAAATTCACCTACAAAGGAAAGTTCACCTACAAAGGAAAGTCCGAATAATCCTATACAGTCAAATAAATCTAAGACATCGTATAAACACGATCATCATGCAGAGAAAAGGGGAAGTTGTACTTCTACTTGTGGTTCCGATGATGAAGAGATGGCATATCATGCCGAAGATACTAAATCATCTAAAAAAAGAAAGAGACAAAGCTCTGAAAGAGCGGTTAAAAGATCGGAAAATAAATCAGATAGTCAAAATGTATGCACCAAAGACACACAAAGTACAGTTACAGAGAAGAAGCAAGTTAATAACGCAATAAAAGTAACCCTAAAAAAAATCAATACGAAACGAACAACAATAGAACAAAATTCTGATCAGGTTTCAATGAATGAAACTATATTCCAAGAAGATATCAATAAAGATATAATTAAATCTCAAGAGACTGAAAACATTGAATCTGTGGAACCTCAAATACTCAACGAAGACACTATTGAAATAAGAATACCAGAGCTTAACAAAGAAAATCATTTAACAAAAGATTGCGAAGAAAAACATGAAACCTCAAACAAGACAAGTAATGACGTAGATTTAGTAGAAAAACCAATGGAGAACAAAACACCAGAAAGGTCATCGATATATTCGGATGACAGCACTTGGGATTCTCTTCTTCAGAATCCAAGCACAGATGATCAAAAGAAATCAAACACTGGCCTTGCTTTGTTAGAGGAAACGTATAAGAAAGAAATTGCGAAAACGCGAAGAATAAGAGCCGAAGCGCGAAGAAAGAAAAAGAAAAGATTAGAGAATTTGTTACAGATTGTGAACACTTTAACTCCTGATGAGGAGGAGTTACCACTGTCAGCTTTATATGCTAAAAAATTGCATCAAAAGAAACAATTACTGGATTCTTTTCAACAGCAAACTAAACAACAAACAGGTAATGATCCACAACTGTGGAAGAACGTAGTTGAAGTGATAAACGCAGTAGCAGAAAATAGAACAAAAGATCTTTATGTAGAGTCATCAGAAAAACGGTTAACTACTAATTGCTCTGAAGGTGTCGTATCCGCTATATCAAATCCAGAGGTAAACTCTGAATTTAGAGATGATAAGGAAAAACAGATTATAAATTCCTCACTAAGAAATCTTAAAGAAGTTTGCATCGAACCATTGGTCGATGTTAACATTTCTGACAATAAAAATGAAAGGAATAATGTTTCGAAGAAAGATGATTTACAAATGTTATCTAGTAAATCGCAAGAATTTTTAAATAATGAATACTTCCAACAAGATTTGGAAATCAGTGTGTCATCAAACATTGTAATGAATTTATCCGAAACATGTACAGATGATACATCTATGAATATCGAAGCAAATTTAGTAAAATCCTTTGTACAGCAAGATGTAGAAAATGATAATGTGAAAATCAATCGATCGACCTCAATAAAAGATTCGGATTCGTGTCTTACGGAATCAAATTCAAATAATGTTCGCGATGGTCAGAATATCTCGAACGTCTTGGAATATTCGGAAAAAGCTGAAAGAAAAACTAATATGGAAACTATTGAGTCTACTTTGCAAAACAGACTAAGTAATACTGATGAGAATATTGCAACACAGGAACCTATTAACAGTCAATTCGTAAGAACATCAGAAGATACTCGAAATAATTATGATACTTCAACTGAATCTAACAATGATAAAAATATTGATATTATGGATGAAACTACATCAAAGGATAAATTTGGTTTTAAACTAGAAAACGTAAACGAAGCAAATATGCAAGATTCCTTAGTTTTGTACGATGAAGATAATAATGTTGACAATACTGTTGAAGAATTCGATTGTATACCTCAAAATGAACGCTTTATAAGTCTCAAAGAACATAAAGAATCACATAAAAGAAAAGATATCGAGCGATTTGATAAGACTGCATGCGAAGAAAATAATAATCAGAATTGCGCATCTGTTTCTTCTTTTACTGAGAATACAGAAGCATTAAAAAGCGATGAAGTACTAAGTAAGAAATCGTGTAAGCATAAGAGAGGCGGTACCAAGACTGCAGTTCGACGAAGCTCGAGATATGCCGAAGAACCTATGAAACGCATAAAATTAGAGATTGATGTAACCGTCCCAAATACTGAGCAGGAGGAAAAGAATTTCAGGATGCAGTTTCCAAGTACATCACCATGCGAAGAAGTCGAAACTATATTAGTAAATTCTAGAAGGAATCGTAATATTCAAAAGCCAATAACGAACAGAAAGCGACGCACACCTATTCTTTCAGAAGTTGAAGTTGTAACACGTGAATTGAATTCAAATAATGAATCTTTAAAAGGAATTAAAAGACATAAAAAACATACAATGTCCGAAATGATGAATTGCGTGGTACGGATAGTAGATTGTAGACATACGATTTTAAATCCGAATGTAAACTTAGACGTATTACAAAACTATGGAATATCCAAAATTAACACATACGTCTATCCTAACTCTACTCAAATGGATTCTTCCGTAAGTCTTATGGAATCAACATCAACCAAAGATTTGTCTACTGTATGCAAGACATCATTGAGTGAATTACCACGAAGTCAGGCTTTAAAATTGATTAAAAAATTTGATGATACAACACGACTTGTTAATGACCAAATAAATTCAATTAAAATTAAGAAAATACCAAGATCTACAAATATGGATTCACCTGTAAATAATAAAGAAGAATGTGCAGACCCCGATATCGAAGTTATGCCAGTTTTAGCAAAGGAACCTATTACTGTGGACATTATACAGAATTGTGATAAGCCAGATATTGAGATTGTGGAAGAAAAAACGATAGTTACTAAGAATCAACAACACAGCAAGTCTGGATCAACATTGACTGCAATAGATATAAATGATGATAAAGAACTACCGAGGACGCAATATACGGTCCATAAAGGTCCTATTTTAGATATTAAGGTAAAGAAACGGAAGCGTCGTAATAGAAAGAAATAATGACATGAAAGTATGTATTAAAGTAAAGCATAAGTATTTTTATTTTTTGGCATCAAACTCTGTGATACTTTCTCTTCTTTTTTATAACATAGTAGATCCAAATATTCTTTGAAACAAAGAAATTGTATTATGGTTTTAATTTGTATAGAACCATTATACTTTTTTGCTATTATATTTTATTCTTCATAAAATATTTATTTTATCATATGAAGTGTTCTATCGTCATATGATATATACAAATGTAAAAATATATTTATGTAAAATTTCCACTCATTATTTTCCTCTTACTTATGTTAGTGTTATTTCTATATTATAATGCAGTTATTTGTTATTTCTCTTTTTATCTATAATCATGAAACTGTTACCATTACAAATAACTTATTTTATCAGAATCCTACAGGTTAGATTAAATTTTACAACTTAATAAAAGGGAAGTATTTTTTCTAGGTTTTTGAGAATTCATTCCTAGCCGCAAGTGAAGATGGCAGAATATACAGGTACAATCAAGCATCTAATGGAATATTAAACATCTACAAAGGTCATCAAGCAGCAGTAACTTGTTTATATGTATACAATACAACTAGCACAGATATTAGCAAAGAATGGATGTTCTCTGGTTCATTGGATGGAACCTTACGATGTTACAACATAATGGTAACAGTAACAAGTTTATTAATTTAGTATAATACATACATGTTGTTAACTCCTTTCGCTACATATTATTATTTATTATATATAAATTTCATTAGACTGGAGTACAAGTGAGAGATACAGCAGATATAGGTAGCCCCATACAATGTATGGATGAAGCATGGGGAATAATTTTTATTGGTACTAAGTCAGGGCATGTATCACGCTATCATATAAAGGTTCGTTGAAAAATGTTATGTATAAAATTGTTTTTATCGAATATGTATGAATATCATTTTTGTAACAAAGAATGTATGAATATTTCAGTCAGGTGCTATTAAAGGAAACAGCATACAGTTCTCAGATAAGTCTGTATTAGCTTTAAAAGCAACTAATGAGGGTCCACGAAGAGTTCTTATCGTAGCATCACGTAGTCAACCGATAACGATACGAGATGCTCAAAATGGCCTATTTCTTCGCACAATTTGTGGTCAAAAAAGTCACACTGTGTATAGTTTGATGCGTGATAATCATTTGATTTATTGTGGTACAAGTAGCACATCTATACTTGTCTTTGATTTTACGGTTTGTAAAAATAATATATATAGGTACAATACAATCTCGATTATAAGAACTAATAAGGAAATAGATATATTTGGATAATAGAACGATAGCATTTTCTGTGCTAAATGTCATATATTTTAAACCAAATGATACAAACAAACAATTAAACATAACATAAAATCTTTCGAATCCCATATCTTGCCTCTAGGTCATATATATATTTTAATGCGAGTGATTTTTTCCAGCTGCATTCGTTTCATGTTTCGAACCATTCAAGCACTTTTTCGAGAGCTACAATTGCCTAAGAATAAAAAATTAGAAGGCACATCTTCATTGTAGTCATCCGTTCATTTGTCCACTTCTTGATCCAGAGTTTTGTTATTAACACTGAAGAATTTCATTGGTACATACTTACGTGCCAATATTATATTTCTTATCAAATTGAAGCCAATCTATTACATCAGCTCTGTTACGATCTTCGCATTTTGGTATGCTATGTAGCGTTGCAAGCCCACGAAAAAGTTTTTGTCCACTAATGTTCATTTGATGAATACTGTGACGTAATTTAAACTTTGGTGAAAATTAGGATTTTCATTTAATTTTTCATTAAACTGCCAAGCTTCCTCGCATATAACCGGCTCTGATATAGGTATTTCTTTATGTCTACATTGTAGAACCACTAGTAGCGAATCGTGTCGGAATCAT
The DNA here is from genome assembly GCF_041682495.2 of Bombus fervidus. Classification (NCBI taxonomy): domain Eukaryota; kingdom Metazoa; phylum Arthropoda; class Insecta; order Hymenoptera; family Apidae; genus Bombus; species Bombus fervidus. The sequence continues at coordinate 12,213,347 of NC_091527.1, read as the reverse complement.
TATTTTTTGCCAGTTTTGAACTTGTTTGGGAAGTGCTAGCATCCGATGAGTCAATATCCTGTAAATAATTTTTTATTGCTCACTCTTTATTTTTTATACCACTGACCATAGATTTTCCAACACCATATTCTTGTGTTAAGTTCATTGCATTCTCGCCATTTCTCAACTTCTTCATGATTTTATATTTTGTTTCAACTGACAATATTACCTATTTCCGTTCTGACAACATTGTTGCCGTGAGGCTTTGAATATAAATATTATACTAAAATGCTGTGAAGAGTTTGTTCGAATTGAAAAGTTATCTTCGATAATTTTGATAGAAAGAAGTAAATACTGCATGGATTACATACACACATAGTATGAAACGTACCGATAATAAAATTATCCGATGATAGAACGCTTGAATAATGAGTGTCCGGATAATCGAGGTTCTACTGTATAATCCTCCATGTTATCATTGTAATACCGCATCATGTAAAATTCATTCTTTGAATTTTTTTATTTTATAGAATGGCGAACAAACAATGCAGTATGATGCTGGTGTAGGAATTGTATGCATGCGTCTGTACAAACAACTATTGTTTGCCGGTTGTTATGATGGAAATATTTATGTATTTAATACAAAGGTTAGTGTGAACTTAAAAACTAATGTTAACTATGAAATAAATTATATTAATCTTTAAACAAATTCTAGGATCATCAACTTGTATGCAGTATACCTGGACCTGGTAATATGTTATTAAGTATGGAAGTCATAGACAATAAGGTATCCAAAATATTCTATTAAAATGTTATTAGAATATTACATTAAATCTAATATTCAAACATTTATTTTTCTAGATCATAGCTGGTAGCAAAGATAAACGTTTGCAGTCATGGCAAATGCCACGACAAGTACGATCTTTGCTATAGAAAGTGAATCAAGTTTGGATTGACAGATCCTAGTCTAGTCGTGCTTCGAGGGAAAAGATTATTAAATTTGGAGTACAATCTGCCTACGAAATCATTGTACAGACTCAGAGGAGTTACTTTGTAATATATATACATATATACATTTTATTTGCGAGAAAATGCACATAAGTAATATATATAAATATGTTTGTACAGAAAATTAGATAAATTATTAATATTGCGACAAAATCAGTACACTCAAAAAACGTGGTAAATTCTTGTCTTTTATTCCATTTTGTAAACTCGCGCTAGTAGGAGTAAGCGTACCTTGTGCCTTGTGCGTAACATGTGTGCGAAATGCTTTTTTTCACATTCTTTAATACTGATACAAGAGACATAAACGTGATTACAAAGGAGTGCACCCTTTATCGTTCAAAGGTTTTGAACCTTTGCACTTGTTACTTTTTCTTTTGTATTTGGATATATATTTAGAGTGTTATATGAATATGTACCTATAAAACAGTAACACAGTAAGTGTAAATGCTAATAATAATTATATTTATTGTTTTATATTAAATTTGTAGGTGGCCTGACAGCATTTCGCAATTTGCTTGATTAATGCAAAAGATTGAGGTGTGTAAAGCCAACTTGTACGAAAACATTTATTTAAATTAAATCAATAAGAAGTGTGAGTTTCATCGCATCGATGGAATTTCCGAATAAGAACCGTTGTAATAATTTGTTTTGTTGAACTTATATTTTTCTTTGTCAATTGTTACGTTATTTTTTAGGCTTTATTCCGTAATTCATAATTATTTTATACCTTTTATCTTATATTATTATGAAGTAACTAGTAAAAGAAAGATGTGTTTCTACCGATGTTATTAACAAAGAATGTTAGAATGTGATTGTAATGAAATGTATATGTTAAAGAAAAAAACCTGTCTATATTATATATTGCAAGAAATGTAAAATTTTTTTAAAAAAGCATGGTGTGCAAACAAGTTCTATACAATTTTGGTTTATCTTTAACATATATTATTTCGTTCATTTCGCATTTTACTTATAAAAATAATCATTTACATGCACATCACTGAACGTACTACGTTGTATTTTACAAATTTATTGTGTATCTAGTATTTGTTACATGTAACAATAAAACATTGTTCTCGTATCTTTGGCAAAACATTTGTTTTTGAGAGTAAATTTTTTATGTAAACTGGCGGTAGTAATGTACACAATTTTAAAATTTTGTATATTAAATTGTGCGAAAGTTATGAAACGTGTACTGAAATACCTAAATCTCATATATCGTTTGTTAAAATTTTACTAATTATATCGACTTAAGAAATAATATTTCTATTCTGTAATCTACGTTATTAATTTTCATTTCACAAATGTTATTCTAGATTTTTATAATGGAATAATCAATTGATACTAATATAACAGATAATCTATTCTCTATAGAAACACGTTTGTTAAATCAATACATTTCTGTACATATGAATGTCATGTTTCATGATCAATTTACAAATGCATAACAACTTCAATGTTCCTTCAATAAGTATAATAGTGTAAAAGATGTGTCTTTGTCTTGGTCCTGTTAAATCGGGTAAAACATTTTTAATGAAACGGTTACAAGGAGATGAAATAGATAATGCAACTCATACTGTTTCTACGAATGGCATAAATCTTTTTACAATAAAAAATAGTACCGGAGAATTTGACATGATTATTAAAGAAATAGGTGGTAGTATGGCACCAATATGGAAACATTACTTTGAAAAGGTAAATCTTTTTTTCGAAAGGATTGTGAACAATAAAAATATATAGGTTGAAAATTTTAAATAAACCTTCGATAATTTTCTAAGTTATTATCCTGCTTTTTAGACACGGAAGCTTATTTATGTAATAGATACAAGCAATCTTTGCCAAATAAGCGCGGCAGGAGTATTACTTTATTCATTATTACTCGATCCTAAACTGCGAAATATAAAAATCGCATTAACATTAAACAAAATGGACCTTTCTTATCGTCAAATGCGCAACGAAGCCTTACTTATACTTCATTATTCACGTCTACAAAAGGAAGCTACGCAAGAATTATCTATATTTGAAACTAGTGGAATGACCGGTCAAGGTATCGAAGAATTAAGAAACTGGTTGTTTGATCCAACCACTTTAAAATCTGCAATAAATGCAAACAAGTAAATTTAATATATATATATTACGAAAAAATTTTACCAGAAAGTGAATATTTTTTTATTATTTACACTCAATGTTACAAAGATATAAGGATTCTACGTAACTTTTCAGCAATTAACACCGATATAATTGTAATATAAATCATTAGCAAATCTTTATCAAGTTTTGCAATTTATTACGCTCAAAAGTGGAAGTATTATCAAAAGTAAAGTTCATTAATTGAGCGTATAACATTTTTATAACTTGACGTCAATGTAACTGATTATTCAATTAAATAGTCTTTAACACTTTAAGACATTTAAAAATAAAAGATAATTGTCGCAGTCGATCAAAAAGTTTTTAAATTCATTTAAAATAAGTACTATTTAAATAAATGTTATTAATTATTGTAAGAAATACGTTATCTTCGATATCACAATTATTAAAATATCGAAATAGGTGTACACACTGACGAAACAGTATTTGAAGCGCGGCTTTGTCAATTTGTATGAATAACAAATCCTTAAAATAAGTTCAAAAACTTTCTGACCAGTTTTCACATACGCATATATAAATATTTGAAGTAAACTGTTATTAAAAAATTAAAGTACAACAATACAGATGTACATAACGAAGTATCTTCACAAGAATGGAAAAGAAGAAAAATGTATTTTCCTACTTTCTTGTACTATTAATGATAAATAGATAATTGTATATAAATTTTTTAATTTGTTACCCAAACATTTAAGATTTTTCTTATCAATCTATCTGTGAGCTTTTCAAAATAAAACTATACAAATCAGCCAAAGAACTACATCTAATGTATTCTTGTGAGGTCTTCTACTATTTTTACAAGATCATCCACTGTTGCTTCTTTTTTCATGCCACTAGGATCGTCGATCTATAAAGGAAAAAATGAATTAAAAGTACAATAAATTATATATATAATTCAAGAAACAATTTTATTTACCATTAGACCACTTGCAACGTCTGCCATTTTATTAGGACTCAAATCAAGAAAACTTTCAATTAAATCTCCATCTATAAAACCTTCACACTGCTCGATTTTTAATTCAGTGTTAAAACTTCTCCAAAAATTGTGTTCTATTTTACCAACACTTTTTATTACACCTGTTAATCTTTCTTCAAGATTTCTTAAGAATTCATAAAACGTGAATGGAATTTGTGTGACTAAACCAATCGCTCCGCTAACAGTTCCAAACAATACACAACCTTGTGTAGGTGTACTTGATTCACCTAAATTTTGCATCACTAAAGATCCATGTCGGAAGACATTAACCATGTCACCTAAATGAAATTGTCCAACTTCCTGCATTTGTTGTCTTTCATCTTCTGAAGTAGCCGCACTAAAATAGATTTTAATTTATTATTTCATAATATTAATAAATATAAACATTTACATTCGATACAAATTTATCTTTTTATTTAAATTAATTTTAAAAATTAATGTCTCACCTATCTTTCTGACAAACAAATAGATTGAAGCAATTTTCAGCACCTAAGAAAGTATCATCATCTAAAATTTCAATAGCAGTCATCCAATTTGGATTATAATCTCTTGCTATTTCTTCAAAACAACCTTCCATTGTTTTATATTGCAACAAAGTGAGAGATCTCATAAGATCTCCAACTAAAATGAAATCTCCTTTTGTTTTCAAGTAAAGGGCAATGATATTATTAAAGTGGCTGCATTCTAATCTGAGTTCCTTTTCTGCTGTCCATTCAAATAAACGAACAGTACTGTTGATACTAGCAAGAAGTTTTCCATTGAATTCAGTTAAAGAATAACATGATCCTTTGATCTCCTTTTCTGCTACTTGCGTAAGTTTTCCATCACTCCAGTGATATAAAAGTATTCTACCCATCTTCGGTTCAGTTTCATCTGGATGAACAAGTGCAGTTCCAACTATATAATAGGAAGTAGGATCTTCACCTAATTTCGTTGATATCAATGATAATGCATATTCAGTAGGCATTAACATATGTGCATGTAAAACTTCGAAAGTATGTTGATCAATAATGAGTAGATTATGTACTTCAATTTCTTGGCAAATGTCACTAGCTGTATGTCCTGTAGGTTTATTGTAAGATGCAATGTGACTGCTGCTAGATGTTGAAGCTGCTTGTGTAGATGCAGAATGTCTTACAATACTAACACCGCTACTATCCTGGATATCAACACGCATCGTTATTACTCCAAATGTTTGAGAACTTTCCTGATAAGCAATTCGTCTCGGTGATTCCCCGAGAGGTACAGTCCGAATATGTAATTTTTGAATTTCATCGATTGTTCCGATTGTCACTGTACTATCAGTTGCTAATGCTAAACTATCCGGATATGATTCTGCATTTAGAGAACACATATGATTTACTTCCTTTAGGTTAACGTTGCTGAATACTAGTTTGTGATTTGACGAATAAATTACAGTAGGCCTATCGGAACATGCGAAAACATTAGTGGTGAATAATGATCTAAAAGTTCTTAAGACCGTCGGTTGCGTACCTAAGGTAACTTTCTTTTTGTCAGAAAGTATACCATTTTGTTTATGTAAAGTAAAGTAATACATGCTGCCATCTCCAAGAGCACAAAGCAAATATGTATTACCTTCGAAACATGTCATTAAAATAGATCTAGGTATAATTTCACCACCGAGTAATTCTTTGTTAATTTCTTCCAAGGCAGGTAAAGTTAAGATACGAACAGAAATATGTGTCCATAAACCTACCGCAGCAATTTTTGCTTCTGTATGACCATCCAATGGAGATATATCTAAACAAGCAACTTCATATTGTAAAGTAGCAAATCCTTTTGGTACAATTTGTCCACATGAAATTTCCATATAAAATAAATCATTTCCAGTAGCACAAAGTACCTGTGTGCCATTGCAAGCAACTACACTAATAGTTCTTTTATTCTCTGGTTCCCATTCAGAAACAACTGTTTTAGTTTCATGTGAAATTAATCTGGCAGATGTTGGTGTTATCTGAATAAATAAATCATTTGTAACATTACCAGTATGAAAGGTTTGTTCGTCGGCAACAAAGCCTGGAATATCTGTTTCTTCAACTTCTTCTCCATTTAAAGTCAAAATTCTGGTTTGTCCAACAAAAGATAAGACCAAGGTGTTGTCAAAATTACCACCACCAACTTTTAATGCCCACATACCTTTGATACCTGGTAAATCTATGCTTGCATGTTCTTCAATACCTATTCCATTTCTAATAATTCTAAGAGAACCTTCCTTAAAAGCTCCAGAACATGTAACCATTTGTCCTTGTCCTTGTCTTTCAAGATCAACTACTGCCATGTCAACTATGGGTGCCAAATTAGTAAAAGTTTCCATTGGAACACAATACGAACCATTTTCATCTGCTTTTGTAATTAATTTAACTAACTGTGAATCACCCAATCTACTACCAACAAATATTACTCCATTATCTAAATATGTAATACATTCAGGTATGCTAATTTCTCCTAGAAGTTCAACCTTAAGATCTTTCACTACTTGTGTACCATCTGGTTTCTTTTCTTGTTCCACAAATAACATAAACAAATGTCCAGCCATATCTCCTAACAAATATCGAAGTCCTTGATTATCAACTTTAGCGTAGCATGTAATAGTACTCTGTTTTATAATTGGAGGTACAACTGCAACATATGTGTTCCCATCATGGTACAATATACTTTCTTGGCCTATTATTATTGCACCACAAATAGGTGAAGGTACAGGAATGACTATCATAGCTTCACGTTCTACATTGTCCTGTCTCCAAGGTACTTTAACAAATTCTTTATCTCTTAAAGAAATTTCATGTGTTTTGACATGTCTTCCATTAATATCTTGGTGAATTAGAATCAAAGTGGGATTAGCACATCCATGAAGAAAATTCACATCTTGTACTTGATGTTCTTCCATACGTATTGATGATGCTTTTAATTCTGGATTGTCTTTGTCAAGAGGTATAATTTTAAAAAGACCATCATACAATCTTAAACCAATTACACGTGCTTTAGGATCAATCACAGCTTTGATTCCTGTTTCAGAAGCCTTTCCAATACGGTCTGCTACATTTCCATGTGCTTTTGTTATAATTTCTATATTTTCTCCTTCTCCAATACATTCCAAAATCATAGCATTATAACGTGTAGTCAAAAGAAACAATAGATCTTTTTTCTCATGCTGCAGAAATATATTATAATTCATTAATTATATATTAAATCATTTTATTGTGACTTAAAATTCATGCTAATGTACCAATACATATATGTACATGTATGCATCAATGAACCCATGCATGAATCAAAGATAATTAATTCTTTGTACACGTACAAGGTTATATTACTCTTAATAAAACTATTACAAATACGTGAATTTGATTGTATTAAATATTAGCATAGAAAACACAAATAATAAATAGGATATTTCATGAAAATTATAAAACAAAGATACTAGTATAACCTTACCGGCGGCCTAAAAAACTTAACGACTGCAATTTTCCCATAAATTCCAACTTCTTTCAGTGGTCTTAACCCCTCTGGAGTAACAAGATATATTTCTAATCGGACATTTTTTGCTAAGATGAGATTCAAATCCGTAGGCGAAGTAAAATTACCTTTATACGTAAAAAGAAAATAATTGTTTATCTACGTAAGCAGAAAATTTTATTGTACATCTATTCCTACTTACCTGTCACACATGCAGTGACAGCTGTAGGCTTGTGTGCCGTTACCACATAATGATGAGACATCGCTTTCATAATATTTTGTCCAACAGCAACTTTTGGAAACTTGTTAATACTTCAACCATAAGATATGACCAAACCAAACACTGGCCTTGCGTGCTTTTCAATTTCACGCGCCACGAAGTTAGCAACGTTTCACAGTGTATTAAGCCTGGTTCGCAATAAACACAAGGTCGTGTTTAAAAATCCTTTTAGCAGAAGTTATTTCTTCCATTATTAATTAGGCAAATTATACGTACATACATATACACATATGTATATAGTTTAATTGAAAACATAGTCATAAAAAAGACGTGAAAGTATGTGTATTATATTCAATTACAAAAAATTGTCAATCAAATGTTAAAAATTTTCTATTATTTAAATTCACTTTTCAAAGACATTTTTTTATATAATATTTCACATACCACTGTTTTAACAAATAAAAGAAATTAATTTTTACAATACATTTTACAATATATCTTACGATAATAACAATATGTTTATTAAACTTTTATGGTAAACTTATACTCTACCATAATAAAGCTATCCCATAATCATTGGATTCATATTATTAAAATCATTTTAAATAAAGCTCATTCATTTCATTTACTTGAGTTAAGTTTCAAGAGAATAATTATAATAAAAAAAAAGAAACTTTGAAATTTATTAAAAATTTGAAGTGCAAAATATTTTTAATATATATTTTAAATATATTCAGACCATAAACTAATATCTACCTTGATACCTTAAATGTATACAATTGTACAATATCACATTATTTGTAACATTAATTTACGTCTTTGATTAAATCTAGTTCTATAATTTATTAGTTAATGATCTGTGAACCCCAAATTTATATTTTGTACCAGCAAATGGCAGTTCATTAAAAATTATTAAATGATAGAGTTAGAAGATAATTCAAGTGCATCATAATTAGTACTAAATGAAGATAAAATACCGTTGTAGAGAATACATCACAAATATACAACTCTTCTGCAAATTTTATCAAGCACATAACAATCTAGTCTGCACAGATATAAATTTTACTCTTCCGTAAGATTAGGTATGTATTTCCTACTTCATTACACATATTCGAGTTTACACAAAACAGTCTTAAAAGAAACATGGGAAGTAAGTTGTAAGGACACATTCAAGGATAATCTAAGGTTACATATCTATTATCAGGAAGAGGATTTTTTACTGCATAAGTGCAATTGTATTGCATTTAAACCAGTCTTGTTTCCTAAATTGGTAGGATCAAAGCAAATATGCAGATCCAATGACATGTTTAATATGACTTGTACGTTAACTCTTAAAACATTGAATAGACTTTCGTACATAAAAACAGCTCTTTATAATTTATGTAGGGAGACCATCAATTTTTTGAACGTTTGCATGGCCATTTGAAAGATTAACTGGAGTCATAGATGCCTTAGAATTGTCACTTGAGCTACTATCACAAGTATCACTTTTACTATCAGTACTAGACACAGAACTATCTTTTCTTTGACTACTTTTACTTCTAGAAACATATCCCATAAGTTCCGAAGAAGAGCTAGAATTTGGAAGGAGACAACTACATCTGCTCCTATTCCCATTACTTGTACTATCACTGTCGCTTTCGCTATCAACACTTGAAACTGGACTCCTGTGCCTCTTAGCTCTCAATGATTCATTTTCCCGTTTTAACTGTTCATTCTGTTGCATTAAATCATCGATCCGTTGCTGACAGATTTTTAATTTTTTTGCTGATTCTGAATCTGTACTACTACTGTTGCTTTCCAAGTCTCGTTGTTCTGTTTGGTGGAAATTTTTACCACGTAACCGTTTTGTCAATAAATCTACTTTTGCTTCTAACTGAAGATATTCCTGTATCAGTTCTGATTTACTTAATGTGCTTAATCTTTCAGCATGAAGGTCTTCATACGCAGTTGAGAATTCCTTTGTTAAAAATTCTTCTTCGTCTTCTGGAGACGAATAAAAATAATCTTCATCAGAGTCAACACTGAAACTAGAATCTCGCGTACGAGAAGGGGCCGGTGGCTTTTGAAATGTAGCAGGTAATTCTGAAGATGCAGCTTCTGAAAGTTTTTGGTCAAGATCTGGAAGATCACTGTGATCATCCATAAGAAACTGTGTGGTATTATATGGTGCTGGAGGTTGTCTACCAGTTTTTGCCAATCGACCTCTAGATCTATATCGCAGCTGTTGTTGATATGACAACTGTTGTTTAGAATATGGTTTTAATTTTCTATGCTTAGGTTTACCTCTACGAGTCTTTCTCTTTTTCGTTGCAATATCAATTCCATCTTCATATTGACCTCCCTCCTGATCTCCACTACCACTACCACTTTCAAATTTTCCAGAATTTTTTACTAATAACTTATGACACTAAAACATACAAATATTCAATTTTTTTATTATCTTATTATATATTATGCTATATTAGACTATATACATGCAAGTGTACTATATTAAGAATATTAAGATTATTTAATACGATCAGTCTTAATTGAATTTCATTATAAAAATAATCTAATAATAATAATAATAATATGAATATAATATAAATATAATATATATAATCTAATAATAATAATCATAATATAAAAATTATAAAAATAAATCTGAAAAACTAAAATTAATAATTTATTCGAAATATTAAAATTTTCATATGGTGCATGTTATAAAATGTTAGAAAGAAAGTAACTTACAGTTTTCTTATTGATATAGTCATTTCTGTTAGCATTTTCTACAGTAGAGAGCGACACTTGTTCCGTAACAGGCAACGATGACGCCGCAGGCGTCGGTTCTGCTTGTACGCCCTTCACGTCATGTACTTTATCAATGCCGCCCGACATTTTCTCCATTATAGTTTTGACATTGTGACTTTCCATATTTATAATATTAACCAAAATTTGGCGATTTGCAGTGCTACTACCACTCATTACCGTTTAAAAGCACTACCTGACCCACCGATACCTCCCGCTCTCGTCTTATGAATCGTACACCATCACTGCAAATAGCGACTGAATCGCCATGTTTGATTTGTCCGTGATTCCTAGCGATAGCGAAGCGCGACGTGTGCTAACGTTTCAGGAGGAGTAGGGAGTTTGTTCCAAAAGGTGGGGCAAATGTATTTGTTCCCACCAAACCCCCCGCCATTTTCGCTTATCCTTCAAACACTGCTCCCTGAGAGACTATGGCGACTCTTCACTTCCATACACTGCACCCCTACACTCTTTATTTAATGTTTATTGTCTAGAGTGAACGATAAATGTACACGGCAAGTATACTTTATCATCATAGTATTTCCGAAACATTGGGTATTTCAATGGTTGTATGTTTCAAGAATATACTTAAGAGTCACAAAGAAGCTAAATCAACTGACTATCAAGATAAATAATTTTGTTCCTGAAAATGTAAGCACTAATAGTAAGTACTAAAATGAAGTAATGTATCAGAAATAGAGTTGATCGATTTAATTTCAGAGTGATTCATATTAGATTGTACAAATGAAATTTGCTATAATTAACAATTCAAGTTTTAAGTAGGTGACTATATTGTAGGAGGAATGTAAAAAGTATCGTACTTTCTAATAAATTGGAAGTCTTTTCAAGTCGATTCCCCGCGATATTGTGATTTCGTTGTTTGTGGTTCGAAGTTTAGTTATTCAATATGTTCCCTGTATATCTGTGATTCTGTAACTTTACTAAACAAGAACCTTTAGTTTCTAGCCAGCACTCGATTGAGTTAGGTGAAATGGGCTTATAAGTCGTAAATAGAAAGTATGAAGTTGTTTTTTTACATAAAATTGTTCATAGTTAATTACAAGTTTAATAACGTCTCTACTACTTTTAGGTGAGATGTATATATATGTATAGTATGATTGCAAGAGTGTATGTATGTGTGTATGTATACATATATGTATATGCATGTAAGTACATGCTGTTTTCTATGCTACGACTGAAATGATAGCAGTTTTATGTCTTTTTAATGCAACGTAATTTTGCTGTTTATTACCAACGACGCTTGATCTCAAGAAATTTCCGGAACAGTTTTTTTTATATAAGTTTTTTTTATATATCATCGGAATTGTCCAATTATTTCTTTGATTTTGTAACATACATAAGATTGACAAAATAAATCACCTCTATTTATAAATTACAATTTTTACGAGCGATAATTTTCTTCTCGATTATCTGCAGTTAAAGTAGAAATTTAATCGAAATAGCGTGAAAGTTTATAATTCATAAAAGAATGACTTGGGTAGCAGGTAACGAGGAGGTAAAACGATGTAGCTAAATTATTTGCTAAACCGAAGTTATACATATTGTGTTTGGTGCGGTACAGATATGTCGACCTACTTTACACATAGTTACATATAATTATGTTATGACTTATTATACACATTCAATTCCATACTTGCTATTGAATTGATAGCTAGATACATATTTCTTTTCGCACATATCGTATCTTTCGATTTAATAATATCAGTCGTCGTTATTTTGTTCACGTCGTAAGTAGTTTTCATATTTCAAAGTAAATCTTATCGAGCCATTATATGATCTCTCCCTAGTTAAGAGCTGCATGTTTCTCAACATGTAAGTATAATATTCAGTAAGTAACATTCCTGCAGGTTATACGGTACAATTGACAATGGTGGAACATCGGGCAGCAAGTATCAAACATAGAAATATATTTAGCAATGTTAATTTGATGAGATATCCACTCCAACCAAGCGATATTTTGCTAATGGCATATTTGTCATAGATACAGACCTGACAAACGAACGAGAAGCTTTACTTACTTCGGGAAGTGTTAATACTTACGTTATAAACGATTTTCTTTTCTTGTTCAATATACGTATCGACTTTAACTGTTTACACATCTGATGTTATGTGATTCGAAATAATGAACATTTAAAATTTGACAACATGAAAAATAACATAGAATGTTCATAAACGGCTTGCCTCTTTGTTCTTTCACATTTAGTAAAAATATAAGTGTCCAGAATCTCAGATATGAAATCTGTAACTACACTGGGTACGTGTATGTAAATATATATTTTCATGAATACAACTACAGAAATAGAATTTCTGTACAAATAGGGATTTGTGTTTCACTTTTTAAATATTATAACGAGCACCTTTGTATATTTTATACATTTGTATGTATTCTATATGTTTCTGCACATTTGAATTCTCCATAAATATATAAAGATTTGCAGTTTAATCATAGCTAATATACTCGTATTACGTAAGTAAGAAATATATTAATAAATTTTCATGTTTTAACGAATAAAGACACATTATTTATGTATTTTTTGTGCAATTATTGATTTTGACCGTATATTTACTTACATTCAATCTGTTTCATCGTTCTAAGGACGCTTTCGAAATAAATTCTTCTTTATCATTCGACTTAACGTTAATTAAATTTACATACACGATTAAGACAATTTTCTCAATTAAAAATAAACATGAGGAACAAAACGAGATAATCGAGATCGGAATAGAGATAACATTATACTGTGAGTCATCACTAGTTGCGCGTAATTGATGATTTATGGAAATTAAAAATATTTTAATATTGTTGATGCCCAACTTTCCGATAATTTCTACTACGATGATACTTATTATATGTTTTAACACGTAACAATATAATATGATGTGTTTTTCGATGCATTATTATAGCGTATATGTGAATCGTTCAGAACTCGTATACTAATCACCTCCATAAATTAAAAAATAGAACAATGTAATGATACTATAAACATTATTTCTTTTTAATTTGTTCAGGAATTTACGATTATTTATTTTATGTTCTTAGAGTGGAGATATAAATATATATTATTGAATTTACACTTTATGAAATTGAATACCAATAAAATTAAGAAATGTATAAAAAGTGGAGATGAAGTTTGGCTTTTGAGAAGCTTATATGAGAGAGTGCATGCAATACAATGGCATGTACATACATATCACAATTCAAGAAGGAAATATGGAATAACATACATGACTAGCGCAACTATAAATACGTCCTCTATGCAGGAGACTCCTGTGCCACCTTGTTCAGAATTTTCTTCTTCAGATACTCTTTATGCTCAAATTACTATTCGTAAATATTGTGCGCCTGAATTGGTCATGTGATGGATAAAAACACCAAATATCCATATATGTCCATTATAATATAGATATTATGTTACATCATCAACAAACTGTCGTTGTTAGGTATATATAGATTGAGTAACTGTTAAGATTTAGTTTAGGTTTATTAGTAAATAAAAGAAAGAAACTATAAATTAATAAACTGTTTTATATTTTCATACCTACTTTTTTAAATAAAATAAAAGTTATATACAAATATACATTTTTCTATCATCCAAGAAAAGAGTGGATCATTTAGAAAATTCAGAAATAGAGACTTGGTAATTTTGCGCAGCGTTTCAATTGTAATGTCTAAGAATAACAGAAGTTGAAAAATCATGGGTAGGTGAATAACAATAAGCGTTTAAAATTATTGATTTGTTTTACTATATTACGTAATCTGGCTAGTATTTCTCCAGTATATTAGATATATATATGTAAATGCGTTTCTTCCATGCGTTATCTTCGTTCCGAACCTACTTTCCGTTGTAACTCTCTCAATATGTGTATGTAAATGCACTCTAGTGTAAGAAACACGGAGTGTTTCGTAGCTAATCACCATGAATCGTATATCACAGTGTTGGATGAGTTGTATAGAGAATACATACTCCATCCGTTCCTTTTCAATCGTATTGAAAATACCTTCAACTTTCCTGTACCTCATAACTTAATTTTAGTTTACGTAATTATAATTACAGAAGACATCAAGCATGATAAATTTTATGCGCGTAATTGTATTTCGTGGGATTATTCTAAAGAATACGGGGTATTCGACTATATTTCGCTATCTCCTATATCTCGTAATGTGGAAATTAATTACTCGAATCTTAACATAATAATTTGATTCCTTTTATTTCAATTTATTGTAATTATATATTGTAATTATATATGTAATTATATAAATATATTAATCCGAAAAATATAAAAATTAAAACATATTAAGACAGTTTCTAGAAATTCGGTTAGGTGACAAAAATGGTTATTTCTTTTGTAATACATATGCATATATATGCATTAGCCCATAACGGATGGATATAAAATCAACAACGATAATAAATTGTAATTAAACGTGTGTCGTCAGTTCTCAAAATGTTATTATTATATAAATCATAGAAGTGAAGAGTGATTATGAAATTTATGAATACAAGACATATCACTATCTACTCTTAATTTGAATTATTTTTGAAGAAAGGATATATTTAGCAGAAAAAATAATTTTAATTTCTATTAAAAAAATTAAATCTGGTTTACTTAGCACTTTTATCTTCTCCTTTTTGGTAATAGCGTTACAATTAATGAATGAACAATAATTCATAATTTGAAAGTGATTTTCAGTAAAATATTTAATGAATATTTTTTATCGCATATTACTTTGACGCAGAAGTGTACTTTTAGTCAATAACTTTTTTATGTGTTTGTAACCTACATATATAAATACTTTAGCAACTAATTAATGAAGTTATAATTGTTCATAGTGTAGAGATATATATAGTAGTTTTTATACAATACTCACTGAATAAAAATGTTCAGTAGTGTCCTTTTAAATATTTTCTTTAAAAGCTGTATCAATGTAACAGCGTTTGGTAGAAATCAGGTCCAATAGTAAGTATTTATGTATGCGCGCGCATACAAATACACAACTGTATACGATGTACAATGTACAACGTACAAACTCTAATTTATGTTGAAACATAAAGCATGTATAGATGCATATAAGCATGTGGGTACTTACGTTTTACAAGAGATTTTAGTACTTCACACATGCATCAGCGTTTATGTACATATATGCATAATCTATATTATAAATATCTATAAATATATTTACATATACAATGGTAAATGCTTAGGTTTATATAAAATATTTATTAATGCAAGTAGAACATATTTCAATGTGAATTGACAATATTAAATGATATCTAATGAATATTTAAGAAACTTATTTTTTATAGGAAATGTATGAAAAAAAATTGTTCAGAAACCGATTTGGTAGTAAACAAAAGTGTCGAAATATAAATTATTTATTTTAGATTATGTATTATTATTATTGAAATAATATATCCAAGCATATAAAAGATATAAATAGTTATATTCTTTATTAGTACTTTTATCACTTATATCACTTACTGTATTATATTATTTTGTACATTTATATTATCTTAATAATGTAAAAAGTATATAATCTATGTAAAAACTATTTATACAAATACCAGTATGTAGCTATATTAAATTATGTGAGTAAATGTTTTCAGACAATTTTGCATATAGACTGAAAACATAAAGATATGCTTTAACTAAGTATAAAATCATTAAGTATCCATTGTCATACAAACGCTTTCCTTTATAAATTCATATATTGTTAAGGAACAAAATAGTAATAATAAAACATGTATAGATAAAAAGATATAAGTCTATTAACGAAATTTTTTCAAGGTTTTAGTAACTGTTATCTCATCTTTCTATCACATAACCAAGAAAGTTTGTGTCATTTGCATCATTTATTCCCATTAATTAAAACGACATAAACCTTCTCGTTAACCTAATACAATAGTAATAATAGTTAATAATAGTTTATTCAACCACAAGTTCATGTTGGTCTATCTCACTAAATGTTTTGTTAATATCTTGAACCCACTTCAATAATCTTTCTTCTTGGTCCTTTTTCAATTTATCAGTTTTCTTTCGTTTTGTCCCAGAGCTCCTTATTCTTTCTTCCTCTTCTTCATCTTCTTCTTCCAAAAAATTGAACCTCAGGTCACGTTTTCGTTTATATGAATGTCGTGGAGGCTAAAATATAAATATATAGATACATTTTTGCATAAGCGTATCGTTAATAATTTAAAAAATTCATACAATAATAACTATAGAATTATACCTGTGTAAAATGAGATGGTTCTAAATCAGCAAATAGTGGAATACTGTGTGCAGAAACTACTGATCTTTCACCTGTTTCAGATAAAACATCAAATGTATCAGAAAAGTTAACAATCTCAATTGACTTCTTATTCTTTTCCTCTAGCTTTTGTATTTCTTTCTTTTCAGTTAATATATTTTCTTTATTGTGTATATCTTCTTTCAATTCTTTAGTTAGTAACTTATTTTTTATTTCACCAATTGATAATCTAATAGGTTTTATATTGTGTCGTCCCATATCTGTTTGAATGAGTTTTTCTCCTTTATTTCTTTCATTTTTAGGCTTAATAGGAGACTCCTCTTGATTAGAATCATTATCACTAAAACCAAATGCATTTTTTAACTCCATAGTAGATACATTAGCCTTTTTCAGGGTTCTACTAATAATTGGTGTTGATTGTGCATCATCGAAAATTCCGTGAGGTGTTTTTATTGTAGTACTCTGTGGTATTTCCATTACATTTAAGAAATTATTTAAATTTGATTGTCTGAATACCCTATCTCTGTTAGAAATTGAACAGCCCTGTAAACCTGATGGTCCAGGTTGAGAATCATATTCTTTTTTCTCTTTATCAAATTGCATATTTAATATATTTCCTTCATTTACTTTAGTTTTAACCATTGTTGCCTCTCTTTTAAAACCATTCTTTGGACTTAATACATTTTTCGTTTTATTCTCATTATTATCAAATTTAAATATATTAGTTACATTGGTAGTATTTAGCTGAATGTTTTCAGTTTCAGTTGGTATTCGTTCATTTATTTGTTCTATTGAAGACTTAAACTGTAAGGAATGATCTATATTTGTAATTTCTGTACCAAATTTTCTGGAATTTACAAGATTTTTTCTTTTAGGGGTATTATTACTTATGTGTCTTTCTATGTTGATATTTTCATTATTATTTTGTAAACTATTTTTTGTTTTTGTTATATTTCCAAATTGTTTCGACTCATTATTTAATGTTTGCAAGAATTTTTTATTAATAATATCATACTTATCATTTTGGGGTGTGCTTTGAAATACATTTTTCACTTGAGAAAATGTAAGTAATGGTGCTGCTCTCCAGGGACTGGAGGATATTTGAGGATCTTCTACTAATTTTACAATTGGTGACAAAGATTTTTCAAATAAAGAATAATTAAGCGCATCTTTCTTTTGCATGGTTAATTTGTTATTAAAAATATTTGTTGGCCTAAATGGTTTAAAATCATGTGAGGCTGATGTTTTTGAAATATTAGTTATTGAAATCCTCCTATCACTTAAATCTTCTATCGATAAAATTGTAGGTTTTGTAACTGTCTCATCAGCATTTTCTTTTCTGACTATATTTTCTAAATCTTTTACTTCTTTATCCACGTCTACATCTGTTTTAGGTTTTTCCACTAATTCCTCTTTTAATACATCATTTCTATTTTTAATCAGAGATTCTATATGATCACCATCTTCAAATTTAACAACATTTGCTTTCTTGATCTTTTTAGGTTTACTAGTTGATTGTTCTTTGCTAACTTGTTTTACTGGAACATTTCCTTTTTTCCGTTTAACTATTGTTTTCTTAATAGTAGCTCCTTTTCTTCGTTTTTTTGGTACTCTTTCAGTTGAATCATTAACATCAAATTTAAATTCATATATTTCATTGGTATTTTCCTTAGGACTTTCTGGTGAACCACATTTATAAATGGGTGGCTTTCTTTTGTTAGGAGATAATTTCTTCACTAATTTATTATTTGTGGGATTTTTAGAATTTTTGTGAGAACGTAGAACTCTCACTTTAGATTGATTTAAAAATGATTCTCTTAAAGACATTTGTCTTGAATTCGAAATATTTTTATTTTTCTGTTTAATAACTTTCTTTTTTTTACTTTTTGAATCTTGTTTATTCATATTAGAACTGCTACGTGTAACAATTTTTTTAGATTTCACTTTGGGATTTGAACTTTGGTCTTCTAACTGTGACTCTTGAGAATTTCGTGTTGGTAAAGTACGTTTTCTCATTAGATATGGAGACATTTTTGTATAAATAACAAATGAATCTAAAAAATATATATAAAATATTAAGTAATAATGTGAAAGAACAATTAAATAATAAAAAATTTACAAGTGAGAATATGACATATACTTTTTTATACTAATTATTGCTTATACATATGTTAAGAATTATCATACATAAAGGTAAAAATTTTCAATATTAAAGATAGATATCTATAAAAGTTACGTATATTATTATTATTATCAACTTTGAATAAGTAGAAATAATTATATTTTTTAAATAAAACGAAAAACTTTAAAATAAGAATTTAAGAAATGTCATTTTAATAAACATACTTCAAAAGAAATGAAAGTAAGAATAAATTATTTATTTCATAAAGACTAACACTTTGGTAAATTTCTGTCAAACTAACTATTGACTAGAATTGTATTTATACACATAAATTTAAGTTTTTATTTAAAACAATAGACTCAGCTGGTAATCCATACCAATGAAAAAACCATATTTTTTGTAATCAAATCATTTCCAAATAATAATCCTAAAATCACTAATACTATTAATATGGTACTATATCAATAACTTACCTCAGCTAAAAGTTTAATTGACACAGTTTATTGAATAACAATTCGTCGAAAGACTTGATATAATTTACGTATCGTATACCAACCTTCGTTTACATAAATCAGATATGATTATGTAACAATGAAAAGCATTCGTTTTATTATTTTATACATTGATGTAATAAACTACAAAACAGATAACATCACAACACAAGTATTTTAGTTTGCGAATTGCGACGTAAAACTCTACATTAAAAACCATAACACACAGATCAGTAGATTGAGAAGTCCATAATAATCTAGATAACTTAACCTATCTTTATGTATCGAATGGCAATACTGTCAATGTAGAAAACTTTTAACGATTATGAATTATAAAACAAATATTATTTAATTTATATTTATTTTGTTCAATTTTACTTAATTTACTTTAAATTTACTTTCTATTGCATATACACATATTTTGAAATAAATAAGGTGAGATAAGTATATAGAAACCATAGACCTAAGAATTATTAATTCCTAAGTTCATGACAGAAACATGAAAAGTGTCGTATCTCTATTTTTTTTTATTCTATGTCGAAAGGAAGTTCAAAGGATGTAAACAAAATATTTGCCGCCAAATTTTCCTTTAGTGTGTTGCACAATTATATTTTCTTCCAAAAATATCAAAAAATCAAGTTATAATGGAAGGATTTGATGACCCAGGAATATTCTTTTCCGATAACTTCTCAGTAGGTGAATCTAATGAGACGCGAACTAATTTTCAACATTCGAAGAAGAAGTTTATGGAATTTATTAGACAATTCCACGAGGGAAACTTTAATTACAAATATAGGTACCTGAATTAATTATAATGTTCCAATGTATATAAATTTGGTAATTATATCGTAAATTTTGTATAATATTAATAATATAATAATTTTTTTTAGAGATATTTTAAAACGTAATTATAATTTGGGTCAATATTGGGTAGAAATTAATTTAGAAGATCTAGCAGCTTTTGATGAATCACTCGCAGAAAAAGTTTACAAGCATCCAACTGAATATTTACCTATCTTGGAAGAAGCTGCAAAAGATTTAGCGGATGAACTTACAGCTCCAAGACCACCAGATGAAGAAAAAGTTGAAGACATACAAATTTTGTTATCTTCAGATGCACATCCAAGTTCCTTAAGAGGAATCAAAGTATGATTTAAGTTTATTCTTAAAAAAGACAATTTTGCTGCTAAAATGATGATGCAATTTTTATATTATATATAACATTAAAATTTGTGATATCTGACATTGGTTAAACTTTTTTATTTTAGCCTGATGCAGTTTCTAAACTTATTAAAATACCTGGTATTATTGTTTCTGCATCTGGAATTAAGGCAAAAGCAACAAAAATTGCTATACAATGTCGTTCCTGTAGAAGCATGCAAACTAATATTTCAATTAAACCTGGTTTAGAAGGATATGTTTTGCCTAGGAAATGTACAACAGAACAAGCAGGAAGGCCAAAATGCCCTCTGGATCCATTTTTTATAATGCCAGATAAATGTCATTGTGTTGATTTTCAAGTTCTCAAACTGCAAGAATTGCCAGATCAAATTCCACAGGGTGAAATGCCAAGACATTTACAATTGTATTGCGATCGCTATTTATGTGATAGAATTGTACCAGGCAATAGAGTTCTCATTTTGGGCATATATTCAATTAAGAAAGTTACTAAAACAACTGGTAATAGAGGAAGAGATAAAGCATTAATTGGTGTTCGAGCGCCATATATGAGGGTTATTGGTATTTCTATAGATGGAGAAAATACAGGCAGTGGTAAAATATCATAAAATAACTTTATGCAATGAATTTATTATTATTATTTTTTTTATAATATTTTTATTCAATTTCTGTGATTTTCAGGTATTCATTCATGCTTTACAAATGAAGAAGAAGATTTATTTAGACGTCTTGCTTCGGACACTAATTTATATGAAAGAATTGCAAGAAGTATAGCTCCCAGCATTTTTGGTGCATTGGATATTAAAAAAGCTATAGCTTGCCTATTGTTTGGTGGTTCTAGAAAAAGAATGCCTGATGGACTTTGTAGGAGAGGAGACATTAATATTTTAATGTTAGGTGATCCTGGTACAGCTAAATCACAGTTATTAAAATTTGTAGAGAGAGTTGCACCAATTGCAATTTACACATCTGGGAAAGGAAGTTCAGCAGCTGGTTTAACAGCATCAGTCTTAAGAGATCCAGTAACAGTAAGTTAATCATTTTAACATATAAATATCAAATATTTGTTTCACATTTACTAAAATGTTTTATTTGATTTGTAGAGGAATTTTGTCATGGAAGGAGGTGCTATGGTTCTTGCAGATGGTGGTGTTGTTTGCATAGATGAATTTGATAAAATGAAAGAGGATGATAGAGTGGCAATACATGAAGCTATGGAACAACAGACAATATCCATTGCAAAAGCAGGAATAACTACAACATTAAATACTCGTTGTTCCGTTCTAGCAGCGGCAAATTCGATATTTGGTCGTTGGGATGAGATAAAAGGAGAAGAAAATATTGATTTTATGCCAACAATTTTATCGCGTTTCGACATGATATTTATTGTTAAAGATGAACACGAGCAAAATAAAGATGTAACACTAGCAAAACATGTAATGAATATCCATACCAATGCTGGTCAAGTTACAGAACAATTAGCGGAAGGAGAATTACCACTGCACATTTTAAAAAAATATATCCACTATTGTAGAACGTAAGGTTATTTTTTGCTTAAAATATTTTATTTATTTGTCATTAATTGATATACCTTTATAGTCGTTGCGGTCCAAGACTTAGTAAAGAGGCAGGAGAGAAATTAAAACATCGTTATGTTGTAATGCGAGCTAGTACCAGAGAACATGAGAAAGATATGGAAAAGAGATTATCTATTCCCATAACAGTTCGTCAATTGGAAGCTGTTATAAGAATTTCAGAATCTTTAGCTAAAATGCAATTACAACCTTTCGCTACACAAATTCACGTGAACGAAGCGCTTAGACTTTTCCAAGTATCTACTTTAGATGCTGCAATGTCAGGGTCTTTAGCTGGTAATCTATAATGAAGTAACTGGTAGCGTGTATTTCTTATTATTGTACTTCATTTTAAACACATGTCAAAATTTAGGTGCGGAAGGATTTACCTCGGATGAAGATCATGAAATGTTATCACGTATCGAAAAACAATTGAAACGTAGATTTCCCATTGGAAATCAAGTATCAGAGCAAAATATTGTTAAAGATTTTGTAAAACAAGCATATCCAGAACGTGCTATTTACAAAGTTATACATACAATGATACGACGTGGAGAACTTCAGCATCGTATGCAACGTAAAATGTTGTACAGATTACACTGAAATGTAATAACATTTTTCTTTGCATTTTGTGTTATATATTTATTCGTTTTATATATATGCTTTCATTTTGTACTATATTTCATGCATTTTCAATGTATAAATATGCATACATTCGAACTACACCTTAACAATCTCTTTTTTTATTTAGGACTGTAATTCATCCTTAAATGGATAATGTGGATGATTCTCGACCCTAAAAGAAATCAAAGGGATTTTATATCTTTACATTATTTGGAATGAAATATCTTTAATAAATATATTTACCCCTTAAAAAACAAGAAATTAAAAATTCTTCCACGTACGCCTTTGTCTAAGGTACTCAAAATTTTCATTTCTTCTTCATTTAATGAAAAACTAAATAAATCAATGTTTGCCTTAACTCTCTCGGGAGATTTACTTTTTGGAATTACAACAACATTTAATTGTAATGAGTAACGTAGTAAAACTTGTGCTGGTGATCGTTTATGTTCTGCGCTTATTTTTTGTACTATTGGATGTCCCAGAACATCTGGAAAGTCTTCAACTTTATGATTATATTTCGTTTGAAAATGCGTTTTAGCTCCTGGTGATCCCAAGGGGCTGTAGGCTGTTATAATGATATTGTGCGTTTGACACAATTGCCGTAGCGAATTTTGTTGCAGATATGCATGTAATTCCACCTAATAATAATTAAAGTGATTACGAAACTATATCAAAGCCAAGTGTGATAAAATTTATTTACATGTCAAACCTACTTGTAAGTTACTTGGCTTAATTTGTGCGTTCTCCCATATATTTAAAATTTGTTTTTCATTAAAGTTACTTAAACCTATAGACTTTGTACGACCTTTTCTTACTTGTTCTTCCATTTCCTGAAACATTAAAGAAAACAATCAATTATAAGTTACTAACATTTTATTCATTAATAGTGCTATAGAATTAAACCTTCCACACTGAAACAGGATCTGTGTCAAGATCCAACATAAAACTTCCATCTTCATTAATTGCCGAGGTACAAGTACTTTCATCTAATTTAAAGGCAAAAGGCATATGGATTAAATACATATCCAAATAATCCAAATCAAGTCTTTTCAGTGATAAATTAATAAACTTCTCTACATCTGATGGTCGATTACCAAAATTAGGTAACTAAAAAGGTAATTAAATATTTTTTTATCTTTATATATTTATAATTTATCTTTTTAATATATGTTAAATATTACCTTTGAAGTAATAAAAAGATCTTCGCGCTTCCCACCTTTTCTAAACCATTCTTTTAATACTGCTCCTATTGCTTCTTCATTATTATAATTAAATGCAGTATCAATGTGTCTATAGCCAACATCTAGAGCAGCTATCACAACTTTTTCAATTTCTTCAGGTTTAGCCTTCAGAAAGTATGCAACATTATAGTTTTAAGTTTAAGTTCAAATGAAAAATGTAAATTAATTTAAACATTTAAAAAATATCCTTAAATTTAAATAATAAGTTAATAATTAAATTACCTGCCATGTACCCAAACCCACAGTAGGCATATCATACCCTGATAACAATCGTACTGTTTGCATATTTTCTTTCTTCAATTGGTTTAATGCTGTAAAAGATATTTATACAAATTTACTTAAATAATATTATTTTATATCCTTTTAATATTGCTATGTTGTCATATTATTACAATAATTTTTAAGACTACCATAAACTATTATTTTTAGATATATATAAATTATCTACTTTGTAGAAGCGCTATTTGGATACAAAATCAATTTCTAAAGTTAGATCAGGCTTGTACTGTTCTGAATACATAAGTTCACGTTTATAGAGAAAGAGAGTTGTATATATATAAGTTCAACAGACGTTTATTGATCTGCGGTAAGTTTTACGGCTAACATCGTTTAAAATGTTCTAGAAAATTGTTATTTATATTACAATTTAGATAGAAATTGGATTTTTGTTGTTTCTTGCGTTAAAATTATTTCAAAATATTGTTTCACACAGTGATATAAGCGACAATTTAAAATAACCGGTAGCAGAATATATTGCGCACGAGTCTAGGTTTATGTCTATATTTATACTAACAAAAATATGCGATATAAATAATTTAATTTAGAAATTTTAAATAGATTAAAAAGATAACGTACGTAATGATAGTACCAAACGTTGCTGTTGATTTGTTACGAAAAAACAATTGATAAATTGATGTTTCACATATCGGTTAGTAAATTTATCAAATAAATGTTGATGATATTTGAGCATGTTTATTGGAAACATGATAAGTTTTTAAAAATTGTATAGATTATATCCCTACTAAGCAGTGCAAACAGAAACAGAATGAAACATCATAAATATTTAAGATTCAAATAAGTTATATGAATTATCTTCCCGCGTTGCGTTAATACCATAGATAAGTTAAAATATAGAGTTGATATCCAATACTATTAATTTGATATCAATTACAATTACAACGGATTAATTAATGGTGAGAACTAGAACTTAAACATGAGAAAAATATTTTGTTCGAAAATAGTATTTACGACTTCTGATTTGTATAAAATTGATACATAATAATACATGTTTAAGTTATGATAAGATAATTAAGATATGTAATATGTTAATAATAATTAGACTGTGGATGTTTATACAAATTGCTATTGGTATTAACACAACTAAAGAAATGAAATCTACAGAGAATTTGTTTTATTTTTTAAATATTATTCTGTACATTTTTATAGACTTAAATTTTTCATAAATACATATGCATCCGCAGTCTAGGGATAATTTATAAATTTAGGAATTTTATTCTGCTATTTATTTCATGATACATTTTTATATACTTATTTCTATAGTTAAAATAATGTATAACTATATTATAAACAGCTGTATTCATTTTCTAAATAAATTAGGAAACTTAATATTTTATATTAATGTCGAATTTGAGTTTGAGTTTCATTTTTCTTTCAGTACATTAGAATGTCGAATTGTATTTTATAAGTAATATTGTATAGTTGGTAATGGCGTATGTCAGTTACATGATAATTTTAATATAACTGTACGTACTTGATAATGTTTGTATAAATATGAAAACTGTATTGTATTCTTGCCCAGTTCATAAACAAAAAATTTTATTTTAAAGATTTCTTTGTAATTTATGATCAAATAATTCCTATCTTTAAATTACAAACATGTTGATTTACGATGTTCTACATAAAGAAACAGTATATCAATCAATTGTCAATGATCTTCGTAATTACGGAGTTAAGTATCGTTTTAAAAAAAATATGTTTAAAACAGAACGATCCGAAGGGAAACGCATTTTGAAAAAAGTTTTCAAGACTTCTTTATTGTACCAACCATTGGATGTCGTGAATTTATCTTCTGGTGCCATTGTGCATGTACCTGTTTTTGTGAGTCATGCATCCACATTTTTAGAAAAGTATATCACTCAGGAAGGATTATTTAGAAAAGCAGGATCACAACTTAGACAAAAGGAATTAATAGTTCGTTTAGATAATGGTGGCAGTTTAGGGGAAAAACATTATGCCATTGATGTAGCTAATTGTTTAAAAACATTCTTCAGAGACTTACCAGAACCATTGATTCCGTATACGTACCATGATTTATTTGTACATTGTGTCATGCTTAAAACTTATTGTGTACAAGCATTGTTATTAGCTTGTATTCTTTTACCACCACATCATCTAAATACTCTGGCATTTTTTATGGAATTTTTAAAGAAAGTAGCACAATATGAGAAACAAAATAAAATGGGCATTGATAATTTAGCAAAAGTTATTGGTCCAAATATAATGCCTCTGCAAGAAACCACTATGTCTGCTGTGCAAATGCGTCTTGAATTACACTTAATTGTTGTTAAGGTGATATGTATATTTGTCTTGAAGAAGAATGTCAATTTTAACATAAGATAACTTCATTTGCTTAATCTGGAAATATTGCAGATTTTAATTGAAAATGCAGAAAGTATTGGTATTTTACCAGATCATATAACACAAGCTATTTCTGTGGAAACAATTGGCAGTACAGATAATGAGTTAGATGTATCTGATCATTTGCGTTCAAAATTCAAAAAAAAGAAACATCGCAGTGGAAGTCTTACACGTAAGCCACATCTAAGTGCCTCCAACCTCAATCTAAGTATGTCTGTCGATCTGTTCATAGTAATTTATTTCCAAACTATATTTACACTGTACTGACATAAATACTGAAGTTTCATAATAACAGCATGCAATGAAAGTTTTATGTAATAGACATAAACCTATGTTCTAACAAATATATCATTAAATAACTTACTAACTTGATTACTTAACAGATCAGAATTCTTTTATTTACATAGAATTCTTTAAAATTTAAATATTTTTCTTTAGGAATGTTTAATGGTCTAAAGAAGATTGTTGGCAAAAATGCTGCATCTGAAGATGGTAACACATGTGATAGTCAAAGGATATCTGAAAATGCTAATTCAGTACATATATTAAATGCTAAGCCCACAAAAAAAAGGAAAGTTGATTATATAGATCCACCAAGTACAAAGAAGAAGTATGTATTTACTTCTTTTATAGATATAAACAATTATCATTTATAATATATATGATAAACTTATGTTTCAGAAGAGTTGTAGATAAAGCAGATAAATCTAAAAAGATTAGGCTTAGTTTGGATCGTTTTGTACCGAGAAAGCCAGTAAGAACATAAGAATAATTTATTTCATGACTTAACAAGTTTGATTATAACAATCTACATAATATTTTTATATTTGCAGAAAACTGTTGATGAAAGTACAGACTCATGTAAGAATACTTTTGATATTCAGGCAGAACGTCGTTGGAGTTCTGTTTGTGACTCATGTGGTGACTCACAAAGGACATACAGAGCATATAGTGATAGTTCATCACATTTGAAATTAATTCTAAAAGACAGTGAAGTATCAAACGACCTTCACAGAGAGTATAATAATATGTTTGGTGATGCAGATGTTAATTTATCAGATGATAGTGACGAGCAGGTCTTGTTAACAAAAGATGATATTAAATCTAGTAAATGGGGCACACAGTTAAATTCAAGTTCGGAAGAATTAAAAGATCTAGGTAATTATAAACAAAGACGAATGAACCCAATGAAAAGAAGATTAACTGTAAATAATTTTGAAACATATTCACATGTTCAAGTCACACCTGTAGATAATCAGTCAGAGGAATACGTTACGATACCTAAAAGCGAATATGAAGAAATAAAAAATAGAGTTTTAGCAATTGAATCTCGTCTTTCTCAAGAATTCAAATGTGTAAATAATGGAAATGGTGATGGTGAGGAGAATGATGATTTATTATTGCATTCTGTGAAAAAAGTACAAACTGCGTATGAAAGGACATTGGAAGAAGCTAGTATTGAAAGTACAGTAACAACAGACTACTTAGCTAAAAAACTTGGTAAAGAGCTTAAAATTAGAAGATCAGATGAACACAAAATCATCAGGTCTCCAAGTGCTCGAAAAATAGGAAGTTTAAGAAGGAGATCACAAGAAAAAGTGATGAGGTAAATTATACTTTTTATGAGCTATGTAAATTAGTATGTTTCTGCAGTTTACAATCTTCAATTTATTTCTTCTATTTTTCAGCAAACGTGTTAGACGAACTGCTTCGTGGCACATTTCTCGTGGATCAGATTTGCAATCGCATATACAGTCTGATCAAGATTTGAACAATGCTTACTCCCATAATGAAAAAACATTTTCACTGAATTATACAAAAGACGATGCTTACTCACGACCTATATCTACTTCCCTTTGGGAAAAAGGAGATAATATAATATTAAATAATGTATGCGATGATTTTAAAAATTCAAATGTATATACAAAAAAACACAATCAGAATTCTTTTCAATCGGTGAAAGATAGAACAATCACGACGGTACGTCGAGTATCGTCTTTTCATGGTGATGAACTTACAAATACGGCCACGTATTCCGATAGCAAAGTTGAAAAACTGAAGAAGACAAATAGCCAACAAAATATGATTTTAAACAGTACACCTGTAGGTAAACTGATTCCGAAATCTGAAGAGAAAAAGAAAGCTTTTATATCCTGGAAGGATGCAGATGGATATTTTGGATCAACAAACCAAACGAAATCTCCAATTACTCAAACTGGTCGTGCGTCTATCGCAAAATTAAGAACTCAGAATGCAGGAATGGTACTAGCTAAAGCTAAATTATTTGATGAGTGCACGGCAAAAGTACACTCTCAAAACACTACCATAAACAAGAAAAACGATCTACTTAGTACAGAGGATGATCAGTGCATGAATCATATAAAACAGAATTGTGAACGGACAGAATTGTGTCGAAAATCAAATAAAAATGTAAAAAGTAGAAATTCAAAATTGATATTAAAACATTCCCCTTCTCGTACTATGATGGAAACCGAAAATGAGGAAAAGGATATTGAAATGTGTTATTGTATTTCCAAAGACTTTATGACATGCAACACAGCCACTCATCAAAAAGAAAATAGGGCTGTTAAAACATCACCTTTAATGCAAAATGTACCTGTGGATATGATATCACAGAATTCAAGACTAAGTATCTATAAAGTTGATAATAACGTGCTGTGTAAGACTCCGCATATTAAGAAGCCATTAACTGTAAAAACACCTAAAAGTGGCAAGGCATTAGTAAGAAGACCTCTAGTGGATTCTCGTAGGACACCTCTAAAGGCTGTTGGTCAATTAGGAACTCCAAAGTATCAGAGTCCTAAAAGTATTTTAAAGACGCCAAAAAATATCAGTAGACACTCTTAATTTAAAGTACAAATTTATCAAAAATGTGTTCAAGAAAGTCTATTCTGCAATACTTTCAATTATAAATTGATAAAAGTACTATGAGATTGTCTTACAACTTAGAATCTCAGAACTAAGTTTAGAGAAAAAGTTTATTTTCATAACACATCCTTACTATATATACTATATTTATAGTACTTTTATGTATGATAAATTATCATAAATATACAGAATAGTATTTTACATATGTTACATAAAAACATAGGTGTGTGATAAACATACTGAACCAATGATTTTATCATACATTTTAATACTATAAAATATAGAACTTTTTTCTAGACAAATATTTTTGTTTGAAGAAGTTATGTATTTATATATATATATGTTCTTTTGTACTTGTTTTCGTGTTATTAATATACATATATATTTACATACATTTAGCAAAGTACAAACGTGTATTTTTTTAATTGCAATATTATTTTTTGAAATTTCGAAACTTGTCCCATTTTTAAAGATTGAATTTCTTATACATAACGTAAAAAATACAAATATACTGCCGCAATTTTTTATAATACAATATTGTATTTTCTGTTTTATGAACCACATGTAATTTGTTCATAAATAAATAAAACTTACACAAAGTTATATCCATTGTTATATCGATATATGTATATATATTATTATTAGAATATGAAATTTAATTAAAAAACTACAGTACAAAAATGAAATTTGTTGTATTCCACGTAGTTTAAATATATATAACATAATTATAGACAATTATTCATCATTCCACCAATCACACTTTACCGTCTGTTCCATCTGGAATTGTCAAGTAAAAATAATACACGTTCGCCGTTGCAAACAAACAATACAATTATGACACGAAAGTTCTATTTCCTTCGTGCAGTAAAATTCTTTTCGATATTTAGATAATAAAGTTGTGATATATATGCACACAAGGTCACATTTAATGGTTGTTCTTTTTTTTATTATATAAAATATCGTGGAAATGTATTCATTGATTGCAAAGTTAATAGTTTTGGATATTGTCGTCATGATAGCAGCGCCTCGTTCATTCTAGTTGGATCTACAGCTGTTGATACGTAAATTGTTGGTGAAATAAGTGTCAGTGAATATAACATTCGGAAAGAGCAGCCTTTGGGCTGAAAAAACAATATATACAAAGATGAGAGAGGCCGGAATAATGTTAATAAGCACAGCATTAACATGTGTTGTGATAGGCAACGCGTATTATCAAAGAAAACAGTTTTATCCAACAATAGTTCACATAACCAAATCCAATCCTAGTATGACGGTAAGTTTCGATGTTTTCTTTTTAAAATTTTCTGTTTATAAACGTTATATTTGATTATACATATACATATATTTCTGAATGTTCTAACGATTCTTCCGTTTGTTTTCTCATGTGAAATTTAGGTAATCTATACACAAGGTTTGATTGTAGTATTTATGATAAATGCTTTCTTTCGAAGGATATTTTTTGGTACCCTACGTGCTGCTGAACTTGAGGTAAATATATAATGTATTTGTTATCATCAAAGTTAAAAAATGTGCATATAAATATACATATACTAAGAATTATTTCTTTATAGCATTTGTTGGAGAAAGTATGGTATGCAGTAACTGAAACTTGTCTAGCATTTACAGTATTTAGAGATGACTTCAGTCCAAAATTCATAGCACTATTCACACTTCTTTTATTTTTGAAATCATTTCACTGGTTGGCAGAAGATCGTGTAGATTATGTAAGTAACATAAGTAATTCAATATATATTTCATATATAATATTTTGTTTCATTTATTTTCAGATGGAAAGAAGTCCTGTAATAACTTGGTTATTCCATCTTAGAGTTGGTACTCTATTGGCATTATTATTTGCTATAAATTTAAGCATGATTCATTATGCGTATAATACAACAGCAACAAAAGGTCCCTCAGTGCAACTTGTTTTTGGTTTTGAATATGCCATTCTTTTAACTGTTATATTCAACATTAGTGTAAAGTATATATTGCATACAATAGATTTGCAAAGTGAAAATCCATGGGACAATAAACCAGTATTTTTATTGTACACAGAATTAATAATTGGGCTGTTGAAGGTGGGATAAAGTGATAAGATATATTCATTAAATATTTATAAAGTTATTGATTTAATATATCTTTTCTTTCAGGTTATTTTATATGTTGCTTTTGTCACTTTGATGGTCAAATTATATACTTTACCTTTATTTGCACTTCGTGCAATGTATTATACAATGAGAGACTTTAGGAAAGCGTTCCACGATATTGTAATGTCACGTCGAGCTATCAGAAATATGAATACATTATATCCAGATGCTACGGCAGAAGAATTAGCTGCTGCTGATAATGTATGCATTATATGCAGGTAAAATAAAGTTACTAATTCATTAAAAAATGTAACTTCTCAGAAATATTGATAAAACATTAAAAATATACTACATATTACAACATTGTACAACATTTAATAAAAATATACAACATTTTAGGGAAGAAATGGTGTCGGCAAGTAAAAAGTTACCATGTAATCATATTTTTCATACTGCTTGCCTTCGTTCTTGGTTCCAACGTCAACAAACGTGCCCCACATGCCGCTTAAATATTTTAAGACCTGTTAATAATAATCAAAGAAATAGGCGACGAAATCAAGCACAAGCAGGACCACAAGTACCTCAAGCTCCACAAGCACCAGGATTTAATCCAATTGGTGTGTATATTTACGGTTATTTTTACGTGTCCACGTTAAGAAAAAAAAATCTAAGGTTTATATGTTAATAATGTTTATATGTCAATAAAGTTCAAGTCCTCCCAGCATTTTGGGCTGGGATGCAAGCTCCAGGGGCACCAGCAGCTTTACAACAACAGCAACAACAGCCACAACAGCCACAACAGCCACAACAGCCACAACAGCAACAACGGCAACAACAGCAACAAGCTTCAAATGCGACAACACAGCAACAAGCTCAAAATAGTGAGCCAAATACTGCATCAACCTCATTTCAAAATTTAGCAGCTAGTGGTGTACCGTTGTTTCCCACCATTCCCCCACCATTCCCAACTATGGTACCGTTGCCTCCTATTCCTACGCCACCGCCGAACCTTACAGAATTAAGCGAAGAAGAACTTAGAGCAATGGAAGGTAATTTACGACAAGCCGTTGAAGCTAGAATACAAACGTTGCAAAGAATTCAGCTTCTATTAGATGTTGCCAATGCTATGATGAACCAATATCAAACAGCAGCTGTTACTGCTAAGTATGTACGAATTTTTTTGCAGCTTAATAAAATTTAAAAATAACAATTAATATTGTTATTTCATAACATGTTAATTGCAGTATTCCAGTGCCAACTGCAACAAATGACACGAATGTTGCAACAGATATTTCTTCAATGGTAAAACAAGGAACATCTAAAACTGCATGTCCTGAACGTAACAGTGAGAAACTGCAAGATAACGCTGAGATGAATGTTCCTACCGCAAATTCTCCTAATGATAATGTAAATACGTTATCAGGTAAAAACAGCAATGATGTAATTCCAGAATCATCAATTAGGAATGACATGGAATCTTTAAGTGAACAAGAACTGCTACGAAGACGTAGGCTACAAAAATTTTCAGCTCATAAATGTTCGTAAAATTATGTGATAATTTGTGTAATATAATTGTACCTTGATCAATAATAGGCCTGATTGCAGATACAATTGATATTCGAAAAAAGATGTAACAATTATGATTAATAGCTTGAAAGTTGAAGTTGATACTATGATATTAATAATCACAAAATATCAAATAATCATTTAAAGGAAATAATATGATAAATTTTTCTTTTCTTTTTTTTTTTTTCGCAAATTATTTTAGGAGCAAAATGTTCATGAAGCAAGTCATGCAGATTATGACTAGTTCTTATTCCTTAAATAGTATGCGTGTATATATCCTTTCTACGATGTGTTTTTCCGATATATTTCGTAAAAAAATAATTTTTGTATCGATTAAATTGTTTCTGTATGCTTTATCTAAAAGTGATTTTAATTTATCATTTTTATCCCACAATTTCTATATCATAAAATATAACTTATGTGAAACATCCTATCAGTCTTGTTTGTGCTACATACAGGCTAATGTACAGATTTTACTAATTATTACATATTAAGAATGTTTGTATCTGTACATGGGATTGGTAATGTCAGTTATAATAACATGACTGTAAAATAATTGTTTTAAATAACTCTCACTATGAGTAATAAATTTATCTGTCTATTTAGTAGTGCTTTTGTTTCCATCATGTAAATTTGTATACATTTATAAGTTTAACATATGCAAAATTATTTGTAATAATTTTGAACAATAAACATTAAATAAGATGGTAAAAATAAGCACAAAATAAATTATATTATTTATAGGAACAAATTAATATGAAGTTCCATGATAACTATAAATGTAATTATTTTAAATTTAAAAATAGATAATATATGTATGTGTATAAATATAATTAATAAAAAATATATATAGGTACAAAAAAATACATATATATATATAATATAGTTTTTATTCGTACAAAAGAGAATTTTAAACAGAAGTACAAGTAAAAAAAAAAAGAGTATTACATTTATTTCAATAAATTACGATGTTAAATATTGATCTAAATATAAAAACTGGATAAACAATAGTCCGTGTTTTATAATATTTCGTTACTCGTTAGCAAAATAGTATGATATAATTAATTTCCCTCTAAAGGGAATTGCGAAAATATTCATATATTTCTAAAAACTATCACATATATAATTGTGATCATAACATTTATAAATATCGGAAAAGATATAAATAAATAATCATTGTTATTCATTAAATGTTATCGATCAGTGGAAAGATAATTATAACCTTATTTTTCCATACTGGAAATGCGCAAACTCGGTAGGACTGTAATATAGAGATCAAATTCTATTGTGTGAATGATTACTATTTGTAATTTAAATTATTATAGAAAAGAAAAAGGTGTATTAACGTTTTAAAAATATAAAATTTTAAATCATTCAGACTTCATAAGAAATTTTTACTGCTACGTAATTATTTATAAAATGATAAGTATTTTTGTTAATATATGTAATTCTTTGCATAAAACTTTCTAATATTCAATTTTATTTCAGGTATCTGAATATTTTTACTTTTTCTTCATAATTTTGATCAAATGTATTCTTTTATTTTTTGTGCTTTAGTTTTCGTTTAATTAATGTAGTTTAATTAATTTGCCAATAAGCATATATGTTATATATATATATATATATATTCAATATATAAATATACAATACAATATTTAATCAATTGTAAATATTGCAATATTATGTTTTTTTATATAAATAAAATCTATGTAAAGTAAGTCTATGATATGATATATCATTCAAATATCATATGAAATATCTGTATCTATCTATCTATCTATATGTATATGTGTGTGAATTGAAAGAACACAGAATAGAGAAAGTAGAAAACAAGAGAGACATGAGATAAATAATACAATTTTGTGTAAAATCGTATCAGTTTTTTACTAGTAACAGTGAAATGAACTAATAAATTAACTAATATACAACATAAGGGATGAACTAATATTGATTAAGGATACAAAATGGACAAGTGAATGATATCAATAATTGAAACGTTTAATTAATATATCAACAACTTAACATTTCATATTTAATCTTGAATTAGCTTAAGGACAGTTTATATATTGTAATAATGAAGGTAATGTTTATTAAAATACTGTTCTTTCATATTACGCGCTAAAATCCTTGAGATACACGAGGCGAACCCCGTAGCGCGTTGTTGTGATCTAACATGGCGGAGTGTAGTGTTGTGGCTGCTCAGTGTCTATGTCAATTTTAGAGTGATCTTGCTTAATAAAAAGGAAAGGATTGCAATGGTCGATGATCGCAATACCGAAAGAAATCGAGTAAAGTAATCGTGTACTTATGAGTATTTCTATTACAAGAGGATTGAGTTTAATTTGGGTTTGGTTTCGTCGCGGGAACCGTACACAGCGGTGAGAGAGCACGCAGAGTGCAGTCTTCCCAGCAACAAAATTTTCTCCTGACCTTCTACAGACAACAAACTGGTCTATCCGAATGACTCAATGAACAATCGAGATTTAATCGCGTTTCTTATACACGACACGTGATAACGAAAACGTGCACGACGTAAAGTTTTCCCGCGCGTCCTGAGAGGTTTTCTTGGCGCAAGAATCAGGCTTATGCAACGAAGAGCGCATAAACATCTATTACGGTAAACAATCTTATCCCGTCAATCAAACTCGAAGGGATGTGAACTAAATGAGATCATCATTGCCTGAATTTTATCTCAATAATTTTAGTAACGAAACTCTTAATATTTGTGTAACTTCGTAAACGAGGTCTTTTATAGAATTAGTGGGAAAAGCTAAGAAAGGACATATAGGCTGATAAAGTCTGTAGAAATTGTCAACAATTGTTATTAGAAATGAATAAAGATCCCTTATGGTATATTTATTAATTAACAATTACTTCATTTGTTTTACCCAAGCTATTTAGAAAAGAAAATAATCTTATGTATGTGAATCGGAACATTAAAAGAACCATATATATATTTAAAGGTGTGTTTGTCTTATAAAATTAATGTTGTAATAAAAAGCCTTAATGGGTTACAAAGGAGTAACTGAGAGATCGATATATGCAGATTTCAGTGCATTTGTCGATATATCAGAGAGTTGAGAATCATTCATAAGTATATCTAAAAAGCCAAAGAGTTGGTGAAATTTAAAGGGATGCAAGGTAGCTGGTGATATTATAAAATAGTGTGTATAAGTTAATTTTTACAATATGACGGACACACGTAGAAGAGTGAAGTTATATGCACTTAATGTTGATAGACAATGGGATGATCGTGGTACAGGTCACGTTTCTTCTTCATATATAGATAGACTGAAAGGAATTTCACTTTTAGTCAGAGCAGAGAGTGATGGTTCAGTTTTGTTGGAAAGTAGAATACTACCTGATACAGCATATCAGAAGCAACAGGTAATGAAATAATGAAATCATTATAAATTTTTAATTCAATATTTAATTAAACAAACTTTTCATGTAACAATTTTAATTAAGAGTATAGTAAATAACATGTGGAGAATTAATCAAATTATAAAATACAGAAATTATAAAAAAATTATTTGTTTTTTTATTTCAGGATACTTTAATAGTTTGGTCAGAAGGAGAAAATTTTGATTTAGCCTTAAGTTTTCAAGAAAAGGCTGGCTGTGATGAAATTTGGGAGAAAATATGTCAGGTCCAAGGAAAAGATCCATCTGTAGAAATTACTCAAGATATTGTCGAAGAGTCAGAAGATGAACGATTTGATGATATGTCTGATGCTGCTCCTCCAATAGAATTGCCTCCGTGTGAGTTAAGTCGATTGGAAGATATTAACGAACTTATAGGAAATTATTTATCTTCACAAACGAGGAAAGATAAATTAGCATTGGCTTTGGAATCAGAAGGCTATATCAAAAAACTATTAAATCTGTTTCATACTTGTGAAGATTTAGAAAACATTGAAGGATTGCATCATTTGTATGACATATTTAAAAATATTTTCCTACTTAATAAGAATACATTATTTGAAGTTATGTTTAGCGAAGATATCATTTTTGATGTTGTTGGATGTTTGGAATACGAGCCAACATTACCTCAGCCAAAGAGGCATAGAGAATATCTTCGACAGTTAGCCAGATTTAAGCAAGCAATTCCTATTACAAATGCTGAATTATTAGCTAAAATTCACCAGACGTATCGAGTTCAATACATTCAGGATGTAGTTCTACCGACCCCGAGCGTATTCGAAGATAATATGTTAAACACATTGAGTAGCTTTATATTTTTTAATAAGGTCGAAATAGTGACCTTGATACAGGATGATGAGAAATTTCTTACTGAACTATTTCACCAATTAACTGACGAAGCAACATCAGATAGTAAGAGACGAGATCTAGTTCTTTTCTTAAAAGAATTTTGTAACTTTTCTCAGAATCTACAACCACAAGGAAAGGAGGCCTTTTATAAAACTTTAACAGCACTTGGTATTTTACCTGCTCTAGAAATTACTTTGGCAATGAATGATGCCCAAACAAAAACAGCCAGTATAGATATTTTGACTTATATTGTGGAATATTCTCCAAGTGTTGTGCGAGATTATACATTGCAACAAATAAATAATACAGAACAGGACCAAATGTTAATAAATGTAATAGTTGCTCAACTCGTTGGCGATAGTGACCCAGAGTTGGGTGGAGCTGTACAATTAGCTGGTGTATTACGCCTGCTTCTTGATCCAGAAAACATGTTGGCTTCCGTTAACAAATCAGAAAAGACTGATTTCTTAAATTACTTCTACAAGAATAGTATTGGAACATTGATAGCACCATTATTAGCAAACACAATCGGAGAACGACCAGCAAGAGAGGATTACAGAACGGTACAGCTTTTAGGATTGATCTTAGAGTTACTATCATTTTGCGTAGAGCATCATACATACCACATTAAGAATTGCATACTGAACAAAGATCTGCTTAAACGAATACTGGTTTTGATGAAATCAACACACACGTTTTTAGTATTGTGTGCTTTAAGGTTTATGAGAAAAATTGTAGCATTGAAGGATGAATTTTACAATAGATATATCATTAAAGGGAATTTATTTGCGCCTGTATTTGATGCATTTGTGAGAAATAATGGTAGATATAATTTGTTGGATTCTGCTATTCTTGAAATGTTTGAATTTATTAAACTGGTAAGCACGCATGCATACTATAAAATCTTTTATAAAGTTACATGTTTTATTTCTAACACATCGATTAATTTCATTGTAGGAGGATATTAAATCGTTATGTTCGCACGTTGTTGAAAATTTCTCGAAAGAATTGGAAGCAATTGATTATGTACAAACATTTAAAGCTTTGAAATTAAGGTATGAACAGCATCAAGATAAGTTAAAGGATCGGGACAGAGCAGCTCTTGACAGGTATATTTCTGTTAACGAACGACATTTATATGAATTAAGAAATTTTTAGTAACATATACTATTTGATTGTGCTTGTTTAGCGTTCCATCCATATTGAGAAATAGCCGATACAGAAGGGACCAGAGACAGTTAGATGAAGAGGAGGAAATGTGGTTCAATGAAGAGGAAGACTTTGACGAGGGTGAGGCGGTCGTACCCGCAGCAGCAGCAGATCTTGTGCCTCCGGCTTCTGCGAAAAAGCAGTCATCAACATCAAACTCTGCGCTTAATCCCACCCTTGCAGATTCTAAAAGTCATCATCAGCAACAACAGCAACAGCAGTCCGTGTTGAACAATAATACGGCTAACAATAATATTACCTCGCAACAATCACAAATCAATAATACTACAACAACAACAACAACAAACGAATCTCCTATTACTTCTGAAATAAATCCAAATTCAACCATTGGCACAGTAGAGAAAGCTGGAACTGCACTATTTAAGAAGGTAATGTCTTGTTTCATTTTTAAGAACATCTATCTATGAAATTATATCCTTAATTTAAAACACGTATTTAATAATGCTAATGTTAATAACATCTTTTAGGGTTTGGTCGATTATGAAGGAGATTCAGACGAAGAAGAGGAGGATACGGAAGTAACACCATCTCCAAAACGGCAAAGATTGTCATAGTAGGCAAACTGGAAGAAAACTGAGGAATTTGTGATTTTTAATTGCTGCTATACCATTTCTGGCCCTTCTACTTGCACAAAGAAATCGACTGAGAGAAAAGATCATACTGTAAACCTTTTTATAACAGATAAAGGACTATTCTCCTTAAGTGAGTGGACGTAACGAGGATACGTGTTCACAATGTGGTGAAAATGACATACCTCTTTGTGCTTGTGTGTATAAATGTACGAAAGGATCGGTATTGGACGCAGGTGGGTGAAAGGGTCTAAGAAATGGGATATATATAATTAGGATTAAAAGAAAAAAGATGATGAACCAATGCGATATAAAGAAAGAGAGAACTTTCTTTAAATAAGACACGATCATAAAATTGTGGCATAATATTATATGACCACATAAATGTTAAAAATAATAAGATTTTAACAAGAAATAGTCCATTCCACGTTGTCTGGAAACACCCCATGTATTAGAAGAAATTATTTCACGAATAGGCTAAGAAACTCTAGCCAGGCCTAGTGGTTCTTACAAATACAGAGTTTCTAAGCATATGCTTAGATTCATGTAATAATTGAAATTGTGACTATATGTCATATTTACATCTATTAAGAAGAAACTTATTATGTAAAAAAAAAATCACATGTAAAAGTACATGATGTACCGCACAAAAACAACTAAGTGTTTTGTTTTGCCATCCATAAATTTTCTTATTCGTGTGATGGGCAATTAAGACCTGTACCTAAAGGGGGTCAGACATCATGAAACTTTATCCAATTTAACGGAAATAGTATTTAGTTTGTATATATATGTATATTTGTAACGATTGTAAAACAACCTTTCGTGGGTAAAGCAGAAAAAATGCGATTCCTTTACAAATTCAGTTCCCAATTAAGGTTCTTTGAACGAGCTTTTCGGTTGTCAATGTAAGTAGTAGAAATTGTACAATAAACATATTTGATTTGTGTATATTTACCAGTTTGCACT
Organism: Bombus fervidus; assembly: GCF_041682495.2. Lineage (NCBI taxonomy): Eukaryota > Metazoa > Arthropoda > Insecta > Hymenoptera > Apidae > Bombus > Bombus fervidus. Next base: position 12,173,020 of record NC_091527.1, on the reverse strand, counting down.
TCATGTCCGCAATTCACTCCTCGATGTAAAAAAATAGTATATGTGAAAGTGTTTTGCAATCTCGAGTATTAAATATAAACTATGGTATAAATTATTCGTAACTAATATGGGTAAGAATAGAAGCTTGGTATTATTGTACTTTGTAAAGAAAAGATAAAAAAAAAGAGGAATATTAAGTATATATATCTGTGCAAATTTATCCTTGCAAGATTTCATTATGTATAATATTTTCTCTATTGTCTAGTTTCATCTAAATTATTTTCGATATAAATGTCCCCTTTTGTTTTGTAGCAAAAAGAAAGAAAATGCATAATAACGAAGTATTGAAATTTTAAAGTCAACATCGACGCCAATGAAAATCATGCAAACGATGCTCAGTAAAAGATTATTTTTGGCGCGTTAATGTCATATCAAGATCGAAACGGAAGTTGATTGATCTACATCAGCTCCAGATAAGAGTATCTACTTAATTTTTTAACTACTGATACACAACCGAGAATGCTGGTATTATAAGAGTCCGAGCTAACTTCCTTTTTTTGATTTACGTCAATATGAGTTTCCTTGGAACATTTTTTCATTTCCTATCTCGTTTTTTGAACATTTAATATTGTTTCAGAAACGTGTGCCTCCATATCTTGATTGAGTTCACTCAAACAAAAGAGGAGCAGAAGTATTATAAGCTACTGTATAAATTTTTCACGTTGTTCTCCCATATACCCTGAACAGAGTTTCTAAGACTGCTTTAGACCTGTATATGTATATTGGACATTTTTCGTAAATACCACACATACACGTACCGTTTATGTACACATATACATATATATTAACTTATGATATTAAAAAAAAGATGAGGAATCTTAGAAGTTAATTCAATCACGGAACGCAAGCGAAAAAAACCTGTGAATATCAAATTAGGCAAATTCGCTGGAGCTGAGTGATATACATGTTGTACATAAGAAGAAAGAAAAAAATGGAAAAAAGAAAAGAGAAGAGTGTAACTTGGATTAACCATGAAATAAGGAAGAGAAAAAATGAGGGAGAGTATGCATGAGAGATAGAAAGAGAGTGTGTGTGTGTGTGTGTGTAGGTGTGTGAGTATGTGAGTGCGCGCGCGCGCGTGTGTGCGAGCGAGAGAAAGGGTGAGAGTGAAATGTAGGAAAAGCTAACGATTAATTAATTAAGAGGATATCGAGTAATGTTATTCTTTATGTGTTTTACATAACATTCGTGATTTATTCGATAATAACAGGAGACGAGAAAAAATGGTAAAGAACTTGCGTTGAACGTACTTTAAAGAGGTCTGTAAGTAGAGGGAAGAACACTGAAAAGAAGAACAAAAAACGAATCGATATCTAATTGTAAGTGATACTAGAGTAAACAGTGCGATCGTAAATGCTATGAAAGCTAAATTTCATACCCACACAGAGACATTCACATGTACACATGTATTTCACATTTGTTCATTGTCATGCGTCGTTCTCATTGCTATTGCTTTTCCTTAATTTAATGTTCATTGTATCCCGGTGCTTCGAGTCGTACATGTATAGCCAAAAGAAAAGAAAAAAAAAAAAAGGAAAAAAGAAAAGAAAAGAAAAAGAAAGAGATGAAATCGTCGAGTGCAAGTTTTGAATTTATATTATATTTCTCAAAGAAACGTGTTATTCGAGTATTCGAAGATTAGGAAAGAAGATATTCGATTAATCTTTTTCTCTTCTCTGTTTTATTCCAGCTTTCTCTTCTTTTAATATGTACGAATTAATTGCCCCTTTCCCCCCCCCCCCCTCATAATTCGCTTTTGCAGACGGTTTAAAATTTGACAAAATTAATTTTCTCTCGATCAGGAAGAACGAAGTCGATTCTTACGGTTATATATGTATATGCATTCATATATGTACATATACATATATACACACATATATTTAAAGAGACCCGTTTAATCTAACTGTTGAAAATAGTAAATAGCATGTAAATACTTTTTCAGTGTTTTCTTTCTGATTTGAAGAAAAAGGCAGTGAAACGTTTCATGTAAGATCAGCGCCGGCGGAAATCGAGAAATCTTACAATCGTTATAGTTCGATGTAATGTCGTACGATATTACATGATATAAAAATAAAATACCACGTGTTAAGAATATAATACGTTTTAATTATATGTACACATATTACATACACACATACACACACAGTCAGAGGGAGAAACACCTTTTTATATGAGAAGTTATTCGTAAAAAATTAAAAGAAAAAGCCATGCGAAGTAAGAGCAAGCATGAAAGGAAAAATTAACAGAGGAAACTTTGGTTTAATGTGTAGTATGGTAATAGTTGAATGGAAAATTCAGTGGCAAATGAATATTTTGCATTTTATTCTAGTGAAGTATGAACGACGATTGACTAGATGAGCTAAATAAGATGCGAGTTAAATATAAGTGGCGGAAGGCGAATACCCGAAAACCATCAATATTGATATTTTTTAATTGACCAGATGTTTCGTAAATTATATTTTAAATTAAGTTTTCGAACGTTAGAAAAGTATACGATGAATTTTAAGTTTTGCAAGTACCGTGTTTTCTATCAGAACGAGTTTATTTTACGTTTAGTTTCAGAAGTGTTGAATTTACTTTGTTACTTTATCAATCAAATATTAAATAGAGTTAACATTCGTATTTCGCCACGAAATTATTTTCACCTTTATAATCGGGCAGATAAAAAGGAAAAAAAAAGAAAAAGTAAGAATGGCAATTGTGTGTTACATGGAATAGAAGTATGTTGTAGAAGTGCGAAGAATATTTAATTAAATAAAACTGAAAATGATATAGAAAAGATTGGTCGATGAACGGAGTCATACTTACCTCATAATCAATGTTTAATCGCAAGGAATAAAACGAAGGAAGGATATTTCTTTGTATGAATGTAATTGTCATTGATTTTTCAGTTCTAATTGTCCAATTGTGATTTATACAACTTGTGCTGTTAGATAATTACATGTAAAACAGATTTTCCAGCGTATTTATACCTATTTTTTCTGAAAGCATTTTTTAAAAACTGTGTGTTACGTCTTTTACGTAAACTTCGCATTCTCTTCTCTTTGCATCGATCAAACGAGAAATTTGATGAATTTTAGTGTATATAAAAGTAACGAAGAAAGAATATCGAAAGATTTACGAATGGAAATCATCTCGTCTATGAAGTGTATGTGAAATATTTGAAAAGTAATTATTCTCTTTTTGTTTTTTTTTTTTTTTTTTTTTTTTTATTCATATCACTCGTATCCTCTTAAAGATCTATACAAATTGCTATTACAAGAAGAATCCTATGCTCTTTTTTTACTTTTTTTCATGTTCCAGATTATGAAATTTCTCTCACGAGTAAAACTAGTGCCGATGATGCATGATGATCGTGCGAAATTCATCGAACGACTGAGAGAACATAATGCAAGTGACCTTAAAAAATTGTTTATCATTTTATCGGTATTCACAAGCGAAGATATACTTATACCCAAACTGTAACGATATTCGTCAGACTTATCTAAACAAAAGAAGGAAGAAAAACGATACAGTAAACATTTGGAATTGTATAAAAAAGAAACGACTTATACTCCCTTTGTTCTTGTTAAACATACTCATTTAGTCTTACTCTGCTACTAGGTTTGATCATTTTAATTCTTTCGATGTGTGTAAACGTTGTATCCTTGTAAACTTCTTCGCTATCTTAATACTACAACGTAACGACTATAAAAAGAAAAGCTGATGCAGCTGTATAAAAGTTCGCTGTGCATGAAATTTATCAGAAAAAAACGGAAAAAAAAAGAGAAAAAAGAAAGGATAAAATATCATCATTTTATCTGGATAAAACACCGCCGTCCCGATCTCTTTCGTGTTAGAGAATCGTTATTATTGGCTCGTTTGCTTACGCACTACCTCTGCTTGGAGGCGAGCAGCGAGTACTTTACGTACTTGCAATATGGACGGTTCCAGAGGTTCCGATAATTTTAGTTCTTGTTCTCCTTTGATCGTGGCTTCCGCTACCGATCTCGCGGAACTCGGCCTCGATGGATTCATTTCCAATCGTTGACTTCTTGCTTCTTTCTTCAAAGCTACCAATTTATCGCGTCTGGCTTTTAAATATGCCTGCCTCTTTCTTACGTCTTCTTCTGATATCTAAAATATTAATAAACATCTTAATGAATTTGATTTAATTATTCTTATATATATGATTAGCTTTTTTTTTAATGGATACATTTGGTCCTTCTGATTTTGATTCGTCCGTGGACATAGAATCAAGAGGAACCACTTTATGGAACCTTGGAATATCTGCTTCTTCCTTCTTTTCTTCTTCCTCCTGCTCCTCCTCTTCCTCCTCTTTCTCTTCGTCTTTCTCTTTGATTTTGCTTTCGTCGTCTTCTTCTTTTTCATCATCTTCTTCCTTTAAAAATGACTGTGTACGATCCCTTTCAGGAGTATTTTCCTCCTGGGACGCTTTTAGAGCTTCTGCTAACAATGCTCGTTCGTTGTTATATTTAGCTGTTAAACGCTCGTGTTCTTTGATCAACGAAGTTTCCGACGATATGTTCTGGTCTTCTTCCGAATCATTCTCCAAAGCGTGTTTTCTGTACATACATTTTCTCTAATTAATTTCAAGTTAAAGATCACAGAAAGAGAGAGAGAGGGAGAGAGATTCGAATATTCAATTTGTTCCTATATATAAATAAAAATGACCAATTACCAGTTATACACTTACTGAATGATTTCTTCCATGACTAAAGGATCTTCGTTCAATACACCTGCTTCATACATGAAAGATGCAGGTGTAAGACCATACTTCTGCTCGATCATATTCAAAGCTTGCAGTTGAAGCTCTAGATTCTTTTGAATCATCATTCTTTTGAATATCTCGTACTCGTTCGCCGCCCATATTTGCTCGAACAAGTTCTGAAACAAGTATCAAAATTAATATACATTGTATGTGATTTTCTGTCCTGTGTTCAAGAATCTCTTTGACTCGCCTGTTGGAATTGTATAGGCATTTTTGTATACTTATTCACTGTACAGGCGTACTCGAATTGCTCTGGAGTGATCCCCATGTCTTCCATGAAACAACCAAGCAATAAGTCCACCAGATTTTTGTACTCCTGATATATCTTTTGATACTCATCGTTTTCCTCGACGTCCGCTTCAAATACTGTAAAAAAAAAAAAAAAAAAGAAAAAAAGCAAGAAAAAGACAAAATAATGGAACAAAGTATAGCGAACGCTTGTGAGAAAGCAAAAGGTTCGTTTTTACAATTTTTAGTATCGTACTCGTATTTCGAATAAAAATGGCAACTTCTTTTCTTGTAATATCTCGTATAAATTTAGTAGATTTAAAACAAACAAAAAAAAAGAAGAAGAAGAATTTCATCTTAAGGAGCATCGGTCTTAAAGAAGAGATAGAGATTATAGACTACATAGAAAGATTTATCGCGAAAATATCTCGACTTACTGAGTGACTTCTCTTCGATGAAAGTGATCAGAGGCGCGGACCAAATTGGACCCTGAAGAAAACCAATCAGGGAATCGAAGACCCAAGCGCTGTCGTCTTTGTCGTTCATTCTAACGCGATACGGAGGATTTTCTTTTAGTATCACTAATCGATCGATTCCTTTGGAATTTTCTTCGATTTCGTCGAAACAAAGTTTGTGATACGCATACGTATTATTGGTGTCTCCTTTTAAGCGTAGTCATAGTTACCATACGGCAAAACACTTTACTTTAGACTTGCGCGAACGAACAGAAGCGATATCTAAAATAGATAGAAATCTACACGTTTGAATTTTCTTTATTAAAGAATAACATTTTTACAGGATAGGTATAATATTAATTACATACAAAACATCCTTGATTCACATTCTGGTGTTCTTTATTTATTATACGCAACTTGCTCGCTATGTAAAACTCTCCCCGTTCTGTAAAACAACTAATTTATGTTACTTGTTTATAATAAAAAAAAAAAAAGATAGAGAGAGAGTGTAGTACCACTTTTTGTAAGTTCCTGAAATAAGATGGTGTTCTGTTCCGTTCCGTTCTGTTCTGACAATTACATATCATTTATTCGTTAGGAACGAGAGAACAAACATATATAATATATTATACATATGTATATATATATATATATAAAACTACCTTTAATTACATGTATAGAATATACATTGCAAAGGGAAACGCGTTCAAAACGCGTTAAATGTAATTACGTTAATGTATATACAAAATACAAGAGTATTACGAATCGACAGGATGTCACTCTCTGCAGGCTTTTGAGATTTCATAATTTAACATAGCAATTATTATTAATTCGTATAAAATTATAAAATAATTATAAAAACAAAGAAAAGAAACGCTCGTCTATGATATAAAGGAAAGATATTCGATGATATTATTTACAGTGTTTGTTCTCGTTTCTCGTAGAATTATAAAAATACTAATAAGAAAAGGAAAGCATACTTGTGGTAGTATGATAAACTATGTACAACGATATAGTCACGATCTTCGGAGATCTACAATTGAAAATTATGTTGAGAATGATTCAAGGTATTCGTCGACATCGTATGGGCCGGGTGGGATGGCGCCGGTGTGTAAAGGCTATGATGCGAATGAGATTTCGCTCTGGAGAGTTCGCTGTAGCGATCCTGTTCCGGTGGAGCGACCAAGAGCACCGGCCGCAAGGAGAGGGATTTTCGAGAACCAGCGACGCTCTGCGCCTCGTTCACGTACCCTGGGTTTACTTCACCTAAAGCGAGACGAAAATTATTTTGTTAAGAATAATCGATATATTTTAATTCGCGTAGAGAAAGACCCGTACCTTTGTACAAGGAACCGTTGTTGAAGGGTTCAGGTTGAAGTCTGACGTGCCTGGACGCTAGAATAAAAGCGAGCGCGGCCAAGGTAGCAGCATCTAGTGCCGCGATTGCTGCTAACGGTATCGCCCATCTAACGGCGCAAGCTCCTGGATTGTATCTGTCAAATAAAATTACCGATATGCAATAACATTTTTATTGACATCCAACCGACAAAATAACAAGATGATACTCGTTACGCAATTGGTAAAGTAGCTAATAAAGTTATTATTATAGTAATTAAGTATCGTAAAAAGTAGCATCTCTTAGAATTAACGTCGCTCTACTATATATTTACATTTACCAATGTAAATTTTGAAATTGAAAATTATCATGCATGTATAAACGATTTGAATAACCATCTTTTATTCATTTGTTAGGAAATTTAAATTTCCGCTACCTGGATGCAGCGGCACCGCAGACAGCTCGAATTAACGGCGAATCCCAGCCCAAGGGATAAATGCAAACTCCAATCGCCATAGATATTGCTGAAACAAACAAAAGAGCATTATCTCTCGAACAACTATTGCTCGCTAGCGATAGTTACCACTGAAAATGGTAATATGGTAAATTTTTCAATTGCTAAAGCTATTCACGTCTTATACTCGAATCCTACGACTTCCTTCTTGAAGCTATAGTTCATTGAACGGGAACATGAGTAACGTGGCTGGCATTTCAGCGAACTATCTTTCTTCGCGGATGTTCTGTGTTAGAGGTCAGCAGTGAAAGGTACTGATCTTGCTTTTTTCGCGTTCGTTAATTTTTCATAAATCAAAGCCACTTACGCCAAGAAAAATGAGGTAAAAAATTCGAAAGGGAAAACTTTATCGATCGAAATCAAATAGCAATAAAATTGCTGTTAAAATTTTAAGCAACTATAAATGGTAATTTTGAAATAATTTAATGGAGTTTCAAAGTACTCGCGAACAAATATATTTCCGAGCTTCTCGAAGCTATAGAAATAAAATTAACGAAATAAAAAATAGATAATCAGAATTGGCGCAAATCATAGCGCAAGTTATTACGATCGTATTCTACGCAAAGTTTCCATTTCCGATTCGCTGTATGATCATGATATATGTATGTATTATACCGTACGCTCACAATCAGTTTCTGGGTGAAACGTTTCCCTCCTCCCGTAGCTGATTCACATTTCAACCACTGACTTTCACTGTCGGCGTACGAACCAGCCACGATCGCGAGTAATACTACCTTCGATCAATAATAATGCTATTTACAGTTTTTCATCTCTGTCATCAATGATCTCGATTCTTACGTAAAGCTTATTTCCTATTCAAATGTCTTCCGGTTACTGGTATTTAATACGTTAACTTTAAAAGAGGATTTCTTCTGAAGATAATTAAAAATTATAAAGGAAAAAAATTGTAAAAAAGAAACGCGGTTTATTTTTTTATGGTAGTACTTTAAAAATTAAATTATCTCGAATGAACAACTTTTGAAATTCTCTCCTCTTTCTTGATTAGCGTTGAAAAAATTTCTCTTTCCCAAAAGGTATTGTAATTTTTTAACGGTCGATGAAATGAAAATTCTATAGAAATAAATTTTGAAGCTTGCTAGAGCAAATAATTGCCTATGAATAAACATTGTGAACCTATGATCCCGGTTCAGTGCTTTTGTACGAGCTGCCGTCTCGTTCGTATCGATTAAAGATTAGAGAAATAAAGAAAACTTTAGTCGAACTAACCGGACTCTGAGTAATCAAGCGCAAATTCTTTAACTAGGTCAACATCGTACGAACAAGTATTTTAGATCCACTAAATATTATATTTAATCGTTTTAATCGATATCATTATTTCCATCATACCATAAAAATATTTTAATGAACAATTTATAGAATCGAATTAATACTAAATAGTATTATGAAATAAAATTCACCCCAGGAGAAGAAATTACTTCTTTTCATTTTGCTTTAAATTGAAGTAACTTACTTTAAATATTTTGTATAGCTTTGCATATTATACGCGTTCTATACTGTACACTCGCATCTCCTATAAGTACATCATAGCTTAATCCCAACAACACTTCTACAACATTTCTAACAAAGACGCTATAACCGAATACGTTAATTGCAGAGGCATTGGTCAACCGGTAAACTAACTGTCTCCGGTTATAACGGTCTATTCTACATTTCCTTCTAAAACATCATCACCCTCAAGTTCATAAAAGGATGGGTTTTCTCCTTAAATTCGTGTTTCCTAGTGATACGTTTTGTGTCATCGGTACATTAGTAACTTTTGAGGTAAATCTTGACTCGTAAAATACCGAGACTCTTTCGTTATAACGTTATTGTATTGCGTATTTCGCAAGCACGGTTTCGCGGACAGGAAGCGCTTTCTACTTGCAGAAAAACACAATTTACGATAAGGAGTTAGCTGTTGATCGGTAGGAGACCACGACGATCTACGTTCATAGCAATCTTATATACAGTAATAACCGATCACAAATTGGCTAATTATCGAGACATTACGCTATTTTCAATTAAAAGAATTAGTTGGAATAGCGACAGTCGCTATTAATAAGTTACTATCGTACTTTATATTCATTCTATATAGATAAAATCTAAGCGATTCGATGCAAATTTCAATTAGTAGTGTTTAATCAATCAGTAATAATTGCCGAAGATCAATTAGTTACGGATTTAAGATAGAAAAACAGAAAGTGCAAGAACGTAAAAGGAGAATGTGGAATGGTACAGTATTATGAATGACTATTTCATCACGCTAACGGAACTCGAATTCTTTCCAGTGAATAAAATTTAGTTGACAAACGAGGTTCGCGTAGCGCGTAGAGGGGCGTGCAAAACGAAACGGTTGCATCACTCCCTGACTCGATAGCCTCGGTGCATCACCGTAATTTTCAGCTACGTCGCGATGATAAGGTATTACGCGGACGATTACGGCAATAGCCCGCGAGAACACCCGGTTGCATTATACTTTCTAAAGCGATGCTCGATTCTCCTTCTTTTTTCCCTTTGAGCTCGGTGATTATGCAATGATTACGCTTGACTTCTTCTTTTAATCTATCACAATATGTGTACGCAATATAATGCGATTCAGATTGGAGAGATTAAACGCAGCCATTTCGTGAAGCATGCATTTTCGAATCATCCTAAGCATCACTGATAGTTGTATCAGTTTCGTCGCTGGTATTGAACGTTACGTATAATAGTAATGCATATTTAATCCAAAATTTGAATCCCTCGAAATGCTGCCATACTTAAAGAATCCTCAAATATTATTATATTCAAGTTACTTCGTTCGTATGATACAGTTTCCGTCGTCAATAATTGACAGTAATTACCTGAAACTACTTGCATCCAGGCGCACAGGTAGAACACAGTCGTACTCTGGCAGAAGAAGAAGAGAAGCATCGCGCAAATCGTCAATAGAGCTATTATGACAGCGACGCCGACTAGAATGGTGCTTACTCTGAAGGGAATGTTCGCGATTGTCGACAGATCATCCAATCTGCCTATACATTCCTCGCCCAATTCACCTAGAGAATCAAACGAAGAAATAATACTAATTAAACGAGTTTTATGAAAATTACGGTAACGAGATTTGATATTGGGAAAAAATTAATTTACCATTACCACCGTAGCTGCATCTGGTCCAGAGGCCGAATCTTCCTGGATTCTCGTGTTCCAAATCGCCCAGCCACTCCGGCGTGACAAATGCCACGACTCCGATTATAGCGTAGCATATGGTGAAAATACCCCAGAGAACACCGATCGCCTTCGAATTACGAATATAATTCGTCGCGTACATATGAGAGGATTCCACGTACTCTATCTTCGAGCCCATGTTGTCGCTAATGAAATATATTTGTCGATTATTTTCTATACAATTATAGTAACTTTTTCTAACTACCAAAATACGAATGTTACGATGAAACGAGAAAAATAAAATATGCGATGATATCGTAAAAAATATTTCCAACGATAATTTCTTAATATCATCAGGCAAGAATTCAGTTTTTCCTAATTTAATGCATGTGGATCGTTGTAATCATTACGAAGACGATCTTATCGAAATGAACGAAGGCGGAAACACATACTCCTTCGCCAATAGATCGTCTTCAGCGTTTCCTCATCACCGATCCTGCAGCTTTACGTCGAGACCCAGTGTACGTTCTCACGTTAAATCGGTGCCAGTGCCGCCCGTGACATTTACATCGGAACATTCACCGATCGCCTTAGTAAGGTGCAGCCTGTTTTTCCTTGCAACGATCTATCGATCAGAACGTAACAATACGCGACTTCTGTTAACCGTATCATTTTTCTTATGAGGACTGGTTTGGTCAAAGGCTTACTTTTCTCTCTCGAGTTACATATCGAAGAGCAATACTTGTGTCGTAAGTGTGATAAAAGGACTGTCAGAATTTGCTGATTAACATAGCACAGGTTTGTAAACAACGCACAGAACGGGGCGCGCTTTTTCGATCCCGTACGGATTCGAAATCGAAACTAGCTCATTGACCTCGATCAAAAATTATGAAATTCAAAATTCTGAACATAGCTTGTACACGAATTAAGGCACAATGTGCACCAATACTAATGCATAACACATTGTATTGCGTATTGAGAAAGATATAAGGTGCTTAGACTTCTCGGATCTCGAAAAATTAAAACCATTCCAGTTTCATTAGAAAGCTATTGGGTTTATACACTCCAACTTCTTCGCAAAGTGATTAATTTAATCCTTGACGTACCTTCGCCTCTCCCTTTCGCTGAACTTCGCTCAAGATACCTCCAAAGACATCTGTTTCGAATTTTCAATCACCCAACTTCACTAGTTCACTGAATTCTATTGCCTGAGAAACCTTCGATTCTCTTTGATACACTGGACAGAAATTAAAAAAGCAAACTTTGTATAAAACCGGAAGGGATCGAGTGAAATATTTATTTGAAAGAAAGAAACTTGTACGCGCGAACAGGATCACGAGAGGAGATGGAATCGACGAGGACAGAGAGATACGACGACAGTCCGTTGAATTAGCTCACATAGCTTCTGTTAACTACGAGTCGACGCGGCTGATCACCTCGACGAATCGAAAATACGTCTTAAAGGGGACAAGTTATGATAGCGCAGCGTATAGCTCAAGATGGCTGTTCAGGTGAACAGAGGTTGCCAGGTAGATAGAAAGAAGGGGGACTAGCGCGAGAGAATGAGACGAGGACTGTGAATGGGGCCTCTTTACGGGCCCTGGGCTCAAGAGAAAGGCGACATCGCTACAGAACATTGGGAGTAGGGATACCGACTCGTACCACGTACGAAGTACGTGGACTCTTCTTCTTCAGCCAGTCCTTGCTGATATCGAAAAAATAAATAACGAATGCACTGTTATTCCCGCTATTCGTATACAATATAACATATTTTTAAAAGATATCGATTAAATGAGAAATCTTTTCTTATTCCTCTTTGTATGTATAATAACATCGGTGAACTTCGAAACATTGGTAATGTTATTTATGCAGTTCGTTATTTGTAGTCTTCAAGCGATAATGTAGAAAAATCTGAACATATGAGAAGAGTGAATTCTGTAATATAATTTAATAGTATGTCGGAGTTAATGTCAAAATAACTTACATATTCTTTCACATGATACCGGATTGTATATACATATTTTCGCGATGACGTGATAACAATGCTGATCGTACCTCTTGAATTTATCGTACATATTTCCTTTGAAACACGACCAAGCATTTTTTAATATAAACTGAAATTATATAAAGGGAACTCTGATTACGTACTATTAGGAACTCATGAAATACTAACGATAATATAATAGCATTAGTAGAATACACGTTTTGTAGAAATGGCCCGATTTTACCTTTTAGTAAAAGTATACTACTTTCCTTGCTCTGATTTCTACAATTTTGAAAGTTAAATGACTGAGAAAGATCACGATTACTTGCGGTTTTGACTTGATTACGTTTTTATTAGCCTCCCCTTGTTTCTATCAAGACCGCCGTGGGATATATTCCTTAATATGTATGTATATTTTTTCACAAATATTTGAAGGAAAAATTCGTTCAGTTTATATTCATATTTCAAGCAGGCTGTGTCCCAAGTGAATTATACCGTTATCAAAGAAATTCCCTATTAAATACATTCTATCGCCAACTACATTATCATTTAAGGTATGTTTTGAAAATATTTCTAATCTCCATGCGATTTAAAAATGGCTAATAGAACGGTAAAAGATGCGAAATCTATTAGAGGTACAAATCCGCAATATTTAGTAGAAAAAATAATTAGATCTCGAGTGTACGATTCGAAATATTGGAAAGAAGAATGTTTTGCTCTGACTGCGGAACTTTTAGTAGACAAAGCGATGGAGTTGAGGTTAGTAAATGTTTATTGTCGAATATATGCTCAAACAAATCGTTTTCCTTCGTGCAATCCGTTGTCTAAGTATGTTTGCTGCTAAAACATATTTTATTTACAACTCTTGTCCACGTTCGATATATTTTAATAATTTATGTCAAAACATAACCTATTGTGAATGAAAACAAACATATTTTAGATATATAGGTGGTGTATATGGTGGAAATGTAAAACCAACACCATTCCTCTGTCTAATATTGAAAATGCTTCAGATACAACCTGAAAAAGATATTATAGTAGAATTTATAAAAAATGAGGAATTTAAATATGTCCGTGCACTAGGAGCATTGTATATGAGATTGACAGGATCTTCTTTAGATTGTTATAAATATTTGGAACCATTATTTAATGACAATAGAAAGTTGAGAAGGCAAAATAAGCAAGGTAAATTTGAATTGATCAACATGGATGAATTTATAGATGATCTTCTTAGGGAAGAAAGATGTTGCGATGTTATTCTACCAAGAATACAAAAAAGACATGTTCTTGAAGAAAATAATGAATTAGGTAAGTCTTTTAAATTTATAAATGAAAATATATGTATGAATATAAAACAAATGTAATTTAATGTTTCTTATATTTTATAGAGGCAAAAGTGTCTGCATTAGAGGATGATATGGATGAAGGAATAGAATCCTCAGAGGATGAAGAAATACCTCCGGTCAAAGAGGATACTCGCAAAAGGACAGATGACCATGACAGAGACAGAGATCGTCATAGAGACCGAGATAAAAGACATTCGCGTTCCGATAAAAAATCTGACAGAGAAAAGCAAAGATCGAGAAGCAGGGACAGAGACAGAGATAGACGAGAACGTAAACGGAGTAAATCTCCTAAAAGCCATTCATCTTCGCATAAAGACAAGGATAGAGATAAAGACCGGCACAGACGAGACGATAGAGATAGGGAAAGAGACCGAGATCGAGATCGAAGACGAGAACGTGACAGAGCTAGGCATTAAATTAAAACACCAAGGTATGACAAATGTTTTACAGGATAATTTACTTTTATAACTATCAGGTGAATAAAAAAACATTACTGATACAGCTCTTGAATCCTTTTTATCGTATGTACCGCACTTCGATCGCGATTAACAGCAGTGTGTAACATATACAAAGGAATATGTTTTGTATTAAAATTATAGCATTTATCGATATAAACGCTACACAGTAGCTTATAATACCCGTACATTACATGTTGTAAGTGAACGTATTTGTTTCTTTTTAACGTTATGCTATTCGTTCTACCTGGAATCATTACTTTTGACTTAATAAGGTCATGAAACGATGGCTGTTGCTTTTACTCTTATTTACAAAATTTCAGAGAAAATTTATCACTGTGATTGTTAACAAAGAACTGTTCCATGATTTGTAAAGTTACGATTTGCTTGTTAAATGATATAAAAAGATATTGTATTGTAAGTAATCTGTTTTCAACAACACAATGACAAGTTTTCTCAAGCACCATGTAATAAAATAAGTTGAGAATGTCATAGCCTGTCTATAAATGTACTCTACATTACATGCGTAATGTCTTTAAATATATACATAAATATGTACCTTTACAGTACCTTTCATAATTAAAAAACAGTGAGCAAAGTACACTATCAATGCATGAAAAACACGCGAATGCATCTATCTTGAATGCAATAATTTTTCCTTAACGATTTATAGTTCATCAGATCAATGTAAACAATTACCAAATGATGCATCTCGCGTCAATTCGAATTATATCCATCAGATAAACACTTTTATGTCTTTTTAAAACTGATTATATCGATTTTTAAAATGTGGGTGAATTTAAAATAAATAATCTTTCTTCCTCTTTTTTTATCCACTTTAACAATTTACTCACGGCCTCAATTGCATCAGGTTTTGTTACAAGTGGTTCAAATGTAACATATAATTCAAAACCTAGTGTTACCTATAAGATACATACATATTAGTTGCATATCAAATGTACTGTGATAATTTTTACTGTACTATATATTATATAATTAAACTTACCCATGCTAACATGGTTTCTTTATCTAATTGCTGAAATATAAGCTTCAATGGTCGATTGGGACTGTGTAGCCTGTGGTGTAAACATTGATAAAGCCCCAATAATCTACAGAAGAAAAAACACATATCACGCAAGTTTGTCATTATTATAATTTAGTTTGATTATTTTACATTTTTGTAATGTTGCAATTACCGTTCTATTTCTTCGTCTGTTGTATATGGAGGTTGAAATCCAGGACTCCAAAATTGTGCCGTGCTTCTACACTTATATAAAACGTGTCGCATTTCTGGCAATCCAATGTCAGCAGTTTTAATCGGTAGTTTATTCATGGACTCATTAATTGCTTCTAAACAATTCGTTCGCCTTAATTTTTCTACGATTTTCTATAAGTAAAATTTCTTATTATTTTTTATGTTGTTTTCTAAATACTTTATAAAGTTTCATTATATCACCTACTTGTTTTGCTTCAGAAAGAACAAAGAACACATCTCTATCAACCGTGAGCAACAATAAGCATGCCTGACAATCTTCAGCCAAATATGATACATGTCCATGCATATACCCATTGGAATCAAACTTTGGTAGACATATCGGTGTCCAGCTCTCAGCAGTCTTAAGTGACTCTGAACTGTCGACCAAATTTTGTATTATATGTAAATCCACGGGATGTAAAAAAAATTTGTTCATTCTGACTAATGTTACCAATTGATTATTAGCTAGTAGTATCGCAAATACTAAATTCTGCAAAATTTTATATTCCTTTGATTAGTATAATTTACAGACACAGCAACATATTTTAATATAATGTTCATGTCCAAATTTTAATAATTACAGCACTGTAATACCTTTATTTTACCGCATGTTTGAATGATAGTTTGCGTGATAGAACTTCTCATTGAAGGGAGTAAAGGCAAACATTTAATAGCTCCTAGAAAAAATGCTGGTTCTCTGTCCATAAAATTTAATAAGTGATCTATCAGTCTTTCACTACCAGTTAACAATCTTCTTAAGTCAAAATTTCTACGTTGATCATATACTCTAGTTAACTGTGACTGGGTTAACACAGAGATTATTTGATTATATACATATCTGTAACATAACATACTTTACTGAAGTATCTTAAAAAAGGACGACATAAAGTATTATTTGTTCTTTTATAATTACATACGTTAATTGTAATGTAAGTTGAGGTACGCTTTCAAGCGTTTTTGAGACTGCAACTAAAATTAATGGACCTTTAACAACAAATACAAAGTTAGTATCTCCTGCATGAACAGATCTAATCATGTCACTGCCTGCTTGGACAAATGAAACTAAAGCCTGCATGACACCCATAACTGTGACTAGTTTATCTTCTGAACTATATCTAGAGTATATGGGTTTCCCTGCTTGGCTTAAAATAAATACATGTTTTTTTTGTGCTAACCATGTTTTACAACGTAAAGGGTCTGAATCAATGCTACTTTGACCTAATCGTTGTGTAACATCATCCTAAAACATAAGAAATTAATTAAGTTAAATATACTTCATTAAAATGGTTAATGTAATTATATAACTTTTATCAACACTTCCGATTAATTTCTATCAATTATTAAAAACAACTCTCTTTTAATTGCGTATACTTTTTCCGGATTAAAATATATTTATAGTGTTTCACAAATACAGGTTATGAAACGTACTAATTCGGAATCATCAAGCGAATTTGTTTTTTGAAGTTCCCGTGAACTGGACGTAGTAGGCGTAGTTGGAATGTCTTGCACATCTTCTTGTATCTCTGAGATAGTGCTCGTTGTGCTTTCTTTCATTTGTCTATCGTCAATACTATTGCTCATCTCCTGCTCATACTCCTCAAAACTGTCGGTAGTGACGAGCATCGTTTCCGCAGAAGCACCAGGTTCGATACCTGGCTCGGGAATCCCATCATCGATAGTAGCAGACTCTTTCGCAGCCATTTTTTATAAAAAAATACTTCCGATCTGCCACTATTTTAAAATTTCTTTTCCCGATTGACATTTAACAGCGTTCCATGACGGATTGGCCGCCATTGTTGAATCCGTCTTATTTGGAACAGGACGGGACGGAATTGGACAGAACGCACAAACTGTTTTACACTATTGCCAACTTAAGTAAATTAGAAAAATCACTATATTAGAGTTCACGAATGTTAGCCGATTGCGTTGTTCGTTGGCCACAAATCAACATCATATTTCATGTTTGTAATCATGTTCATATTTCATTTCTATAAAATCTCAAATGTCTGCTTTTTATTGGATGCGAATGAAATACTGATAACCGATGACATATTTATTTATTTTAGGCACGTACTATTTGATAGGACAAAAATGAAGTGTCTGACACAAACGAGCAAGCAGATAAGCAAAGAGCTTATTCTATGAGCCCATGTAGAATTTTCTTTTTACTTAGATCTTCCTTATTTCCTCTCATTGAGCTACACTGTTGACTGCAATTATAAAAGTCTCCTATTATAATTAACAGGTTGTCAATTACAAATATCTTAAGATAGATTTCACTTTCTTCACCTTTTTGATCTTAACTTCTGTCGAACTTAATTTTGCTCCATCTACAAAGCTTTTTTCAGTAACCGACAGGGAAAATTAGCGAAGCATGATTCCAGTTAGTTTATGCGGCACTACCAAATCTCACAACTTACAATTGTGAACAAGGAGGCTAAAAATAAGACATCGTGTCTCTTTTCGGAAATATTATTTATTGTTTTGTAACAATATAGACTTTAAAATCAACGATTGTAGAAAAGCGAGAAATATTGTGCATTAAATTAAACCACTATGTGGTTATGAACAAAATGTTTTTCATAATACTCTGATACGAAATACGTAATCAAGCGATATGCAAGTTGTACCTTAAACTGCATAAACAGAAATTATCGATACTACTATGTAGCCAGTTATTAACGCATATATATATGTAGCTGAACTATACATATACACTGCCAGTTTTTGATCGACGATTTCTACGTTATTGACGTTGTAATTACATTCTGTGTAGAAGTATACGTCCGTTGTACACCAACTGATCGATGAACATGAGTCACGACCCGCCCATTTGTAATTAGACTAGTTTGCACACATAGGAGATTCTCATTAATCTTATAATACATAATATGTCGCTTCTTTCCCTCATATTTAGATATCAATAACAATTGAGATTCGATTATTGGGCTACAGATATTTTCATATGTCTTCATACACGCGAACAACCACTAAGCTGGACGATTATGCATACATAAAATACAATATTTTTGTTGAATCCTCGATATAGCCTATTTCTGGTATTTCGATCGCGTTCAAACATAAAATCATTGTAAGAGGTTAGGATTCATTGACAAATTCATCGACGTTGGTGCAACTAATTCTAATCTAGGGTTTAACCATGATCTCATATTCTGGGAACGCAATCTCAGCACCACCAAACGCTATGTAGCACACGCTGTGCGAAGGTTGTACTTTGCCGATTGTCATAGCGCCTTCGTGCAGTACGCGGCCAGCATAAAGTGGCTCTCCGTCTTCTGATTCACCAGATGGAATTGCGTTGTGAGGAATGTTGTTTCCGGTTGTTGGAACCCACATTGGGTTGCAACCACAGAGAACCTAAGAGAGAACAGTTATTAAGTTACAGTTATTTCTTGATACTAATTTAATATTTTTATCTCATTTATTAGATTATTTTTTTATGCGAGTTAACCCTTTAAATACGGCTGTCAATGATACAAAATAAACGACGAAACCAATATTTGCTTCTATTCTCTTCTATCCTACCTGATAATCAGTCTTTCCATGTTCTTCACCACCCCAAGCCACATAACACACAGAGTCTCCTGGCTTCACTTTGCCAGGTAGAAGAGCACCCTCGTGATAGGCTCTGCCTACATACAAGGATTCACCACTTACATCTTTTCCCCCTTCGACTGCACCTGGAGGAATTATTCCACCAGTTGCCTCACACCAACAGAATTCTCCTATATCCGTGACGCCCGATGGTGGAGGTGGGGCAGATGGATTCACGTCTAGAAGCAGATGGTCAGAACTTATTTCCTTTGTTATTTTTTGTATAAGATTAAGGTAGCGCTTTCCAACCGTTACTCAAGTGGCATCAGATTTTTCCTCTTCTTCTTTATCATGTGTGTTAAATACATATATACAGGCATCTATTATGTCTTTATGTTGGATAGCACTTGAGGAAACGGTAAACAATGGTATTAGAGAAGCAAATTATAAAAATTCTCATCTCTGATTAGATCCAACATCTCATGCTTCGTACAATTAAAAAACAATGCACGAAATTCGAGGAAAATTATGATTTATGACGTTAATAATGTTTACAGTAATGACACGTGTGAAGAACGATGAACGCATACCAAATGATAATGCGAAAACTTATTATGAGTTCTCTCCGGAATGAGCTTTCACGATGTTTTCGGCAGAATTATTTAACATAATAAATAAATCGATCATGGGATGAATCACATCATAAGCAACTATTAGATTTAAGTTACGACCGAAAGAATGGGAATCGATCGGGAGGAAAAGGCATTTAAAGAATGATGCGTCTGCATTAATCTGCAGAAAATGGGGATATGATGACCTCGGCATACTTTGTTGTACATGCGGCTATTAGGGTCTCGTGTAATAATATGGCTTGTATTCCGCGTAGATATGCATGTGCATGAGTATGTACATATAAATCACCATGAACATATTGAATCAAGGCAGTTACGTTTCTTACATCTATTCTATTCATCGAAATTCAAATACTATTATTTGTTAAAAAATTATAATTATATCTCCTTGTGGGTGTAGGTGCTTAACACATTTACTGTATATTGAAAATCTTAGAATTCCTATAGATATGTACATAGATACGTGTAAAAATTAACAGAATATCTAACGTTTAAGATGTTCGATACAACTTGCAATGAAAAGCCTTACAAAGTAGGCGTGTGACATACAGTAAACGTGTTACTGTCATTACTTCAATTACGACCGGACACGGCAATTGGCGTGCTAACTGAACTAAACATTTTCAATCGAGAACATTAATCTGCAGGCAATCGTCAACGAGGTATAGGGTACGATTAACATACAATGCTCTTTTCTACCATATAACTATACAATAATAAAAGGTTATTTATTTTGAAGGTAGAATTTAGTATAGAGACAGTATAGGGACAGTATAGTAACAGTATAGGGATAGTAGTTATAGTAATTCTGTAAAATTCTGTTCGTTGTTTATAGTAAATAGGCTGGATCGGTAAAGCGTTAATTTTAGCATTTGCATCAAAGATAGGATCCGTTGAAAAGAAAGGAAGCAGAAAATATAGCGTGCGTCGTGAAAAATAAGATTGCATTGATAGTTACGAGAAGCAATTAGTGGCACCGATACCCTTTTATCCTCGAACTCCCATTATCATAATACTCGTATAGGTACATCTACAAATAAAAAAAGTAGGATTCGTATAAATTACATATTCTACCGAATATTCATATCTATTAACTATAAAAAAAAAAATCCTACTTTTTATTATAATCTTCAAGATAATGAGAAACCAAGCCTCAACACCCACAAATGATCCGTCGGTCGATAATTTCTATCACCAAGGATGAATTGAAGCAAAGAAACAAAAACAAAAAGAGAAAAGAAACGGATATTTAACAGGCAAATTACTTTTGTGGGGCGGATGGGATGGATACTGCGCGGTTCGAAGTTTCCATTTGCCGGTTGCTCCCCAACCGGTACGCACACCAACGTAGCTCACGCCAATCGGCTTAGGATCTTGCCATTCCATGATCACAGGACCATTAACATCACCAGCCCTGACCATGATACGACCATCGAGCCAACAAATCGCGAACTTCTTCGTTTCGTTCTCGTTCAGCAGATTTGGCGTATTCACGCGCACCTGTCGGTGCAAAATCAACGTTTTAACACGAAACCCGAACTCTCGATCTTCCTTTTATTTTGTATTAAAGCAAAAAAAAAAAAAAAAAAAAAAGAGTTGACAAAACATTAAAGATTACTAAATAACTATTTCATTCGATGAAAAATTAAAAGAACGTCGTAATCAATAAATGATTTCGAGTTTCGTAAATTTCGAACCTTGTCGGGTTGTTTGCGATCGTATCTGATGATGGATGCTGTGTTTTCCCAACCCCCGAGCATGATTTCGTACATCGGGCTCGAGTCGCCTTTTTTGTTGGTCAGGGCGATGTGCGCGTTACTCTTAGCCCTCACTTCGATGAGGACCGAGCCGCTCCTTACATTATGAAACGTGTAGACTAACTCATTCCGTGTTGACAAAGGGCCATGTCCTTATAGGAAATAAAACATTTAATTTCCAATCAGGATTTGGAAATGAATATTTTTCCTTCTCATTCGCGTTCATTGTTCCCCCAAATTTAAACACTTCATCGATGGTCTTATTCTTATATAAACTTCTAACATACACGTGGCAATAGAATATGTCGGATATATGTATGTACTTACATATTTTCCACTTTCTATATCGCTATAACAATTTTACCATATAGCATGTTCAGCTGATAGGGTTATCAGCCGTTTCAATTATAAGCTTGGAAATATGAGTGTTTTTGATCACACTGCAGCACAATACAAGCGTGACTCAACTACGTGTGATCTATGATTCTTTTCTCGTGCATGTGTCCTTCCAATCGAACGGTGTCCAATTACAAAAACATATTTTAATATACAATGGGGATATTTGAAAAATATAAAGCAATACAGAGGAACATATAGAATGATATAAAAAAGCGTTGATGTGAAATTCGACACCATTCGAAGTAAAGCGGTAAACGTGCTAGGATAAAACATATTCGAGCAACAGATCTAAAAGCCTAAAAGGGATCGAATATTGTTTCTCGAGGTTTCGTATACTTTACGTACAACGATTTTGACCACCCACGCATATGGCTGTATGGGCGACGATGCATTAGTAGAATCCGTCCGAAATTCCATAAAATACCAGCAAGAAAATCGTATTAATAAATTGAGAATTAAAATTTAGGCACCCTTACGTGTGATTTGATAAAAATTGCAAAATATTTTGTAAATATTTTCCCAAACGGAACACGGATTTACAAAGGGAATTGCTTCTAGAACACTAAAATAATATTGTTACAACTCTATAAAACCTATTTGTAGACATTAGCTACGATAAATCTACCTAATTTATAAACAAAAAAAAGAAAGAGTTTAAGAACATGGAATACGATGAGAAGAGAAAATAATTTTACCTTCGATCAACCATTCACCGGATGCACCCCAACCGGTGCATACCCCGAAGTAACCGATTCCGAACGGTTCTGGATCGGCATACGTGAGGAATGCGCTTGGTTCGCCCTCTTTACCGACCGAGATAACACCATCGTCCCATCTGGAAGAATTATGTAAGAAAGAATATTGTATTATTACGAATGCACAAGATGTATGAAACATATTTATTTAAGGTTTCTAAAAACAATAAGGAGAAACAAAAAGATATAAGAAAAGATATTCTCACATCTTTGGTTAATAACTTAATATTGTAGTTAACACTATCCACCTGATCCAGAATCCACGCGTTTCATCAGCACTCAGGATACCAGGTGTATCTGCCTCAGCAACATCAGGTTTCGTCCTATTCTTACGAATTACAGACTTGCTGTTGCTCCAACCACCAATGAAAACCTGTGATTTTAACACGCACGATACATTCGACTCTCGTTTGTTTATTCGACAAATTTTATAATAATAATCAAACAAGTTTACTTTTCAATAATTTTTACCTCATACATAGGCTCACCCTCATGGGGACCCGTTGTAAGTGCGATATGGGCATCGTTTGGTGCTTTTATCCGGAACTGAAGTTGCCCGCTCGCGACCGGATAGAAATTGTATTCCAATTTATCCTCAGTAGAAAGAGCTAAAAGAAAAGAGAAAGAAATTCTTAGACATTTGTTATACACTATAATATGTAATGTAATTATATTTATATACATTTTTCCACTTTCGATCATGTTTATTATTATTGATAATACTAATTAATAATAATAATAATATCTTATAATTTCTTAATAATAATATCTAATAGTAATCGAGGATAACATTAATGATGTTTTTGATAAAAATTTAATTGAGCCGAGACTAGGTCCAGTGTTCTTAAAAATCAGTCGAGTTAAAAAAACTGGCAAGAGATTTAAAATCTTCTTTAGTTGAAGAAATCCAGACGCCCAGACGTCTGGACGCCAAGACATCCTACACAGTATCTACAATAACATCTATTTACACAGACGCAGCGGGCTGATGTACAAAAGTAGGACAATGCAGGACTTGCATCGATCAATATATCGCGTGTACGCGAGAATTTCACGTCTAGATCGCCTCGTCGTACGTTTCGCGACTATAAATCACCTCTAGCGATCGATGATTTACGATTACAATCACGATTACCCAACATTCTCCATAGAAACATTTGGTGGTAGTTTTTCTTATTCCAAGCACGACCACTTGCATTTAATGAGCATATAATACCAAGAATATTAACTGACAGAGATTAATGATTCGTTTTATCAACAGTATCGATTATTTTACTGCATTCAATGCAACTCTATATAGTTCATGATATGTAATATAATAGAAGTTTGTATCAATAAAAAAAAAAAAACTTAATTTCCAGCTTTCGATGTCCAAGTTCAGTCTAATACGATTCAAGTCATCATTAATGAAACGTCCGTTTTTTTTTCTTTTTTTTTTTTCTTTTTTTGTGGAAATGGAATGATTCCAGTCGTCTAACGTTTAACGGGTGATCATAAAATCGTTTAATCTTTTTATTTTTCGATTCAGCTGCAAACAAATCAGCTTATTCAAATCAGCTTAATGTCATCAATGTTATTTTTCATCTTATACATATGCACCTACATTTGGAGAATTTACACTATAAACACATATTTCCATAATGAGATACATTGACCGAAAGCAGTTCGATTCAGTTTGCTTTTAAATTATAATCTTATACAGTCGTTCTTCTGCTCGAAGGACTGCACCTGGTTTCACCTCTATACGCTCCAGAGAAACATCTTGCACAATAAAACATGTGCTCTGACTTCGTCGAATTATTAACGTTGATTACCTCTGCCAACATTCAACACGTGCTTCTTTAATTTTTTTCTAGACTTTGTAAAAGATATACAAAAAGATTGGTCTTAATTGAAGACTCGATCGATATTTGTTGGTTTTCGGAATTTTTCATGCTTGATAATTATTGAAAATTATTGTTTCTTACTTATTAGGTTGGAAATTTACCTGGAAATTGAATTAACGACATCAACTGAATTCCAAAGTCTGTGAAAATTAACGCTAACACGATTGTCTCTATCAAAAGGTTTCGCCAAAACGTGCGCTCGGAAAACATGCACATTCTACATTTATCAGAGTCTACTGACACTGACAAATTATCGCACTAAATTGTTTATTTCCTATTAAATTCTTACATTCGAAATTCTTCGTAATCTATTTATTTATCGATAAACAATTGATATTAATTTCGTTAGAAAATTGCTAACCCTAAATTGCAAGTAAATCCTTTCCTACTTGAACACCGTCGCGAACAAACCTCGATTGATTAAAAAATTGCATAGATCTTCTATTATCTTCGATTCGAATTTTAAATGTTGAATTTTTATTTAAATATCAAGTAATATCCCACGTGACACTATGTTGCTACGCTGCAGGTATACTAATATTACGTTATAGCACGCTTTTCATTAATCGTCTTTCCGTTAAGTAAAATGAACTATATCGACTATCAAGACGATGATCCACGTACGAAATGACCGTTGTTACACCTACTACTACTATCGAAATGTTCCGTAACACGCGACAACAAGAATTTGCTGGACGAACGCAATGCTTATAAATAGCGGCTTGTGTCACAGAGGCCATGTTCGTTGCTGACATCATTGTGTCATCGTCAACAATTTGAATCACATCAATTTTTGTACATCGTGAATCAATCACCCACGTTCCATCTTTCACGGCAACAATTTTTATCTCCTACCTTACTATTAGGCTTTAAGCCTAAAATTATCTAATAACTTTTTAGACTTGCTTCAAGATTTTCCGTACGACTGCTAATCTCTTCGTTAACATTTTCTTAATGTAAAGTAGTTACAAAATATATTAAACGATAAGACGACCATGAATAATAGAAAGTTCCATTACGCGAGGCCTAGAACGCCATTGTGATGATGTCATTAGTATTTTAATGCCAATTACATACATACTTCACATAGCGGTACTTCGATGATTCAAAGTGATCAATGTGTTGAACTTTTACGTCAAGAGTAATCAGTCAAAGAGTCACCTCCATATTCGGATTAGAAATCTAGGGATATTGCGACATCTCATACCCTTGATAATATTTTCTAACTATCCTTATTTTCATAAATATCGTTTATCTACAGTTGCTATTAATAACAGACATAAAAAAAAAAAGAGATTAAAATAAGAAAAATATCATATACTGGTTAGAATAAATGTTTGCTCGTATGGAATAACCTATATGTGCTTTTACTGTACAAAAAGTTTCTTGAACTTTCTCCATTTACTTATTTTTACATTATTTTCGATTAGTTCTCGGATATTCGTTTTGTGGGCAAAATCGATCGAAGTACCACATGTTTTATAAAAGAAGCGTTACGCTTTACGTTGGCAATTAACATAATAACGAGAAAATTAGAGCCATTGAGTCAATTTCAATTGTGCAATGACGATCGTTGGTTGGTTCCACCGTTTTGACGTTTATTACCGTATTATTCTAGTGCTTTCATTAACATGACTCTACAACCTATTTTAATGTATAATGTAGCGAATATGACTTTTTACATCTAATTTTGCTAACTTTACTGGATCCATTATATCATGTTCTATCGTTTCTAGCGCAAATGCATGGTTGCCAATAGTTTGACGATCATGTGTCCAGTAAACTTCACGGTGTTCATTCGTGTTTTACTGTCATTGACCTCCCATAGCAACTCTCTTCCTTTTGCTAGCAAGCTGGGCCGTGCTTCCTAACGGAAAAAGTATTCCCATGTACCAATTAAATTTAAAAACAGATAAAAATTTCTATAATTCATCTTTATACAGAACTTGTTGTAGAACTCGTTATATAGAAAGTGAAATTTCAAATTGTTTCATACATATTTATAATGAATATAATAGGTATACATGTACATAAAAGTTTTCTATAGCATATTCCTTTTATATTTTTTCTTTTCTTTTCTTGAATAAAGAAAGTGTATTTAAAAAAGTATAATAATATTACATTTAAATACAAGGTACAGCAAATACATGGCGATATATCGAAACAAATATGGCGATTTCCGAATTCAAAAAAATTAAGGTTTCTACAGAGATTCCAGAAAACTTGAGAAAATGAGCGAGAACAGTAGAATTGTACGTTACGAAACAATCTGGAACTTATGCTTGGTTGCACAAGAAATCCTGCAGAGATGACGTGATACCGGAATTATGAAAATTAAGGCTGTGTCACATATGAAACAGTACTGTTATGATTTCTCAACCGTAAAAAAGTTTCTTCGGAAAACAAGAAATCTGATCAAACGTTATTTTTGAACTTCGACCGTTTATGCATTTACAAGATACATATTTAAAGTTGTAAAAATACACAGATCACGTAAAATATTACATAAAATGCAAAAATATATCAATTGTGCAAAATATACTTACGTATATACACATTATAACATACACATATTTACCACAAAATAAATCTCCGCTAAAATTCCACTTTTATATGTAATGTTGGTAAAAATACAAATTTGCGTAATTATTCTACTATTCTACATTTCTATTAACATTATTCTATTATTATAAAACTCATATTGATAAGATGTTCAAACTTTCACCAGACCTACAAGATTTAGGTTAAGCGAGGACATATTTGGACTTTAATGGAACTAGCACGAAGTTGTATAGATTCGTGAAATCGCATTGTACATAGCTAAAAATGCCGGCCGGCCGGCCGGTTTGTCAAACCGGCAGCACAGTATACGCTAAATATACTAATTTAACTAGACACTAGAAAATACATTACGTAATAAGACATTCTCCTGTAAACATAATTCTATTCTTCGCCATTTCCTATAGATCCTACCTATATAGATCCTCCTATAGACCCTTAATATCTACTACTTTGATATATATTCTCGAACATTCGATGATTCCTTTCAATGAAGTGAAAATATTGTTCGCATCTATTTACCATTTTCCTTTCGTTTTTTAGATTCCTTGGTACAAAATTAGACACGATTATTGAAGATACTGTGGAATTATTATAGGCATTAATATTAGAGGAATGATATTTACAAGATCGAACTAGAAAGGTAAATTAATCATAGCGTCGCGTGTTTCTGAGAAGTGTTATGATACGTTAGAAACGAATTCGATATTAGACTACTACGATAAAAATAGACGTGATCCTTTCAAAGTCATACGAAAGATTTTCGATGATATTTCACACCTTCTTTCAAAATACATATTATCTTACAATGTTTATTACGACGATATGTATAATAATGATATTTATATAACGTTATAGTTGTGTCGAGTGCTACAATTGTTACAAGTAGTCGTAATAGCTTTTACTAAATATGTTGTTATATGTTATACTACAATGCATTATGTAGAAATGAAAGTATAAAGTAAATAAACTATTTTTGGTAAAAATTATAATGCCTAACTAAATATAACGTATTTCGAATTACATGAATACAGTACATTTCTAATTTGTATGTGTTGATAATAATTATTTCAGAAAATTACTTATTCAAAGTATCTTCATATCCATGTGTATTTGTATAAGTAGAAGATAGTATTTGTATTTTATATTTTTTCCTATATTTCTTATCTATTTTATAAGGAAAAATAATTATAGTTTAAATAAGTAAATATCAATAAAAAATTGTATTTCTAAAATATAGAAGTTAACCGATTTATCGTGTTTAATTATTTATGCAAAAAGAGGTTTCTAATGTCAAATAGGCAAAGTGTAACTACAAATGGAGATAAATTAGAAAAAGTAATAAAAAAAATAGAAAAAAGACGTTAATATTGACTTAGCGATATAATTTGTTGATATAAAAATGCGAGTGCTTACAAATAGCCATAGTGTTCTTCCAAATACAGACAAAATCAAGAATCACTGTACTACGTAACAATCACCTGCTCTTCGCGAAGGTTGAATTCGTACTGCGACGAAATGCGTCGTTTTGGCGCTTTACAAACGTAAGCCGTTCGCGCATGCCCAGTACACATACTACAGGCGCAAGGTCTTAACGCCAGTAATTTGCAAGCGGTAATGAAACAAATACGATGAGTCATAAACTACTGACACATGTTCATTTTCGGATGTAAACTGGTCAAAAAATTTGTTTAAAACTGCAGATGCGCTTAAAATATTTTTATAATACGTGAAAATGCGTATTTGTCATCTATAAGTAGGGCAAAAGATTTAAAGCAAAGTTAAATCTTTGAATCTTTGAATTCAAACATAATCCCAAATTTGTTAAGTATCAATGCAATACTTAAAATAATCATGCTGTTTGCTATAGTTATGCAATTATGTGGGCAATTCGACAGATGGTGAATAATTCAAGTAGCATGATTCATAAACTCCAATTAATTTTTAATCATTATATGTATTAACAGATACCGTTGATTGTAAGTGACATATATGTTTTGGCAATACAAATGACATTAACAAATTAATCCTTATTGTACGATAAAAATATTACGTAATCTTTAAATTGTAAATTTATTTAAAATATATCTTATATTAAATATATCTATATTATTTAAAATATATTATTTAAAATATATACATATATATATATGTTGAATCATCACCTTATATATATATATATATACATATACATACACATTCATACATGATATAGTTTATTCATTCATAATATCAATATAAACACGTTTAGGGCAATGTTGTCATTATTGTAAGTACTCTTAGTCCTACTAGTATCAACAACCTACCACTATAATACTACCGCCTAGTAGTATCAACAAATATTGGCATATAACACTTTGTTTTCACAACGATGATACGACTGATAATGTCGACTAAATGCAATTACGTTTGTATGATATTTCTAACTAAACTGGTTTCATTCATGCGTAACTTTACAAAAAAATGCATATATGTAATTTCATATACTCATAGCTTCGATGACTTTGTTAAACAATAATTTAAATAATAATAATGCTACATAATAATTCTAACGAATCATGTCGAATACGTGCATTATATTACCTTGCAAGATTATCTACATACAAGTTTATTCTATTATTTAGCAAAGCCTAATATATCCTTAGTTTAATGAACAACACGACCATGTTATGATAAATATGTATGTAATAGGTTTAATATTTACTAAATTCTTAATATCTTAAAATTTATAGCTATTTATGTAGGAAAAATAATGGAGTAATTTATGGTAATTACATTTTTCAAAGTATATTTAACATTGTTAAATATAGGAATTATTGAATTACACACAAATATGTAATGAAATATCAAAAAATTATTATTCGATTAATTAGCAATATAAAAATATACTGATATTTTTTTAAACAAAAAGAGCTCATACGTACGCAACTTCAGAAAATATTATCAGGAATGGAATGACTTTAAGTACTATCAATACCAGTTAATTCTTTGAGTTTGGTTATTAAGTCTTCGTTGTAGGCTTTACAATCGATTGGGGATACATCAATACATGTTGATCTTAACCTGTTTTCATCCTGTAAATAATTCGGCTCGGTAAATAATTACAAATATTAGAATCTTGGAATCAAATATTAGAATCATTACATTGAGTCAACTTACACCGAATGTTTCCATTTTCGTTCTTATCTTAAATATAAAACTTTTAAATGTTACATCACCAAGTTTTTCGAGGTAAGCATCATTATCATTTTCTTTTAATTCTCCAAGTTCCTGAGCTGTAATACCTAAAATTTTCTCTGTTTCGTCATTAAATGCTGTGACCCACATATTATCTGTCCAATCAGCCAAGCTTAGCTGCAAAAATATTAAATATTAATAAATCTAACTTGCATCTAAATAGATGAAGATAAAATTTATTTTGCACTTACGCTTGCAAGTAAACGGTATTTGAAATTAGGGAATTCTTTATTACATTTTTCGCACCTGTACATACCATTTGCTTGATCTATCACCTACAAAATACAATCTCTTAATTGATGGTGTTTTATTATATCTACTTATAAAGTACAAAATAATAATTACCTTTTTTTTGCAATTTTCACTAGGGCACGATTTATATAAAATATTTTCAGTGCGTAAAAGATTAATGGTCGCCTTCACCGTAAATATTTCCGGACCGTTCTTTTTATCTATTTGACTGTTTGCTTCGCCAATTGTGATCAATGCCTGAGACATTTGAGCTGCACTTCCAAATGCTCTTGAAAGTGGCTTCGCTTCTTCATGACATCCAGTTGTGTTAAACCAACCTCGTAATCTATATTAAAATAAAAAGTATTACTCTAAAACCAAGATATTTTGCAATTACAATATTAGTTTCAGAGATCTATTAATGATTTTGACACCTATGTGCTTCTGGAATATCTGGATCAACCTGTACAGCAGTTCCGCTGAGAGTAGACAAATTCTTTCCACCATTAAATTCGCCAACACGAGCTCCTTTAATGGCTAAAACTGGATTATCATTTCCTGAAAATTCTTCAGCTTGTGTTCCCCATAGTGTAAGTGTTACCTAAAATTTCATTTTATGTAATATTATGAAAACTTTTCTATTCATTGAATTTGGTCAAGTAAAATTTTTACCATAGTATTACTTTCATCAATGAGATTAATATCCCTTTTTTTCATGTCTTTACCAGTGGTTCGTGATACTAACATCTGCAAATCACCACGAGATTTTACAATAGCCAAAACATCTGCAACAAATAAGTGTTATGATTAGTAGATACTAGATTAAAGTGTTATGATATAATATATAAATAGTATACATTTCAATTCAATATTTACCTATTATATCATTTTTCTCCTTTTGCTCTATATTGTTTATTGGTATGAAATCAAACTGAAGAGTTGGAATTTTATCTCCAATGTCATGGCATGGAATTATTTCTGAATCACCAGTTAGAGTCATTTCATAATCGTTTTTTAAATTATTAAATTGCTTATTTGCTGTTTTTAAAGTTGCTCTGGAAATGTAATAAACCTTCCCAATCTACAAAAAATGTATATTATGATGCAACATTATAAAATACGTACAACAGCACAATAATTACCTCAATCATATCATAGAATTTATCACACTGATCTCTAAATGCAGTGCATCTAATCTCTCCACTTTCATCTACAAGATCCATGGAAAACAATTTTCCTTCACCGCGTGAATTACTCCATGTTCTAATGGTAGATTTATTGACAACTCGTGCCTTTATTACCCACCTATGTAAAAGATTATTTAGCACATTAAAAAACTATGACATTTAAAAAGAATGCAAAATTAAACACACCTGTTTTGATAAGGACTCAATGCAACGATTGGGATTGTGGATATATCACTGGTAGAAGACTGTTGACCACTATACTTTGACACCAAGCTACCTGAATAATAAAATATTAAAATAACATGTTATTGATATGATTTGTACTAATTCGTCGTTAGTGTGTATTACTTTGCTGTTGTGAAGCAGTTTGCGCAGACTGTACACTTTGTGCTGATTTAGATTCACCATCAGCATCAGCATTTGTTGGATTACCAATTTTATGTCCAACTTCATCACCCGCAACTTTTAAATCGGCACTTAATATCACCATTACTCGTCTAAAATAAAAGGAATTCAATGTTGAATTGTTAATAAAATTTTGTTATTCTTTATTAAATAATTATTGCGTACTTTTGTTTGCCAGCATTATTTACCACGCTTATAGCATATCTATTTATTTGGCAAATGGAAAATTCTGTTAATACATTATCGGTTATCATTGAATTTAATTGTGTGGCAAGCATCGTAAATGAATTTATTCGTTTTCCATCAGATACGAGAAGCCTGTAACGTTCTCCACTATTTGAACTAGATAATTTCTTATGACCCTATAAACAATTATCGTATTCGAAAATGAGATACTTCAATCTAAAAGCAAATTAGGCGAAGGACATAGTTTGTTTACCAATATTTGCAATATCGGCCTATCGACCTCGATCCCATTCATGATTTTCTAAAAATCAGATAAAATCAATTGCATCACAATTGTATCATAAAATACAAATACTATGTTTGAACTTACATCCAATGCTCCTTCCGTAAGTGAATACATCTTTTAAAACAGTGATACTAACTTATAAAACGTCGAATAAAGCTAATGATATCTGTACATCACACAACGTATTGCGTTTGATATTCTTTATGGCGGTATTTCTACTGAGGTATTTTCTGTACGTTTCCCACTATTTTTTTACGATATCAACTAAGAATATATATCAATGCAAGATAGTAGCATAGAGCTTATACTAGAGATGAATAAAAAGATCATTCAGCAGCAAAATGAACACTCAAAATAAGGCCCTGTGGTGGTCAAAGGCTGCACTGTTCGTTGAAAAACTCTTGATGTTTCTTGGCGGAAGAAACGAATGAGCACACAACGTTGCAATTATCTCCTTTTGTTGTTTCCAATTGCATTCCTGTTTATGGATTTTTCCTTACTCCAGTGATCATCTAATCTAATCGAGTATTTCGCTAGCGTAATTAAAGTTTATTTCGAGTAAGGTTGTCTTTATTATTATGAAGTTAAAAGCTAAGTTGAGTAAGCTATTCGAATATTTAGATAGCGCGCGCTGTCGTGACTATAGGAATTAATAACATGATGATAATCTACTTTTGGGCGACATCACATGTGTTAATTCCAATCTTCACTTCGAACAAAAAATTACTAGAAATCACCATACAAATGTTTGTTCTGGAAATTACAAGAGGACGGTAGACTATATAGCTTATTGATTCATAACGGTGCCATTTATCTTACCTCGTGTTCGGTTTATCAGAAAACCATTTTGTGCGTATACCTATACAATTCGAACAAAGCCAACGTTAGGTCTGAACATTAAAATGAACGGAATAATAAGGAAGATATTACGTTCGCCGGTAATTAAAAATTTGTTTTCGCCAACTTCGACTACAGGAATCGCAAGTAATCAATTAAGAACACTGTGGAACGATTCTCGACGAATCCAAATCACACCTATCGCTTCGACAAAACTATTTAAGCATCCAAGTGTTTCTTGTAATTTCAGTTATTGTAGGCATTCTCATACGAAAGGTATGTATGTATGTATATATGTAAAAGGTACATTATATCGTAATTTATTTCATCATTTCATCGTCGTATAAATCAATCATATATGTTGTAAATTTCAGTAATTGCATTTTTAAACATCTATACATTTATATTATGATATATATATGTTACTAATAATATAAGTTTTATACACTTTATTTATTTTAGGACTGAAATATTTTCATTAAGTAATTGTTTTATCGCTTTATCATAATTATTTCCTTCTCTTTTTTATAGCTGAGAAGGAGCTTGTAGAATTTTTAGCTGAAGAAATCATAGCAGAAAAGAAGGCACAAAAATTAAAAACTATTCCCACTGAATTAGATGGATTTAAAGTATCGCTTGATGGTGCAGAGGTTAATTTGGAAAAGAAGCAAGATAATGAAATGTAAGAGAACTTTTAACATAGGTCAATAATGCTATATTATTACAAAATATGATAAACTATTTTCAGCAGAAAATACATTTCTTCTTTTACTACAAATTATCTTTTGCAGAATTAGAATCTCATTTAACATAAATCATACTGTTGATTCTGATACTGAACCTGATGTTGAAATAACTAGTGATAATCCAGACATTGGTGATATGAAAAGTAAACCATCCTTCACAATTGATATAGTTAGAGGAAATCAAACTCTTGGATTCACCTGTTCCTTTAACAATGAACCTGGTGCATCAGGTGCCAATGAAAGTTATAGTAAGTAACATTGAATTCTAACTTTTAGCAATACATGTATGTACTATTGTACGATTAGATGAATGTTTTTTTCATACATCCATTTAATTTCAGATGACATCTTTGGCATAGATGAAATTACTTTATATACAGGAGAACATTCTGACAATGTGTATGCCGTTGCTGGTGAAATTATTGATGGGGTAAGTAATACATATATTCTATAGTGAGCTTATATGTATCTATAAAAAATAAACCAAAGTGTTGAGTACAAATTGGAGTATCTAGTAACCAATTTGATTATTGATCTTTGGAAAAATAAAACATTCACACATAAAATAATTTTATTATTGATAAAATTAATACTTGAGAATGTGACAATGATTTACTACAAATTCTTATCTAATTAATTTCATGTTTCTTTTTATATATGCTTATAGAAATATATATAATATTTATTTTTCAGTATCTATATGACTTACTGATGAATTATCTCGAAGAGAAAGGCATTTCAAACGAGTTTGCGGAAAAATTGGTTGAGCTCAGCACGAGTTACGAACATACCGCGTATGTTAGTTTATTAGAAGGTCTTTCAAAATTCACATCAGGACAGTAATTGTTATTTTAGTTTCTACTGTATTTATAATTAATTAGACATAGAGTATGTTTATGTGAAAATACGTTTATAATAAATACATATAATACCTATGTTCGTCTTATTGAAGAAAAATGTCTTCTGACAATAAAAGTGACATGTACCGTCTATATATCATTTTATTATCTCAATGCTACTAATTTTTAAGTAAAATAAATACATTGTACCTTAAACTTCATCGAAAACAATTTATTTTTATAAAAAATTGATGAATTTTTAATTATAATATAAAAGGAGCATAACAGGTTAGATTGAAAAAGAAAAGAAATCTAATGTTTGAATCCGGTTTCAATGAATATCTTACGCGTACCAACTGCACTAATTATAAGAACATTTATAAAGTGGTGGAGTTACGAGTTGAGTGAAACAATGGCGTAAGTAGTCGATAGGTCTGGATGTGCGGATTATAAAGAGTGTCGTCGATTTGATAAATTACTTCGACGATAGGAAAGAAATGTCGAACCGCGATCCGGACAATTTGATGGCCACGAACGATGAAAATTTTGATTACTTGTTCAAGATTGTGCTCATTGGCGATTGTGGGACAGGAAAAACATGTGTTGTTCAAAGATTTCGATCTGGTACATTTATCGAGAGGCATGGAAACACAATTGGTGTAGACTTTTCCATGAAGACTGTACTAATCGATGACAAGAAAGTTAAGGTACGTTTATTTGATCTATGATCAATATCGCTATATTTTTCCAATTTTTTTGACATTTATAACCTACAAGTAATTTATATATGAATTTTAAAGAAGAGAGTTCAATAGCTTCTTTAATATAAAATTATTTAAATAAATATAATTTAACATGGGAATGTGAGATCGAATAGATAATTTTTTGTTAAAAGCGAACTTTCACTTTAGCTTGAATTATTTTGTACAAACGTATTGATAATATCTTTTTCTTTAATTATATAAAATAGAACAGATATATCATAATACATAACAATATTGTTACATTATGTTTTTCAAATTAGTAATATAATTTTTTAATATAATATATATATATATCACTTAATATATAACGATATACAAATCATTCAATATGTTTAAAGATATTTTATTATTATTAGTTGCAAATATGGGATACAGCTGGCCAAGAAAGATTTCGTACAATAACTCAAAGTTACTATAGATCTGCTAATGGTGTTATTGTAGGTACGTGAGAGATATTATTTTTACCTTTTTGTTCACTTAACTATAGAAATATTTATAATGGCTTAAATAACTTTCAGTTTATGATATTACAAAGAGATCTACATTCTTAAGCTTACAACATTGGGTAGAAGAAGTACGAAGGTATACTTCATCACATGTGTTATTAATTTTAGTTGGTGAGATTTGTTTGTATATTTTGTTTTAATTACGCTTTGAATACTATATATTAACACATAAACAACTTATAGGTAACAAATGTGATTTAGAAAGTCTACGAGAGGTTGAGAAAGGAGAGGCAGAAGCTCTTTGTCAATATCTTCCTGAAGTGTTACAAGTGGTAGAAACATCAGCCAAAGAGAATACCAATATAGATTCTGTATTTTTCTACCTGGCAGCAGAACTTAAAGTAAGCATTTGACTTTCATATAAAATGTAAAATATATAATAAAAAAAGATATAAAAATATAAAATATAAGTAAACACATACTGTTTTCATAATCATATATCATATAATCTTAAAGAAATGCATATGTTTACTTCTTTCCAGAGAAGACATGAAAATCGCCAAATAAATGCTAATGAAGATGAAGTTGTTAGACTTGGTGCAAGTAGAAAATTATCTTCTTGTTCAGGTTGTCCATACAAAATATTTTAGGTAGTGGTTTATAAACAAATGATATACATATCTTTACTATGTTTAAATTTGTATATAAAATGGAAAAACAATGTACAATATTTTTATAACTATCCAAATAATGTGATATTAAAAGAAATTAATTATATTGTTAATAATGACAGAATAGTAATAATTGTGCTACAAAGCCAGTATTTTGTGACCATTTGATTATGGAACATGAACTCACTATGGATTTTGTATTAATCTGAAAAATTACTATTCTCTCTTTATCTGCTATTTGACTAGAGACTTAAGATTGAGTATTTTAAACGTATACATTTGTAAATACAAATGCTTAGATTTCATAATATTCAGCGATACTGATATACTCCAACTATTTATAAATATAGCAAAAGTTAATGCACGTATTTATTTTTAATGAAACGAATCTCAAAAAGAACAAATATTATATTAATATATTTTTTTAGAGAAAAAATTTCCTATTGTACAATTTTTTTAATGTTATTGTAATATCGAAATTATTGAAATAAAATGTATATGATGTACTTCATATTTATCTATCATATAATTAAGATAAAAATATTTAAGAAGATATTAGTTAAACAATATATTAAATAATGCTAATTATATATATATATAGAGATAAATATTTGCTTGTAAATTACGATGCATAAACTACAAGTGTTCACTTTTTTGACAAAATATATCAAAATTTGAAAATTGTATTGTAATTGACATACCAGTTGACTTACATATGCGGGAAATAAACAATAAAATTATTGAATTATCTTTTTACATACAAACCATTTCACTTTTGGTATATTATACTCTATGTACATATGGATATATACTCCTAATGTAGGAACAACTTCATGATTAACCCATTGACACTCTTATCCATTATAGGCATAATCAATCCTATATGTGCATACAAAAAACTGTGAACATTGAAAGGTTAAAGGAACAATATATTATTAAGGCACTTTTTTAACATGTGCATAAAATTTGTGTTTAATTCTTTATTATTTCTATAAATATTCACATACTTAACAAATTAATATTAAACAAAAATGCACTAAAAGGGAATATTTCTTTAAAGGCTTTTTACATGTATTAAAAAGTATATATTCTTTTTATATTTTCATATTAATATTTCTAATATAATAAAGCACAATGATTGTAGCTTTCTTGCAAACTAAAAAGAATATAAAACATATACAATAGGTATATTAAAAACTGTACATGATAAATAAATATATGTATAAGCAGATGTATTTTTGTGAAAGTAATTGATATATCTATTATATAATTTGTATTAATAAATTTTTTATATTTATAAATAGATTTAAAAATCAAAACTGTACATTTCATAGCATATGAAAACCGCATTAAGAACATTTTTGTTTGATAAAAATATTTTATCCCAGTTATTAACTAATTCATTTTTTAAATTATATACATAATCATACACCACCATGATTTTGATTCAATAATTGATACAAAAACCCCAAATAGCTTATTTAAGGAATAACAAAAACTTCACACTCTATTGTAAGTCCTTCTATGTTTCTCATCCACTTGTACAAGATAATAGGCTCCAGGAAACATATTTTTAGTGGTACTATGAGGGGTAAATGGTACAGTATGACAATTCTGTTCACGCCATTCTAATTCCTTTGTATAAGCTTCTGGGGAAACCTTTTGACGAGTATCAAGTTCTTCTTTAATGTAAGAAAGTGAAGAGATAATTTTCATTAAATTTGATTTTTCGTTACATTCGTTTGTTATTGTTAATGAATACATAGTAGAACAAAGTCCTGAACCATATGAAAATACTCCCACCTTAGAGCCTGCTAATTCTTCTATAGGTTTACTAATTAACAAGGAGGCCAATCCAGTGTATACAGATGGAGTATACATATTTCCTACTTGATTCGCTATCATTAAAGAAGGCTGTGTTTTCTGCTGAAAATTTGGTTTACTCAAATTCATAAATGATTTCTCAATATCTCTATTAAAATAAGTGTCTTCTAATTTAACATCATGGAATTGCGCTAATTCTGGATGCTTTTTAGATACTTCCTCCTTAGATACGTTTAAGAAATCAATAAAAGCTAGTCTGGCAAATGACTTTTGTACTAATTTGCAGTATGGAGAATGAAATAAAAATGCATTAAAGCTATCTAGAGTCACATCGTGATTGTGCTTGTTCCTCATCTTTTTACAATAAGTCTGATAACAAGTATCTAATGCATTAAGATAACACTGAACCGATAATTTTCCATCTACAATAGGATATTCAGACTTTAAATTTGGCTTGTAAAAATCATACGCATGTTTCATGCACGACGATCTTACTCCACGATCAATTATTAAAGGTGCATTTGGACCAATTAACATTGCCACAGCTCCAGCGCCTCCAGTCGGTCTAGCACTTCCAGAAGAATATACAGCATTATCACCCGCAACGACTAAGGCCAGTCTGCCATCCCAGGCACTGCTTTCTACCCAAGATATGGCATTTAAAAGAGCAGCTGTACCTCCATAGCAGGCATTGGTCGTATCAGCTCCTTCAATGTCTGTACAATCATACGGTTCAAACAACTGCATAAGAATAGATTTAACTGATTTGCTCTTGTCTAATATGGTTTCAGTTCCAACTTCTAATCGTCCGATATCTTGCGGTTTTATTTCATACCTATCCATTAATCGGTGCACAACTGTTAAGCACAAAGAGTTAATGTCTTCACGGTCATTGCAGAAACCCATCCTACACTGACCTAAGCCAATAGTGTATTTCCCAGCAGATACACCATCAAATTGTTCCAACTCTGTTTGCTCAACATATTGAGCAGGAAAGTATATTTCTATCGCTTTGATACCAACGTCTTTTGGCCACATGATATTTGACTTTAATCGATCGATTTTGTCAGATGTTGTAATATACTTTGTAGTTTATATAAATCTTTCTGTACATATAATTTTTCTGAAGTAATCCTTAAAGTCCAATGCTCATGATAATATACAGGAAACGTATATCTTTCTCGTATTCGAAAATGCACGTGATGCCGGTTGACCGTAGAATATGCATTAAACTCGTTCCCCAAATATCGTTACCTTTATGGAATGTTTTCTTGACACTTAACTCCAACGATAGTCTTGAAACGATAAGAATTCAGCAGATAGTATTTTTGAAAATTTCATTCGTAGTTTTGAGTTGACAACTTGAAACGAAGAAAATGTGTGCTTTGAGGACAGACACTGCTATATTACTTACTGGTAGATACAGACCCAATGACGAATTCAGGTTAGAAGTGAAACTCGACAGGTGAAAATTACGGTCACCGAATAACTTCTTATCACGTGCTTTGAAATTCGTTTGACCTTTTTCTTTTCGCTTATAGGTTTGACATCGGTCTTACTAGAGAAACCCAAATTTACAAACTAACGTCTCTCGCTTAAATGAGACTCATCGAGCTGCTGCCGCCGCTTATTCAACCAGTCACATTCCCTCTTCTCACATAGAGGGGATAAAAAATTCATTTATTTAGATTTCTTCACGAATATATTACGTTTGATTTATTTATATTATATGTATCCTTACATATTGTAAGATAATTTATTCAAATATTATTTTAAATGTGCCTCGAGCATTATTTTTTACATTTTACGATGATGTGAAAGAGAATCCGCGAAGAAAATTTATATAACAAATTTTTAAATATTTTGTTCATCCTGTATCGCAAGATAATTTATTCAAATATTATTTCAAATATGCCTCGAGCATTATTTTTTACATTTTACGATGATGTGAAAGAAAATCCGCGAAGAAAATTTACATAACAAATTTTTAAATATTTTGTCCATCCTGTATTATTTCGATTTTAATGATACTTTTTGTGTATATACATTGTATTTGTACGTATGTCAGATAGAATATAGGATACTGGAAAGGAATAGATCTGATCGATAGATGGGTCGATTTAAATGGTAGCTTTTGTAGAAATGATATCAGAGTTGTATTTATAAGAATTGGACCATAATACATATGCCGTAATGTAATGGTACAAATGAAAATAAGCATCTAGAATAAATCTTCGTTAATGGGAATACTTAGTAACATCGATCGAAGCAAACGGTGCGATCTAGTCGGGAAGAATTCACTGCTAAATAACAGTTGAAATTTTACTTTTCTAACACAATTCTGACCTATGATCAGTATATTTTATTATATAATGTAATTAATAGAGTGAAAGGAAATATTAGTCAATCGATTGGCATCTTTGTCACGTAGGAGTGTACATATTATCTATCGTTTTAATATTTTCACATAATATTTAATTTATTTTACCGACATGAAACGAAAAAATTACATATGAAGTATTTTTTTCCATATCATTAACATTACAAAAACATCGGGTTCATGATCTTACATTAATAATTCAAGAGCCAATAATGCAGGTAAATTTTATGCGTTTCTTTTAACATCATAATCTGAAATATATGTAATCAGAAACATTTAGACGTTTAAAAATCGCTTACCTCTTTGTGACTTCTACTTTTTTCTTCCAATATTTACATTGTAGTGCAAAATTATACGCCAAACTTTTGTTACGAACGAACATTGTCTTGCATATTGGTACGAACGAAGGGATAATTTTATATGAAAATAGCTTTCTTATCGAAAATTCTACAAATTTTTTTGGTTGAAATAATAGAATTTTAGAAGGAGGGGGAAAAAAAAAAAAGAAAAAAACGAGCAGAAATGACGAACTACATACCTGGAATTATTTGGTACTTTCGCCGTAGGTTTGCGAAGAAAAGATTTGGATATTGTAACATTGACAACATTAATCTAAAACAGCAATTATTCGTTCACTTCTTTTTTTGTTCTTATGTGATGCATTTCGTATTACGTACAATACATATATACATAATTTCATCTGCGTAGGAATAAAAAACAAATGTAGTATTTAAAAATGCATAAAAGATGGGTTTGAAACATAGTAACATAGTGTTTGATAATTTTGTATATAATTTACTGAATACATAATCCTAAAGTATAATAATAATAATAATAATAATAATAGTAATAATAATAATGTACTATATGATATTTTTCTGGATATCGTTATTATTACAATATGTTCTACAAGATAGCGGCGGCAGCTTCGTTTTCGTCTGGCACGGCAAAATATAATTCGCGTTTGTTTTACCTACTTTCGCTTTACTTTTACCTTTATTATTGTTGTGTTGTGCCTCGCGTACGGCGTATACGTATAATATGTGTAATGATCGTGTATCGTGATGACTCACGCGATTTATGACGATTAACTATTTAAATATTATAAGCATTGTTGATTAGAGTACACATACAGTAACTGATACACTTCCATTTCGTCGATTTTTTTTTTTTTTATATCTTACAGCTACGCGTAATATAACATTGAAATGTATAAACAGCTTTTATTTGGTCAACTAAGCAGATGCATTAATCCTTAATAGCGATAAGATAAGTCTTTTGCTTTTTCATTCATCAATGAGATATACTTAGGTCTTAGAAACACGAAGTAGTTTATCTTCCGCTATAACTTTCTGAAACATCATTCTCAGAAAAGTAAAAACTTAAGTACTCGATTATTCCACTTGTTATCTTGTTCTTCGAACAGATAGATACGAAAATTTTCAACAAAATATCCATTGCAATTTGAATCTCGTATGTGGTATTAAAAATCTTAGATTCCATTAAGTTGATCTTCGCTGTAGAATGTGCGTTTGTACTTCGGATTCCGACGTCTTGCTCATTGGAATTTTTATAAAAAAAAAAATATATTGCGAGTTCCAACGAGTTCTTTTGAATAATTTCCTTTCCCCCCTCCCCTTTTTTTCTTTCTTCTTTTTCTTTTACACAAAAAAAAAAAAAAAAAAAGAAGAAAACAGAAACCGAATACAAGAAAAATCCTCTGTCCTTGAGAGAGTCATGTAGGTTTACTACCGTTTAGATAAAAATATCGTAGCTCGATGAGCATACTGTTCAGACGTTTTATACTATTGAGCTTAATATTATTCAGTGCAGAAATTGCGAATCATTCGATTATTTATTAAATGTTCGCTTTTAGATTCATTGCTGTTTCTAACATCGAAGAAGGTCGTATCTCTAAGCGTTTTTCCTTCCTCTTTTTTTTTTTTCTTTTCTTTCTTTTTTCCGTCGGACACATCGATATTTTGAAAAGTATCTCTTTTCACGTAGTTTCCAAGTACAAATCGTTCTAATATATCTTAGCGTTACGTTTATTATTTCTGTTAATAAACTTTTCAAACTATCGGCGTCGTTTTCCGTGCGATCCAAGCGATTTCTTCTTCTAAATGGATTGTCGGTATCGAGAAAAGATCAAGGTGACGAGTCGAGTCTTTTTACCTAGAAAAATCCGTACAAAATAGGAATGTAACACGTAGTTTTTCCCAATAAATTGAGACGAAATCCTTTTTTTTTTTTTTTTTTTTTTTGGAACTTCTTTTTTCCTCCGACTGTGTTATGAGAAAATCGCACGAATCTTATTTTACAAAAACTGAAGAATCACGATGTACTAGCGTTATTATAAAATGCTTATTCTCTTCGTATTGGCACACCAGTAATTCAATTAGCTTAGAATACAAATCCAAGAGTGGGCAAACTTTTGGATTTCTCTCGCAAAGATTCTGATCTGGCAAGATCGATCCTTTGCAAAGTATCCGATAATAAAAGATACAGATAACAGGCAAAAAAAAAAGAAAAAAAGAAACACAACTGACCGTATATGCGACGTAAGGAGTTGAAGGAACTTATTGCTAAATCGGTTTGCCCATCCTTGTTGCATATACCAACGTATACTTGGACGGGTTCGAGACGGCACGGTTATTCTCTCTCCTACATATTCCGTATCAATTCGATTACCATCCGCTTTGATAATAAACTTAATTAGCTCGTAACTCAATAATTTCTATTTCCTTTGATTTTGCAGCGAACAAATATTAACGCACTGTCTCGAATCACGACGATCCAGCATACACTTAGATTTATTTTATACAATTTAATCTTACCCGATTTGTCTCGTTATCGATACAACTTAAATTTACACGAATTGGACTTATCCTTACGATCTCCTCCATTTCATTTATACATAAATATATATTTATATATGTATATATATATGGCCACTGCTTCATTTAGAATCACATTCAACGATCCGACGTAGAATGATGCGAGTTGAGAGTCGAGTGAAAAGA
The DNA here is from genome assembly GCF_041682495.2 of Bombus fervidus. Taxonomy (NCBI): domain Eukaryota; kingdom Metazoa; phylum Arthropoda; class Insecta; order Hymenoptera; family Apidae; genus Bombus; species Bombus fervidus. The sequence goes on along the minus strand of NC_091527.1, from coordinate 12,128,885 downwards.
CGAATAACGTTGCCCTTTTCTTACGTTTAAGTTTCATCGTGTTCGATAATTCGTTACGTTATAAAGCAGCGCGCTGTTACTCGCATTAAGCGAATACTGAAAGGAAGAATACGATTGATGTAAAACAATTATTTATACAATTTGTTTCTCAGGGTGAGCATCGTCCCTTTATAATTATATAAATGCGCTATCCCGTAACAATTTAGATTATGTGATAGAAACATCGATATAACTTATTGCTAGCTTTAGATACAGAGACCTTTTTCGTTTATTAGGTCGATAGTGTATCGCAAGTTTCAATTTTTTCTTTCACGGAGAGAAAGATATTTTTACGCTTCGCCTAAAAATAATAGGTGTGCAACGGTACTTAGAAACTCATGTTCAACCGAATCTGTTCTTCCAGCTACGTATGATACATAGAATGTATGATACAAGAGCGATTATCGTTCGATCATTTTGTTTCGACACTTAAATCTCCACGAATTCCCATTAAGATCTTACACTTGTTGATATTTTTATATTATACACCTATATTAACATAACTATCGTATTTAAAATATCGACATAAATATTGACATATAATCGTGACATTCAATGTATTAAAGACAATATACATAAATAGATCAGCGTGAGAAACGAAGATCGATCGAAAGAAATCAAAGATCTTTTGTTTTTCTTTCGGCATCCCTTTGAACACTCTTGTTGAAGAAAATTACGTCCTTTGAAATTATGTCTACATTTTGTACAATTATTGTTTATCGAATTGTACTAGGTGTGATTTTGTTGGGCATTAATAATAGGAAGCGCGAAGAAGCACAGGCAAACACGACAGAACAAACACTTTCATTTTCACTCTTTAAAGCATAACACGTTTATGCTCGTAAAAGAATTATTAGAATGCCGAGGCAGTCATATAAACATTACACGAATGGTATACACAGTACACACGTCAACCGCATGATTCAAGCAACACATATTTCTATCTTGTCTTTTAATTAATTAACGAATCTCCCGAGCCACGCTTTATCTTTGCCGATTCCGAGATATGCACGAGCAACGTTGTTCTAAGATATAAAAAATCGTAAAATATCTTATCTTATAAAAAATGAAAATTTTGAAAAGCCAGATGTAGAATAGACCGGGAGATTTTATTGGTAAATTTTTCTCGAGTCAAACTGCTTTTTTTTTTTTTTTTTTTTTTTGTTGATTTATATCCAATTTCTCTTAGAGAAATCGTATTATCAATATGGATATTTTTGAAGAAAGATTACCGTCGATTACTTTAAGAAAAGCTCGCTCTTCACGTTGTCTTTCCCAAGTCGACTTAGAATAGTCCTTTCTTCTTATTCTTCTTATCCTTACCGTCGACAGCCCTGAAAAGAATTACAACGTCAGTAGAAATAAGAAATCGTTACGTTTATTAGATGACAATATAACTTACAAAATATGTTAATGAATTTTAAGATGTAGTTATTTACTGATCGAGAGTTTTCTTCTGCTTTTATGAAGAATATCGATGACTTGCAACAAACTACTATCTGGCTATGCGTAAAAACATAAATATCCTTGTTATCTGATTTTTATATATTCGTTAAATTAATATGTCCATTTTATGGAAAATGATATAATTCATCAACGTTATATAAAGTACAATCGTCTCTTATGAAATTCATCGTTTAAGATATGCAGTGCAATGTGTATATCCATCGACAATAAAATTATCGTATATATATACAGAAATATACGTATAATCTAGCCATGCCAAAATCATGCTTCGAGAAATATATACTTTTATGGGTCGCGACTATCGAATCACATGCTATCCGCAAGTGTTACTTTCTGTTTTCCGAATGTTAATGTATCGTACACTTGTTTATAAGTAAATTAAGAATATTTTGCTTTTCAAATTGCAAGTATCTATATGTATATAGTCGTTATATGTGTAATTAATAAACTGTTGAAGCAATACAAGTTTAAAAACTTACAAGTAACAAATCAGATCTTTGATATTCAATTTGTAATGGAGAGATACATATTAAAATCGCTATTTTCCATAGATATTTGTGCATGTGAACGTCAAAGTACATAAAACACATAACGTGAAAACACATAATATGAAAAAAGAGGCGTAAGGTAGACACGTTAGACGTGTTAGGCAAGTACGATATTCCACGCTGTATGTTTTAAAGTCACGTTCAAATATTTTTCCGATACTAATCGGTATCATCCTGGACATCGCTTATTCGCAATAAGGCTAAATAAAACGAGGGCGACGAAGATGGTTAGTAAATGTTTTAGGAAAGCATTACGTTTATTTGCGAAAAAAGGTTTAATGATGAAATTAACAATGCATAGTAATCGTTTTTTTTTTTTTTTTGTTTTTTTTTTTGACCAATTATCATTGATCGTGTTTAGTATTACCCTTTATCAAGCTGTCTCTCGGTTCGATTCATATCGATTTGAAGATCTGAAAAGAGATATTAAACTCGTATGCAAAGGGAATGTCAATACATGCGAACTGGAATGTATCAATGGAAATAAAAGTAAAAAAAAAAGGAGAGAAAAATAAACAGACAGCTTGTTCAGAGTTTACAATAGCTTTCCATAATACTTGACGAAGTGTGAATGTTATTTCGAGTTCATACAAGTTAAATTATGCATGAGTGTAAGTAACGCATGTTGTTGTGAATATAAAACTGTGATATCCATACGAATATAAAGAGTTTTTGTAACGCTTACATAAATTTTATCAAACTCTGTGCCAAAAATATGACTGTCTAAAAATATCTATCTGGATAACGTAAGACTACCATCCAAATTCACGTTAGATACGAAGATATCTTCTTTGTCTAGTTCTTTACTCTAAGATTTAATGTCTTTCGCAACATAAGGTTTACCATCGTTGCCTGTAAATAAATATCAGACGTTATTCAGCTTTCTTCATGGTACTTCAACTCTATTACAAGTAGACAAGCATTCGTGTGACAATGATAATAGTAAATACCGCTAATTCAGTTCGATTCCAAGCTGTTGGTGATTCTTCGTCATTTATGATATACGTGTATTATAAATTTGGTCTTATATTCAAGGATATTCGTCGTTTTCGTTTATGAAACGTTCGAGAAACAAAGAAAACGTAAGTAATAAAAATACCTACTACCGTACACCGCAGCAACCGAATTATATTATTTCACAATAATCTTAATTAGCATAGTTTCCAACGCGAACACGTCCTGCTAATTATAAAACAAAGCTAATCGAAAAAATAACGGACAGACAAAAAATGATACACAAATGCTCGTACGATGTGTAAATTAAATTTCGTGGACGTATACGAACACGCATTGTATATATCGGTATATTTGTACGTATACGTTAAATTGTCGGTAAAATAAACACACGCATCAAACGTATAAAAAATGAGATCGACGTTAATGGTTTGAAAGATTTTAGTCCTTGGACACAGCGACGTAGAGGCATTTTGTGAGTAAATGTAGATATAGATTCTACGATCTACTAAGGATGCTCGGGATGTTGTATGACAAGCTGTATCTGTGTAGGGCTGTCTTGAGGTGATTTGAAACTGGTGTGACGGCGTAGGAGACTTCCTATCCCTCGGGAACCCTTCAATGTACCCCCGCCACCGCCAGATCCCTCGGAAGACACTGATCCCGTCCTAAATTAAGGGACACCCCGATATGGTATACACACAACAAACAAACAAGCGCAAGCATCGCGTAACATTCGTCCGTAAAAAAAAAAAGCTTTCTTAAATGAACACGTCGAGAATATACTTGTTCCGTTTCATCGTATCAAACATTCGCTACTAATTTCGAATACTAAGCGTTCCAAACGAAAAACTCCAAGTAAATATCTTTCTATTATATTATCGCGTTTATTTTGCGTTTTCGGTTTTGCTGTACACGTAATCGTGGTGCACGAGGGACAGACATCGCATACACGTGGAAACAAACGATGTATCTTTTTTCGAATACTTAAAAAGTAATTTTGAAAAAAAGAGGGAAAAAAGAAAAGAAGAAAAATTAGTCATCTAAAAAAGCTTGGAAGCAGTAATATTCGAACGATCGAGCCTAACAATAGCCTGTTAAAACCAATTATCTTGGAACGAAACAAAATTGTCAGGGAATGTACCGAATCACGTTGAATTAATATCGAATGAATACATTATGTTAAGTGAACTTGAATTACGTTAAAAAGGATGATCACGTTATACATGCTTATTAATAATTATTAGTAATTTCCTGTTATTAGACTAAGCTGCGTGGAATCATTTCTACGTAAATTTCGAAAAAAAAAAAAAAAAAAAAAATCGGCAAATTTGTCAGAGAGAACGACAAAAGGTAAGAAAGAACGATAATCGTAATTAAGATTAGTAATAGTGAATTACAACAAAATACAATTATGCTACAAGCTTATTATAAATGCTTTTTATTGCACATATTCAGCCGAATGATCTTCCTAAAGCAAAGATTTAAGCAATTAAAAGATATTTCTAGTTATTTGCATCTCATTTAGTTCGATGAAATATTCGGTATACTTCGTTAAAGCGTTACACTGTTCATCTATACTGTTTCCCCAGTTACTATAAGTATAAAGCTATATCTTGCTAATTTATAAAATAGCTTTCCATTCGTGCAAGAAGCAGATTTTCTTTTTTGTATTTAATATCTTTTTACATAAAGAATGGTATATCGTAACGATTACGAAAATGTGAACAAACGGAAGCAGATCTTATACACTTAAGCAATACTTACTCTTTCGAATTAGCTTCTAGACTGCGTCTACGTAATTCTTCGATACTGTGTCCAGTCTGTTGCTCCCATGCTAACTTTTCAGTCTCAAACGCTCGTCTCTTTTCCTCTAATTCACGCACTTGTTGTTCCAAAGAGCGTCTCATTTGTTCGTGCCTTCTTTGTAGCTAAATCAATTTTTCCCCTGATTAAAACAAGCTCTTTCGAAGATGCGTACGTATACATAGCCGACGAATACTTACATCCGCTTCCGAGTCCTTAAGTTTTTGCTTCTTCTCTCTGACCTTCATTTCAAACACCTGCTCCATATCAATCTCCATTTTCTTCATTTTATTATCATGTTCTCTCTTTTCTTCTTCTAACTGAGCCAGCGGATTCCTACAAAACGTACACGAATAATTCAACTTCAAAGATATTTTGTTAAACGAAGATAAATATTTTATACAAAGTTTCTTTACCAGTCGCTTGGGTTGTTTTATTTTTTTTTTTTTTTTTTTTTTTTTTTGTGGGTGATCTATCTACGTGTATGGGGAATTGCAAACTGAAAATGTAACTTGTCGTGATAATTTGTAAACTTAAGAAAGGTGGAAACGGAGATTAAGATGCCAGAAGAAAAGGAAACGTAGACTAAAACTAAGCGGATTCGCGTGTTATATTCGATAGTACTAAATATAATCAGCGACAAAGATTTTATAGCTAAATTATAGCAGAATTAAACTATATAATGCGATCTACTTGTTCGAAGTAAATATTCAGTCAGAGGGTTCACTACAAACATAATCTTTATAGAAGTTCTTGATAAATTTTGATAAACGAGGTCAGAAACGTCGATTTTAACGTCTTCCTGAACGAGCGACGTATACAATCGTTATTCCATTTTACGCGATTAAATTTTAGAATATACGCACGTATCGACAGAATGAACCGCCCCTCCCTCTTTAACTAAATAAATACGCGTAGAACTAAATGCGTAGAAAATGGAAATTGGAGAGGCTTGTGCACACAAAACTATATTACACGATCCCGGTCTTATTAAAAGACTTACCACACTGTCATGAAACTGTTCATCACTCCTGGAGGGCACAAACTAACCAATAAGAAATCAGCATTAAAATTCACGTATGAGATATACTATTAAAAAAAAAAAAAAAAAAAAAAGTATTTTCAGGATCACTCTCGTCGCTAGCCTAAACTATAATATATTAATAAAGTTATCTAATATGGTATCCGATTCAAACGTATATGACTTACAGAGATAATCTTTGGTCTTCAATAGTTTGCATGCACAAGCTTTTTATACTGTTATGGTAAAACGAACGAAACAAAACCAATAAGACTACGAATATCTATGTCTGCGATGAAAAGAAGAAAACAAAACGGAAATCGATGTAATTAATTATCGTGTTTTATGGGATTTCCAAATATCATTAAACTTTTACTCTATAATATTTTCCTGTTCTTAATCCTATGCATGTATATGTATATGTATATATATACGGACGTATACAGTAAATTTCAGTTTTCCTTTTTAAGCGTCTTACATTTATAATAACTAGATACAAAGGGTATACTTACTTATTGGAGACTTTTGTTGGTTTTCCATCCACTCCAACGCCGGCTAACGTGCGACATCGGAAATTTTCATAATGTACATTATTTGTCACGTCTTTCAAATCTTGCAAATGCGTCCTAATCACCATGTTTCTGAGAGCTATGAAGTCGCAATGTTCCAAATTTTCCACTAAACAATCGGAAGAAAGAGAGTATGATTTCTGCTCGAAATTCGAACGAAGCTAAAAGATATATTCTCAAGCTATTCTCTAGAATTATATACCTTCTGCAATTCCCCAAGGGTACTTCCTTCCACGAACTTTCCTACCATCGTGTTCGACCACGGTGTTTGCACCCACCACCGCGAACGGCACTCTCTCTCTAAGAACTTTATGCAGTTTACTTTCCTCTTCTTCCTCCACTTCCGGGAACTCGTAAATTTTTATCTTGTGTTGCGCTATCTCGTTCAAAATCTAAACAATCAACAACGACGGATTGCAAGTTTAAAGACACGACCAAGCAAAGGTTTACTTACACCGTTTCTCTAACGAATCGGCTATGGTCAACGCGTTGACGCTACAGCGCAAGTTTATAATTTTTAACACGCACCTGTGCGAGCTATCAACGATAACTATTGGATATACGAAGCAACGCGAAAGAAGTTTGTTTGCGCGTCGATACGCGATTACAACCGGTTTACTCGATAATACGAACCTGTTTCTTAAAATGAGCACATTCGTCTGGCGTCATGGTGTCCGCCTTCGCGATGACAGGTATAATGTTAACTTTGTCGTGAAGACGTTGCATGAACTCTACATCCAACGGCTTCAAACCATGACCGGAGGGTGCGACAAAGTAGAGACAACAATGTACTCGACTGTCTGGTATCTGCCGTCTCACCACACGAGACTCGGCGTTCAGGAACTCCTCGTATTTTGATTCGATATATTCGATCACCGGTACCCAACTGAAACAAGAATATCTTTCTTAACTCTTTGTCGCGTAATTCGATTCTAAAGCTGTGCACGCGTTAGTCAGTCTCATTGAAATTACCAATTGCTGTTGTCGACCGCATCGCCAAATCCGGGCGTATCAACGACGGTCAACGTGAGATTTACACCGTTCTCCTTTAACAATACTTTGCTAGTCTCTACGGCTACGGTTTTCTTCACCCTGAGGCTAGGACCAGGATACTCAGCGCTGTATATATCAGCGAGGAACATGGAATTGATCAAAGTGGATTTTCCTAGTCCTGACTCACCTACGTAGACATATAAAGATATTATTAAATCAGAGTAACGAAAAATAATTAAAACTATGGAAATTAATTACTAGTCAGTTTATTTTGCTAGCATTCTTTTCTTTAATCTTCTTCTAGGGGGCAGTTTGAAATACCGAACGGTACCCTGACCTTTCTGCCCGCGTACCTTGAACTGACCAAAGTGCCGCGCCTTCTCTCCTTCAAGGATAAGCGTCTGAATTGCTCTATTTATGGAGAAATGGCTCGGTTTATACCGGTACTAATAATAGCAGCACTCCGCCTATATTCTCGAATTTCAAACTTCCATGCAGACGACGCGACGCGATCTATCGCCGCAACTTTTCCAGAATCGCGCTTCTCATTGCGGAATATCGATCGTTTCTTGTTAATCGACTTGGTCATTATCTTTTTACGACGTGAAATTTTACGAAAAAAAAAAAAAAAGGAAACAAAAAGAGAGTAAGATACATAAATCAATACAAATTTGAATCGCAATTCTCCCGAAGAAAGAAATTTGTATACGTATCTCGATGTGAATTTAATGTCCGGTGATTTAAGTTGAAAACTAATAGCAAGGCAAACTGGATTTTAAAAAGGGTTTTCGAAAGAAAATAAAGAGTATGAGAACCACTGCTGCTTCGAGTCAGCCCTAATCCAGTCGAGTGAAAGAGCGTTCTGCACGTGTTAAACAGATGGAGGTTCATAAGGCAATATCCTCGACGAAATTGAAATACCAACGGGAGAAACGGATCTCTCTTTGTGCCTGGATCTAGGAAAGTTAAAGGACGACGAAAGAAAAGAGAGAAGAGGAAAGAAAAAACAAAAGTCCGGCGTGCGTTTATTCGCACAATGGATTGATATCCGTACTCGTTAATGCGAGAAGAGGGACGCAGGAGAAATCGTAGCGTGCATTTTTTACGCCCCCTTTGAAAAAACAAATTCCCTTTACAACGAATTGGAACTCGCCTTGGCCATTCATCTGCCCAAGTCTTACGCCATCATTATTTTTCCGCGCGACTCTTCTCGCATTTTTCTCCAGATTTCGCGTATATGCAAACTCGCGTCACGTTAAAGAAGCTCTGTATATTCTTGAAAATATCGGTCGTTGCACTTAAATCGATTAATCCGTAATTACCTGAATGCACGTTAGATCGAGCGACCAGTATTTACATAAAGAGTAGCTTCCCGAGTCTAGAGAAATCGAGTATGGCGTAACGTTGAGAGTCAATTTATTAAAATCCATCGAAATACATACGTATCGAAATAAATTGCACGCGATACTAGCTGCACCTGTTTATCCCGATACGACGATGTAACATCGACGCATAACGTAGTCGACGATGTACATAGAGAGCGGTAGACGGTTTTCGTTAAAGTCGCGTTCGTCGCGCCGCGATACGGAGGGTCGAGAGACCGATCGATTCGTTTTTCGAAGAAAAGAGAAAGAGCAATACGATTGAACTAACCGACGACCATCAGGGTAAAATCGAATCCCTTTTTAACGGCCTTTCTATAGACTTGGTTAGGCAGATTCGCGAAACCCACGTAACCATCGAGTTCTTTGGGCTTGGTCTGTGGCGTTGGTCGTGGATGAAGAACAACGGTTTCCTTGTTCTCGCTGCTTCTGTTCGACTCCCGTTTATTGCTGTCCTCCGATGCATCGTTTTGATTCAGGATCACCGTGGACGGAGGTAGTCGTGGCTTGGAAGCAGGCGCCGACGATGCGACGCTCGTGTACACGGTGGTGGAGGCTGGCGGTGCTGTGTTGGGCGAGGCGAGCGTCGTGATCGTCGTGGTCGTCGTCGACGACGTGCTCGTCGACGACGTGCTCATCGACGACGGGGCCTGCGACGGAGGTTGCGGAGGCGGCACCGATGGCACGGATGGCGACGATATTATTCCGGCGTTGTCGCCTTTGAAAAATAGCTCGCGCTTCGCCTGTATCTGCAAACGAAATTTACGCTTTTTGTACGATTACATCGACCGTGATAAGTGATCGAGTGTTTGAAGAAACACAGCTTTTAACGCTTCGAGGACCGTACGTATGCGTTCTATAGTCCGAATTCTCGCGTATTTTTCGAACGATTGAAAAGGTTGGAAAGGTCGCTCGGAAAGTTCGTACCGATTTACATTTCGATTCGACATACGTTTATCGAATTATATGGGTGACATTTTGTTCCACGACCTTTCTCCATCTTTCACGCTACTCGAATATTCCATCCTTCCAGAACCTCTCAGGTTTTTCGGTGAACAATTTTTCGATATCGTCTTTTATGTCGACCAAAGAGTTAAAAATCCGAGCGAACTTTCCGAGCAGCATCCAACGAGTGTGATATCTTGTGAAAAATCAACGAACGTTCGTTGCTTTCCTTACCGCCTTATTCAACGGTAAAGCTAACGTTTTTATTCGCGTCTCCAATTCCCAAAGTGTTAATACGAAGGACTTGTTTCGTACGTGAAAAAGAAGGACGATTCTATCTGATATATATCGTAGTATGTATTCATTTTTAGCTTCTCCGAAATCATCGCGATACAGTACGCGTACCGTCGATAACTTGCAACGTCTTTCGATTCTAGAATCTCTGTAAACGTTGTTGTTGTTCCTTCTTCTATTACGTTAGTCAGAGGTCATTGAGAAATACCTATTCACGCCAATAACCACCATCGACGGGGAAAAAATAACAACACGAACCTACCAACGGTCGATATGTCTGCAATCTGCCCCAAATACATAAATGCCAGCAGTATTTACGTATTTCTTCCAGTTTTTTTCCCTACTCTCGCTGCTATTGGCTATCTTTCAAATCGTACGGTGATACGCGTATGCACGCACTCCGATCCAATTTCAACCTTTGTTCCGTTTTGTTTGAAACCGTTCGTATGTTATACGCTATACGAGAACATGTACCAATCGTTTCTACACCGTTATAGCTTCGTTATTCGAGGCATCGTTAGCAGCAGTCGGATCATTGATCCGACCGCGCGAATTACAGCCAGTCTATCCTCTTTCCTCGCTTCTGACCACCTTGTACTTCTATAATAAACGCGGTTACTTTCATCTAGTCGGAAGTTCGCCGATCTCCATTTGCCTCTCTCGCTATCTTTTTCTTCGTTCGCGTGCCAGGAAGTTTGAATCGATCGAAAGGATCAACAAACACGCGTAAAAACTCAAACAGGCCAAATAATAACGCCGCGTCGTAAAGGAGCGACGGTTTGTTTGTTCGCGATCGATACACGCTTTACGTACGTACGACGCTTGCGACGAGCTATGGTCAACTTGGAGTGGCGGTGTGTCTTACGAACTTCCGGCCGGAAGTGGCCATTGTGTTCACCGTACTAAACAGAGACCGCAGACTACCGTTGACGAAATCTCGGGCAAAATATATAGGTCGAATCAACACGAGCAACTTTTTCCCATAGTTGGAAATATACGAGCGCGTATACGCTTCTCAGATTGAATTCGACGTATCGCGCACGGGAAGATTTAATATCGCGCGTAACGAAGTTGTATGTTTTTCTTTTTGCTTTCGATTTTTTTCCCATCCTCGGTACAGTCGACGTAATTACGCCAGTAACGTTCGTACGAATGTTAGAAACGTAAATACGTTCGTCGAAGAAACGAAACGCAACTACGTATGGCGTATTTCGAAGAAAGGCGCGTTTAAGAAAAAATTATTATTTGTTTTTATGTGGTGTAGCCTGGTTTCGCGAGGCAAACTGAAAAGAGCGTCAGAGTTTTCGTTTGAAGCGCAAAACCTTTTGCGATGCCCGTTGCATTCCGCGACGTCAAAGACAGCCACGTTCTCCCACCGCTAGACGCGACTGGCAAATAAAAAGGAAAAGAAAAATCGTGTGCGCCGCCATGCTTTAATACCGGAGCGTAGAAACGAAGCGGCGTACAGTGAATTATAATGCGCTACGTGTTCCGTTACGATTCGATCCTATCGAGCACCGCGCGTACGATATAAATTAAATAGCTGGCTCGTGCTCGTTAAGGAGCGGCGAGAAACGTGCGTAAGGTCAAGGCGGAAACGGACGTCGCTTAAGCGCGCGTCCAATTTTCGACATCGAGTTTCGCCTTTCTCGATATCCAGCTGGTCGATAATGTGACGCGCGTTCGCGTGTGTTCGTTTGCACGCGTCACGTAATAACGAGGGGATCTCGAAGGAGACTAGCTGCGGCTAGTTCTTCCATTTGCCGAGTCGTAAATTCCCCGAGAGAGGCTTCCTCGCGCCACGGAACCGACGTTGCTGACCGACTCGCGGAAATGGATCGTGTTCGGTCGAAACCTTTGTGTGTTTGCGTATGTGTGCGCGCGCGCTTACAGAACCAGCACCCAGAGTCAACGTACGAACGATTGCACTTTCAGGGTGTTTTACACGTAGGCGACTTCGTCCACATAGACTAAACTGTATCGTTATGCGCGTGTGTATGTACGTGCGACGTGATGGTAAACTCGCGCGTCCAAAATCGATCCGAAACGTGGATAACGGAGCCTGGAAGTTGGAAGGTACCTGCTTTCCATTTCTTTCTTTTTTTTTTTTTTTTTTTTTAACGCGGTAACAGGCTAACGGCGAACGAGCTTTAAACGGTAAGTGGAGTAAGCGAAACGCTTTAAGCAAGACGCTGGCGTCTCCTAGCGCGCGTAGAGAACAAAAAGGGCGTACGTCGAAGGGAAGCTAAAAAGTATCAGAGACGCTCTTACGTTTCCGTGGAAGCTAAATATATACGTACATATAAGCCGTGGTGAAACTAGTTTGACTAAAAGGTCGAGTCGAAGGTGGCGGCGCGTCGACTCTGGGTGGCCTCGACGATATCATTTCTAGGAAAAATCCACAGCCACGTTGATTACGGAGACGCCCTTTATTTACGGCACGATGTAACACGGAGTTGCACGCGTCGCATCCAACGAGGCTGGGCATCCGCCGAGAAAGAGAGACTCTCTCTCGGTCGAACCGAGTGCAGCATCGTGGAACAGAAACCGGTCCGGTGCGCTGTGTAAGACTGTACGACAGCCAGGCAGCCTCGTTCCAAAGTCCCTTCGGAGAGATCCAAAGGAGGTGGTGGACCGTGGTGGACGCACCGTGACAATTTAGCCGTGCGACTCGCTTCCTCTCTAAAACCTTGACGCTTGTCGGATAGAAACACGGAACAATGGAAAATCGAAGAAGCTCCTCGAAACGTAAGATCATTCCACAACCGAGAACTCGGTCTCGAGGTCTGCCTCCCGTCATCGAGAATGACGAGCTTCTCGCAACGACGATACGCGATTTTACGCAACACAGTCGTTACGATTACAATTAAACAACAACATGGCAAATATGTTTTTGCTTTTACGGAGGTAAAACTGTTTTCTCACCTTCCATCGAATATTCGGATTATTCGTATAAATCGGCGTACGCAACGTGTTTTCCAAACGACGAACTTTTGGAGGAATCGTTACAGATCGAAACAAAGAGAATTCGGTAATCTCTCAGCCCTGGAACAGGAACGAGATGGCTGGCTGGCTGCGACAGAGGCAGCTCGACTTTTCGCCAATTGCCGAATAAATCGATCGAGATCTATATGTTCGTAGGCTGACGTTTTCAGCGACGAACTTGCACGCTTTTTGCGAAACCTGTACGTTTCTTAGACCGTAAACCGTAGAACGAAATTCCATCTGGAAGATATTAGGAAAGAAAACGCGAGTCAGCGCGGACAGCGTAAGATCGCTTGATCGTTTCAGCGATCGAACAATGACGATGCCTTTGAAACGACGACAACGGTTAAGAAACCTGTAACAAGCCTGTCGTTAATTAAGGGCTCGCTAGTAGCGGTTTATTATCGGAGGAATATCTAAACCCCACGTAGAACGAAAGTAGCCACTTGTATCGTATTAAAGTGGCGAGAGGAACAAAAGGATTTCTGAGACGAATAGGCCGTGATATAGTTGCTGGCTGTAGATGTCGCTGCTGGGGTACTGCTGTATTTTCTTCTAATTTATGTATCGAGGAAGAAAAATATCGGACTACGGGTGCCGGGATTCGAATCCGGGTCCCGAACGTTCGTAACCAAAAGCGTTAACCACTGCGCTATCGTCGTTCGGTACTAGTTGATGTCGAGTGGCGGTATTTATTGTCGAGCTCAAAGGTGATTCCAAAGGAGAGACGAAACGACGCCGAGGAATCTTACTTTTCACGGAGCAATCGATTTGTAATCGACTGTTGCACGATGGTGGGTCTTTCTGCCGTGGCCGATACTTGACATCCGACTATCGACCTACGCTTTGCTTTCCTTTCTGTCGTCAATCTCGAGAACGCCGTATCGCGTAAAAAATTTAACACGAAATTCAAACTTGGATTCGAATGTTGTGTATTTGAGCTGAAAACGGAACGCCCGATGTACGCGGATCGTAGGTATCTACGTATCCCTCTACGGGATTCGCGCGACTATCCATAAGTACACCATAGAACACCATCGCGCGATGACACGCTTACTACAATTCAGCAACTCGACGCAGCATCGTGTATCGAGTACAAATTTCTCATTCGCGTTTCCAACATTCGTAATCCGTTTTCTCGCACCACGTTGCTACGTCGATTTGCGAACGAACAACGAACGAACGATGGTATCGGTAAGATAGAATCTTCTTTCAACGAATGCAGTCTTTGCGCGAAAAACAACAGCGATTGTATGAAAAATATATTTTGAAATAGCAACGTGAAAGAAGGAAGAAAATACGAAGAAACAGAGGGAGACGAAGGGAAAAAGAAAAGTATTAATTTATTACGAGCGAAGAGACTATCGCTGCGATCGGGGATCATCTCGGGCGACTTGTCTTTCGCGTTTAAATTTCTAACTCGTGCACCGTCAGCTAAAAGCAGTTTTTGCCTCGAGGGAAATCGCTTTTTATCAGATTTTCCCTTCTTTTCGCCAGCAAGCTTCGGACTTTGCTCTCGCGAAATACATCGTAACGACGCAACGACGAAACGTCATCTCCACCGTCTTTCGCGCAATTTTTAAATACTCTTCTCCGCTCGTTCCTTTCCCAGCCATCTTACCCCGCCCGCTTTCACGACCGTACAAAATGGAATTATTTCGCCGCTTGGAATATTTATTCGTTGATGGAACCCTCGGCCTGTCCGAAAACGCTCTGTGTGTAATTTTTCTAGTCGTCGTGATTCGGTCGTTGCGGATCAACGTTTCCTTTTCTCGTTCCTTATTATCCATCGTACGAATCTTGTTCGCGTGTACGTCAAACGCGTTGCCGCTAGACCGAAGAAAATTACCGAGTAACACGGAGGAAAAACGATAAACGGTAACTCGCGACAGCGTTCGAATATTTGTAGAGACTTTTCACGTACGCGTTGTTCGCGAGATCCGCGTCTTATTACAGTGTTTGCGTTTCAAAGTCTTTTATATAAAAAGCCTGACATTTACGATATACAATGTGCGTACAGATACGCGTACCTAAAAGCTTTCCGCGATAAGTGTTCGAATACTTTGGTCAGCCACCGTGTAAAGGTAAAGAGGAAGCGAAAAGTGCAGAAACGAAACGCGTCGAACAGAATCGTTCGGTCTTTTCGTTGGGGACGAGGCTTGGCGAAAAACCTTGGACCATCGGTGAAAGCTACGATATTTCCATTTCACCGAAGGAAACTCCTTCCGGTGGATCTAATTCCAGTGGAAGGAAAATAATCCTTTCTCCGTTCCTCGAGATAAGAAACGTAGCGAGTCAACGATCGACATCGAACTTGTAAATAGCGAACCAATCACTCGCAAACTCAACGAGAGATGGGAAATTGCGTTTGATTTCTCGGTATAACGAGAACCAAAGTCCCTGCCCTCGCCTCGTAACCGTCTGTCGTTTAATATCAAAGATCAAAAAGCGGATTCTCAAATCAGAGACGATAAACCGCAACTTTGAAAGCGGCTAGATACATCGCAAAGTCTCGCTAAATACGCGCAAATTTGCACCTGACAATGGTCTGCGCGTTGACATTCGTCGCTTTACGCGACGTTGGTCGATCGCGTAGAAAGCGCAACGAAGAAGCACGGATGTGACACGATCGATAAAGCAAATTAACAATTAACGTTAACAACGAGGTTGGTGGAACGAGTCGCGTCACTGGCGTCTGGTTTCGTGGCCGTTTCTTCCAGTTGCTCTCTCGAGATTCCATTGAGAACACGGTGAACCGATATCGCGAACACAATGGAGCCTTAAAGACCGTCTGAATGGAGCGCAGATGGCTTTCGCGATCGTGCAACACCTGTCGCGTTCATTTACATCGTTGTAGATCTGCACTGGCCGCGTAGATCCGTCAGATTTTCCGTTAACTGCCTTCCTCGTTGGCAGATGTTAACCACGTTCAGACAGATGCTCGCTACGCTGCCATCAATGTATTCGATTTGGCAAACATGACATCGTGTCAGCAAGGAAGAATTTCGGCCAAACCGAGGACGCATCTTTGCGAACGCAAATTATAAATTATCATTAAGAAGAAGAAACAGAAATTAACATTATGAAATCATACTTTTAAGGATGTAAACATAGACAAATTATTAAAATATGTTTCTGTTGAAGTGGTCATCACCTCTAAGAAAACTCTACATCTGGTCTTTTAGTTTTCTCAAGCACCGAAGGCAAACCATAAACCAAAAGTAGATAGGCGACGTTGGCTTCAGGGTTTTCAGTCATAGGGTAACACTGCTGGCGTGCGGATCTGGATCAGCTCAATTATATTCCGATTTGTATTTACGCTTCGGTATTTAAAGTATATATCTTCTACCTTACAATTTATCCACGCGTTCCTTTGCATTCGCATACATCTAACAACCTCAACAGTTTCTGTAAGTTAACTTGTGCATAGGATACTCGTGAGACACTCGTCACATACGCGCAAAATCATCTCGAGTTGCTACTTCGCCCGACCGAAAAAGTCTTCCTCGCTAATTCTGAATAGTCGTTGATCGTGATCGTCGACTAGCAGCTAAGGAAACGCTAAGAACAAACGGAAACTGCATTTCCTAACTAGCAGCGACTCGGAACTGTTAGCAATTTGCTTCAATGATAGTTGGACGATGTAAAAATAGCGCAGAGAAAGGAAGCGGATACACAAATATGGATATGTAACTTGTTTGGTCCTTTCTTCTTATCATGTAAATAGTCACTTATCAGAATGTGCTGTTAATGTACGTACGAGTATGTACACAGCGAGTCCCAGAAGTATTCCTAATCTTCCCTCCGATCGTCGACTTTGAACGACTACTTACTAGTGGTATTTTTTATAATACAAATTCGACATAATGATAATAATAATAATATCAAAGGAATATCATCGATAAGAATTGTTCTTCGAATTTCAAATAGTAGTATTTCGCATGCTACGGTAAGTCCTACTTTGAACGATCGATATCTTTTAAAATACAAATACGATATCGTCGATAAGAATTATTTTGGCAGGTTTCGAGATTCTTATCGATGATATGAAATTTGCGCTTTAGAAGATACCGAAGTCGGCAATTCGATAACTACGAATATCTACTTGCGTGACTCATTGTTATGCACACGTACGCAACGATACGAGACGATGATACTCGTTGCTTGCTTGGATTTATCCTCAAATTCTTATTAATTGTATTAACGGTTCGTACGTCGGAAACAAATACGAAAAGGAGAGAACGATGGCAATAAAGAAACGGTGGTATCGGATCTGTGCACAAAACTATTCGAGATATGTACATATTTCGTTGATTTCCCAGAGGAGCATCCGGTGCGCCGCTTTTTTCCGCCGGAAGTGGAGGAGAAATTTTACGGCGGAGAAGCTCGCGATTCTAGCATATATATATATATATATACATATATATAAGATAGCAGGTTGCTTTAAGTTGTCTGTTCGGAGAATGAGAGAGCTGATCGAGAAACAACAAGATCACGATCTATCGGAAACGTCGGCGCGCTGGTCTATCCGTTCGATAAGATCCTTCGTGGAGAAGAACCGTTTTCTGCGTAAAACCTACATGGCTGCAAAAGCGAAGGCGTGGAAAGGCGTTTAAGACAAACAGAAACCTCTGATAACAGGTTGAAGAAAGTCTGGTAGTTCTATAGACGTCTGGCGAGCAACGAGACAAACGCGTTAAAAGCCGCATATATCACAGTGTCTGAAACTTTCAGATTATTACTTTATCTCGTGTCTTACTGGGAAGAAAATATTTGTAGTATCTTCTTTACGAGTATATGGTACGTATACGCGAAACTGCTTTTAATAATAACGCCATGTCACGAATTGCTAATGACTTTGATGTTTACAAACACTATACATATACATATACAGGTGGAACGAAGCGTAGGATAAGGTAAGGTAAGGTAAGGTAAGGTAGGGTAGAGTGAGGTAAGGTAAGGTAAGGTAAGGTAAGGTAAGGTAAGGTAAGGTAAGGTAAGGTAAGGTAAGGTAAAGTAAGGTAAGGTAAGGTAAGGTACGGTAAGGTAAGGTAAGGTACGGTAAGGTAAGGTAAGGTAAAGTAAGGTAAGGTAAGGTAAGGTACGGTACGGTACGGTACGGTACGGTAAGGTAAGGTAAGGTAAGGTAAGGTAAGGTAGGACAGGGTAGGGTAAGGTAAGGTGGGATAAGATAAGATAAAGTAAGGTAAGATAGGGTAAGGTAGGTCGTATTAAATTCACTTTGATAGATTCGACGCGTAAGGTAATGCTATTGACGCGATGTTCGAGTCCGAAACTTTTCGACAAACAAACACGCTTTAAATCAAGCGATCTGTTACACAGATACACCGCTCGATAGGACAGAGAACTTGGCTGCTTCGTAAGACGTTGAACGCTGCCAAAGTTTCGCTGGCATTCCGTGCGATATCGTTACAGCGACAAGCGATCGCTTTCTACTTGAACCTTAACCATATGTGCTCCACGTATACGTGTAACGCTTTAATCAAGAACTTCGATAAAGTAGAAACAGTCGCGCTAAATCGGATACATGGCTCTTCGTCGTTCTTCGTACAGTTTTATATCAAATTGAATTTATCAAATCGATTGCACCGCGCACGTTCATGGGAATTTATCCATCTTTTAAATATCGCAGTATCTACCTGCCGTTTCCCAATTTTTGCATTTTTACGTATACGCGTTCTCGCATGTAGGTCTAGGAACAGACCTAGTCCAGAAGTAACGTCACGAGGCGTTAATAATAAGAACAACCCTTAATTACCACGGATTACCGCGCTCAACGAACGGCTAATTAACCAAGGAGTTACGAAATATCATTCCGCGACACGGTGATTATTCGTTCGGAATGCAAGTGCGGAGCGTTGGCGATTCGCGTGATGCGCGGATAGCGTTGGAAAATTTGCCCCGCTCGTTTAATCCGTTTGCTCCGTGGCAAATTGTACACTGTACATTGTACATTGAACACGCAGCGGACTCGGAAATAACTGTTTTCATCGACGAGGCGCGGCTCCTCGAAGTTCTTCAAAGTCGAAACTCGTTAATCACGGTACCGCGTGTATCGTGCAATAATTTTATTATCGTCGTGGCCGTTTAGTCTCGCGTGGCCCAGATTTCTGCCGTCTAATGGCTCGCTCTATATCGTTGTGGCAATTCCGTCCAACCACGCGTCTCTGTTGCATTTAATTCACCTGGAAACCTTCGTGGAACAACGAATTCCAAGCTCGCAGACTCGCGCTGCCGTGTCGTCCGTCCCATTGAACGTTCTCGCGCGAAACCAGTTGCGATATGGAACAGCTGGACCGCGTTTCTCGCTTCTGCCGTCGATACGTAAATTCGGTCAGCTTTCCCTCTTAAATTTCCCATTCGGATCGATCCGTAGATTTTTCGCAACTGCCGATACGCGTTCATCGTATAAATTTCCAACGTTTCGACAAGTTAATTGCCGAATATAAAGAACAACCTGTACAGGTGTATCGAAACTGGCAGGCGCTTGAAACACAGCAGGCAAGCAACGGTCCGCCTTTATTCGACGAAGAAAGTGTTCTTTCGCGACTCGTTGCAAGCACGGAACGCGGGCTTGTTTTTAACATAAATCGAGAAGCTTTTGTTCTTCGTGAAACGCGTTGCCACTGTTTCGTAAAACGCGCGTCAACGTTGCTCCGTGTTTCAAATACTTGCGTCGTATATTCGCCTAAGTGCAAACAGTAACCGAACGATTGATCTTCCCTAGCGATTTACAACATCGTGGAAAAATCTTTGGCCACTTACGATAACGATTTCGCTATCGCATAGAGTCGTAATGTATATTTAACCCTGCTGCGTCGTTCAGTTCGTCCTCCGTTCGGAATATTTTTTATGTCCGAGGAGGACGCGTCGTAATACGCGCCAGCCCTTCATCGAAATTAACGACGATGCGCCTTCCTTGAAAACGTAATTACACAATGCCGAATATAATTGTCCGAGTACTCTCGTTCGTTACTGTATTTCCTTCGCGTAACGTTTGCATTTTCGTTCGTAGTACCACGTTCTCGAAGCACGTTGCGTTTTACAACGATCAGTTTTGTGTTTTTCAGTGCCACGCGGGGAGATACTATTTTATAAATAGATATGAATTAATCGAAAGCACAGACACGGAAGGGGCGATGATAAATACACGCTCCAGTATCTAATCGGTCTTCTACGTAATTTGCGTTACGGCATTCGCTTTTGCATACCGATGATTGCAGTGGAATCGCACCAGTGATTACGAGGCCTGGATTTTTTCCGCACCGACGCGACGCGACGCGACGCCACGCGACGCCACGACGCTCCCACTCGCCGATGCAACGCGGCGTGCCACGTAGTTTTCAGAATACAATGCAGTCACGAATATAATAGAAACATTCTTCTCCTCTTGAGTCAACAACGTTGCTGTCTCGTTCTCCGCGCAATCTCGCCAATCCGTAAAGAAGACGAACAATGTGATTTTCAATTTTCGTTCGCTTTCTATTTGTTTTACGTATTACGAAACTGGCTGCGACCGAAGTCTCGGCCTTCGTCACAGTTTTCTCAAACCGTAAATCCCAACTATTATCAGCGCAAAATTCCTTCCGCGGATGATGGGAACGTCGGAAATTTAGCGGACGAACGTGGTCCGATATAAAGCGAAGAACAGCATCGCCAATCCGTAAAGAAGACGAACAACGTGATTTTCAATTTTCGTTCGCTTTCTATTTGTCTTACGTATTACGAAACTGGCTGCGACCGAAGACTCGGCCTTCGTCACAGTTTTCTCAAACCGTAAATTCCAACTATTATCAGCGCAAAATTCCTCCGGTGGATGATGGGAACGTGGGAAATTTAGCGGACGAACGTGGTCCGACATAAAGCGAAGAACAGTAACGCGTGTAATTAACAGTTGCAAATAGATGCGTTTCGGATGGTACGGCGGGTGAATCGAAACGGTTGAACATAAGGGGGGAGTCGTGGAAGGTCGAGGGGGATTGTTAGAAAAATCGATAGCTGCTAACGCCGTGGTCATTTTCAGCTCAACTCCCTTTTTTCATTTTCACGGCGTAAAACATTTGCGTTTTTTTTGCTCGCGTAACTACGTGTTCAGATCGGTCCGAGGAAAAACGACTCGTCAACCAGCTTTCCGCCGATGCAATCGCACGACCCAATCCCATTCACGAGTCTGCTCCACTTTTAAGTTACGGTTAATCAAAGCAAGGAGTAGAATCGAAGGGCACCGAAAACGTTCAATAACGAAATTATCGGGTTACAGGCACGAGGTTCTCGAACATGGACATAATTGCTCGTATGGAAACTAGCGCAAACGAGATTCCGAATTTGCTTTTTCCACCTCGCGATCGCAAAGCGTATCGATCCGCTGGCTATGCGAATTCTTACGTGGCGATTTTAACACGCAAAGAGCAGAGTACTGTTCAGCATACAGAATACTATGCAACTAGCGATCCGTCGATATGTTAGCCGACCAATCGATTAAAACGAAAAATGAAGCTACACGATCGGAGAAGAGTCGAAGCTTCTTTTCGAAATTTCTGTTAGCTTCGTTCAGCTTCGCAACTACAGCGTCGCGGTGTTCCCTTCATATTCTTATAAACAATGAATTAATAAAATACACGCTCTTATCGAGGGTCACGCGGTGGGATGACCAATAACGTAACGATTGTACAAACATAGCGTTGTTAGAGATTAGAAATTGTATCTTCTTTACTTCTCTTCTCTCAGCTTCTTTTCGAAATTTCTTTTAGCTTCGTTCAGCCTCGCAACTACAGCGTCGCGGTGTTCCCTTCATATTCTTGTAAACAATGAATTAATAAAATACACGCCCTTATCGAAGGTCACGCGGTGGGATGATCAATAACCTAACGATTGTACAAACATAGCGTTATTAGAGATTAGAAATTGTATCTTCTGTACTTCTCTTCTCTCAGCTTTTTTTCGAAATTTCTTTTAGCTTCGTTCAGCCTCGCAACTACAGCGTCGCGGTGTTCCCTTCATATTCTTATAAACAATGAATTAATAAAATACACGCTCTTATCGAGGGTCACGCGGTGGGATGATCAATAACCTAACGATTGTACAAACATAGCGTTGTTAGAGATTAGAAATTGTATCTTCTTTACTTCTCTTCTCGCAGCTTCTTTTCCTACAGACGGAGATACGTCTAAATTACGAGAAGCATCGTAGTGTTTATCCGTTTTTTATAAAAAGAAACACGCATTTGAACGGCTTTTCCACACAGTCCTCGAACCAAGTCTCGTTAATCCTACGAGGAATTGACAAAAATGGCAACTTCTGCCTTAATTCGGACTGCAAGCCTGCGCGTAACCCAATTCTCTGCTTAAGTGAAATTCTCCGGGTAAACTGCATGTTTCGAGGCACGGTGGTATTCGCGTGTCCTCGACCCGTACGAATTTCCTTAATTAACGTTCTTTTAAGAGTACAGCATGGTGAAATTCTAGCAGCAAGATGCTGCGTCTCGCACGTGCCGGCACAACGTCTCGGCTAATTTCGTTCAATTAACGTTCGAGCCAGCCCGGCAGAGACCGCCGCGCGATGCCACGTTCTAAACGAGCGCCACGGGGAGAGATTAGACGTCGGGCCTCTTTCCTATCAACCCGTTAATCCGTTTTATAGTTTCCAACGTTCGAGTAAACAGCCAGCTACTCTATTTTACTAGCGGGTTTTACCGGGTAACCGGCAAAATATACGTCGCGAGTTCCTGCTGAACCGTACAACAACGCGTACTGGTTCGCGTTTCCGATGATCGAACACGGAGGAGAATCGTTTTGAAACGATAACGTTCGATCGGCTAACCGGCTGTTAGCGCCGATCGTTTGAGAGGAATGCGCTGGATAACTTTCTCGTTATTCGATTATACGCTACCAATAAGTTTACACGGAGGGTAAGGTTTCTTGGAACGCGGTAAACCAGGAAACGTTCGATCGCACGTGGCCCTTTTCTCGTCGATGATAGTTCTTCCACGAAGAGGAGCCAGGGAAAATAGAAAATAGATAATAGTAAATTCTTAAACCCGGTAGAATTTCTGGCGAAGGAGATCGATAATATCTGGCGACACGAGATTCTTTGAAAATGAACAAACAGAGTAACTCGGAGTAACGGACGATGAATAGGCCGCTTTTATATTTCACGACGATTTATACCAACGCCACTAACACGTGTATTTCGTCTTAGAAGTTTCACACATATATATCTTTGCATATCGTATACATTCTGTATACTTTTACGCTTCCAAATTTCGTACAAACGCGTAAACATTCGCAGTTTAGAGTCTATAGAGACGGACTTGCAAAGCCTTTTAATTGGTGAAAACTTAAATCAGTAGCCGCTGAAAAATATACTAGAAAATATACTAACCCACTACTATAGTCCAGGCAGAGCCTGGAAAAACGAGAGCGTTTGGCGAAGCTCTCGCTGTGAATGCGCAAGTTCGTTGAGAGAAAGAGACGGCAAGAGTTTGCCACGAATCTCCTTTCTCTCTCAGCCGTTCTCCTCTTATTTATTTTGTTCTGTCTACGACTACGTTCGCGTTTTGTTTCGTGGAAAAGTCTATCGCGCTATTTGTGTAAAACCGTATATAAGCACGCGGTGAACATGCCATAAACAGTTAGGTGCACACGTATCTCCGCCGAGGGTTGGAAATGGAAATACCATAGAGAACGAGGAACATGAACGTTGTTTGAAGCGAAAAAAACAGGGAGAAAAAGTGGGACGCGGCCTGCTTTCCTGAAAGGGTGCTCTGTGTGTCGGGTGGGCGGGTTTCCCCTTCGTGTTCCAACGGAATCAAACCAGGCTCGTCCCAGCTATGAATTTACATCGAGTGCACGCTAGCCGAGTCTTCTCTAAACGTTCTCTTCTCTAAACCTCGTGTTGTTCCGAAACTGGTTCCACCAGATCCTCGACGAACAGACGTACGTACGACTAAGGACCTCTGGCGCAACTTGGCCAGTATCGTTGGTCGAGTTTCACGAGTCACGATTTACCGATTTACCGGTGTTGATAAATTCCCTCGCGTAGCGCCAACGAGTAACGAGTTTACCAATCAGATAGATCCGAGTGAATTTTACGAATTTTACGAGTGGAGATGATCTTCGAGTAAAATCTGTTCGCGCGAAAGGAACTTTTTCTTTTTTTTAACAAATATTCCTTACTTCGCAGTTTGAAAGAAAATTTCCTGTATCTTTCAAGTCGGTCGGCGACGACCGCGTCAGCCACCGTGTCGTCTACGTACGTAGAAGAAAGAAAGGACTTGAAAATTCTTTCGACCAGCTGCATTTATCCGAGACGGAACAATGATCTCATTTAAGGTCGGCCACGATCACGGAAGTCATAAATTTCCATTTTATCGAACGCGACCAGGCTTCTCCGTCCTTCTTGGAAGCTTCCATCCTCGTTTCATCACCGGTTCCGTATCGGTAAAGACTCGTAAGAGGCGATGCGATGATCGCCGACGTCGATAATTTCTTAGTCACTTTTAACGAGAATTCGACGCGTGTACGATATTTTGGTAACGCAAATACCCGTAACTTGCTACGCGAATGAAAAATAATAAACGGCGAGGAAAACTCATCTACTTTTGTTCTATCGGCACCGCTTTTATCATCGTCCCGATTAACAATTTTCGGACAAACGCGCTTCCACGATAATTTGTATATTTTTGTACATTTCGATGCTCACAGTCCCAATAAACGTACGGATATCTAGTTGGTACGAATACTTGCGTTTCAATGTCCTGAACAGTTTCCAGAGGATGTCCCTGCGTACGAATATACGACGCCTTCGATTTAAAAACCACTTTCAAGTGTATCTGTTCGCCGTTTCGTGAGTCACGAATTACGGTGTATTGTTTATTGTCTATGACGCACCATCGGGGGTTGAACCCTCGGTTAAAATCACCCCGTAACACGGACAGGACCCCTTCCTCCGAATATAAGTACGAAGGGTAGCCATGTGCGTGATCTCAGTGACTCTCAAATCTTTACGACCACGTGCACGCCCTTGATATTGCTTCCAACTTGGTTACGACTAAAATGCAATTAATTTCGAAACATTATCGAAATTACCTGGTACATGCATTGCGATTTATAAAAATTGCAGAACTTTGACAACGATCGTCGCTAGCCCTTGATTTATTTTTCGTCTATCGAGATCAACGAACAATCCTGATTAATTAACGATATTTAACTACTAGGATGGAATTTTCATATGTGTATATAAAAGAATAGGTAAGGCACTTAGCGAAACAACGGTGTATCGAAGAGTTAGGTAGGACTACTCGAGTTTCCAAGGCCAAAGTATTCCGGTCTTGCTACTTAAATTACATACAACGCTCCTGCGGTGCTTATTTATTCGACGGAACGTGTTTCATCCGTTCGAGTTTCCGACAAGTTGCACGAAATTTAGTCTAATTAAAAAAAGGAAGCATATAAAAATAAACGCGGACGATGGGAGGGTGCGGTACGAGGTTAAGAAATCGGAAGCACATACTTGACGCGACGGAATTAAAATACAAGTCTCTCGCGAGCGCAAAAGCCCATGAAAGTGGGCGCAAGAACGATGCCCCACATCCCCATATGTTCCTCCCTCGACCGCCTTTCTTTCCATCGCTCTTGCCATACATCCCGCTAGACTAGCAAATTCTTTCTCTTTCTCTCTCCCCTCTCTCTCCTTCACCCTACCCCTACGCGCATGCAACCATAACAGGGAGGGCACATAGGGCAAACTTGCCACGTGTTCGATTCGAACGGATATTCTCATCGATCTTTAGCTTATTCGGAGATGCAATTATTTTACCTATATAAAGATAGGCATTTCTAAAGAAAATTGAAAAATTTCTCGAACCACGATCGTCGCATATCGTATTATACGCGTGGGTAGTGTAAATTCGAATTGATAAAATCCGAATTTTGAAATTCCGAAAATTCTAATTACCCTTCTGTGTGTAGCGATTACATGCAAGTCTGATTTTTTATTTGTCCAGGCTTTCGAAACGCCCGAAAAACGCGACGAAACAACGAGAACGTTGTTTAATATAATCTTTCGTGTAGTTTACGAATTTTCAAAATAAATGTAATTCGTATGGAAGAAAGAACTCTGAGGCTAAAATTTCACTTGTTTGCCTGAAACCGATTACAATCGACGATATTTATTTAACATGGAAATTATCAAAGTAAATCTCATCGATCTTTAGCTTATTCGGAGATGCGATTATTTTATCTATACAACGATAGACATTTCTAAAGAAAATTGAGAAATTCCACGTACTACGATCGTCGCATATCGTATTATACGCGTGGGTAGTGTAAATTCGAATTGATAAAATCCGAATTTTGAAATTCTGAAAATTCTAATTACCCTTCTGTGTGTAGCGATTACATGCAAGTCTGATTTTTTATTTGTCCAGGCTTTCGAAACGCCCGAAAAACGCGACGAAACAACGAGAACGTTGTCTAATATAATCTTTCGTGAAGTTTACGAATTTTCGAAATAAACGTAATTCGTATGGAAGAAAGAACTCTGAGGCTAAAATTTCACTTGTTTGCCTGAAACCGATTACAATCAACGATTTTAGAATCACGTAATGTCGTGAACGTGACATTTCGAAAATTATGCACAATTTTCAACTACGTACCTATGAATTAATGCTCTCAGTTCTTTAAATAGCGATAAATTTTCATCGTAAATAATTACTGAAATTGCATGTTGCAATCATAATTAATCATTTATGTCTGATCGAAACGACAGCGATTTTTTTGTAGAACATTAACAAGCGTCGACTGGAACTGGTTAAGCCGAACCTAGTCAGATTCCGTGAGTCATAGGCAGCTTTCTCACGGAGTCACAAGAACGGAATAAACGGAACGATCACGTGGTTCTTTATACGGAGTCCTCGAATGTCGAAACGACTGACGAGCGACCTCCATCGTGTCAGGGATATAAAATTTGATTCTTCGAGAGGCGAGATTGAGTTACGGATTACAGAGTCACGAACAACCTGACAGAACCTCTCATCTACCTATCGAAATATCTTCAACGACTTTCGGGAAGTTCACCCGCGTCTACGTCTCTAGCTTTCGATTTACATATTACGTTAGAAAGATCTGCTATATTAAACGATATAAAAATATTTTTATTCGAGATCTCTGTAAACGAGTTAACTGTATAACGATTGGATAAATAAATAACGCGAAGATTATAAGGGACAAATATGACAAGTACAATCCTGTTAATTTTCTCGTTTTCACGTTACTTGGTGATCAAAAGGACGTACTTTCTTGCATGCTATCTTATAACGTATATAGTTTCAAGCTTTATTTTAATACAGATATAAATAAAGCTTTTAGCAGTAGCTAACAAATTCATAAAATTTTCCGAGCAAATTAACGGCATACCTGATATCTAGAATATCAGAAACAATATTTTAAAATATTTTCAATGTAAATACTTTCCAAGAGAATTCCACGATCAAATTTAAAGAGAGACTGAAAGTTAATAAAAAATTTCATATCAGTCGTATTCGTCGTGGTTCGTAAATTTAGCGTTAAAAGAATGTTAAAGATCTACAACTTTGATATAAGATCCCTGTGTATAGCAAGGGTTAACATTCCACGCAGTTTCCGTGGTTGATTAATCTTTTTGTAATTAAAGCGTGTTCGTCCGTTACCTTTATAGACTTATCGATTTTAGATTTACGATGAAGCTCCTCAAAGACAACTATGGTTACAAGTTCTATGACCCGGCCCGTTAAACGCGAGTTAGGTTAAGTTAATCGATATGAAATCTACCTTAAAGACTAATCGTCGCAATCTCGACTGCGAACTTGCTATTTGTGCCAATTGAATTTCCTATCCCATCCATATCGTCGATATTCGATGTTACTTCGTTTTATATAGTTAATGCGTATATCGTTTACACGCGAATAAATCATAGTCTCTACTACACGAGAAAAGAAGAAACACTTTTCGTTACTGGAGAAATATATATCGTATTAATTTCTTATTAAACGAATTTTTGCAATAAATATCTCAGAAACAGTGTATACCTTCACAAATTCCTTTCAAATTTTACCAACATTATCACGCTACTCGTATCTCGTTACAGTGCTAATTAAACTCCAAAATATTTTATATAAATACATAAGTGTTCTATGATAATGTAGTATGAATACCATATATAACCTCGACTATCGAACAAAAATATCGAAACTATCGAGAGTAAGAGAAAAAGACATCAACGAGAGACTAACGGATAATAATCGATACGTGATCGATATTTCTCCGTGTCTAATATATAGGCTTACCGACGTGGTGTCGCCATTTGATTTCTCCCCGTCAAGTATCCTCTGCCTAAGGGCAAGCCTGTCGAGACTCGCCAGTCTGTAACTACCTCCAACTTCGCGATCTCGGCTCAATCGTTCGGTCGTGCCGCTTCCATTCCAACCGGCGTTAAAGCTCGACGTGTATTTTGGCAAAGTTGGCGGTGGCACTTGACGCGGCTTATCACGGTTCAACATCGAATTACTAGTGTGCAAAAACGACGAATTGTTCGAGACAGTCCTCGTCGTCGACGACCAACCGATCGTCGTTTTTATCCCGTTGCTTTGTGTACCGGCGGAGCCGTTTTGATTTTCGGTCGACATTTCTTCACGATTTCACGTGATTTCTATTCCGCACGATTCTTTCTCTCCTTCTTCCCTATATCGAAACACAGCTTGCTATATTTATAATTTCCTTCTTTCTCTTACTAAGAAAATCATAATAGAGAGTCGTGTCACATATACTTTCTTTTTCTTTTTGTCTAAGGATCGAAGAAAGTATAATTCGTATGTATCTAGTAGCGTTGCAGTAGGAAATGCACTTTAAATAAAAAAAAAAAAAAAAAACAAAGAATATACTGTGAATATAACAACCGCTTAGAGCTAGCAATGAATTTTATCACATACGGGCACGCGCGCGCGCGTGTATTCTCTCTTAGATCGCCATTTATCCTGATTTCCCACAAACGTTAAATTCAAGAAATTACAACGATTACTTCATCAAAGATAGTGATATTACAAAGAACTTTGTATAAGGTATTAAACTCTCATTCATCTCCAATTGTAGAAGGAAAGTGAGAGAGAGAGGGGGAGGGGGAAAGAGAGAGAGAGAGAGAGAGAGGGTAGGAGGGAAAGAGTTGCAAAAAAAGATTCCTTTGAGCGAATCTTTGGTCACACGGGCGGAACAAGAAATACAAAAAAAAAAAAAAACAATGAATTTCGAGTGCGAACTAGGATCCCTTGAATGGCGATATGTTGGCTCGTTATGAAAATCACGACGTGCCCTTGGAAACGCCTTTGTTACACAGGATCAACAGAAACTATATCACGATCACAGGCTTTGCTGATAATGTTACAAATGAACGCACAATTCACATGTAACACGCACGTATACATATATGTGTCCATTGTGAAATGATTAACCATCTCTTTGCTCGGAGGAAAACCAACGAAAATACTCACTATATTATGACTTTGTGTATATTATATCTGTCACACTGGAACGGGAAAATTTGCGTACGCAAATATGAAACGGCACTGGAGTGCCACAGTGTAGTACAGTACTAGTGTAGTACAGTGTAGTACAGTGTAGTACTAGGAGTAAAGAGCGAGAGAGGGTAGTAAGAAAAAGAGTGAAAGAGGGAGGAGAAAGAGAGAAATCTCGTGCATCGGTTAGAATTGCGTGGGCTCATGAACGCCGGTGTTGCTGCTGGTGATTCACGCTGTCGGCAAACCGGCCGAACGTGGCCACGTTCACTCTCACTTTTCTATGCATTGTTTCATTATCGATTATAGTTTCTCCGTATTTTTTCTTGTTTTATGAGAAAAGAGAAGATTCGAACAACGTTATTCTTCGTTCCACCGGATTGGCAAGTAAAAGAAAAACAACGATGGGGAAGAAAAAGTTAAACGACCTCTCTCTGCCAAGCACGGACACTAACACACGCGCGCGGGCGCGCATATATGCACACAGTCTTGCCAACAAAGGTTGACGAAGCGACAACACGAAGACCGACTCATACGACTCGCCAGACTCGGATGTACTGCGGTCCCTAACGCTAACGAACGACCACGCCTGACGCAGCTACCACCAAAAGTGGGGGTAAGTTCGCTACATTGCCGCTTGTGCTCGTCGGATAACCAACGAAGCTGGCTGCCTCTCTTCACTGCGCATGTGTTCCATGAAATAACGACGACCAATAGGAACACGCTATACGAGCAGCCTGGCGGATCAGCGAACATATTGTTCTCGCCGTGTATATAGTTCGGTCAGTGTTCCAAGCCGACGAATCATCTTGTTCAAAACCATTTTTCCTAGATAGCAAACGAAGATATATCGCAGTCACTGTCCTACGAATCCAAGTGTTTCCATTTAATTTCGGTTTCTGTTTGGGATCACGTAGTTGCTAAGCTTTCTCTCGGTATAATATTCTAAATTTTGTATTTCAAACTGTATCGTAAAAAATTGAAATTATTGCGAATCTACATACATTGCGTATCCTATGAGTAGTATAGATTATAGATAGATTACAGGCGAACGTATCGTATGTTAATGTCAATAAGAAGGATGAAGAGAAATTTTTAATGTGAAAAAGTTGTACGTTTCCACGTTACGACAATAATTAATGTTATGGCGAAGCTCATTATGAGCTATAGTCCAGTTTGTTAATTAAAATGAACGAGGAAAAGCATCGCTCTTATTTACCGGCTGTTTTCATGGATGTAAAATGTAACTACATACTAGACTACTCGGGTATGGTGGCGCTAGGTGTCTGGTGAACTTTTTCTTCGTTTGTTCGTTAATTCGAAAATCCCACATACTGTACCTTATATACATAATTGATATCTAACACGACTTTTACAAATTTTAATACCAAACATGAGATTAAAAGCAATAATATTCTATCCGTTGTATTATCATTTGTCAAAGAATAATGATTTCAGATTGTAAATGATAGAGACCACAAACAACGTGTTTGTGAATGCACGTGGCATTCGGAAATATAACGATACACGTAGCTTAATAGTTCGATGTTCTTATTAGCTCGGGTTCAATTAAGGCCACGATGATGCTTCAAGTATTCTCTGCTACGTACATATATGTATACATACTTGCTAGTGTCGCGTTAGAATACCAAGCATGACATGGCTGCTCGGCAAGTCAATCGGCGATCATTGACACCGTAAAGAACTCAAGTTACACAATATCATTCAGATCATTGTCATTATTCCTGAACGCTTAAAGAAACTTTTGCAATCCTCGTTCTTTCGGTATTTGACGATTTTTAATAATTTCGTGCCGCTTTACCTAAATGTATCACAGTTTGATATCTAACCTACTTTCAACGTTTATTCTTCGACCCAATATTCGAGTAGTATTATAAACTAAACTAAAAAATAAAATAATTTAGAGAATTTGCGTGTAGATAAGGATGCTAATAGAGCTTAATCTTGATTGAAACATTTTGAAATGTCATTAGTATTACATTGCACGAGAAACATCTATCACGATTGTAGTGGCAAAATTTAAAACGAATCTGCCTAACTGGATATCTTTTACCATAGATTGCTACTTCTTTCGTAAATCAACAATTCGATCTTGCTATTTTCTTTCTCTTCTTTCCCATTTGTCTGTGTCACTTGTTATTTCTCGTTTATCGGAAATTTATTATCGAACGAATAAATAAATAAACATTAGAAAAAAAATATAACGAAAGTAACTACCTGTTGAGACGGTTTGGTTAGTTGGCCATTGTATCTGGCAAGGATCGCCGGATTTAGACGACGTCTCGATGCTGCAGAGGCTGACATTTTAACGAATCTATCGTCAGAACGATCGTCCTCGTTTTCTTTATTAATCGCGCACCACTCGTTAGAATTCAATCGATCATCGCCGTTCGTCAGGCTTTACATACCCTCTGACGTCCGTAACATTTTCGGCACTCGAGCACGTAATTGATTATACGAATCGATAAGAAACAACTTTAAATACACGAATAAACGACTGGCAGCTCGCAATAGCGAAGCGTCCAACCTCGGAACGATTAATTCAACTACTCAAGGAACGAATTTCGCGTGTCTATATGACAAAGGCAATTAAACACCGAAGACAGGATTAATTGGATACGCTCACGCGAAAACTTCCAACGAGCTTGATTATCAGTGGTTATCGCAATTCCATGATAGGCCGCGCCGCGAGTATCGCACATCGATTGTCCCTCCGTTTCGGTGCAAAACTTGCACCTTGCGTTCCAAGCACCTTACTCACTGTGATGATTTTGATTGTTCGCGTGAATCCTATCACTATATCATCGAACACTGATATCTCGAACGTTATCCTCGAGCGTTACACCGCGTGCGTCAGAAAGATCACAGAAAAGAACTGTCGCTTAACACGTTCAATCCGACACGATTCGTCATCGATGATGCTGAAGCGATGGTTTCGTTTCGTCATCATTTAAATATTGCTACAGCTACGAACCGGACGTTACTTTCTAACAAAAATACACACACACACATATATATATATAATTTAAAAAAAAAAAAAAAAAAAAATAGTTAAATAACGATACTGAGGAGAATAACGAAAGTTGAGAGAATTACGTAAACTACGAAAAGATTTCAGGTAATATACTAGATATAAATATAGTAGATCGAACGTGTGAAAATTTGAAGGAAAATATGCCCACTGAAAGGATCGAAGCAGAGATCGATCGGTCGTATTTCGTCAACGAATTACGAATGGGAGAAAATGCGAGGACAAGAGGCAATGGTAAACGAAACAGTCTCGTTGGTAGGTGAACCAAATCGTACGGATTGCCAGTACGGAAAGCACGTCCGTGATTTTAGTATTGCGAACACGGGACGCGCTTGCACGCGTGTCGGCCGACAATTGGAATGTGACTAGCCTTATCAGAAACTTACCGCTGCCGTGGTGTCCGAAGTAGCCATGGCGGTTGTGACGTTGTCGTGGTTATAGCGATCATCGTCATCGTGTCGGCGTTTATCGCGTAGCGTGTGGTCATCCAACATCCGCGTGAAACCGGAAACAGAAAAACGGAGAGAGAGAGAGAGAGAGCGAGGAAGGAAGGAGGAATGCGATAAAAGGATGTCGGGATAAGGATGAGGTCCGGCGATGTTGAAGGAAAATAACGTTCATGTTAGTACATTGCAAACAAAATATCGTCGGATTTGCTAGATGAAGCGGACGACTAAAAAGACAGATCTCTTAAAAGCGTTCGTCTCGATGATAATAATAAACATTGGGTAATAATATATTAGGAAAAATATTTGCAGGTTTTTGATAATCGCGTTCAAAGTGAAAAATCTGATACCAGCCGTTTTAAATGGTTCGCTAGTTCTAACGTTAATAAATATCTCGCTTTTCGAACTCATTTTTGCGGATACCTGAGAAGCGACCATTTTTTATACATATAATTATCATTATAATTGTCGTCTGTCAAAGCCACGATATTCAACGGTTGTACAAATTCTCCAAATAAATGAATTGCTTTAGGTAATTCGAAAATTGGTTATCCGTGTATTAAATTACGTAAAATGGGTATCGAGTACGCTTATTTATATTATTATGAGTAGAGTTTCATCCGAGTATGTATATCGTGCCTCGATTATTATACCGTTACGTTCACCATACGTTCTTTCTTTTTCGTCATCTTGCTCGATTATTGATTTGTATTCTCTACACTGTCAATCTACACTGTGGAATGTAGCGAAGGAATTAACGTAATTGAAACTGGCAAAGTGCCGAGGACAACCAACCTTATTGGGCAATCGGGTCATTCGATTAGGCGATCCACTAATTATCTCGAGCAGGGTATTAACGCGTTAGAACGTTACAGTGGAACGTACTCGTTCCGATTCTACTTTATCGATACACAGATACATGTTCGTTGCAAGATGCCTTTTTTCCTGCTAACTCGTGTACGTATATAAATAAATATCTGTAGATCAGTTAACGATGTTTCCAATTCTCGAGATATCTCGAATATCGTTCTCGTTCCAATCGACTAGAACGCCGTGCGACGATCCGATTAAAAAAAAAGGCACGTCTTTCGAGCGAGCAATTTAATCGAGATATCGATAACGCGATGCGAGTTAATCCGTCTCGTTCGACAAAAATGGAACACGTATAAATCGTGCCTATCGATTTCACGATCGCGATTCGCGATTCGACCACTCAGAAATCGAATTAATCGATTCGACTTTCTGAAAATATCTTAATTTTAATAGCAGGCTGGCATTTTAGAGACCAAACGACCGATATAAAACTGTACCACCTGCCTAGATGCAAAAGATATTGAAATAAAATATTTGGAACTTTCTTTCGCGATCATAACTTTGGAAAGTAGAATCGAGCAAAGATTTTGAACGAAATGTTAATCGGTTGATTAACGTTACGTTCAACGTTGGCGCTTAATGGATCGATCGGTTCACGACCGTAGCCTGCCTAGATACATACGTACAACGAATTAACTCAAATTTCTCTGCCAATCGAAAAATCAAAACTTTCTTTTCTTTCGTCCGTGTGCTACGATTATACGTCGCTAGATTATTTCATTGGTAATTAATGGAACCGCAAAAGAAGTCGCTTACGTGTATTTTGCGGGATAAACACCACGGTGGAGGTTTCCATTTTGATCATTGGAATATCAACTCCTCCCCTTTACTTTGTCGCTGCTATCAAACTTTTTCTTTCGGGCTTGAAACTCGCTGGAATCACGGGACCAGCTCGAGACGCGAGTAAACGTGGCACGAAAATAGATATCGCAAAAAGTAGAGAACCGCGAAAATGCCGGTGTCGGATCTTAAATATCATGAGAATTCCCCTTGCGCTGGTTCTGGCACATCCATTCGACCGTACTTTAACTCCGCTACATCCTGCGGCCCATCGTCGATCCGATCCTCGTATTTTTCGCTATCCTTGATAAGCCTCATACGCTTGGGAAAAATAGTACGCGATAGAAGAAACGTTAATAAGCGCGATCCTCTTTTTAAATTTCACGCTAAAGTTCTCCTTAACCCACCAAAGACCAAGCAACGAAAATGAAAAAAGGTAAAGAAAGCAAAGAAAGTGTAGCGTTTTCAAGATGCAAAAAGATATATGAAACCCTCGTCCAATATTTGCAGTTCCTTTTCATAACCGCTAACGAACGGACGAAGCGACGCTAGAAAATAGAACAAATGGACCGATGAAAAAATTGCAAATGTTGCGCGAGATGTTGCGTTGGCGCAGTGTTGGCGCAGTGTTGGTGCTTAAGGAGGTAAAACGTTAAAACGTTGTCGAAGCAAAAAAGAGGGAGAAAAAAATTCCAAGAGCGCAGGATCGAAACGTCGAAACCAAATTATCGAAGACCTTCGAGCGCGATATCGCCCTAAACGAGAGATAACGTTGGCTCTTAGCGAAGAATTCCTCTGCGACGTTCCCACGTAGGTAAAATATCGTAGTAAATTAACTAAACGCGTATCGGAGTACTAACCGATGATCAACCGTAAATGCAGGCAAAAAGTGGAGAAAATATTAACTCTGTATCGAGATGGATCGAACAGATGGAATTAACAAGCCGACTGATTTCTCTCGATCTCGATATCGGATGCCGCTCGATTCACCTCGTTCGTATCGATGGATCGGATAACGCGAGATAACCGCGATAGAAGTGAGATTCCTAAGATTTGTGCAGCGCTACGAAAGCGGCGGAAGACTCGAAATTAGATTAGCCATGGAGAGCTATCGGCTGGAGATTTCACGGCGCGTTTTCTCGTTACTCGCGCGGAACGAAAGCGTTTGAAATTCCATCGATTCCTTCTTCCACCGATCGAACGACGACTCTGCCGGATAAAACGATCTCGATCGATGAAAACAGTGCCCGCGATGACCGATCACTTGAACGACCCGGCTAACTTCACGCGTTTGCTTCGTCCTTGGTCCAATCCTTTGTTCGCTCAGTCGTATCGAAATACGATCGGTCGTCCAACCGAAACACGGAATCTCGATTCCTTCTCATCGAACACGCGCGTTTTTTTTTTTTTTTTTTTTTTTTTTATCGTCAAGGAAGAATCGTCGCAGAAACGAAGAGTAATCGAGAGACACCAACAATCGATTCGACTGCTCTGATTACAGTTTAAAGTGTTCAAACCACACTGCTGCCACTACCACTGGTCCGTTTGTTATACACATGGCAAGGATTCGACTCGTGGAATCGCAAGAAATTGGAAGAAACGGAGGAAGAACGCGAAAAGAATCGGATCCTCGTGTACCGGTTGGCGATGTTCGGTAACTCGGTGGAGGGCTCCGCGTGTCTACACTCTATACGTCGAATACAGAAAGTGTACTAAAATGTTGACGAGGCACGCGGGTTCACGATCGGCCAACGGCGTGGTGGCGAGCCTCCGCGTGTTTCACGTGCCGGCGATGAAGTGGCCGGCCGTTCTCTGTGCGCGGCACAATTATAATGTTAAACCTAGCGTCTTCTCTCTGCCTCCCTCTTTTCTTTCTTTCCTTCTTTCTATTTTACGTTCCGGCCGGTGCACCGGTTCTAAGCTGCCGTGGCTGTTGCCCCGTCAATCACCCGCCCAACTTCAATCCTATACGCACCGCGCGTTCCCATTTATTCATTATTTTTATTCCAACTACTCGATCGTATCGTTGCGTATAAATTTGCATAGGAACACGCGCATAATCTATTACGTATCTGTAGTGACGCGTTAAACGCTTTAGCGCGAAGTATTCTGATATATCTCGTGCCCCTTTTATAATCCGCCACCTTCGTATTTCCGTAAAATGGTTCTTCCTAATTTTCTAATGGACCGAAGAAAGTGTCTAATACGTACGGATAAGCGGTGGACTTTCTTCCATCGTTATAATTCGCGGTGATGCTCGAAATCATTGGCTTTCGTCTCACGGAATAATCGTGAAACGAATAAGCTTTTGGAAATCTTCGCGGAGAAATTTTCTATGAAACTAATTGCAATTAAAAATAACCGTGGCAAAGACCTCGGGAAACACATTGCGACCCTCTTGAGCTGGTCTCGAGTTGAGAGTCACCGCGACCCTTTTTGTTGGAGATCTGGGTTTTAGTGCTTTGAAAAGAAATTTTACACGTTCTTTCGAAACGTTACGTTTCTCCGTATAATTTTTCTAGGAAAATAGAGAATTAAAAATTTGATATAGGATTGCGTAACTTCAAAGTTCTATGTCGCTAAACGAGAGGTCGATGGCACAGAGTTAAGACAGAATTGGAAGAAAGTTTGATTTTTAACGGCGAGCGATGGATTTTTCTTTCTCATGGAATAACGTGGATGAAATATCGACGGGATATGGAGAATTCGAAACGAAAGAAGCCTCTTTCTGCGCTTGTTGTGAATAATACATGACGCGGAGTTGCTCGCTGTGTCGAGTACGTATATATGTATACTCGAAATTCGAGTCGAATAAAATTCATTTTGCGCAAACCGAGTTGAAGATCGCTATTCAAACGTTCGTTTCGCTATTCGATTTTCTTTTAATATTTATACTACCAAATATTTATACGATGTTCTTACTTTTACGAATATAATTATAAAAAAGATGGAAGCCAGAAAATTCGTTTATAAATTACAAAGAGTGCTATACTTTGAATATTTTACGTATCTCTTTGCATCTTCAACATTCCTTCAAACACCCTAGAGAATTTGGAAATGTCCATTGATAATTTATCGATAAATTATCGGTTACGGAATCTTGGTATCGATAAGATAATGATTACAAAAGTGAAATTCCAACATGTGGCCGTATAATTTACTTACATTCTCGTTTACTCTCCCTTATCTTACATACGTATGTACATATACCGAATTAACGACACTATCGATAAGTTGCTAATATTTAGCTAATGTTTTTCAGTCGACGATCGTTTAAATAGAAGCTTCGATTGAGGATGCAGTCGGAAGAGGCGACAAGAAGAAGTTCGAGCCATCTTTAAATACAGATAGCTATTCATTCAAGTTTAGCTTCGAGGTCAGACAAATGAATGTACAATAAAGCAAGGTTCGGAATGCGTCGCCAATCAGTAATAACTGATCGTTATATTTCCTTTTTTTCCCTCGTCGCTCCTTACTCCTGATTCCTCGTATTCAACGTAAAATTATTTCACTAATGAAATCGAAGAACAATCTGAAATTATTCGTTTCGTTAGCCCATTAAAAGTATAAAGATGTTACAAATACGTTGAATTCTTTGAACGTCAGAGAATTGTAAAATCCAGGTGGGAGAATTAGCGAAGAGAAATCCCTGAAATTTGTCTTTCGTAGTCAGAATGTTAAGAAAAAGACGAATGACCGAGCAAACAAACTAAAAAAAAAACAGAATTCCATAGTGTAAATTGATCGAAAGATGTCACAAATGAAATGCTGCGTTAATGCAATGCGTCCGTCCTTAAGAAACAACGATACGATTGTAACTTTCTTTAACTAAGGACTATAGATAGACACACCTTTCAAGAAGAAAGTAAAAAACACGGACAGGCAAGATGTACATACTCGCTATTATTGCATTACTACCAAGATCAAAATATATGCGACAGATATAATTTCACCGAGTCGCGTAGAATAATAGTTTAATGTTACATGACTAAAGAAAACGAGCTAGTTGGGGACACCGCATTACGGTCACTGGTAAAACAGCTGGATCACAAACATTAATACTATACGCTAATATTAGATACTAGTATATGATATTCCTTCCGTACCAACGATATTTCTGATATTTTTTAATAAATACTAATGTTACAAACTTTAGTGTATCTATTGGCTTGTAAATAGGGAATTAAAATAATAAAAAATAATTTCTATAAGGTAATTGAAAATAATCAAGTTGTATTATTTTTGTGGCGAGGCATAGAGCGAATGTAATTAAGATAAACAGCGCGCAGGAAGAGAGTTCAGCTCTCAGAAAAGATTTGTTTTGATTCCTCCTGGTTAACTTGAGATGGCAATTTACACCGTGCTATTTAGACCACTTGTGTACGGTTGAGTAAGTGATGGTGATAAGTGAGATGAAACATAACATTGAACTACACCGTATAACCAGTAATGCAAGCTGCACGATCTTCTACAGCGAGAGTAGAAAGAAAATTCTATCTTTAATTTCTACTAGAAAAAGCTAGTTGACAAAAAATTTACATATACTTATCCTGATCTTAACAAATGCTTATTTAAATTATTAAATCGTTTTAAGTATTTTAATTGTATTAACATTGTCTGAATCTGAAATCGCACACGCACATTATGCACGATGTACACAATGCTTGTAATGAAAAATACACATATAGTACTATAATATTGTTATCTAATATTTATTGCAATAGGAAGTCGCTTATTAATTATCACACAATATGCCTATACGTAATACAAAAAAAGTGAGAATATATTATGTTTCGCACAATGCATTTCATAAAATGTTGCTGTTGACAGAGTTCGTATGAAAAGAAAATAGTAAGAACTGTACACTGTACAAAAGAAGGTAAGAATGAACTACGTGTTGTAGGATGACAAAACTCAGAGGAATCTCAATTCTAAAGATATATGTGATGCAATCGTAAAGAACAAAAAGTAATAATGCAATTTATGTGGCTAAATTAAAACGGTTGAAAATGTGTTTCATCAAATAGTTGGTAGGTTAGGTCGGCTGCTGTATTGACCGGGCAGTTACGGCTTACGGCGCTGTGTATTGACGCAAAAATTTGGCGCCCTCAAAATGGTTGTCTCAACGAGCCATCGAATTTCTACGTATTGCACGCGTTGAAGGATACTTCTCACTACTCACCACTTCTCTGCATCGTTCCGTTAGGTCGTTACGATTCATTAAACATAACTCTACCGATCGAACAGCGTGAGAAAAATTTTAGCAGAACACCACCAACGTATCCATCGACACGACACCAAACCCTGTCAACGCGACCAACTACTCATGCCTTAACCCAGCCGCTACCGCTGTCTGGCATGCGTTTTCAAATGATCTCGAAGAAAGTCGAATGGTAATCGAGATATGCGTGCGCAGAAACGAGGTTATGTCAACGATTCGACGGTCGAGCGAAAACTTTTTGTAAACGATTGACCCAACACTTTCATCGTACATTTCCTATGAAAATATTTAGTATTTGTTTCGACTACATCATAATATATATTTAACGTGGAGATATTATCATGCTGTAACATAGATTGATATTTTAATTTACGATAATTGATAAATATTTGAATTAGAAGAGACACGTATACTTTACATGGCATACATAACGTGACTTTATTTACCAAAGTGCATTGTATAAATGTTTTTAATAAATTTACACACTTTTTATTCCTGCTTACAATTAGTATAAAGTATAAATATATATTAAATATGTACATATATATTTTATTATGTCTATCGTACAATTTTTAAACGTTGAGAACTACCTTCACGGAATAGGAATATTTAAGTTATTCGTTTAGGAATTGTAAGATCGAAATGTTGGACGTCTTGCTCTGCACGATAAAGGGAAGATAATGACCATAAAAGTGTAGATAATCATAATGACAATATGAAAAGTCATCAATCAGTTTTTGGTTGTTGTCTAGTTTGGTGTCATCTTCGATAAAACGTTAAGAGTGATATGGCTAAGCTACCTAAGATTAACGTTGTAAATGCCACTAACATCCATAGTGCTAGTCTATTCCTTTTTCATGGATCAGGTACATTTATATTACTTGTCAATAAGTTTTTATTTATTATCGATTATTTTTTATATGAAATAATCAATAGATGAACGTTGAAAGTCATTTTTCATATTATTATTTCAGGAGATACTGGGAGTAATTTTAAAGAGTGGATAGATATTCTGAATAGGAAGGAATTAAAATTTCCACACATAAAAATTATTTACCCTACCGCACCTCTTCAATCTTATACGCCTCTTCATGGGATGGTAATACGATAAATTGACACGATAAATTTAAAACACATAAAACAGATTGATAATGTATACAAATTAATTGTTATTCCAGCAAAGCCATGTATGGTTCGATCGCAAGAGTATATCTATAGAAGCCCAAGAAGACACCGAATCAATAAATTCAATGTGTATAACTATTGCAGAACTTATCGATAAAGAAATTTCTGACGGTATACCAAACGATAAAATCGTTCTTGCTGGTTTTTCAATGGGAGGAGCTCTATCGATGTATTTATCATATAGGTACAAATTATCTTTAGCTGGATGTTGCGCTATGTCTAGCTTTCTTAATAAAAATTCATTTGTATATCAGGTACATATGGTGGTATAAACTCCCACGTTATTATATTTTAATATCGACACATTTGACACTTTTTTTTTTGTTATCACGTATAGCATTTGAAAAACAATTCAGGAATACGTGCACCACCTCTTCTGCAGTTTCACGGTGTTGATGATAAGCTCGTTCCAATAAAATGGGGAGAAGAATGCTATAACAGTCTAAAAGAACTTGGTGTTAATACTCAATTTGTACCATTAAATGGTGTAGATCACGAATTAAGTAGGATTGAGATACAGGCCTTCGAAGAGTGGCTTTTGAACATTTTACCACAGAAATTATCTGACTAACTTAACTATACGAAATTTGTACTTTTGTAAGATATTGTTATAAATATTTTGATTAAATAAACGATATATGTATGAGAAAAAAATGTATTTATTCTTCGAGCAAAATTTAGAAAGTAATAAGAAAGATTATGTTTAAAATATTAAAGTAAAAGAGATGGGAAAGGGTAGAAAAAACTACAACGATTTTATGTACGAGAGTGGGGAACAGGATAGGAGGGAGATAAACAAGCGCCACCGAGGAGAGCATCGACGAATCGTAAGCCAGTGGTCTCAAGGGGTCGTGAGAAGGTGCTGCGCCCCACAAGCAACGGAGAAGTTCGAGGGTAGTAAAGTAGTAACGCAGTCGACACACTGGCCTCATATACCGGATATAACCCACATATTAAGGTACATACAACGAATAAATACTACCGTTTTTGTAATCGTTATCCTTTCGACGAAACGAAGATTTAGAAGAAGTCAAAAGTTCAAATGTTACTGTGTTACTTCGTATAGATCAATAGTTATAAATCGTGATGCAAATATTATGCAAATATTGTTGAGACTAAGTGATTATGTAGCGTGAAACTTACCCCTCGAATTTACTACATATTATCACATGTACACAGTTTTATCTTTCAGTGTGACAATAATATGCGATAATGATGTGCGTGAATCATGGCTACGACATTGTTCAAATATATTATTACAAACAAGTATTATATTTGCATTTAACTTGTAATCGATTAATCTCAATCTCGAAGAATTGCTAATTAGTTCGATCTGATTTTACAAACAATTAAATGAACTCGATTTAGAAATATACGTATATTAGTGACGTTTCCAGATATTACATCAAAATTATACGGCGTAGAGAAAAGAAATATTTTAGAAAGTTATTGTGTGAATGCAGAATGCATCGACAGTAAATAATATCTTTTTTTTTTTTTTCGTATTATTTAATTTGTACTTTACAATTTGTTCAGCTGGACATTCGGTAAATTGTAAATAATATGGCGCGCCTTCATCTGCAATCGATGACGTCAAAGTCAACGGAAAGGGATGTCAACGATTCGATTTAACAATTAAATGGAATGCCTACATCCTTGCAAAGGTTTCAAATGAAAATATGTCAAACGTGAAACGAATGAAATGAATATTGCTCGCTGATAATCAAAGAGCGTTAATTAAATTGAAATGTATATCATATGTCATCGACTGTTATGCAAAATTTGTCGCACAAGTAAATATCGTTTGACTTGAACACGACATAGCTAAAAGAATTCTCGAATTCGTCGCTCTACCATATAAAAACCGTACTGCGGCGTCTGATGAAATCGATCGGCAGACGTTTCAGGAAATTTGAATTCTCAATCGATGAAATTCAATCTTGTTACAGTATACAGCTGTCTAAAACAAAAGGAAGATAACAGAGGAGAAAAAAGAGGAACAAAGAGAAACGGCACTAACGGAAAGTACGTGACGAGGAAATGTCGCGATGAGATACGACAATAGGACCTAAGCGTCGGAACTTAGGTCGTGAGGAGGGAACACGGCTAAGAAATAAGAAACGAAATGTATTGGCCAGCGGACGTTCCTAATTGAAAAATAGAGGCATCGGAGGCGAAAAGCAGCAGGTTGATGTTAAGTGGGGAGATATTAAAATGGGTCAAGAGTATCTCCATGATGACAGTGTACTTACGTTGTTCGACTTCACGCTCGATGCCTTCGTGAAGAGATTCTCCTGCGAACTCGACGCGAGGATCATCGAGTCCGCGATATAATATAACACCGTCATCGTTTCCTCCAATGTCATTGACAACGAGCTTCAAACTGGTTCCAATGTAAATTAATAATCTTGACCGGGTAATATTTCGCGATAAATTTCAAAACGAGCAAATTTGCCGCGGAAATATAATAATTTATTAAGAGATAGAAAAGAGAAACTAGATTGTTGATGGAATTATTATCTTGTCGTGTCAACGATAAGTAACTAACGTACCATTTAAGTTGTGTGTACGTTCCTTCGATTGTTGTTAGTTTACGTAGAAACTTTAAATCGCGCAATGCGATACGTTACGGGCAACGACTGTCGACATAATCATTTTGTGTTTAAAAATCGTTGAAGGCGAGAAAAGAATATTTTTCTGCGAGATTTAAGAAGATTATTTTCGTGGTATACGGATCGCGCAAAATTACGAAGTCTCTGACCACCACGGGGGCGACTTGGCTGTACAACATTACTACCCAAGGTAAATGAATTTTTTTATATTTAATTACACCTTTACCTAATCGATTTTACATATAATTGATTTCAAATAAAAGGAACTTGAAACTTGTGGTAAGAGAAAGAAACGAAGATTGTTTCAAAGGATACTACTACATACATATATTTATGATACATGTATCTGTTATGCAAGAAAATCGATTTATTAAATATAACATATCGCAAATTGAAACGATGCGTTTCAAGTTGAATAATTGAACGAAAACATCATGAAATATATTTGCATTTTGCTAATGAAGAAACCGCAGTTCCGAAGTTTAGCTACAACAATTACCAGATTACCACTTTCTCTGTATCAGAAAACGTACGTAATATTCCGACACTTTCCAAGTAATCTATCAACTTAGGTACAATTGGAATTACTGACCCACTATCGTCGGCTGTAATATGTCAAGATTACCGCACTCTTTTCACTTTCACCTTACTTTACTTCCCGACAGATAACGAAACATATTCTGTTAGCGTAAAGCGTAAGAGA
Organism: Bombus fervidus; assembly: GCF_041682495.2. Lineage (NCBI taxonomy): Eukaryota > Metazoa > Arthropoda > Insecta > Hymenoptera > Apidae > Bombus > Bombus fervidus. Next base: position 12,084,446 of record NC_091527.1, on the reverse strand, counting down.
GAGCGTACCAACGTTCCAAGTTGTTTCTCGCACGTGTTATAATTGATGCGCTTCAGGTAGCTTCATTACCATTACCATTACCGTACAGTACGATCATTTCTCTCTTCATCGAACTCCGTGACAACGATGTATAACATTTAATATATAAAATGTATCTGTGTAAAAATAATTTATACCGTTAATTAATAGAATAAAAGAAGGCAAACGAAAGGAAAAGATCGATTTTGATGGAATCAACGTGGGTATGCTAAAAACATTGCAGCAGCGATGGAAAATGTACAATTAATTTTTCAAATAATGTAATCAAATGTTCGGTAAACGGCGATAAAATTTTCCTTGCATTAAAATTCATCGCACAAAATTGGATTATTGCCAAGAACAGATGCGTTAGTATCGCTATTTACTCCGCATTGCGGATTGAAATACATTTATCGCGCGAAAGGGAAAATGTTTACGATTAATGTCCGATTGTTCCTGCAAAACGTGTCCAATAGGCGGAAGCGGAGCTCGCCGCGAGAGAATAATACCTGAACTTGGATTTCTTTTATATAATATATTAGCGCATAAAATAACTAAATACAGAGAATACAACAGGGTAAAGTATCTAAATATAGGATAAAATAAGGAAGTAAAGAAGTTGATTCAAACTATTGTGGTTCATTTGTACATGAGCCGATGTATTAACCGATCGAAAATATTTAAGAAAGCAATGACGATTACAGGGGAGATGAGCAACAGCGCTGGATTAGGATTCGGCATCGGTCTCGGCGGCGGCGGCGAAGGTCCAGTCCTCACAGCCGCTCAACAACGCCAAGGGGTAGTCACTTTTTTGGTGATGCTAGCTGTGCTCTGCTTTATATTCGCTTATTGCTGTTGGGGCGCACCGTTCTGCAGATCGTTGTGCAGACGACATTGTTGCTGCCAACTCGAAGATCCAGAGCCAGATTCGCGATTTAGCAATAACGATCAAACTATGGTAGCAACACCAACGATTATTCTCTTGCCACACGGTAGGATGCTCGTTGTGGATGGTACGATCTTCACGCAGTTTCAAACCGATCCAACTGGTGAGATCGCAAGTGTATTCTTCTCCTTTTCTTTTCTTCTATTCTTCTTTCTTTTTTCCGACATTATAGAAGATAATATAACAAAGAACGTTTCAAGTTGTAGAATATCAACGAATCGAAGACAAAAATGTTAGTTATTCTATGGTTATTTGTCGGAACAGGTTTGGATTTGGTGGAACTAGGTGATAGCGTACTACGTGCTCAAAGAAATCCACGAGGCATAATTCGACATCAGCTGCAAAACAGCCAAGGTAGTATACTTGAGATGGATGCAGAAACGTCGAGCAAAGATAGCTTAGGATCCGTTGGATGTTTTCCACCACCAACTTACGAGAGTATCTATGGTAAAGAAGAGTCGGATATGCCGCCATCGTATTCCGATATCTTACTACACAGGTCAGTTTTGATTCTAAAGATATTTGCGATAATTTCTCTTTAATAGATTCGATAATTCTATCGCTAGGTTTGCCAATCTTCCTCATGAGATAGATATGCAGGGTTATTGTCACGATGGCAAAGAAGAAATTGAAATGCAGAGTTTAGATGGTTGTCCGCATATACTAAGCAATCCGATGAATACAATAGCATACCCTTATGCGACCGTAACGAATTTCTCGAGTCAAAGCTTCCCACGAAGGACCGTCTCGAGAAATCCATCCATCATTAGCAATCCACTTGATAGCTATTACGTCGATAACGAATTAGAATTATACCGGTTGAGTCAGGAGATGATACCACGAGTATTTAGTAATGCGAACTTTGAGACTCTTAGAACTTATCAAGATGAAACTTCTTTTTATAACGTGAACGGAAACATAAGCGAACGACAAAGCGATACGCTGTTGAATAATGGAAATTATTGCTTGTCCGATAATAACATTCGAAACAACGAAAGAGCGATCCCAAATAATACCGATCAAATATCGAGGAATATAACGTCGGCAAATGAGTTAATGAATACAAGAAATCTTGTTCGAAGCATGTCGAGAAGTAGCGAAGAAAGTAGAAATAACATAGAAAATTCACAGAGAGATAACCAAGAGACTGGAGTAGTTTTCGTCCGGATATCACGTTCCGACGATTGCAACAATAGCCACACTTCGCAAAACTGGTATAACGACGCAAATGAAAACGATAGGTCGAGAGCACAAGCAAATCAGGAAGATCAATCTAGTCTAAGAAATATACATTCGGAAAATGGCCAGACGGATGAAACCAATCGCAATATGGAATCTAATCCGATAGGATATTATATAAGAAATCAAAGCACTGATGAGGCTGTCGGTAGATCGCACAGGCTAGAAAGCGAGGCTGTTTATTCTGACGAAGAGACTAGAAATTTTGGAGCATTGGCAGACATTCGCGAAAGTCGGGTATAACGTGAGATATAACACTGGAAATATATGATAACAATCGATAGAAGGTAGAAAACTCTCTGACCAAAGGTGCATATGTCGATAATTACATTCTGTAAAAAGCTTATAATAAAAGTGAAAACATATTCTATTAATGTAACAGTTTGTTTTCATGGAAATTAATTATTTTGAAACGTATCTTAAATAATAAATTTCGCAATAATAAGAGCGATCGAAATTTAGTAGAGAAATCTGTTATACAATTGAAATTAATATTATTGAATTTATCAGAATCAAATATTTTTTTTTTTTAGTTCTTAATCTAAATGTACTATGATGGGTTTTAAGTCTATTTGTACACAAAAAGATAATTATAACGTTTAAAAAAGCATGGAAAAATGCGGACAAATAATTCAACTGACCTAAGAGGATCACTAAATTGTTTAAGTCCTGAAAATAATTTTATATACAAAAAGGTACAATCAATTTAATTATGGCATAATAATGAGAGGAGAAAGACGAGGAAAAGTTGGTTCAGTCCGTCCAAGGGTTAATCTACACACTAGGTTCAGTAATTGTTAAGTAAATGACAGTCGTAAATGAATTCAAATATTTTTTACGCGTTATTAATAATCTATTCTACAGACTACTTGTTATATATTTGTTTTTTATATTATTTTAGTATAAAACGCAATACAGTTAACGATTTCTGAAATTCAAATTTAGATGCAACAAGCTCATAATTTATATTTTTACGTGTCACGAGAAAACAATGAATATAGAATACATAAAAGTAAGATGTGTATAGAATAACTGTTGGACACATGTCCTATGTACAGGTCCTATGTACAGATTATGTATATGTAAATGTATTTCCTGAATTGATTTTGAACTTACTACTCTAAAAGAATTGTAGCATAAATGCATAAGATGCACACTGTTATTTTACAAAAATATACTACGTGGCACTATTGTCCACGCACACATATTCACACACATGTCGTATTTATATGACATAAACAAGATACAATGAAAATTGATTTTACATAGAGTCATATATGCGTTATAAATATACACTAAGTTACATGAAAATTATACACTGAACACATTATTACCGTTGTTGCATAGATAAAAAAGATATCAAATTAAAGCTACTAATAAAATGAAATATTTAATAAAAAATTGAAACTTTGTTTTTATCTATATTTTTTTCTAAACATATAGGTAATAAAAAAAGAATAGGAAACCAAAAAGGTTAAAATAAAAGTAAAATTTTACTCGTAATAATTTAATTAAAAGATATTCTTTAATCGTCATCATGAATCGACGAGTGATAGTAGCATACCTTTAAATTAATTTTGCACGAATCATTTCTCACATGTGCATCGGTATTTTATATTTTTTTACAATTTAATCGTCACTATCTACGTCTTCAGGAGCCGAAGAATCTTCATCTACATCTTTCCGATCCCAATCCTTCAATTTTGTTCCCATTACAAAATCTTCTCTCAGCACATTCCAAATTTCCTTATCCTTCTATATGAGATATACATATATTATCGTTTTTTCAACATTAAATATTTGCTAACAATAATAACACTTATCTAAGAAATACCTTTACCTTCTTTTTATGCTTTCCATTTTCTTGCGTTTCATTTTTTACATCATTATCCACTGGTATACTTTTACTTCCTCCCATGAGAACATCCAAGAATGTAGTCTTATCAATATTTTTCAATACTTGATCGCGTTTTCTTTGTAACGGTCCAGCTTCTGATAATTTTTTGTTAATTTCTCCTTGCTGTTGTTTAACTGCATTGAATAGTTGTACTACACCTCTACGATAAAAACTCATTATTTATTTAAAATAAATAAAAAAATTACATCTTCTAACCTTAGAGTAATTAAATTACTTTGTAGCAATCTTTTGTAATGTCCTTTCACGCTCTCTATCCGTTATGCTTGGTTTTACTCTAATACCTAAATTTTTTTCTTTGCTCCTTTCTTTTATTCGTGGTTTCTTAACATTAGCGTCTCCTTCTTCTAATTCCTCTGTTTTTATTTCCCCATTCTCTTTCTCAATTTCAAATGACAACTTTTCTTTATCTTTTTCATCTTTCACATCGTATAACCTTTTTGCTTTTGATAAAACTATTGTCTTTCTACGTTTTGGCTTTTTTGTCTGTAGAATTTTTTGCATAGCATCTGCCCATCCGGGATTTCCACCAGCTCCACTTTTTGCATCAGTAAGCTCATCATCTTCAAATTCTTCTTCTTCTACATGCATTTTTATATGTTTCATTTTTATAGATCTTCTGCTTGGCCTTCCTAGTTTCTCTGCTTCAGATTTTGAGGAATGATTGTCACTACTTTTTTTATCATCATTACAACATTCTTTTAATTTCATTGCAATAATATTTATGAAAAATATACATATCAAGTAAAATAAAAAATATCTTTACAAAATTGACACGAACAAGAGTCTTTAATAATTTCTTGAAACTACAAATATTAGATTAAACATGATAGGTTATGTAAGAAGAGAATCAGAATTTAAATAAATTCTAGATATAATTTTGTGAGTTTCTTAATGATTTTCTCATATTTGTCTTATTATCTAACACGACTATTATTAATTAAAAAGAAAAAACCATATATTAATAAATTTGATTAAAGTCAATACTAACCCACGATCGTACCTTATGACTAAGAAACCAGGGAAAATATTTAAATAGAACCAATCTCGATTAATTCCTTACGTTCTAAACTTTCATTTGAGCTTTCCCCGAAATTTAAAAATTCTGCCTAGGAGCCGAAAAATTTGGATTTTTTAATTTTACCACCTGTCGATTGGACATAATAAAATATGTATTATATTATGTATATTTCAGACGCAGATATTTCAAGATTAAGTGGTGATAACGATATAATTATTAAGATAACTGAATTTGTTTTTTCATGCTTTACAAAAATATCGGATAATAAATATAAGGTTCTATTTAAAAGAATATTGATGACATTGAAATCCTATAAAAAAGAAATGATCATGGGAGAAAACTATTTCCAACGTTATATATGGCTCCTGAACTAATGTAACTTTGTCCTGACAAATTTTTCCATACAACGATACAATAAATAAGGTAAATATTTAAGTAATCTCATTTACCTGGACCACCCTGTACATGCATATTAATCAAGGGCCAATCAAGCATTTCATTACTCACGAACACGATAAAACTCCATGTATGATGAAACTGTAATAAACATTTATGAAGAATTCGTAATGTTATATTTTATTTTAATTATTATAGGTCTTTCCTATTTTTTCTACCGTGCATGTACGTACGTACATACTGGGTAACAAGATTCGAGAATTCTCGATTAAAATGTCTTTTCATTTTCGGTATTGCGTGCAACGAAGCAACATTTATTAAAGCGCCTCTCATGTCAGTTTTAGAAGAACTACGAATAGAATTCCACAGTGAATTATACTTTACACTGCGAACAGCTGTTTGTCTCTAAGACTTCTCTAGACTTAATGAAATACTATTTTTTTTTTTTTTAATATTTTGACGTAACCATAGCAGAAAAGCCAAAATATAATAAGATAACAATTGTAAATGTGGAATTTCTTATCAAGAAATATTATATTTAATTTTAAGAGTATTGCTGTTTGCGAGGAAAAGCTCAAAATGGTATCTTTCAAATCTTTGTTCGTATTATCCATCAAATAAACACATGTAACCTAAAACGCGTGAATTTAAAGAAATTTAAAGGAAATTATAGAAATGGATGTTGTTGTTACAACAAGTTTAGAAGCCCTGATACGTAAGTTAAAATGCCATATATTTATTTATTGTCTAGAAATGTCTATAGTAACAAAGACTGTACATTTTATAGATATCCAGTTGTGGTTAATTTATTAAATATATCTTTTTCTCTTCTTTTATTTTTTCCTTCTTTCTTATCTTTTTGTAGAAAGGGTAACAAATCCCCAAAATCAAAAACCTGATATAGCTGCAACCGAAGCATTCTGTGTGATGCTCACCAAAGAAGCAGAAGGTATTCAAATTGGCACTAAATTATTAGCACTGCGTATTCAATCATCTAACGAGACTGAAGCACTTCAAGCTCTTGCTGTAAGTTTCTTTGTCAAATTTCTGCTGCATAACGAATTCAGATGTAAAATTATTTCATTTCATATTATTTTATTTATTTAAAGTTATTCTAAAGAAAAACTGTATATATGTATGCATATATGTATACATATAGGAAGTAAAAGTCATTTTACTTTTATTGTTTTATTTGATTTATTGCTTATTGTTTAGTAGTTGATACTTTTTGAATATAAATTTAAATTAAAAGATAATCTTTGGTAGTAAACCAACATACATATTGCACAAGTATAAGTTTTATCATTCTTATATGTTGTTTTTGGTTTTTAATTATTTTTACAGTTACTAGATACATGTATGAATAGATGTGGGCCATCTTTTCACGCAGAAGTTGGTAAATTTCGTTTTTTAAATGAAATGATTCGTTTAGTTTCACCAAAGTATCTAGGTGGTAAAACGCCAGCCATGGTGCGCCAAAAAGTATTACAGTTGTTACATACATGGACAAGGGAGTATCCAAAAGAATTAAAAATTAAAGAAGCCTATGAAATGTTAAAAAAACAGGGTGTTATAGAAGTGAGTTCCATATATTATTTTTGACAGAGAGTTTAATCTCCTTTTTTTCAATCTTTTCTTAAGATGTGGTAATTGTATATGTATTCAGGATGATTCCGTGTCTTTAAATAATTCTCAAGAGGAAGGATTGAAAGCATTAAAAACTAAGAGTACGATATTTGATGATGAAGAGAAATCTAAATTGCTGCAGAAATTACTGCAAAGTAAAAATCCTGATGATTTACAAGCTGCAAATAGATTAATTAAAACTATGGTGAGAGAGGTAAGTGTAATATGTATTTGAAAAATTGTAAAATAGTAGTTTTGCAAAATATATCAACTACTATTTTATAGGATGAAAGAAGAGTACAATTAAATTCACGTAGGATAATGGAGCTAGAATCTGTTCATAACAATGCAAAATTATTATCAGAAATGTTAGATTCGTATAACTGTAACGAAACTAGTACGGAAGATCTTGAATTAATGAAAGAATTATATCAGGCTTGTGAACGATTAAAACCAATTGTGCTCAGATTAGCAAATGAAACCCAAGATAACGAAGGAATGCTTAGTAAGTATCTTATCAAAATTCGTTTAAAGAAATTTAACGAATACGAGAATTACTTTCTCTGTCTATTAAAATATCATTTCTTCATTCAACTTTTACTAATATCAAGTTCATAACTTGAGCATAAAATGTAAAAACTTACGTTATAATTATTAGTCAGAATTTTAAAGCCGTATCATGTTTAAATAATCTAATAGGTGATGTACTTGCTGCAAGTGATGAATTGGAACAAGTATTTGAGAAGTACACTGCTATTATAGTTCATGGTAAATGTGTGAAGCCTAAAACAGACTCCGATATCAGTCCGTATTTATTAGATTTATCTTCTCCAATGGAGAATGTTCCTCTTAAAAGTGATGGTATAAACGCAATGACCACGAAATCAGATATGGAAGTTTTAGGAGATATCTTCAGTTCACTAGGGAAGTCTGAAGATACAGAAATCTCTTCGGTTTCTGACGCAAATCTCTTAATGATCGAATCAGTCATGCAGCCAATTAATGTTTTACCTAAAAATAAGAAAGGTCCGTGAATGTAAAATATCTGACACATATGCTCTATCGATTGAATAACGCTGATATATTGAAAAAATCGAACGTTTTTAATAATGAATTTGATCGATTAAATAAACGAACAAATGGTGAGTAACGTTCCATTTTCAGATGAATTAATCAACACATCTGAAAAGAAAATTGACAGTAAAGCAAAAGCACTGGAGGAATTGAACGAATTGGGAGAGTCTTTGCTTAAACAAAGCTTATCAGGCATAGTATCGAATTCACGTGTAAAATTAGGAAGGTTGGTAAAACGTACTTATTATACTTTTTAATTAGTTCCATTATATGCAATTACGGCGTTTTTCTTCTTGTTTTTTCATTATAAATCCTTATAGTAAACAAAGTATAAATCGTCCACCATATATCAAACCTTTCAAACGTTTCAACGACCTTCCCTCGTAGCAGCAGTTCTTCACATTTTCCTAATTTGTCGGATACTACAAGTGTAAAAAACGACAAACTGTCTGATATTCATCTTAAGTCAAGCGATAACATTCCATCTCACGATGATGCAAATCCTCAAACCATCGAATCTAATGCAAATGAGAAGATAGAAACGGACCGATGTAACAATCGATCAAGTGTATGGGATGCTGCTTCAATAATACCGTCGACGGAAAATTCACTTAGTCCCGAACCGGAGATTAAACCATTGACAGACATTAACATTAGCCTTCAAGATATTAAACCAGGTAAATCGTTGTTTCCTGTTGATATTATTGATTGATATTATCATAAGGGTACATTATATCTTTGCCTATAGACAGAGTACGATGTTATACCTCTTATTCAATGCCCGATATTTAATAAGATACATTAATAATGGTTAAAATAAAACTGTTCGCTTTATTGTTTGTTCAATAGGTATTAACCCGCCTATGACAGTAATCGAAGAGAAGAATGGTATATCTGTTGTGCTTCATTTTGCTCGAGACAATCCAAGGCAAGATGTGTTTGTCGTAGTGATTACGACAATGAGTAAAAATTTGAAGCCACTTACCAATTACTTGTTTCAAGCAGTGGTGCCAAAAGTATGTTTTTAATATTCATCTAATTACTTTTCGTCGTTGTTATTGTTCATACAACTAGCAAATCATTACAATTCAATTAATGAAATTGCTAACATTTGAAACTGAAAATATTTTTCCTTTTTAGAAATGTAAATGTAGACTACAGCCACCTTCTGGAACAGGATTGCCTGGTCATAATCCATTCTTGCCTCCATCAGCAATTACTCAAATTATGCTAATTGCAAATCCTACCAAGGTAAAACAATGAAAATATTTCTTTTGTATTTGAAATATTCACTGACTTTTTTTAACCTGATATAATCTGTTTTGTAGGAAACAGTATCATTAAAGTTCATGTTAAGTTATACAATGGACAATGAAACTTTCACAGAAATGGGTGAAGTAGAAAAGTTGCCTTTCATTTAAAGTACTTAAAGTATAATTACGAAGAGTAAACTCACAAAAATGCAGGTTCCAATAACTAAAAGGAGAATAATATATATATATATTATATATATTAACACATTATATATATAATATGTACACACACACGCGCGCGCGCGCACACACACATACACACACACATACACAAACAAAATTTTCCAAAATTGGAATCATGAGAAAGTAATTTTCTCTTATGCTTTATTTCTTGGATTATAATTACAATTTTGTCTTCATTATCATACTTATTATTATATTTAAAGATAAAATGTTACGTAGTTACTTAAAAGTAATGTTGTGATTTATGTATACGCTTGAAAATGTGCAAATTTTAAGATCAGAAGATGGAAGTGGACATTGGAAAATGATACATGATAAAATCGAAGTAACTATAATTGAAAAATAGCGGAAAGATAAAGCACAAATAAAAGAAACAACAAAGCACGAAAATAGATAGTTTAATATAAATTATAAGTTAAAACGATATTCCTCCTTATTATTAAATATAAATGAGAACAATATGTTATTCAAAAATTTAAACAAATGTACTGCTCGTTTAGGGAACGGAAAGTACTTCATCACGAAATGCAAGAGCAGTAACTGCTTTTTGGTGACCCTGATATTCTCGTTCTACTGCTCCTGTTGATACATTCCATAATCTTGCAACACCATCGGACGAAGCTAAATCAAGTCAGATGTTGAAATTAAATCCAAAAAACGTGATAACAAAAGAATAAAAAAGAAAGTATGTTATTACCAGTAAATATGTATTGTGAATCTGCACTAAATGCAGCATCCCAGACCCATCGTTTTGCCTCATGTTGAAGTACTTGTACTTCCGAGAAATCTGTAGTTTTCCAAACTCGAGCAGTCTGATCAGCAGATGTAGTCACTAAAAGTCTGATCAAAAGAGACCACGAGTTACAATAAATAGTACATAATTTTATATAATTTTATTATCACATTATGTATTTAATGAAATATACTTACGTAGAATCGGGGCTAAATTTGCATCGAAGTGCGTAACGTTTGTGTGCTGAAAGTTTGTGACGAGGATTAAGACGGGTAGGTTCATCGCCTACACCCCCGGTAAGTGTCCAAATATAACAGTGACCTTTGTTGTTCACTGCTGCCATATATGTACCATCTTGATCAATCGCAACGTCTTGCACAGACGCTTCAGCTTCTGGTATCTTTACGTACGAACAGGAATTATTTAAATAAATAAGGGTGGAATTAAAGTCAATCAAAATCGGCATGTCGCCATTACCAATAAAACAAATTATTTTCTACGCTTTTTCTTACCAATTGTTCGTTATGATCCGAACGTAAATCCCACAAATGTATAACACCGCTTTGATCACCAACAATAAGTTCTGCTTGATTCGGATGCAGACAAACACAGTTTACAGGAGCTGACACTTGAAATATTCGTTGGCATTGAAAGCTACTTGACCTGTAACATTTTTGTTATTCTTTTTATTATTATTATCATCATTATTATTACTTATCTATTATTTTCAAATTTTTTTTTTGTAGCAAACAATTAACATGGTATCTAAATCCTATTTGTATTTGCCTGAGATCCCAAATTCGTGCTGAACAGTCTTCACCACCAGTATACATCCATTTCCCCTCTTCCTACATATAATAAACTATATTAATAATTTTAGAATAAATGTTATTACATTACTATAAGAATAATCTTGCAAAATTCCAAATTTGTATATCATTGATACCAGCAGAATATAATGATAAAATACCTGGAAACCTAAACCTGTAATATTCTTTGACACTCCTTCATAATTAATAATTGGATTTGGATTGTTCGAAACCAAGTCATACATCCTTATATGTTGATATCCAGCAGCAGCTATTAGATATTTATCTGGAGTTATGTCTAAAGCATTGACTTGCTAAAAATAGCAAAGTATTAGAAGAAACAAATTTTAGACAAAATATACACGTGATATTTCCATAAACATCAGAAGATTACCGAATCTGTGTGCTCTGCAGTTCGTTGGCAAACTCCTGTGTGAGGTTGCCATATTTTGATAGTATGATCATAGCCACCCGTTACAAGAATAACTTGCTCATTACTGGTAGTACCATCCACAGTCATTTGATAAAATGTAGAAATGATTAAAATTGGATCTCAATACTTTATAATTTTCTAATAAGATTTCATATATCACAGACAAACGCACACGTTTCTTTGTTTTCTTCTACTTGTATCATTGCATGTTCAATTACATACAATTTATAGCTTATCCTTGATTGTCTCAAAATACGTTGATTATAATAGTTATCCAATAAAATATACTTTTGCTATATCTTTGTCTTTTACTTTACACCTTCTGTTTTTCGTTCCGACCGTTTAGATCGTTTTAAGTACAATAATAGATGTTATTAGCAGATTTTGTTTGTATTACACAACAGGTTATGTCATAAAGGGAGATTTCTCTTATTTATCAACAGCTAGTAACATCTCTGTGTTACCATTAATTTAACCCGTTCTCTTTTAAAGGTACAACATACAACAGAGAGACATTGTTTGATTTATTTGTATTTATTTTTATTTTTGTTTTTACAATAGAAACTTAAAAACTGAGCAAAATTATAAACAAAAACCATAAATGCCACTCTTCCCAAATAATATCATTATCCATTATTTCATGCAATATATCTTTCAATGCAATTTAAAAACATGATGTGTAAAATTTACATCCATGTCAATATATATGTATGTATACATATAAATGTAAAAAATATATTACATTATTATTATCATTATTACATTTTTCAAATATTTTTGTAAAAAATAGCACTGGTATTTGATACTGACAAATATTTACTTAAATTTATATGTTGATCTTGAAATTCGTTAAAATTGAGACATGTATTAAATAAAAAGTTTCAATGATTTATCAATGCTTTATCCAAAATTATACTGCAATTATGGTCGAACGGATAGACAATTAGTGAAAAACATATGTACATAGATAGCTCGTAAAATACAGCATCAAATTACCACGCTTGTATCCAATACTCGTATTGTGTGCATACGCGTTTCAGTAAGGTTTGAAATAAAATGGAATTTAATTATATTTTATCTATATCTGATTATCTTCTAATATCTATTATCTTTATGCATCTCGGTCAATTTGCATATACAAACATTCGGACTATGGATACACGTATTCACATATTATATATACATATAATTTAACATCTGATCCGACCTACTTAACAACCATGAAAAGGAATTGACTGCATATAACTTTCATTGTGTTACTTTACTCGGGCACAGGACACTAAACATACAAATCTTTTTTATAAAAGTATCATTATAACCATTTATTTCGATTTACAAGAAACTAAGTCAATTCTAATTCTAGTTGAAATTATTTGGATGAACTTGTTCGTTACAATTATCTTTACAAATAATAATTTTTTCACTATAACTTTAATTCAGAAAGATTCAATTGGTTTCTAAATTTTTCGTTATAATGGCAACACATGTTATAATGTACATATTTTACATAGTATTTTGGTATTCGTCGATTAATAAAATAAAAATACCTAAATGTTATAAATATATTCACAAAAAGAAAAGGAAATTTCCTTCATAATAAACGTTATCGTTGTATCTGTTTTTCTCCTATTACCTTTATTTATATCTCCTATATACCTTTCTTTTAGTCTACTAAGTAAGACACTATTAACGTGGAAAATAATGTCACGAAAAAAGTATACATAAATATCAAAATTTATCTTAAATTAAAAATATATTATAGAGAAAGAAAGCACAAAAAAAAACTCAATATAACTGTCGATCAATACCTTATTTCTCATTTCATTAATTTCAAATTCTTCCTTTTCTAAGAAATCTTTCTTAGTTTATACTGTTTCTTCTCTCCTTCTCTTGCATAATTTTCTGTAGATATGATTGAAAGCTGTCAACTTGATGCATCCTTGTGGATAATCATTCTGACAGAAGTCATACTAAGGATATACTTTCAAAACAGTTTATCCCATTATGTATAAAATGAAAGGTTGATTCGGTATGTTCAACAAAATCAACAATTAAATTTGATAAATCAATCTTATGGATAACATGTATGGCTATATGAATATATGATCGCATGTTATGCGAGCTATATTATATTCACATTTATGCGAAATCCACTGCGATTTCCTTTTCTATATGGAACAACATTAAATGAAGGGTGAACTGTTGCTTTTTCGAAAAACGTAATATTTACAAATGATTTACAGGGTATGTTACAGTCTTTTCTTTGGTAAAGATCCAAAAGCTGATATTACCGTTGCTTTGGTGCCAGTTGCAGATGATGTTAAAGTGGTAAGAGTTGGTTGAGATAACAGCACAGTTGGCTTTATCGAGGCAGTAGCTCCAGTTGCAACTTGATCCCATTTACTTTTTCTTTTTTTAGCATCATCTTCTATTGTATTAGAACTATTGGGTCGCTTAGCTGTACCAGAAACAATTTCAATTTTTGTTTTCTCTTTCCTAGCCTTTTCGAGTTTATCCATTTTTGCCTTTTGAACTTTGGCGAGCTCCTCGTAATACGAATCTTTACCCCACTTAAATGGATCGAATCTATCAGGAGGATAATTAGTACCCAATTCATTGATGCTACAAAATTGAACGAGTTTTTCATAAATGGATGGATTTCTAAAATCCTTCCTTTGTTGTATAACTTTGTTCATATCCAAACCGCCGGTCTCCATTTTCCTAAAAAGTTTTGTTATCTTTTCCTGTAGTTCCACAGGACACTGTCCTGATGGCTCTGGTGGTATAACAACGCCATAGGGATCCACCTCGCTATCTGAAACTAACTGTTCTCCTTGACAAGAGGGAGAGCATTCCATAATCGAGGAGGGCCTTCCATTTTCAAAAGGCTGTCCATCGATTTGTGTTTGTACCACTCCCTCGTCATCGGAGACTATTGTATCATCAAAGTATGAAACCAATCTTTGCACCTTAGATGTTACATCTGTTACTAAGGTGGGCGCGTTCGACAAATCGTTACTAGACTTGCCACCGACGTTGGGTGCAACAACGGGACTATTTGAGGCTGATGTGCCAGATTTGGGACTGGTGAAAGCCTGGGGCTGACCGACTTGGGCATTATGCGGGGCGGCCCCCTGGGGAGTGTTCGAATTCTCCTGAAGGTCGTCTTCCACCCCGTCTTCGCCCTCCGAGTCGGTATAGGTGGCCGTGAGAGATGCCAGAGCAACACTTTGTACAGACATGGTTAGTTGGCTTTGAGTGTCCGCCGTACTACCAAGCAATATTTTGTGTTGGAACTCACCGGTATAGCGTAGAGCTGTACGCCTTTTAGTTGTAGGGCATTTATGTATGTAAATATGCCTTATATATCAACATTAACTATGCCCTGATATTTCGTTGGAATGTTTGTTACTATATCAGATCTGAAACAAAAATTTCAAACATATAATTTATTACCCAATCATCAAATTATATTTTTGAGTCAGTAATAGATTGTAATTCCTTATCTACTCATGGTAGATAGTTTCACTAAAGAAAGGATAATAAAAACACGGCGAGAGGGAACGGAAGAAGAGGAAGTGGAGAAGGAGGCAGAGGCGGACGAGGTAGAGGAGGAAGTGAGAAAGTAACACCAATGTTTTGTACACGCAAACGTGCTTGTCATGTGATACAAAACATGCTAAACTCAAATAGTTTTATCGGTACTGTTTATAAGTTATTGTTGTGCTTTATAAAAAATACACCTCGTATTTTAGATCCACCAATAAACTGACAAGCGCATCAGGTTATGTCATTAAAGATCTAAATTTCGTGCGATAGCCACAACCAACCTGACTATTTGAATCCACAATTTTTCTGCTTACACTATACCTGATTTTCCACTCATTACGCTAAACTTACGACGTCTTATTTTTCTACTAATTAATGTTTTCTTGATGAAAAAACTTGAACATTACCAATGCATACCATCTTGTATTCTAACTTCAACCTTTTTTATGTATTTCGTTAGTGCGCATGCGCAAAATTAATAAAATATGTATACGTATTCTCAACAAATGGCTGAAGAAAACTTGAAACAAACATAATTGTGATCTCTGTTAGCTACTAGCTAAATACTTATTTTCTCTTATATTATATTATATTATATTATATTATATATTATTCTCTTATATTATAAAGGTTTCCCTTTTTTTTTCCTTCCTTTAATAAAATACACATTATAAAGTTAAGTTATCATTGCCAACTTTTATTACAGTCGTGCACAGTGCCAACTCACAATTCGCTTAGATCTTTCGTATTTTCAGTGATTTCAAATGAATCACTTTTCTTTAAACCGATAATTAATAAAAATAATAAAATAATAAAATAATAAAATAAATAATAAAAATTTAATAATAAAATATTAGCTATTAAGTACATCTTGTGATTATGAAAAATATCGATCAAGATTAGTTGATGCTATATTGTCCTTTTTTTCGATTGACACAGTAACAATTTTATTCCTTTATATCTATCATTTATTGTATCAGAATAAAAAACGCTCATATACCATTTTTGTAGTTTATTGCTGAATTTGGTAAATGTTCAAAGAGCAGTAAATGTTATACATTGATGTAAGCTTATTATTTATTGCTATTCAACAAAGTTATTCTCACACTTCTATACTTCTATATTACACTAACATAGATACTCACTTATATATAGATATTTTTGTCTTTTCACTAAAATGTAATAAAGTTGTTTGGTGTAATTAAAAATTATCAAAATTTTAGATTCAGGCGGCAAGAAAGGCAAACTATTAGACGGTAAATTCTTACACAAAATATAATTTGAGGCATACTATGAAAGATTATTTACATATCTAAGTTTGGTACTCATTACACTTTATTTGAATGCCTCTATGTGATCATATGCGTGCGTACATAACCAGTATCGAATGCAAGTAACAGTTCCAGACGTTCCAGTACATCTACCGGTGGCAGTTCTCAAGTAAGCGGTGTAAACCACGATTATAGTATAAATGTAGTGATCGGTGGTGAGTTGGAGGATCTCGTCTCCTTGCTGACATATAGATATTCCACGTGTAATTAAATAGAAATTCAAAAGACGTTCTATAATTTCACCGCTACTAATCATGGTATTGGATTTAGATCTGTTTCGAAAAGATAAAGGATTTGATCCAGATAAAGTGCGAGAAAATCAAAGGAAACGTTTTAAAGATGTAAATTTAGTCGACACGGTGATCGAAAAGGATAAAATTTGGCGTCAGCTGCGACACAGAGCTGATAACTTAAATAAATTAAAAAATGTATGCAGCAAAGAGATAGGAGAGAAAATGAAAAAAAAGGAAGCAGTGGACGGCGATGACACTGTCTCAAAGGATATTCTTGAAAACCTGGAAAATTTATTGCCTAATAACCTGAAATCGTTAACAGTTGCACAGATCAAAACTGTTCGTGGTTCCATCGACGATGCTATTCGTACAAATGATAAAGATTTAGTCTTAACCGAATTGGAAAGAAATCGCGCACTCAAAGAAATAGGAAACATATTGCATGAGTCTGTACCAATTAGCAATGATGAAGAGGAAAATAAAGTATGTAATTTAATGCGACAAATCTTCTACGTGTCGATACAAAACTATGGATACAAAACATTACTGCTTTTATTTTTAGGTTGAGAGAACTTGTGGAGATTGTACACAGAAAAAGAAATATTCTCATGTTGATTTAATATACATGATAGATGGTATAGATGGAGAACGTGGCACTAATGTCTCAGGGGGGCGTGGTTATTTTTTAACAGGACCAGCAGTTTTTCTGCAGCATGCATTAATTCAATTAGCTCTCAGGCAGTTACATGTAAAAGGTTACAAACCACTTTACACGCCATTCTTTATGCGTAAGGATGTTATGCAAGAAGTAGCACAATTGTCTCAATTTGATGAAGAATTGTACAAGGTATAGAATTAATAATTATACGTACAAATGCATAAATATCAACTTGATCTTGATTAAAATTTTATTCATTTAGGTAATTGGTAAGGGTAGTGAACGCAATGACGATAAAGAAATTGAAGAAAAATATTTGATTGCTACATCTGAGCAACCGATAGCTGCGTTTCATAGAAACGAATGGATTCCTGAAAATAATTTACCAATTAAGTATGCAGGACTATCTACATGTTTTAGGCAAGAAGTTGGATCTCATGGACGTGATACTAGAGGCATTTTTAGGGTTCATCAATTCGAAAAAGTAATTATAGCTTTAGTTTCATTTATTATATGGAACATAATATGAATTTACATATTAGATATACATGGATGATAGGTAGAGCAATTCTGTTTAACATCACCATATGATGATAAATCTTGGCAAATGATGGAAGAAATGATTTCAAATGCGGAAGAATTTTATAAATCTTTGGAGATTCCTTATCGTATAGTAAATATAGTATCTGGTGCATTGAATAATGCTGCTTCAAAAAAACTAGACTTAGAAGCATGGTTTCCGGGATCAAGCGCTTTTCGCGAACTCGTCTCATGTAGCAACTGCTTAGATTATCAAGCAAGACGTTTACTGGTCAGGTAATAAGCAAAACATAATAAACTTGAATACTACAACATATTTTATTTTATTATTATTATTGTTATTATCGCATTTTCTGTAAGTGAAGTATCCTATCGATGTGTTTTAGATATGGTCAAACCAAGAAGATGAATGCTAATACAGATTACGTTCATATGTTAAATGCAACCATGTGTGCGGTTACTCGCGTCATATGTGCAATTTTGGAAGTACATCAAACAGATACTTCTGTTAAAGTACCAAAGGTTCTTGCACAGTTTATGCCAATAGAATACGAGTATGAAATTCCGTTTGTTAAACCAGCACCTATCGATGAAACAGAAGTAAAGAAACAAAAAAAGCAAAAGGAACGAAAGGATGTCATCTGTACTTAAATAATTACAATAAATTTAGTTACAGTCTAAATGCTATGAGTCTCAAATCCAATATGCTTATAAAATAGAATAATTATTTGTTACAATTTACAAATAAATTTCCCACAAATGTATTAGAATATCTGTAAAATTTTTGTGTATAAATTTTATTACTTATTTTAACGATATAGATATGTACAATACGCTTCAATATCTTTCAGTCCATATTCCATGTGTCTATAATATAATTTTGCTATTCAGGTGCAAGTTGTAACAATTTGCATAATAAATATAATCAACATAAAAATATTTAATCAAGTGCTTTCCATTGTGTCCTGTTTTCTTATAGATCTTTTCCTTTCTTCAGCTCTTCTTAAATCATTCAATACAGACTGTTCAAATTGTTCAATATCAAACATACTTTGATTTACCATGTGCTTCACAGAATTACCATCATTGTAAGCAGTTTCTGTGGCAATGTTTGATTTTTCCTCTTTGTCCCATAACTTTTCAAGTTTAAGTGGATATTGAGCTAAACCAATTTCATAATTTAGAGCCATTTCAGCATCGCTTCTTTTTTGATACTCTACTAATGCTCTACCTTCTCTTGTGGACGAAATAACAAGAGCAATTATTTTCCCATACTTTGAGAAAATTCTATGTAACGTATTATAGTCATATCCGCCATTGCTGGTCTGATTTTTACGAGACTTCCATTTCACTTTTAATTTATAAGAATCACTGTTAGTTTGTGATTCCTTGTAAACTACTTTTGATTGTTTTTCAAACTTTCTATTCATACGTTCTATTTCTTCCTGTACTTGCTTTAATCCTTCTTTTCGCAATCGCTCTATCTCAGCCTGTAATTTCTCATTATCTGTATTCAAAGACTTTTCAGCAAATTCCCGTGCTTCCAAATCTTCTTTAAACTTTTTGCGTTTTAAATCAAATTCTTTAGCACGTAATTTTTGTTGATACTTAGCATTAATAACTTTGTCATAAGCTGCCCGAGCAGATGTGTCAATAAGAATCTCTAAGGCTCGTGATAATTCAAGAAATAATTCAGCTGCTTTTGGATTATCTGGATTTTTGTCAGGATGGCAACACAGAGCCTTCTTACGATATGCTTTCTTAATTTCTTGAACAGAAGCTGTTCTTTCTATACCGATTAATTCATACAGATCCATCTTCTGTTTTTATATATGTTTATATATTAGACACTGTGTAGGCTCGATGCGCACGAGCGACGTGATCTCACTACAATATCCAAAGAGAGCTTTTCCAAAGACGGTCTTCTAAACAAATTTGGATGGAAATTTGGATAAATTCTTGAAAACTGAAAGCATTAACGAAACTACGATCGTATATATAGGTCTGGAAACTCCAGTAGAGGGGTAATTGCTTTTAATATCGGGAGTTGTTATATCGTAAAAAATAAGAGTACTGAGCCCGTAATTCTAATTGTTTTACGCTACAGGTGCTGCACCATGCGGCCAAGTGCTGAGGAAAACGTTAGGATGTAGAGTTATAAGTTAGCATATACAAGAACCCTTAAAATTAGGGATCTGCCCTATTTGTTTACAATTTAGCATATACAAGAACCTACATATTTAAGCTTAAAGTTAGAGATCTACCCTGTTTAGTTGCATGCTAGCACATACAAGAACCATGTTATCAGAACCTATTTCTCGTTTGTGGTATTATATATCACTTTCTTCGTATACATAATGGATGGGCGACCGCTGCATTTTTCATCTTCCAGATTAAAATTACCAGTTCCAAAACCTCCTAAACCAACTACGAACTGTCTGAACACTTGTAGTACTACTCCCTTACACGATATAAATCCCAGTTGCGATATCACTGTTGCCTTTTTTAAAACAATACAGAGTTACAAGTCGGATATGCTTTTTCTTTTGTGCTTTAAGACTTAAATACAAACGAAATGTATTCTACGACAGCTAGAAGACGACTGAAGGTAAAGACTACAACATTTGACAGATTAGGTTTCATGTGTGTATAAACATTAGATAAAGCAGCTACGTGCAGATAGCGAAAGACAACCTAATAATTGGGACAAAAAGAAATTTCCTTTCTGATACTAGTAATTTAGTGCATATGAAGCACTAGTGTCTCTCTTTCCCCTTCCTCGCTATCCATGCGCACACGTGTACTTTGTACACAACACTGTTACATAAATTTTAAAATGAAAACAAGATAATCAGTACTACCAGTAACCACCGTGACAAAGACTTGAATATTGTCAAATATAATTGTTCGTATAGCAATGATTAAAAAGGTTTTTTTCAAATACGGGAAACGAATATATTTTAAAAATGCATTACAGCAGGTAAGTATAGAAGACATTAGAAGTAGTACAAAAATTAAATTAAGTTTAATCTTTCCTGTTCCATGAATTTAGATACAATGGATACAACAGTACTCTACCAATAAAACTACTAATGCTAAAATTGGTTCCGTCATTGATATAAAAGACCCTTCTTTTTTAGGGATACAAACTATTTTTACTAATGAATTAAAGTTTATTGACAAGCAATGTTACAATCCTTTACCAACATTTAGAATTTTAAATTTATCACATAAACATGTACAATTACCAGAGGATCTCAAGGTAACTAATGTTTATTAATGTTACATGCAAATAATTCCTTCTTTTTAATTTCTCAATGATATGGTTTTCTTCTCTCATTTAAGTTAGATCAGAATACTATGATTAGGATATATGATAAAATGATTACTCTGAGTATAATGGACAAAATCCTATACGAATCTCAACGACAAGGACGTATATCATTTTACATGACCAATACAGGGGAAGAGGCTACTCAAATTGGTTCTGCAGCTGCTATTACATTGGAGGACATTATATATGCTCAATATCGAGAAACAGGTATAGAATAAAATAGTGATATATTTAATTAATAATTAGAATTATATATCATTTATTATAAAATAATTTTATAGGTGTCTTGTTATGGCGTGGACACTCTATCATAGACTTTATGAATCAATGTTATGGTAACTACAAAGATATTTCAAAGGGAAAGCAAATGCCTGTTCACTATGGATCAAAAAAATTGAACTTTGTTACTATTTCATCTCCTTTAACAACACAATTACCTCAAGGTATTGTTGTTTCTTACTGTTTCAAGCTATGCAATAATTTCTTTAAAATTCACAACATAAGTGTCTCATCATGATATGAGACATATATATATATATAGAGTTATTACTAGGATATAATTCTAATTATTCTAATACTGCAATTCTAATCATTTTTAGCTGTAGGTGCAGCATACGCACTTAAACTGTTTAAAAAGAATGCATGTGTAATTTGTTACTTTGGTGAAGGAGCTGCTAGCGAAGGTGATGCTCATGCAGCCTTTAATTTTGCTGCAACTTTGGAGTGTCCAATCATTTTTATATGGTAAAGTTAACTGTCTATTATATGCAAAAATATGAAGGTGCATTAAACGTATATTTAAAAAACTGTCATATCATCTGTTTCTAGTCGTAATAATGGTTATGCAATTTCAACTCCTGCTCAAGAACAGTTTAAAGGTGATGGGATTGCAGCAAGAGGACCAGCATATGGAATATCAACAATCCGTGTAGATGGTAATGATGTTCTTGCTATGTATTATGCAACAAAAGCTGCTCGCGAATTATGCATTAAAAAAGGGAAACCTGTTTTAATTGAAGCTATGACTTATCGGTATACAAAAGCATTATTCTTTTTCTGTACATATTAATTTTTTAAAATATTGTATGTTACATAGTTTCCCTTTTTCTTGACATATATTTCAGAATCGGCCATCACAGTACTTCCGATGATAGTACTGCATATCGATCAAGTGATGAAATAGAGCATTGGAATCATTATACACCAATAACCAGGTATCATAATTATCTGGAATCGATCGGTTTGTGGTGTGAGCAACAAGATAAAGAATTAAAGAAACGCATAAAAAATTCTGTTTTACTTGCCTTTGCGCAAGCAGAAAAGGAACTTAAACCATGCTGGAAAGAATTATTCACGGACGTATATCACACAATGCCAAAGCACATTAGGTTTGTTTGAAAACATTAAATTAATAATATTGTCCTTCAAAATATTTTATAAACGAATTTTAAAAATTTCTTTGATTACTAATACATTTTTTTAATTTCAGTAAACAAATGCATTCTATGGAGGAACATGTTATGGAATTTCACAAACATTATCCATTGCACCTTTTTGAATGATAATAACAACAATAATCAATATAATAAATAAATTCAACAAAATGATAATAGTAGGCTAAATCAATGGTATTTACTAATTTATATTGATATTGCATATTTTTTATATCGTTTAATAATAAAACATTTACATACACTCTAAACATTCAAGTTAGCAGCTATTTCTTTATACTTTTCCATTCTGTACTCTTTTCTAGCTGCGTCCAGTAATATATTGTGAAGTAAATTATATTGATTTGGGTTGGATTGTTCTATAACGGGATATACATTCCCTATAATTACAATTAATATTAATTAATTTCAGTTGTGGCTTTCTTTAAATTTGTAAATGAATAAAATTTGTTATAAAACACACCTTTCAGTTCTAAAACAGCCCTTTTATATGCATAGCCTGGATATATATATGGTGCATTATGAAGTTTTGTATATGAAGTTGTATAGTTTTGATATCTTGGTACAAGAACCTTAAAAAGTTTATGGATAAGTTGTTTTTCTATTATCCAGAACTTTGCTAATTCCATTGTTTCTGTATGTTGAGGACCATGACGTAAGGCTTCTGATATTAACTATAATAGAGACAAAATATTATGAAAGATAACGCGCATCGAGAACAGTTTACATGATACTCACTCGTTCAACATAACCTCTTGTCTCATCTGCCCTTGCATAATTTAACTCAATCCTTTCATATTTAATTACAGCAGTTAGTGTCTTTTTAATTTTTCGGATTCTTCCTTCTGGACCATCTACATTCTTTAATTTGCGTGGTTCTGATCTAACATTGTACCTTAACCTAGAAACTAACTTATCAATCTTCGCCTGATTCATTTTTATTATTTATATTGGATGGTAGTTTACTATTTATCCGTAATGTTTTTAAATTAATGTATTGTTCGTTGCTATAAAGGCTATTATACACTTTTTTTTGTAGTTAATCTTATGAAATTTCTTATTTTAATATCAAGGAATACTCTTTGTGATCTTTACATCACGTCGTGTTTTTGTTTTAGTCTATCATACTATACAGATTTTAATTAAATTTTATTTTATGAAAGGACGTGTTGAAATCAACTTAAAATTGACCAATATTTATCACCGACCGTCCTGTTGAATTTTAATATTGCCTTACATTATTAAATTTTTAGTTTTATCAATTTAATGATTTCAATATTATCGTATAATAGTATTATATAATAGATATCGTATCACTATAACAGTGGAAAAGGCAAACCTGAAAAATTATATATATATAGTTATATAGCGCAATAAGTTTTTAATAAAAGAATTTAATGATGAACAAATTTTATTACAATATTTAAATAATTCGATAAAACTAAAAAATTATAAGCGGAAGCATAAGAATAGAGAGAATTTTCTAAAATACCGTTAATATTTATCTGTTGTTACTGATATATATATATATTACATTGCATACATGTATAAAATCAAAACATAAAATTTAAAAATTGATTTTGTAGTATATAATAACTATATGTATAAAAAAATAAAATAAAATTATTACATATTTTTAAGATCCGAAACATATTAATGATTAAAATTAATAAGTTACATAGTTATGCGTATGTTAGTAAAAAAATTTGTATTGTTCTATTATTATATATTTAAACATACATGTAGACTCAACATATTTTCTTGTTTTGTAAAATGTCGTAACAAAAAATGATAAAGAACAGTTTGACAAGTATAACAGTTATAGAATAGAATAATGTAACTTTGGATGGTCAAGAGTTTTAAATATGTATGTATTGTTACATTATGTATGATGCATAATAAACAGTTAATTCAAATTGATGACTCGTAAATTTCTACTGATAAAAAGAGGTCACAACAACGAGGTTACCAATTTCAATCAATTTATTTTCGGCAAAGAGAAATGAGAATAAAAGGATACAGTGGTCGTTACTAAATTTGATTACTTTAAACTTTTAACTTCTTCGATATGGCGCTTCGTAGTAGTGTTACTTGACGACCACAAATATGAACGACAGCAATTGCGTTGAGTAGCGTATTGTCGACGATAGTCGTCGGTCAGCTTTGAGAATGCACTCGGTGGCTGTTGATTATAATTTACGCTCGTATCAGAGATTAGCTACTTCTTTAAGTAGAGCAAAATGCTTACATATATCTAATAGACATCCAAATAAGTGCCTCCTTCTTTTCGATCATATTTTTCAATAAAAATATTTATAGAAAATGTTGAAACATATTTATGGTATATGTTAATACATGTTATTTCATTGCATTTGCATTAATATAAAAGATTATATTTTATTTCGATTATATTATAATCTATGATGGCAATAGAATGTGCCAATAAACATTAAATCTAAAATATCACGATGGTAGCGATTATATTCGTCCCATTTTCGATTTTGTTTTATTGAATATTACATATTCCATGGTATTAAACATTACTGTGTTTTTGTTAAGCTTTAAAAAATCGCACTACCCTCACTACATACTGTTTACATATTGGACATTCCGACATTTGTTTGCCACAATTCAAACAACAAGCCATATGGCCACATTCCAGAATTATACATTCAACTGGTTCATCCCAACAAATTTTGCACAGATTTTCGTCCAAAATTTCAGCTTCTATTAAAAATAAGGTGTGCAAGTTAAACATTTTTTTATTCTTAAAAAGTCAAATGACCAAATGTTTGATAAAGGAGTCGTATCTTACTTATTCTTGATTGCCTGTATTCTTCCCATAATCTGGAAGCTCTATTCAATAATTCGCATCTTTCTACGCAACCTTTGTAATCAACTCGATTTGTACTTAGCAAATTTTTTAATTGCTTCACGTTTAAACATTCCAGTTCTGATAATGTATTTATGTCAGATAATTTTACAGGATTCTACATAGGATGAAAAAAAAAGCAGAAGAAATATAATAATACATACACACATTATTATGAGAAAATAATCATAAAACAATACTGTTAGAATTATACATGCCATAGGTGCTTCTACACATACATCAGAATGTTGAATATTAGAAACTTTTGAAATCTTCTCTTCTACCGAATGTATTGGTTCTGCTCTTCCATTCGAATAAAAGTTAAGTCTAGAATTTGTTTCTGGAATTTCATTGTCATCAACTCTTGAAGCATTGATTTCATGTGTATGATTAAAAACTTGTGTATTATACTCATCATTTGTAGTTGCTGATCGGTTAGGGAGAGAACTATCACTGAAATTAGAGTTGAATAAAGAAATGATTTGTTAAATACTTTTCATTTTTTTGTAATTTCAATACAAATGTATGAATGTTTCCTTTCCCCCCCCCTTTTTTTTTTGTTAGATATACATGATACTACAGAAATCTATAACTCTCAAACAAGAAATTTACGATATTAATACTTGTAAATAACGTCGATATCGTATGTTTTGAATTTTGAGTCGATGAAATAACTTTGGGATCTTTTTGCTCCATGCAACTTTCAATTCCACGCAAAATGGAACTTACATGTTTCCTGCATCTTCCGTACTCAAATGAACATTAGTACCACTAGCAAATGTCATTAACAATTTTATCAAGTCTTCCTTTTCTGTAATGAAAATGAGAAGGAAAAACAAGAATATTAACTAAAAGATATTGTCAGCAATTCTAAATGTTAAATATCTTCTGTAACTTAAACTTTTTCTTGCTGCGGTATACACACCAATACATCCTTTAATCGGTATTTTCTTTGCCAATAGATACCGTTGTATATCTTTAGAACGTATTTGTACAATTAGACTTCGTGTTAAAGGTCTTCGTGACAACATGTTACAAGTATTGCAACTTAATATCTTGCCCAAACGCTTGATTACACATTCGGAACAAAAATGCCTCATACAATCCATACATTGTTTCTGAAAATATTTCACAGTAGATAAATAAAGTACTCATTTTTGACATATCTTTAGCAATAACAAGGCATGTACATATATAATACAATGGTTCTTACCTTGCGTGTGAAGAAGCTGAATTTTACGTTACAAGCTTCACAAGCCATACTATCTTATAAGAATAATGTAATAATAAAAATACAATTGAAAATTTAGAGGTTAAGTTTACACAGCCGGACAAAAATAAATATTACGTAAATAAGTAGTAAGGGTAAGTACAACTTAAGTAAATAAGTAGTTTCAATTATAAATGTACTTTCACTATAAATGTTAATAAAAAGGTATATGAAAAAAGAGCAAGATCAAAACACGCTATATTTTTATGATGTACCTCCAGAGTGTTTTAAAATATCACAACTTGATAATTAGAACCATGACAAATTCATACGAGGTAATAAAATATTGTAAAATACAGCAAAATTTCGCAAGATTTTATTACAGATGGCGATAAATGGAAATGTAATGTAATAAATAATTGGTAAGCAATAACGCGTAAGTATGATTGCTACGTACGTAACTTTTATCACATATTCGATATTGGAAATACAACTTATCTACAATATATGTATCATCAGTACCAAAATTTAGCGTAAACTACACACATGTCGCATAACGTCGAGTATACTTTTGAATAGTTGAGATTCAATGTTTATTTATTTCCAATTTTCTATGTTTTTTATCTTTTAATAATAATCTAATTTTTAATTTTCTTATTATACATTGTTTTATTCTTCTTATCGTTTTACCTATTGCTAGTTGACAGATATTTATACTATGTGAAACAATTTTAGTTTTGCTTGTCGCGCATACTATTAAAACTGTTAATTACTCTTACAAGGTATACATATCTAACGACAAATATAGTAATAAGAAGATTTTCATGCACTGCAATATGCTATTATAGAATTGGCCTAATTGTGTTTTAGATAGATAAATTTGTGTAGTTGATTACACGTTGAAATTTTAATACGCGTACATGTATATACACGTACAAGAGAATTGAATACGGAACATTATACAGAGAACATGACGAGAAATAAGAGTATATATACACTATACATACATACATACATACGTGTATTCGTTCGAACGCACATCGATACAATAAAAAATGATCGGAATCGCAATTGTTGTGTAATTTTAAACGACTGAAAGGTACTTCTCTACTGTATTTTTATTATGATCTAGGACGATACGAACACCAAATAAATTACTAAATATAATATGGCGATGAAAGATCGTGCACGCGCCATGCGCGCATGCGACGTATGCCTCACAATGGGGGGCCGATAAAGCGTAAAATGCAATTACATATTTGATTTTCCATCAAGTCGAGAAAGCGCAGCTTTTTTCAGTATACGATCGTGGAATTCAAGGAGTAATAAGTGGGTATTGGTCAAAATCGACTTCGATCTGGCTTTAAAGCCAAGCCTAACAAAGAAAAATATTTCGAAGGAAAGGAAAGATGCGCGTAAGTAAGTTAAGTACATATACATACAGTAGTTGATTCGTGTCATACCTTTTTTCGACTTGGGAATATACATACTATATGCATGTATCTAGACTTAGCTTCGAGTGACTTTATTTACATTAACGGGTGTATCGTACGTTTCAAATTTCGAGAAAACTGACTTTCTCTCTTTGTTGTTCGATCCATTGACTGGATCGAAGGAAAGTATCGATTTTTCTTTTCTATCTCATCTGACTCGACAGTTGCAGCATCTTCGTGGAAGGCATCTTTCCTGGAAAAATATGTAACATAATCAATAATTTATAAAATAAATTGTGTATTGACACACACACGAAAGCATATATGCGTATGCACTTGTACATAGGTATGATATGAAATGGTTATTGAAATTGCATTTGTTTATTTATATATTTACATACGTATATTTATTCTCTGACAAGCGGAACAACGATTTTGGACAATCTTTGAAGTAAGGCCAACACTCTCCATGAAACTTGCCTCTATTTTCAGCTTCGACATATTCTTTTAAAAGATTCGAAAATGGTGATTTGCTAGCACTGTAAATAATACACACACACATATATATATACGCGTTATGGAACGCGTTAGGAAATTTGAATTTCGTTTTCAAAGATACCATACACATAACCAAACAGGATCATAGAAGAAGAAAATCGAAATAAATAAAATCAAGTACATAGTATGCATGTAGAGAGTGAGGTGAGAAAGATGCTTACGTGAAAAAGAGTTTGAGCATTTCCCCGATTAAGCCGAAATTACTTAGGGGATGTCCCTGCACTTCACAGATTGCCCTTAATAGACAGGCTTTTCCGTTTAAACCGAAATTTGCGAGCATATCCTCAGCGGTGCCATACAAAAGAGCTCTTTCACCTCCGTAAAGCGCATTCTTTGGCAAATCTGCGAGTGCCTCTCTTTTGCTGATTCCACGTTTTACGAATGTCGCGATAAATTCTGCGGCATTCGATCCTTGATCCCTCGCGGTAGTATCAAACGCTGATGGTAAGGCTCCGTAAGGGTTTTCGTTATCGGTTAAACCCAGTTTGTCGAAATCGACTGTAAAAATTATGACAAATAAAAAGTAAGAACGAAAAAAAGAAAAAGAGCAGAGGAAAAGAAAGGGAAGATGATAAAAAGCAGTTGGAGCAGGAAAGATCGATCTTTATCTATACATGTATCGGACATAAAGAAACAGGATTGCGTATAACGTAATTAAACGATGGAAGATGAAGAAACGAAGATAAGAGATGAAAGGAGCGACGATAGACATATGTACTCACTGGTAAAGGGAAGACTAACAGTCATGTTGCTAAGAAAACCATAAGGAGGGTATCTGACAAAGGGTAACGCCAATGTTGGAGTTATCGTCATAATGGTGCCTGGTGGTAAAGCTATTCGACCATCGTTAGTTATCCAAAGCAGTCTCTTCTGTCGATGGTGGTGAGAAAATAAGTGTCCGTTATAGCTGTTGCCGTTGCCACTGCTGCTACCGCTTTCGGTATTCGAAGACTTGAGAAATAGAATTAGTCCAACCAGTGCCAGTATGCTTCTTTTTCTTTCCATCTCTTCTTTTCTCTTGCGTACTCTTAAAACGGGATGAGATATCGTAGGAGAAAAAAAAAAACAGAAAAAAAGAAAGAATCAATGAATCCTGAGGCATGCGTTTTCGCATCGGATTTAACATAGAAAGAATCGTGAATTAAAAAGATTCCCGTTATCTGTGTAACATCGTATGAACACATAAACATGCGATATCTTTGTATGCATGGTACGCGTCGAACAGCGATGTAGGGCATCGTATAGCAATAGTCGCAATCACGCAGCAACCGCGAAACGTGTTCAGCGTATGTTAACATTCCCGAAATCGTAATCGTAAGCACAATCGTAACGGTAACGGAGGATCATTGGTATGTTAAGTTTTATCGACAGGATATTACGGAAAGATCGATTCCGTTCTTTCACGATATCGCAATTATCTGGCGTTGATAAACCGTACATAGACCGTACATGTGCATAGTGTGAAAACGACAAAGTGTACACGTGTTCTCATTATCATTTATCTAACAAGGATCTATTTTGACTAGGCGTAAGAAACGTAAACTCCTATTTCAATTAGTCTACTCTGTAAATCATCTTTATCATGACTCTTTGCCGACGCTTAAGCGCGCGCGTATGCATATATATACACGTATGTATATATATGTATGTACGCACAGCGCGTTCAGCGTTTCTTATAGCGCGTTTGAAAGTGCTAGCAGAAAATCTAAAGGAAATGAAAAGGTGGGTCAACCAAGCGATATAACAAAGTATATAGGTATGTTATATCGTACGTTCGTATGCACGCACATACATACATGTGTAAATAAAGTTCTGTTGATATTCCTCGATCAACGTTAATACGTGCACCGAAATCAAGATTAAACGAAACTGGCTCGCTCGATGAATCGAATTTTGAGACACCGAATTAAGCAATCACCTCGCATACGTTTTTCGTTTGCACCGTTAAGCCCTGTTGTAAATTTGGGTCGTAAGTAACGAATAATACCAGTATGCTTCCTTTCCCTTCCTTCGTGTTTTTCTGTTTTTTGATTTTCTATCGCTATCCATTTTGTAGGCACTTTGCTCTCTTTCTTCCTTCGCCTCTTCGATTCGGTCATAATTTTCCATTCTTCCTATTACTTTCTCCGTTCCTCCCTTAGTACTTGTAAATTACCAGTTACCTTCTAATTTCCTTACGCGCGTATCACGTATTCACGGCATTTAAGTATTTTGCTTGATCGTTCGACTCGATTATTACCTTTGATAAAGAACTGTTGTTTTCAATAATTTCTCATTTACATCGCAATGTTTCCTCCGTTTCCCAGTGTATCTTAATTCTATTCGAATAAGATGGCTATATTTATTATTAGGGTCGCTTGGTAGAAAAAAGAGACACATTGAGATCGAAGAATAATATAGGTACATCGTATTATCGCATGTCTATGTAAAGGTGTGCAGAGTTAGAATCGAATAAAGTTAGGAATTGAAAGAAAGATGAGACAGAAAAGATAAGGACACGTGACGAACGATAGAGAAGAAACTCTAGGAAGAAAGTTCAGCAGACATATAATTAAGAGAAGAGAATTAAGAATCGATCGTTACACGTCGGTGTAATGTGGTAAATACCTTCGATTTGCAGTAGAGACACGTTGTTTGTTTCATCAAGGTGCGTTAGGCACCTCGGACGGTCGTTGTACTATAACTGGGCTAATTTTGATGGACGCTGATTATCAGGGCTACGACATAATTGCACTTAATACCACAGATTCTTCGCTGCTGATAGAAATCCAATAGGACCAGTTTCTTTATTTCTCTAACAACAAGTCGATGTTTCTTCTTTTTTAAATATCTGCATCTGTCTCTTCCATTAGATTGTAATTGTAACACGTACTGTCACACGTTATCTGGCTACAGTCGACGAATTTTACTATTTTCTTTACATGTTCAAAATGACTGCTATTCGTTTCGTATTTCTAGAGCGAACATGTTACACAGACATATATTTTATTTCTAAATATACAATTGTGTATCGTATCTACATATATATGGCATATCATGTAGCAATTTATTATCGTAATTTATATTTTAGCGTAGTTTAGCGCGTGTACCGCGTATGCAACAGTTCTCTCATCGAACTGTGTAAAAGTTAATCCGCGTACTGGATATGTATCACGTAATGGTTCGCGTTTGTGTACCGTAGGAAGCTACTGACTCTCGCCTCGGTTTCGAACTGACCGGTAATCCACTCGGTGCTTCTCATTTTACGAGTTCGCGCGTTATCCTCCGTTACATTACTTCCCACTCACGTGTATTCGCGTTCTTTACGTTACTATCGAGTGCTATTGACTTTCATTCCCATCGTTTTATTATGCGATACCATATCTTCTTACTCAAATCTTCTTACTTACTTTCTTTTCCTTTCTTTCTTTCTTTCTCTATACCACTCTTCTCATAAAACTATGGTAGATCGTAGCTTGATAAAAGTAATTGAATGACCAAACTCATAGTAAAGAAATATGATAAAATTCACAACGTACTTTATTACAAACATTTTAATTGAACAATATATTTAATTGTAAATTGATCGGAGAACCGACACGGGCAAACGAGCGCAAACGCAGACTTGACTCATTGTCAGATATACATACCTGGCCAAAGTAATAGTAAATAATCGAAACAGTTTTATATTATATTTTAATATCAATATTTTCCGCTTTTAGCCGAAGCACGTTGCAAAATGTTGCGAACGCGCCTAAGTGGAATCGAATAAAAAATTTTTCATTGATACACGCGCGTAATTAATAGGTATAAGTATTCTAATTTCTATATACATATATATGGGAAAAGAAAGTAAGAAAGGGAGAAAAATAGAAGGAACAACGTACAATGCGTATCACCGTTATTAATTTAGCATCAAAATAATAACGTTACCTCGAAATAAAAATGTTTCTTTAACTGGCTGTTGTTCAATTTTAGTTCCGATAAAATCAAAAGGATGCCTTTTAGCTCTTTGTTATTTCTTCAGCCGTTCGATTCAATTTAAAAGTAAATGGACATTTACTATGATAGCACTGGGTATTTCAAATCTAGAAAAATGCAAGCCCGTTAGTAACTAATAAAAAAAAAGATTAAATCGTAAAAACTTGTATTTATATACAACATATGTAAAAATACGAATCATCGAGACGAGCAGAACTTAATATAACGAAGGTATTCCGAAGGAAACCACGAACCATCATTGCGAAGATTCTTCTATTTTTAAACTAATATATCTTCTCATCTACGTATAAAGGAGAATCAAAAGTTTTTTTCTTTCGTTCTGCTTGTTAAAGAAATTAAAGTAAATATTTTCGATAAAATATTTGAAATTACATTCAAAAGTAAGAGAGAGACGGGGCTGGGAAGAGAGCACTCAAATCATATGTACGTACGTTATGAAGGACAGCTGACCAAAACGACAACATTCGAAATCGTACAAGTTTTAAGATGGTTCGTCTTATTAAATTTCCAAATAAAGTCATTAAAACGTTTTTCTTTCTTTCTTCCTTTCTTTCTTCCCTTTTCCCCTAAAAAATGGATTACGTACATACAAGGAAATATACGTAACACTGGGATTCGAGAACCTTTATTATATTATTAATCCTTTCCAATAAAATATTTTTCTTACTCGTTACGCGTTACGAGAAACTAACAACGAATTTGTACACCTGTCGCGTGTACTTACTAACGTGCATGTGCTTATACGCGTATTATTCGTATTTGTACAGAAATAATGCCAAAAAATAAGCATTTATAGATTTAAGAATTGTATATAAGGTAATAACTGAAACAAGCAAGTCTTGTATATAAAAACATGACCTTACGTAATAAACACACAAAAACCATCTTTCATACTATTCTACATTTCTCGAATTTTCCCTTAATTGTCCTGTACATTATACGAATATTATTTTTAATTCATTTTTATCGAATAATCTTAGTTGATATATAAGAGTATATGAAAATATTTAATTTGACCGAATATGTTTACTCGGAATTCGGTATATCTAATAGAATAATGCGTAGATAAAACAAATACAAACATTCTCTCTTCCTCCCCCCCCCTTTTTCCAACTCTCCTTCTTTCCCTCGCTCGTTCATTATTTAATATTTTTGTTGTCCACAAACAATAATCTGGTAATCTGGAAAAATTCCTTAGTACATGCTTGCTTTACGTACGAATGCAAGATTTTACATGAAACGAATGCTTTCCTTTCCATCTACCTCTCTTGTAGACGACTATTTTTTCCCAATTCATACATTTCCAATATTTAATCGAACGTTTCAACTGATGCAACAACTCCTTTTTCTTCCTTTTCCTCTTCCTTTTTCTTTTCTTTTTTCTTTTTTTTCCTTTTCTGCTTTTTCTTTTTTTTTTTTTTTTTTTTTTATTAATGAAAGAGGAGAATTTACCAACATTGAAACGCGAACTCTGTATGCTTTTATTTCATTTACCTTATCTAACGTTTCCAAAATCGTAAATACATTAGAAATAAATTCGACGAATTCGGCGAACGTTTCGACACTACCTTCCGTTAGATATCGTTATCAGTATGCATTTAGAACATTCGAACAAGGCACGCTTATTGCTTTTATAATTATGCGACTCAGTACGAACCAACGACTGGTGCTTCTCATACAAGCATTCACCATTTATCGCTTCTTCCGTACCCCTTGCCTCTCCGATAGAGCGAACTTTGAATGAATTAGGAACTATAAAGATACATTTCGTTATGAGAATAATTTTTGCTTGTACGCGTTATTTCAACTCTGCTTTTGCTTTTACTAGCAGGCAAGGAAGTACGCGAAACAGAGGTAAACTGTAATGCTAACATACACCATTCGTAAAACAGACGATTTGGGTATATTAGAAACAATGGGAACGGGTAACAGCAACAATTAGATCGGAATCGGAACAGTATATCCTTGTACCCTCCGATATTTATATTTGTCGTTTTCGCCGTTTTCGTCTTCGTCATCATCCTCGTCGTTGTAATTCACGTTATTTAGTGTATGATCGAAAAATGTCTTATCGATCGAAGACTATCATATTTGCAAGCCTATCTTTTGTCGGAGAGAGATCTATTCTTAAACTATCGTAAAGTATTTTCTTAACAGTTTTTAACGTAACGGTCTCGCAACCGCTGTTTATCGCAATTTAAAAATAAATTTGAATCATATTTTGTACATTAAAGAAGTTCGTTTTGTCTGAACACGATTTGGATATAGCTCACGTATCGATGCATACATACATACAAACTTATTTTGTTAGTCATACCATTGCATCGATTCACGTTCGCGTCTACATTCACACTTTCACGATATGCGCCACAATTAATGTTGCAGTACACATTTCATAGGCACATTTCCCTAAGAATTCCTTATCCATTTGTTTCCTTTTCTTCTACATTTTTTCTCTCCTTCCTTCGATCCTCATCATATCCTCCTACATCTCTCTTCTCTTTTCTTCCTCTCCCCCTTCTCTTATTTCCCTTTTTCTTTTTTTTCTATCTCTTTAGCGAATTATGCCAAACGCTCGAGCACACGATCGACACATTAACTAGCTACGTACCCGGCAAAAAGGATTCTATATGGATTTAATTAAAGTACTTAATTATTGGATATAATATATAACTAACGGTTATATATTATAAGTCTTTGGCGTTTGTACCAATGATTTTCCTATACGTGATTCATATTTCATGACGCTAATTTCCAAATAACGAACGTTTAAAAATTCGTGCTTTTGTATAACGTACGTTGAATCATGTGGCTGTAATATAAATCTATGTATATATACTTATCATCTATAAATCTATTTCTTAATAGGCACATGCGCTTAGTATTCGATATATGCATTTACTGTCATCCGTAAACGCTGTTCACGTATTTCGTGTATCGTTTTTCTTTTATTTAAAACACATTCCTCTTTATATTTGCAGAAAACGAACGGTTGATGGATATTATTACTTTTACCTACTACCGTTCGATCGTCTTAGGGAGAAAAGGGAGATGCATTAACTTTATGCAAACTCGTCACTATGTGTACAAATCTCTTTTCGAGCAGTCTTCTTATCTATCTAACATAAATGCGAATGTAAACGCCATAAAAATCACAATTACTGTAGGTTATTGCATATTGCTTTAACAATAATAATGAGAGAGAGAGAGAGAAAGAGAGAGAGAGAGATTAGTTAAAAAAAAAAAAAAAAGAAAAGAAAGAAGAATATCTACTTGTGCTTACAAAATGATATACTGACGAATCTAAGTACTGTATAATAACTTTGAAATATGAACAGGAACGACGCACAACTATTAACGTCATACGATTAATTCGATCAATTAATATCAACAAACAGAGAAAAGAAGTAAAGTGATCAAGATGACAACGAAACATAAGAAAATGTTTCCCATATTCTTTGGCCTGTTTCTGCTATAGTATGTTTGGCAAATTATTATAACGTAAATGTATATAAGAAACGATCTAAAGTACAATAAAAAGCAGAGCTTACAAGGTTCTTACTTAACCAGTCTATTTCTTTCTTTTATTTGTCAGAGAGAATGGAAACGCGTAAATGTTAAAGTTCTTTCAGTATTATATCAGCGACGTACTACCAACTTTTCTTTTTACTTTTCTTCTCTTTCTATTACTTCTCCCTTACTCCCTATGAATTGTAGAAAACAATCGCGCATCCGTAATAAATTCGCGTGTTATAAAGTTTATACAATCTTTTTTCTGATGAATTACGATACACGAATAAAAACTTGAACGAGAATGTAAATCGGTATTCGATCTAACTCTTCCCCTTGTACCACAATCTTTTCGCTTGCAACATAATATTTTGGCACTTGTTTGACCATCAATCTCACGTTTGTTCTGTCAGTAGTGTATTAGAATAGACAGAAACACAAACACCGAAACAAAAAGAACGCATCTTTCTTATTCGGTGTCATTTCATCACGCGATACAATATTCAGTATTGATGTATAGCGATATATGCGTGATATTTTACTTTTTCAACAAAACGGCAGAACTGCTTCAGTATAATCGGAGCGGTCTTCCAACCGGAAGAACTATTACTGCCACGAACAATACAACGAATACTAAAAAAACAGTAACAATACCGTTCGCACGTGTACTTTTGTGAGTTTTCGTTGTACATATGTTATTTTAAAACAATGCACCCATAAATCACGTGCCGTAAGACGACAATCACAATATTCGAAGAACACTATCATATACACAATTGTTTAATGGCTAGTTACTATATACTTCTGGTTGTTCATCAAGTTCAAAAGTCTTTACTATTCTCCTTGCTTTATACATGTACGTACCTGTTTGCACATATGCGTACATATATGCAAAAAAAATTGGCAAAAGAACTAAAATATTAGAAAGGAAAAACATGTAAATCGTCAGATTCTCTTTTATCCGATTCGCGAATTTTGAAATTACGAGAAAATATTTAAAAGTGGAAAAAATATCATAGGTTGAGGTTGAAGATGCAAAAAAAAATTAAAAAAAAAAAATAAAAAGAGGGGAAAAAAAAGAAAAAAGAACGAAAAATTATCAATATTATGATCACGATACCAAAGCGAAAAAATTGTTTTGTATTCTTCATGGCAAAATCGAGAATCGAAGGTTAAAAAAAACATCGATATAAGCTACGAGAAACGCTGCTCTCGTTAAACCGGTACAGCTCTCTCACGTTCTTTTTCCTGTTGTCGCACAGCAACGGCTGCCTCGACCAGTAAGTAAAGACACTTGAACTTGTCTTTATCCTCTTCTGGTGGTGTCGGAGGTGGTGTCTCGTCTGTATGAGGACTGTGAGCATTACGTGTACCGTATACTTCTGTTTCATGCTGTACATCAGAAGTTTGAATAAGATGTTGTCTAGGGGCACTCCAATATGCAGCTTCATTTCCCATGGAAGATTCGTCATCGTCCCTGAGAAGGATAAAATGGAAAAGAAAAATAAGAATATCAATCGACTTTTCGTTATTAGCGCGACACGCGTTGTTATAAAGTCGAAATAATGAAAAACCGCGACGGTGTATACCAATATATGCCTACCCTCGTCGCGCTGGGTGGGTAATCGTTTCGTCGTAAGCGCCCAGTTGGCTATTTTGTTCAATTTTAGTCTCCGTGTAAGGATACACTATTACACTCGGCCACTGTGTCGATGGACGTTCCTCTTCGCTGTGAGAACTGCTCTCATAGTCGTTTGGGCTATCCTCTTCGCTTCTGAGAAAGAAAGAAACAAAAAGAAGAAAATTATGAAATACGAAACGTTGTTGACGACCGATCATTGCATATGATAGTATCAAAGGGTAACTTGTATAACCAACCGATACATCAATCCAGAAGGATCTTCGTAATCGTGATCTCTGCTACGTTTCGGTGCACTCATGCCTGCTAACGAATCCCAATTTTGGTTGGATCTTGAACCAAGACCGGATGATTGTTGGTGACTTCCTGCGGGCATCTTTTTACCGCGGCGAGATATCGTGTACTGTAGAGGATCGTGGCCTTCTCTTCGAATCATTTCTGGTAGAATTCGCCGTCTGGCGTTTATGAACCAATTGCAAACCTACAATGACGAGAATAGACGTGGAAAAGGTCACGAAATGAAAATTAAATAGAGCAGTAGAGTATCGTATCAACCTGAAGTACAGTCAAATTCGCTTCTTTACTCAGCGACGTCTTCTCGTTGTCGCTTGGATATGCGTTGTATCTGTGCTCGTAAAGCCATCGTTTTAGAATTTTTACCGACTGTTTCGGTAGGTTTCCACGACGTTTTCTCACGGAATGGTTACCAGAGTGATGAACTATTTCAGAATGAACTTTAGTGCGTAACGCGTTCGAATCGTGTTCCGTATCAGAACCACTTTGATCGTCGTCGGTACTACTCGATGAAGGAAAACGTTCTCTCGCTGAAACATAAAACAACAATCATTGAATTAAATTTACACGGTTCTTCGCCATCGCACTCGTGTACATTCTCGCAACTTATAATCATTTTCAAGAAAAGAGAAAAAAATCCACATATATACGAATATGTATACAGGCGTATATAGGCATAGGTATATGGATATGTCTAAATTAACAAATCTCATTGAATCTCAAAACGAACATATTCCTCGTATATCGTTACATTATTTCAAATAGATACGCATAAAACGATCAACAAGATCCAGCTATTCAGATTTTAGAACTAAGAATTTTTAAAACATATACATGAAATCGTCGGACAATAGAAAGTAGATAAGAAATGAACGAGACAAGATGTAGTTTTCTCTCGTTTCACACATTTCGTCTTCCCTTCCGATATTTCCCCTTTTGAATATCTCGATAACGTAAAAGCAACTATTTTCTTCACTTTTATCCTTTTCATATGTACAATAGTAATTTTCTTTTTCGTTTTTTCCTTCTTCCCTCCCCCCACCCCCCGTAAATATATACACCCGGGAACTAAATTTGTGATCCTGGTTAGTTTGCACCGTCGACTAATCTTAGCGTTTGAATTTGTGGTTACGTAAGGTCCAGTAACCCGACAGCACAAAATTAGGATCCAAGCGCCTCGCGGCTAGACGAAAACTATGACGACGTCGAGTGTCACGATGGCGATGGCGATGGCGATGGTGATGGCGATGGCGATGGCGATGGCGATGGCGATGGCGATGGCGATGGCGATAGCAGCGACGGTGATGACGACGACATCAACAAAGATGATAAGAATAGCATACAGTAACAGAACTATATCTCAAACATTATCGGCTTGATGGAACAGAGAGCTAACCGAAGGAAAAAGCCACCTAGCGACTTTAGTTTGGTCGGTACACGAAGAGACGTTTCTTCGTCCATCGAGCTAAATATACAACGAGTTGCTAGCGAGTTTACAGATGCATCGTGCGTTCTAGTGGCGCACAACGCTATCTAATAACGTAACCGCATCTCTTTTTCAAACAATCAACTCGATAAATCGATATAATTAGAAGATGTAACGTCTTAAAGTAAATTGTGTCGTTGTTTTATGAAAAGAAATAAGCTTGCGATTACTCTTATATATTTTCAATATATATTGGCAACCAAAATATGTAAAATAGAAAAACGAACTATCGTTAAACCATAATACGTGCTTTCGGAATCGTTAAACTTATAATTTGACCGATGGCAAACATTGGCTGATGTATGGCTATCTATTAATATTATAATTTTATTATACCTGACTTTTTTCAAAATTGCAATTTGCCCTAGAGACGTTCGAAAATAATATTATAATATAATTAAATCTACAGAGTTGTTGGAATTTTAAAACACAGACAGTCGAGCGACATAATTTAAATTTCAAACGATTTCGTGGTTCGGATGTAATGAAAATATCTTAATCGCGTCTCAATGCTTTTAAATATCGCGAAGCAACTGGAAAATAAATTTAAAAATATCGTATGGATAACGTAAGAATATTACGAAATTAAGTATCATAGAATATCTTAATATCTATCTACAAAGTTACATCGTAATACTGACAGTCGGTGACCCGTAACACATTTGGAAGTTTTCCAAAAGATCATCATAGAAGTACGTGATGTTAATAATTAGTGCTTCTGTTGCAGTCAAAAATATTATACACCGTATGCAACACAGATTTTGCTCCTGTTCATTTTTGGACTTTACTTTCCCGATGAATTCTCTCTCTCTCTGTTTTGGTTCGACTACTGCGAAATTTTGGAAAAATAAACAAGACGTTCAAACGCAATCACAGCTACACCATAGGAAAAGTATTGCTTGAATTTTCTTTGCGTTCTTTTTCGTCATTAACGTTGAAAATGAATTTAAGACTTACATAAGAATTATTTGACTGTAACCTTCGTGACATAAGCTTACGTATACGATGCCCGGCATATTTTGCATTCAATACACCGATCAAAAGCATTAAAGACGTAAATAAGTTCCACTGATACGTATTCCAACTATCTATATCAACGGATACAGTACTACTTGTAATTTATTACTCCAGATCTTATCCGGTATCGATAACTTCTAGTCAATAAACCACGTACGCAACGCGTATTATAGGATTTGAAACTGGCAAACAAAACCGTTTCTAACAAAAAATCAGATAATTCCCAAACATTACCGCTCTGAACAGATGTCATACCCAAGATCAACCAACCCATGAACGAATAATTTCAATCTGCGCTTATCAAGCACGATAATTTCCCCAAAATAAACTTGTCAAAAATCAAAATTCCCTTCTTTAACAGCAATTGCCTAACAAATTGTTCGCATATGTTCTTCTCGCAAATTAAATAACAAAAAAAAAAAAAATTGTTCTTCTATCTCTGGATGCATGTAGTGAACGATAACAACTGATTTGAACGAACTTGAATGGTGTCCCATGAGGTTTACATAAATGCTTACAGGGATCTTCGACCACGATTATATACATATATATACAATAGGTTTGCCGCATATCGCGGGATATATAATTTCTCCTGTGCGACATCGTGTCGTATCAAGCATTTTAGAAAAATTGATTTTGTTAAGTACTGCTGGTATGTGTAACTGCATACGTTATTTCCAAGATATTTCGAAATATCCATATCAAATTTTCCTTTACATACGAGTATATTCCTCAAATATTGTTCTTCCGATCGTATTGGACGTTGTACAACGTTTAACTCTTTCGAGGAGACTCGGCCACGGTATTACCTTTTCTTCGTAAAAAAATTCAAAGAATCAGGCAAATGTTACGTTTCTAAAGAAATTCGACAAATTCGAATCGACGATTATCGTCACACTCTTACCTGTCACAAACATACTCGTACGCTGAGTCGAGGGAGAATTATCGTTACGTGGCATAATCGATGATGACAAAGGGGACATTGTACGACGACAATCCGTATTTCGTGAATGGCGAGAATTATGTTGCGACGGTTGATCAGTTTGAGGGATAAGTTGATGTTTATGTCGATGATGATGCTGATGATAACGATGGTGGTGGTGATGATGATGGTAATGATCATTGCGATAATGACGACGATAACGATGATAACCTTGCTGCTTCTGTTGATGTCGAGGATGTTGATGCTGATCATCGTGACAATATTGATTACAATACTGACGAAGGTATTGTTGTTGTGTACCTGTCATTCTTTCGGTACTCTGTTTCTGTTCCAAGTGCATAGCGGCTGGTGGTAACATGATATTCTTGTAATTATAAGAACTTTAGAAGCTCGGTATACGTTGTAGAAAATATCTCGACACGATAATAAAACGATGGAGGAAAAACTTATCGCGATGTTCCAAATCTTCTTCGATCGTACGTCAAACTTTGTCTCGTTCCTACGATCATGCTTGCACTC
The DNA here is from genome assembly GCF_041682495.2 of Bombus fervidus. NCBI lineage: Eukaryota > Metazoa > Arthropoda > Insecta > Hymenoptera > Apidae > Bombus > Bombus fervidus. Next base: position 12,042,182 of record NC_091527.1, on the reverse strand, counting down.
TATATTGACGTTTGAACGATTAACGTACATTTACTTTCATTGTTAAATCACTCCTCGTTTCTTATTCTTTTGCTTTTCGAATCTGGCGCCTGTTATCAGAATGTATAGAAATAAAGCAGGACGAAAGACTTTTCCTTCGTTTACAAGATATGTCATGGATAGGACCGGTGATACTATCAATCACCTTAAACACCGTCGTTTCTCCTTTATTGGCCGATACTGTTGTTGCATCGCCGATTCTCGTTTAAAAAATGACATTGATGTCGTATTCAAACGCCTTTCACGTAACACAGCTGTGTCGTCTAGCGAATTCACAAAAGAACTTTGTTTTCTTCGTCATTTTTAGACGTTGCGTGACGCTCTTCACTTTAATTTCCTTCGACCTTAAAAGCTAGACGGTTTAGCTTTCTTAAAATCCTCGACTGTAATACAACTTCCTAATTGTTCGTTCGAGTTTGCTTTCGCTTATTCCTTGCGATCAGGAAATACGTTCTTCGTGATAATATATTTAAATGTTAAATTAAATAATAATATATTCTGGCTGAAAAATGTTAGACAGGCGATAACAAAAAAATATACCAACAATCGAGATTTTCTTGCTTTGAATTGAAAACACGGTTACTTCGCTTCTTTGCGAAGTATTCGCTATTTACAGCGATGCCGAAGAGCGGCGAAGGAATTTAGAATAAAAATATCTTTTGTATTGTTTGTTTTTAACTGATTATGAGAAGGAAAACTGATCAAACACGATCGGACGACGTCGACAACACGACTGGGCCAACCATGTCGGAAGCCGGCTTGACAGAGGCGGCTGACAAGAGACAAATCAAACACGAGAATGAGTGCATGTGCGCGCCTAGCAAGGAGAAAGATTTGCGCGCGCGTATCCACTTCCCGCTTCTTGGCCTGTCACTGGTCAGCCATTAGACTCTGTCTGTTTTAGCCCCCTACCTATTTGCGTCTTTCCCGCCATATAAACTTCGTAAGAATCTATCGGAACGGTTGCGTTGCTCGGTGTATTCTCGTAACGATAGCATAGCGAGTGCGTTATCCCTTCCAAAGCAGGTATAAGAGCTATATTGGCGGGAAGCATACTTCGCTATGTAGTAACACGGTTGTATAACCCTAACCCTAACCCTAACCCTAACCCTAACCCTAAACCTAAACCTAACCCTAAACCTAATCATAAATCCAACCATAACCTCGTTTGGCCCTTGCTCTTTCAATATTAAAACAAAAGCATGCTAGTAGTTATTTATGATTTGCATTGTAAAATTAAATTAACAATAATATTAACTTTCCATTCCGATCGATAAATGTCAATCACAAGTCAAATTAATAATCAACAAAATATACTTGTAATATTTCACATTAACAGCAATTATTGATTTCTTTTTTTTTTTTTGCAATACACCCTCCTGAACAGCGTGTATTTTTTTTTTTTGGCAAATTTCATTTTTTTTGACATTTTTTTTGTAGTATAGGTAATAGCGTAACCAAATACATACACCCACACACACACAAAATATAATAAATACATGCACGTGTATTGGAAAAATCTAAATGTGCGTATTTATGCGAGTATGTGCATCAATCTGGTGGATCTCGCGAAGTTCATTCTACATTACGCGATCGAGTCGGTGTTTCTAAACCCCGCGTTATTTAAAGGGAAGAGCACTGTATATGTAAGAGAACAGCAGAAGAAAGAAATTAAAGAAAAGAGAAGAAAATTTTACACGTTTACTGTACGTTACAAAAATGTGTATTATTCGTTCGACGTACCACTAAAAAGGCAGAGATATGAGAAGAGATAATATGAGATAAGGTTACGAGATAGAGTATAATCTAAGACCGAGAAAAAGCACGAATCATTTGCACGTGCAGCTAGTCGAAACGTAAAATTCGTTATTTCGATACATTTGAAAATAGAAAGTAGAATTTTTCGAAGATTTTAGTGTCCTCGTTTGTTAATACGAAAGTTATATAAAATAAAGAAATTCTATCTCGTGTCTACCGTATATTTCGCGGTATCTTAAAAGCAAACAATGTAGAAATTTGCATGAAACATAAATTACATTATTTCTCTTTATAGCCTAAGCTAAGTATGTAAAATACACGTATATACCTACACGTATTTTTGTAATTTTATTAAAATTACAAAAAATATGCAAGTAATAAGGGTAAACGATTTGTATACACATATACACATATTTTGTCGCAATATCTATCTAAATTTCTTATATTCCCTTCATTTTATACGTCGATAAACGTGTATAAAAGCTCGATTTCGTTTAAATAAAAACTCATCTCTCTCTCTCTCTCTCTCCTCTCTAGCCATCCTCGAATTTTGATGTCACTATTTATCTCTGGGTGTCTAGGATAATGTAAAAGCGTATTTTTATCTTATCAATTCAACCCTTACATGACCATTCCAATCGATGATATTTCTAATGCGATAAGCTTATAGTACGCGATGATCATATCCCTGGCTTTTTCTCTCCATTACTCGATTGGTAAGAAACGTATCCCTCTTCAACATTAACATTTGTACTCTACGATAATTGTTGAATAATATTATGAAAAATTTATATGTGATATTTCTATTTCTTTTTTCTTGCAAACGTGTTTCTCAACAATTTATACATTCGTATATGTGTACATGCATGAATACATCTTCTCTCTGTCCAAACTAAGTTGCGCAACACTTTTTGTTTGATAGTAATCGTCACAAAAACTGTTTAGTATCTCGACCCTAATTACTTTGCGAGGCTTTGTTAGTTTTTTTAAATGGTTTAAAGTTGAAACGAATGTTGAATCATGCGTGTAACTATCGAATGAATTTGTACCTCTTATTAGCTATCTACCGCTAACGCAAATCAGTCGAACCGGAGGAAATTGCCTTAAATTAAACTAAAAGAAATCCCTTTATGACGTTTAAGCTCGAAAAAGAAGTAAGAAAAAAAAAAGAAAGTGTTTATTCTAATATTTATGTCACGAGAAAAACAAATATCAAATTTCAAAATAATATAATGAAATTACATTATATGTAATTATATGTATTATATGTTATATTACATTTATTTATTCATGCTTTTTTTAAATCTATGATATTTATATGTGCTGGAAGATTAATTCATTATATAATTGGAATTCGAAATTTTCGTTTATATTCTGGTATATTTTATTTATATCCAACGAAAGGATTATTATTAATATTTTCATTAATAATACTATGTGGATTTCCATTTTTAGTTGGTTCTTATTCTAAAGATTTAATTATTGAATATTATTTTTTAAATAAAATAAGGACGTTTAGAATAATAAATTTAGTAATAGAAACAATTTTTACTGTTTCATATTCTTTTCGAATTATAATAGCAATATTAAGAGAAAATTTTATAATAAATTTAATTTGTTTAGATGAAGATTATATTATAATTACTTGTATAACAATTATTTTATTAATTATATTAGTATTGAGAAAATTAGTTTATAATCTTTTTATATTCATAAAAACATTAGTTTAATTGTTGTTTATAAATACTTTGTTTTTAAAATAATGTTAATAGGATTAATATTTTCATTAATTATATATAATTTTAATTTTTTTAAAAAAATAATTCTATTCGTTAAAAGTTTTTTTATAATAGAATTTATGTATGGATTTATTATTAATAATTTAATAATTATATTATATGTAGGTATATCTTGTAATAAACTATCATGTCCAAAACAGCGCTTCTCAGGTAAAATAACGGTCGAATAACAAATTTATTGCTTTCCTTCTAACTCGCAATTTGTCAGAAAGAGGAAAAGATGTTTGAGAGAAACAAATTTCAAAGTAATACAATACAATTGTATTATATGTATTATAATATGTAGGTATGTCTTATGAGAAACTGACATGTCCAAAACACCGCTTCTCAGGTAAAATAACGGTCGAATAACAAATTTATTGCTTTCCTTCTAACTCAAAATTTGTCAGAAAGAGGAAAAGATGTTTGAGATAAACAAATTTCAAAGTAATACAATACAATTGTATTATATGTATTGCAATATGTAGGTATGTCTTATAAGAAACTGACATGTCCAAAACACCGCTTCTCAGGTAAAATAACGGTCGAATAACAAATTTATTGCTTTCCTTCTAACTCAAAATTTGTCAGAAAGAGGAAAAGATGTTTGAGAGAGACAAATTTCAAAGTAATACAATACAATTATATTACATGTATTATAATATGTAGGTATGTCTTATGAGAAACTGACATGTCCAAAACACCGCTTCTCAGGTAAAAGAACGGTCGAATAACAGAATTATTGTTTTCCTTCTAACTCGCAATTTGTCAGGAAAGGAAAAAGATGCTCGAGAAAAACAAATTTCAAAGTAATATAATACAATTATATTATACGTATTATAACGGGTATGTATATCCTCTATGAAATTGTTAGGTCTGAAAGACCGCTTTGCAGGTAACAGAACGGTCGAATAACAGAATTATTGTTTTCCTTCTAACTCACGATTTGTCAGGTAAAGGAAAAAATAAAACTTCGATTCGATGTATCGGTTGTTACACCGATCCTTGAACGGATACACGTATACAACGAACAAGGCTTTCGCAGAGGAGATGTTTCGAGAGCAATACATATATTATATGGCAGAGCTTCGAACCTTCGACACGCAAAGGAACATCGATTCAAGAGGAGAGACGAACATTCTTCATAGGTCAGCGAGCATAGAACGATTTTAGACACGGCCTTTGGGCTGTTCTGTTCGTGCTTTGCGCCGTGCTATGTCTTCTCATTTCGTTCTAATAATCTTTTAATGTTCAAACATCATATTATGTATATTCTATCTTTTTTTCAATATACTCTAAATAAATAGACACGCGAGAAAAGAGTTTGATTTTATGTTCGATTCGTATTTGCATACTGAACATGACTAGATAAGACCTCTAGTTTGACAATAATGCATAATTTTGTAGAAAAGAATCTAACGAAGATCTATCTATTGCGTTTCGATTCAAAATCTATCGGTGGTGTTTGACGAAATAACGTTCGAATTTCCATACATACATACTACTCCACTTGACTTTATCTACGACCATCGAGATTATTCAAACCGAAGAAATTTTACTTTACAATATCCTATTCCACCAACTATAGCCTCTCTGCTCTCGCAACGTTTGACACGATAACCTCAAACACTGTATATACGTCTGACCCAAAGCACGAAAGTACTAAAAATTACGATACCGATAACAGATAATAAATTACTGTTGTTATGAATGATTTCCCTGTTAAACCAATTATATTGTATAAAACTGATCTCATTGTATGCAAAAACTAAACATAAGCGATAATAATTAAGAAACAGTGTGAAAACTTGGAAATTTATCATCATTTGACATAACTATTTCCCTGAAACAGTGATCGAGGAACGCGCATTCTCCTATATTATAAAATAAATAAAGCACTGTTATCTTCGGTCGATGATATTTGAAAATTTAGAGAAATATACATCACGTTCGAATTTTACGTAACATTCAAATGAGATACAGCGACATTTTGGTGGATCAGTTTGCTAATCGGTCGGTAAACACGTAAACAGGTATCAAAAAGTCTCGAAAGTCATCGAAAAGAATCAAGACGCAACGATTAGCGCGAATAGCTGCACTACTATCGGTTACATAACAAGGCAAAGATACGATGACACGGAATAACGCTATGGTCAATTTATAAAATATGTTCTGCTTTATCCTCGACGTATTTCATTCTTCCCCCTACACTCGCCTTTCTTCTTCTTTTTACTTTAGCTTTTGCACTTGATCGGTAATTCGAATTAAGAAACATCTGATAAAAGCGGTACTATAACATGTAACGTACAATTTCCTATGCACCAAATACAATATGATAATGCGATACAACAAAAAATATCAAGTAATTTGTCATTAGATGAACAACAAGGATTACTATGTCGACCAAGGTCGATACTTGAAAACAACAGAGCCGGTATGTAAAAAAAACTATAACAAATCTCTGTCAGGTTTGTTGTGCGTATGTGTATATGTCTGCTATATATATGTACATATATATATAATTGCCTGCGTAATAAAATTAATAGAAAAAACGCAGTATAATAATTCTTCCATAAGATTCGGTACTGTTTCTCTCAACCATACTAATACTACTAGTAGTACCATTATTACTATTATTAGACGTGTTACACAATACTCTCGCGTCTTCTTAAACGAGTTTCGCTGGCCAATGACCAAAGCTAGATAACGTCGTGTATCGCGACCCATTTACCGACTTGCTAATCTCGAACTCTAATCCGAACTTGATTTTCTTAAACTTGTATGGCTTAAACAATTTTATAAATGTTACATTCTTGAATATTACAAATAGAATCGTAATTATTCAGAATAATTATCCACCGTCCGAGTAAATATGTGCTTATATACTGTCGTTTTTCAAAAGATCACATTTACATACATATACTTTTAATATCCAATCTATCATTTATCACTATTTACTATATAAGTGTAATATTATCGCAAAAAGTTATTTTTCTCGCTCATCTCTTTGTATAAATTTCTTGCAATAACGTCGTTACCAAAAAATGTGACATCATAAAGCACAATTCTAATTTTAAAATCCAGATATGAATTCTACATTTCTACGATATTACATGTACCTACTATATACATCTCATATGTTACGTTACGTAATAGTAGACACCATGCGGACACATTCGACTTACATTCATATTTTCGTACATAACATAATAACGCACCATTTGATTTCTCAAATGGTTTTAGAAAACATTTTATAAATTTGAAATTATTCAATTTTATATATATATATAAAGAGAGAGAGAGAGAGAGAGAGAGAGAGAGAGAAATGAGAATGTTTATCTGTTAAGATAAAGAAGATATAAAATTTCACTAAATTTCTAAAACAGATATTTATATATAATAAGACAAGAGACAAATTAATATATGCTTTGAACTGAATAAAATATATATGTACATATTGATCATCCATATACTATAAACTCACTTTCCACACGACCACATGGCGCGCGTATATATACCATGTGCATATATGTATACATATATACATATAATTATCAAGGTTTATAATCTTAAATTGAAATACTTCAATTTGAACCACAAATTGTAAACAAATTGCAATTGAATCTCGTTTAATTAAATATGAAATACTATTCGATATAAAAGTTGTTTGAAAGAAATGTTCCTATATTATATATTTCTTCATTTAATTGTATAATATTGAACGAATTACGTGAGTTCCGTCATGTATGTGTATGGAAACTTGTGACGAAAACAGTTATAGATCATATTGAAAATGTAAAGGCATAAAAAAGCTCAAGCAATCAGCGATCAAAAGGAGCAAGCACGTAAACATATTCGTATACGTACTATAGGTGCGCGTGCACGCAAAGCGAGAGAATAGTCAGACACTTCAGACAGGCAGGCAAGCATGGAAGGCACGACGCACGACGGAAAAAGCAGAATGACAGTTGGTAATTATAACGAAGAGCGGATTCCGTGGGGTAAGGCCGGTGAGCCCCGTGGAAGTAACGAAGTCCGCGCCGTGGCGCGCCACCACGTGCCTAACTAGCTAGCTGGCTTGCTGACTGCATGCTAGCTCGGTAGCCACGCGTTATATAGTATCGTAGATGATGGCGTCTCGTAATCGAAATTTTCAACATAATACGAATAATGAATTTTACTCGAAACCAACTAATAATGTTTAACAAAATTATGGATTCAGTACTGACTGATTATATCACGAACCTAGCGATTAATGGATTGATTTATACTCACCAACACGATGATCCATAATGAAAAAATTGAGATGGACGCAATGTACACGCGGTCTAGCAATGTCCTCGTGGTTGGCTTGATTCGATACTCGATCAGCTGTTAAATAGAGAAAGAAACAGCATGGTAAGAAAAAAGAAATACACTCTTTAAATGCGATCAGAAGTCATGTCACACTTCTTAACAAAATACCCAAGTTAGACGAATAAATCAGGAAAAAAAAAAATGTACAAAGTCTAACCAACAATTCGTGGGGACGCGTACACTAACACGATAAAAATATTGCACGATCGCGCAACACGAGTTAACTCGATTTTTGCCGGTCATCGAGTTTCAGTACACGAATGATGAATGACAAACAACACTAAAAGATATGCCATGTCCATACCGTTGAACAGTTAACACACGATGTGTCTCACGGTTTCTTTCCCTCTCACGTTTTCTTCTTCGACCAACTGATCTGTCGTTCGACAACTCACCGGTCTATCTCTCTGTAGTTTCTCTGTGTTTCTTTCGATCACAGCGTCCTTTTCTGATCGAATTACTTCCCGTTAGGACTAATTTCTCGTTCTCTCTGACAGATAAACACTACGAATGCGGCGGGTTCTCGCAGCGTGTGCGCCAGCGTCAGTAAGATTGACAGTCGGCGCTGATGACAGACAGGTGCGCCCGCCTTCCGGCCTAACAAGTCGGCAACCTACCGTCCCGCTTACGTATCTTTCTCTGTTCGTTCGCATACCCGTCTGCCCGCCTGCCCGTCTACCCGTCTACCCATCTACCCGCCAAGACCCTTTGCACGTTATACCCACATTCATCCATTCTCTTTCAACATTTTCCTGCCATCTAGTGACGTCCTACCCAAAACACCTATATACTATTTAATTTTATACGCATCTTTTCATTCACTAATTTCAAATATGTAAATAGATTACAATTATCTTTAACTTTAACCTTGCTCTCTTCCAACTTTTCGGTTATATGACTAAATTGTATCTTTCATTTAATATAATCTTTTCTTTTTTATTTAATGTTACTAGGATCATTTATGCATTTTTTTAAGTTTTCACTAGCTTATCAAAGAAGAAAGAAAAGAAATAACGAATATGACAGGACAGTTGAATTGCTTTGCGATTGTTTTTACGTTCGTTTGCATTAAATTCAATGCATAAAACAGTTTACTTAAAAACACAATTTGCTAAATCCTGACTAGATGAAAAAGCGCAAGTCATGAAACAATAATATGGAAATGGATATAATGGATAGGAAAAATAATAGAAAAATAGATTATACTTCCTTCTAATTTGTCATTATTAATCATTTTTCCAATTTGATGTTGAACAAACATTTTACTTATTCGATGCACTGTTGCCTACTTAAGTTGCTGTTGACGTTTACATATATATATATATTTATATTTCAACATAAACTTTAAAGCATAGGAAGAACCGGTACTTCCTCATAATTTCTTTCTCCAGCTTCGACCTGACGAATAAATTCTCCACATATTATTTCAAATCTACTTCTGCGTTTTTCTTGGGTCATGCATTCTTGAAAATCATGAAGTACTTCTCTGCATTCGTCTATTCCTCTATAAAATCCATATGCTTCAATACATTTGGCTAAATGATACTCAAAATTTCTGCACCTAATTTCATGCTGATTATGCAAATTCGCTGACAGAGCATCAGTCAACGGACTACGTATTAATGGATCTAAGTTGATATAGTACTTAGTTCGCATCTCCCACCTGGATTCACTATTAGATTTAGGCACGGATTTAATATTACTTTCAGCCATGGTTCTAAAATTACAATAATATAAACTATTAATTATCATTAATAATATTTTATTACGGGATTACATACAGAAAATAATTGAGATCTCTACTAGATTGAAATAGATACTTTGCACTTTTATTAATATAACCTCTATATTGCTTCCTTTTTATCTTATTTGTTTTTATATCATGATATAAGTACGTGCTATAGATAAGATAACATATTACCCAATAAAATATGCGTATATAATAAATAAATTCTACTCAAACAAGTCGTTGCACTTCCAAATAATTCAAGAGTTACTTCCTTGAATATTGTGTTGTGTAACGAGCCAGTACAGCCAGATAACTTCGCTATTATCGCCATCTATCATAAGTTATAATAATGAGATAAAATTAACTTATTCAACAATTAAGATTATTTTCCATTATGCATGTATATATATTATAAATAACTTGTGTTAAAGCTCTCTTTGAACCATATTATATGAGACAAAATTTTCGATCGGCCCACTAATAATAAAATAATCTAAGCTGATCACGCTTCGTGATTCATCCTTTATTCGTATATTGCACTATAGCTTATTGTTACTGTTATAATGTTTATAAAAATTATTATAATTATTTTAGTTTCATTCATTTACACATATACATATATATTTATTATTTATTAATTGGATATATTCTCCAGTCGATAGGCCAAGCAGTTTCCATCATCATGCAATTGTTTATATCGGTAAAGAGTGAAGAGACACTATGCAAGGAAAGAATATTTCTTACTGATGCCGGCGACGTGCGGAAGACGTGAGATCCGTACGAAATACGGATAGCAAAATAATAAATTTGATAAAATTTGAGATATCAGGAAGCTATAAGAAATACAAAATATAATAAATATTGTATTTTATTATATTATTTCCATAAAGTTAACAGTTATTCGAAATATCTCTGTTACAAAAGTTACTCCGTTATGAATGTTTAGAAGTAAAATGTTGTGTTTAATCGTGTTCCTCTATCTAGTATGTAAAGTATTTCTTAATATTAATAGATATTCTTTTATCTACCAATTACAATAAAAGATCTCTTATCTCTTCTTGTAAACATGCAACTTGTAATCTATTTTTAACTGTATCAAAAATAATTTTAGGAAAAATATTATCCACTTGTTTTGAATTTAAGAAAATTAGTCTACAACCATAGCATAGATACTTTTCAATTATCGATTGTTTCAGAAAAGACTTATGAATGTCATTTTGACAATGACATTTTTTTTGTCTTAAAGCATTTAAGCTTTCAATTTGCTCATTGTCTGATTGTTCGCAAATATTTAACGAATTCATAGTCTTATTTAATGAGGTATCTGTAGTTGTAGAAACTAATTTAGAAAACAATTTCGCCTGTACAACCGATAGTTCTTCTTTTGGTAAATGACACGAGTCTAAAGTTAATTCACAAAGTATACAAATGTTATTATCCTTCTTAATATTAGCATCCATCTTTGTATCATTGTCCTCATTATTACATTGCTCTATCTTTGTAGCTAATTTTTCGCTGGTACGATATATCGTGGATACAGTGCCATAAAATTCAGAATCCAATTTATGGACAAAATGTCTTGTAATATTTCGTATAGATATAGGAAAAGAGAAATTATATTTGTCAGAACTAAAAATTGGATGTAGATTGTAACAGTCCAAATAGTTAGTTATGTCATTTTGTGTGAAATCTCTGAGTGGTCGAAGTAATGTTACATTTGTGTGTCTTGTGTCAGAGAGAGCAACGTTAAAAGGTAATTGGGAACCTCTGCCAGTCGATACATTGCCAAGAACTTTTAACGCAAGATCAAAAGATATATCGGCAATGAAAATTTTATCACAATTAAGTTCACCAGCTGCGGATATAAGTAATTTACGTCTTAATTGCTGTAATAATTCATCTCTGGCTGTATCATTTTCCAAATTATCAAACATTTCTTGTATTATTGTATCCTCATCACTTGTCATGCTCATTGATGAATCATTTACTAGTTGTATTTCTTTAGAAACACTACCGTTTGTACATTTTGACAAAGGTAAAACGTACGTAGTTAATTGCAAACTCTTAGCTTCATTAGCTAACGCATTTCGAATAGATTTTCTTTCCTCGATCGAGCGTCCTTTCACCATACCATCTGTATACATAGAATAAAGGATATAAAATATAAAATATAAAATAAAAAGCATATGCTTGGTTTTCTTTTTCTTTTTCAAATCTAGTAACAGAATAGCAGAGTATTTGAAATAGTAGGAATACTTACCATCTATATAAAGAATTTTAAACGATGGTCGAAACTTTTTGAAAATTGATTCATTCATGTCAACCATAATAAGATGTAAAAGCGCAGTTGAATTTGCTTTCCCTGAATGAGCAACAAGTATCGAGTCATTCGGGCATATAGACTTGGATTTACCTAGCGTTGCTCTAAATTTATGTTTTAATATATTTAAAAAACATACTTTACAGTATTCATTCCTATTCTTGGAAAAGACTTGGACCTCTTGACTACCACACTTTTTACAAAAAGGCGAGGCATTATGCATTTCTGTGGTATTAATAAGGGAAGAAGTGTTTCTATAAAAAAGATAAAGATCATATCAATAAAAAAATTATGAAATATAGAAACATTTGCATAAAATTATATGAAATTCACATATAACATAATACTCACGTGTTTTCCGTCATTTCTTTTACTTCACAAGTATCGTATTCAGACTCATTTAACGAGCACATTTTATGATATTTCGTGAACCGTAGTAACTATGTAATTCCAATCACGTTTTCGAATAATATAACTTTTTCGAGTGTTCAGCATTCATAAATACTGTGTACATATTAATAATAAAGAAAATCTGGAGAAATTTCTATCAATTTTGTTTCATGATGTAGTAATTGATTGTATATACCTATGTAGATACTTACATGTACGTTTATTATCTCGTTGGTATGTATGCTTGGACAGAGTTACCAACGTTGTTAACACGATATTATTAGTCGTTATTTATTTTATTAATTTATTTATACTAATACGTGTCATTTTTTCAACAACTGTTTAAATTTATGATTTTATAACGATTACATATCTCATTTTAGCCTGTATGAAAATCGCAAGCGTTTAAGAGGTTATATACGTGGTGCTGCAAAGTAATTCAAGATAACAAAGCACAGACTAACACAGACTAAAGCTCGAAATAATTATAGCGTATTAAAATGATTGGTGTATTAAATTTGGCAAATGCCGTTTTTAGGTATTCATTGTTGAGTGAACAATTATTTTTGTATATTTTTATTCATTTTATTCATGAAGATTTACCGACGCAGGTCCTCTTTGCATTCACTTAGCAATTCGCGCAATATCTCCATATATATACATCCGTTACAATTTCGAGCGACTGAAATTCTCTTGTAAGTATTTTTAAATTTCTTTTCTTTTGAATAAACAAATTTAGTATCATATTATATTTATTTCAGAGGAGAACCACTTAAGAAGAAGAAAAGACTCGATCCTGCTGTCATTAGAGCTAGAGAAGAAAGAAAGAAGAGGAAACTACAGAAAAGAATCCGTCAGTTAGAAAAACATACAAACCATTTGAAACCAATCTTTGAAATTGATACATTATTTCAGCTATTGCAAAAGGAGTAGGCTTTATATAATGATAGAATATGTTACGTATAGGAAACAAATTTTTCTTCTTAACATAGTACTTACTCGAAAACAAATGTTTCTTAGGAAAAGAGCTTGTCATTTGCCAGCATCATTATCAAAAGAAGAAATAGAAAGGAGAAAATTATTAGAGAGGGAATGGTCCAGCTACAAACAAAATCAATGGTCGAAGGATGTACGTGTTATGAAATCTATCATGGTATCGCAAGAAACAGCATTGAAGGAATTAAAAGCTGTCTCGAAGCAACTTTACAAGAAAGCAGTTGAAGTAAGTATATGATATATATTATATTAGAAAATAAATTAAATATTGTATGTTTATATTTTACCATCTAATAAAACACGGTAGAGATACGGAATAAATTTTGAAACACATTCTGTTTCAGTTTGATGATTCGTTCGTACCATATAGCGCAACAGGACCGGTATGTACTCCACCGATAAAAGATTTTGACAGTCCTGATGGAGAATATATAGAAACCACGGTTAAATATGTAGGGGAATAGCTATATAAAATAATGGAAATTGTTGGATCGTAATGAGAAATATTTCGAATAAAGGATCGTAGAACGCAAGGAAAGTAAGGCTGTTTTAAAAAACTGCGATTCGAGAATATAATTCTCGTTAATTTTCGTTGTTTTTTATTAGTTTCGATTTATCAGTTGGCAAACGAAATAATACATTTGACAGAAAAATCAATTTGTAATTCAAATAGAATATAAATTTGCAATCCTGTTAATATATTAGATCATTTATTATTTTATGTACAATTATACGACGAGAATATCCGTTTTATCAATGTCTATAAACGGAAATGAATGTAATAACTTTGCTTTTTATTAATACTTAATTTGTACGAATATCAAGCGGCTTAGAGGATTTGTCAATAGTTTGTAATATAAATATCCAATATTATCAAAAGTTAATCCGTCGAGTGGATGAGGTATTTAATCAGAGTGGAATTGTCATACGGAATATGTCGATTTTATCGATAGAATCACGACGGTAACATTTATGACGGTTACGTTTACTACTGAGTTGATACCGATGCAAATGTTAATTCTCTTTTGCACATGGGACAGGTATTGTTGGTTTTGAGACACCGACGTAAACAACTTGCATGAAAAAGGTGGTAACAAGGCGTTATTCTCGCACTGATCATGTCGCAAAGGCAAACAGGGCACACATCGTCAAATTGTTTAATTTCTTTAGGCGTTGCTTTTCTATAACGATTTAATATTTCACGTTCAAGACTTAACGCAGGGCCGGATATTTGTAATAGATCCTTTAATCTTAAATAAATGTTGGAATAAGTGGCGATGAATAAAAATTTGTAGGATGCTAGTGGCAAAAGTATTATAATAAGAGACGCAGAAACGCTAATAGTAAATGATTTCAATATCACTGGAGCGTAAAGCTCTTCAAGATTTTCAAAAGCGTCGAAACGAAGAAACTTCAAGATTGGCGGAAACATCTCAACGAAGACTTTTTCCGTTGCCAAATAATAGATCCACGTTATCATCGTGTAATTCATCGATGGTCTACAATAGCAATACATATATACATACATATATACATATATGTTTATATACACACGTGCGCGCGACACACACACGCACACAATATGTATAATTTCATGGAATTAATATATTCTTAAATCTTAACGCGTTCTATCATTTTCCTTTCTTCCCTACATTTTTCCTCCGATTATTATACGATATACTGTAACTGTTACTCACTTGTAATGCTCAAGACCTTGCTCCAAACCAAAGACAAGAAGCATAAATGTTAATGTTACAATAAAGGTGACGGCTTTAGTCCATTCAAACACTATTTTGGTAGCGGACATAGCTAAATGTTTAATTTTGGATCTTTCTGTGAGAGTCACATAGAGCGACCAATCTTCCTTTTCGATCAATTCCTTAATATAGCTAATGCTGTAAGTAACAACGTTGTAAAACATCAATGTGTAAAGACACGTTATTTTCGGTTCTTTTATAAAAATACGATCCGCCAGCATTAGGAATATTATTTGATTCGTCATCATAGAGATATTCTTCATCCTAAGGAAAAGGTTCTCTATTCGATCGATCGGATCGTATAATCGTGCCAGGAATGCGTTTAACTGGTGCCAGATCATCGTAGCGATACCTTTATGCAAAGAAAGTAATCGTGTTATTATTACATATGTAATTGAAAATACGAATTTTTCGTTGATTATTTATCGTTAGTCTCGCTCTCGCCTGTCTATAGACATTGAAATTCCAACTAAACAACATAACGTTTAATCTCCTAGTCCTCTAATACGGGCATCTCATAATAAACATTTTCTGTCCATAAAATGTCAATTTCTGATTGACTATTCGGTAATTGGTTTATTAGCGCAGCGTGACAAGTGCAAATAACGTGTCAGTGAATGACCGGCTTTGTTTTTCATAACGCTGAGCCAAGAAATTTACATATTAATAGATATGTTCGTCAAGGGAATCTTTGCAAATAGGGGAAGACGTGTCTAGAAGGGTATTCACGACACGGTGGGTAATTAGGACGAGAGGCAAGGATTTCGTTTGACAATTTAGATCATCCCTTGGGGCGAAACGATAATAGATACATCATACATCGACTGTTAAATGAACGGCTGTGTGCCTTCTTTCCCCCCTTCCTTTTCTTGCCCTTTCTTCGCGTCCCTATAAAACAAAGCGCACTTGACTTCAATGGCACATTCAACGTCTTTCCGTCTTCGCATATTCGTGTCTTCACGTTATCACATTTTCTTATTCTGGTAAAGAGAGAATCGTCATTGTTATTTAATCTTACGCAACTAGAAACACTTGGAAGAATATCTTAGGGTCACCACTAATTGTAAGCGCACTGTATGCTTTTCCTAACGATCACCCGTTCGTCGTTGCATATGTAAATATGTCTGTACATTCGCTTTATTCGTTTATTTTATTCCCGTGTACTTTTCTTTTATTTTATTTTTTCTGTCATATCGGTGGCAAATTATAATCATATTTAATATGAAATTAAAAAAAAAAAAAAAAAAAAAAAAAAAACGGGGGGAAGAAAACAGTGGAACAGAAGGAAGGGAAAAAGCGCGTAAACGAGAGCGAGTTAGGAAAAGGGAAAAGTCAGAATAGGGGCACAACAAGGTATTAAACGAAACAACAGTATCCGAAGGCAATCGCAAGTGTAAAGAAATTTCTGTTACATCTTTGATAAATTTGACGAAACCGAATTCGATAGGAATATTACACGTTCGTAATTAACTTTTAACTTATAAATAACTTTTGTTATAAAAATGTCGTTGACCCACCTAAATTAAACTAAAATTAAACAAACTAGAACAAAGTAAAATAGAATGACGCGAGATAAACTAAAACAATAGCGATTACGTGACGAAAAGTTAATTAGAATAAGGAGGTGAATAAGTAATTAAGCGAATCACGCTAAAAGACGTTTAAAAAATCCGGTTTGAATAATTGCGAAGCTTTATTTTCCAATTAGTTGGTCTTCGAACGATGTTTTCATATATATTTACATGTATTTTATAAAATCTACGAAAACAACAAATTATCGTTTAATATTTAATTAAAAAGACGGCACATCGAATCATTGGTGGGTATATGCATGTATATCGAAATAATTCTCTATCTTTTTTATTTCTCGCTGTTAATAACTACGTAATTTTCATATTAATTATTGATTTTTCCACTTTGTTACCAAAAACTGACGAAGTTAATGTTTATTTAATAAAAAGTCGTTTGTTCAATGTTCAAGCTCTACCACGTGCTTAACTCGTATGTATAGGCATTTGGCAGGCGGGAGTAGCAAACGAAGGGGTTTGAGCTTAAAATGGTGGCGAACGAAGCACTTTGTAGCAAAAACGAACATGATTTACGAATGTTAAGTATAGTTACAGATGGATTTGTCGGCGTATCGTTAAAGCCCAGTATGGGTGGTCGCATCGCTCTTTCACCGTATAATCTTCATCGAAGAAATGAGAAAGCATTATTATTAAAGCATTATCTCGTAAAGTTTTGGTCGATTCAAAAGTTGAATTAACGAAACGAAAGGAAAATTCCGACAAAGCAAAGTTGCTTTGGCTGTTTTCATTATCAGCAATTCGATCATTCGTCTTTCTTTTCGCGACGCGTAAGAGAAAAAAGGGAAAAGACAAAGTTTGATTTACCATTATACGTATGTATGTATCGTAGGTTCATCTTGGTAAGGTACCTTGAAATTATTTCTTAAATCAGTCGATTATAGATATTTAATAATTTAATAAAACGATATTGCAAAAATCAAGTATTTTACGCTAATTTCGTACAAGCGGAAAGTTATGGTCAAAAAATTGGATTTTCTGTTACCTCATTTTTATTAACAATAGATCGATGATTATGTACCGTATTGTTGCAAGCGAACAGATAACAACGAAAAGAGATAAAGTTCAAAACTAAATTTGGCAAAAGTCTCCTCGTTTCTAAACGTTTGGATGCTCTTTCAAATGCATACGTGCTTTGTACGATTTATAAATTTTATTCTTTAAATCAACTTTAATAAGAAAAAAAAAGAAAAAAAAAGAAATTGGAAACAAATTGTAACAACGCTCGCATAGAATTGTTTCTAGCATCGATTTTATCTCTAATCGTTAACGTTTTAATCGATTCTACTTCAGCAACATTAATCGAATTTTGTTAAAATTTTGTTTCAGATCTACGAGGAGAGATGCTTGCCGCGCAAACTATCCGCATAGCCGTGCTGCTTGCCATTGTTCTTCTGTAAGAAACTTCAAATCTACCGTTCTATTTTTCTTTTTTTTCTTTTAATTTATTTAGAAAACACGAAAACATATCGTTTTGAATAATTCGCATTATTGTTTAATTTACTCGACTCGATTATGTATTTATACTTTTGCTGTTACTCATGCGCTCACTTAACTTACACACGAACAAGATATTTAGCTATTTATAGATGAGGGTACATATATGTATGAAATGAAAGATGCTGGAACGACTCAAATTATTACCGTGCAAATTATAACACGTTCGATGCATAATATCATTATACGCGATAATAGAACGTTTGATTCGACTAGGTACGATAAATGTTCCGGTTATCCTTCGGTAAGACAAAAACAAGAGATGGCCCTTTGCACAGGATGCGGCGACTTTTGCCACAAATGCGAATATGGTGTTGTAATATCGAATGCTTGCGGGGTTCCGCAATGCGCAAAGGTAAGTTGTAACTTGAATCGGCGGTTTCTTAATAAATCCGAAGCGTCTAACAGAAACGGTTGAATTGTTAGTTACGATAAGAATCGTACTCTCTTTTCCAGGGACCCGATGAACCTTGCGGAGGACGAGGAGAACGGCTTGGTATTTGCGCCGATGGCATGAGCTGTATATGCAACCAATGCTTCGGTTGTAGTTCAGAAAAGTTAAAATGTTCCAAAATTAAAGATCCCTGTTGGCGTGATTTTACTGTACCTGTTAGGCGGCCTGCTATCATGTAAATCGATATGATTGATGATTATTTAACGTGAATCGGACTGTCACTTACACTTGCCTATCGAAGCGAACACTTGAAATATTTCTAATTCTGTAAACATACTGCGACCCAACCAGGTGCCGGTTAACATTAACTTAAACGCACGATGATTATACTTTGCCAATATTTCATTTACCTTTAAACACGCGCGTCGAACGATAAACAACTATAACGATAACTACGGTTGATCTTTAGTGACGGTTCGAATCCAATTGGACAAATCTAATTTTAACGATAATTGAAAGCGATAAACGCGATGATTAGTTGCATTTACATATGTATATCTTATATGCAGTCAACAAAGGGTGGAAATGAAAAGAAGAAATAAACGCGTTACGCAGATGTAAAATGAAAGGTGCAGAAGATGCAGACGAGAGAAAGAGAGAGAGAGAGAGGAAATACGTAGGAGGAATAGAATAGAAGAGAATAAGGAGTGAAATTTCGAAAGCAAGATTACTGTAATATTATTCGCTTTGCTCTCTTTTCTTGATTTTTCTCTAGTCTGGTTATTTACGTCACGCGTAAAAAAAAAAAAAAAAAAAATAACGATTAAAATACCTTGAAACTGCAAGTTCAATTGATCTGTAGATCAATGCCTGTACGTTATACATTGTACATTATCCCTGACAATTAAGCGAGATGACAAGATGATACTGTTAAGTAGGTACTATATTTTCAATTTTGCGGAATGTGAAAGAAGAAGAAGGAGGAAAGGAAGAAAAAGATATAGCATTAGATGCATTCGTTTTTACTTTTCATAAGTATATTTTATTAATAAATTTACGTGCCATATGGATATGGTTGAAACACGCAAGAACGTTAAGATATTACGAACGATAAAACACTTTGATTTTGAACAAAATATTTTTATATCAGACGCTGTGTCAAAAATACTAATTGTCTCGTCAATGTATCATTACCGCGTATCTTATATTTCGTAAATAAAAATGAAACGGATCATTCAATTCAATTTAATTAATTTCCTAATACTTTCCAAGTTTAATTTCCTAATATTTTCCCGACTTTCTACCGATCTTGTCACGTTTTATCAACGTTTCCTGCTATTGTTCGTCGTTTCCTTCCTCTCTGCTGCTGATTTACCAATTGAAATAAAAAAAGAATAGTCTGCTTGACCGCGCAAACACAATGATTTATATCAGTGGCTGTCGAACATTGAAAAACCCGCGTTTTCCGTGTTTATCTTAATGAACAATGACCCTAAGGAAAGTTACGATTTGAAAGACGTTTGAAGGCAGTTAAGGGATTTTACGGTAAAGTAATAAATGCTAAATCTTAATAACGGTCCTTTAGGATTATTGCGAGTCCCAATAAGTATGACCTAGGAATGATTTATGGTTTATGGTAAGTCCCATGTGGCATGTATATGGACAATTATTTAGCAATGCGAAGAAACAATACGAGATACTTGATAATCGTAAAAAATGAGTGAATCGCACTTCAGCGCCACGGGGGTTACCGGTGATCTCAGTGAGATAAATTCATTAATAATGATTATACACCGTAACATATCTCTTGTAGGTAATATTTCAACATTATATGTACCGCATAATAAAAAGTTCATCGTGGCGCCACGTGCAAACCCCGTAAAACTAGCGTGACATTCAACGTGTTAATAACGCGAAACATATCACACGTATAGAAAACGATGTCCAAAAACGGCGCGACAAGAATTTTCCAAGCTCACATCCAAGCAGTTTCATCGCAAAAGCGGTAAACGTGTATGTATAACCAGTTTATTTTTGCGTACCTTCAAGATTGGCATCGGCGGTACAAGTATCAAGTACCAGAAAATGCAGTGCTGTCACTGTCGATATTACCAACGATATCTCACTATCGAGGATATTCGTGTGAATTAAAACATTACTGTTAAACGGTTAAACGGTTAAACGGTAACTAGCAGCCGATCAAATATTTTCATACCTCGTAAAATAGTATATAGTGTCAATGTCGTTGCCAACATCGTTCATACAACATCACTGATGCTATTTCGATTGTTCCTTGATACTTATGGATCCACATTCGCTACGTACCACTCACACTTGTCTCAATATCAATAGTACGTATCTAGACATAAATACGATAATGGAACAGGTAGAGCTATCGTCGTATCTCAATAGATTCGGCAAAGGCTATGACTAAAACTTTGGCAATGTCTTAAATTGGGAAAAAAACCTTTTATAAGATCGTACTACACTGATTCACTTATTTCCATTGTGCAATCATTTCTATATTTATTGCAGATTTGCGCAAGAAAACAGATATACAAAGAAATAGGAGGAAACAAGAAAGAACGCATAATTTCAAGTATTATTTATTATTATTATTATTATAATTCCTGTACAGGAATTTTCTCTAAGAACGAGCAGGAATATGTGATGAACTAAAACTGTAAAAGTGATATTTTTGCTTTTCACAAAAGAAATGCGAGGAACCACGAAGGCGAAGAAGAAGTAGTGTAAAGGTTAAGAAAATACAAGAACGTAACCGATATGTTTTTCGTATTATTTTAACAAACTTTCAATTCGCTTAAATTTCAGTTGCAGTCTTCCGTTACATCCTCTTCTTTTTAATCCACCAATCGATTTACACGTCTCTCCGTTCTATTCTATTCTTTGGTAGTTATCTTTAGAAGATCCACGTGCACAATTTTAATATATGTTTCCTGCGGTACGATATGCATATCAACTTGGTCGAGATTCGCATCGAACAGATTTTTGGTACAAGGCATAGTACGTGGCAGCATACAGCAGCGTCTCTTTTGAAATAGAACGAAATCGTTCAGACGCAAATTCCCGATCAGGACTATAAGCATGTAGCGAATTGCTGCAGAGTCCCACGCTCTTTTAGCGAACTCGTATTTGCGCATGTGCCTTCTTTTACGTTAATTGACTCCTGAGTCTCGACCTAAACAGCATACAGTATACAACGTACGTATAGTAGTATAACGTATAGTGTACATTTCTTCTCTCTCCCTCCCTCCCTCCCTCTCTCTCTCTCTCTCTCTTGTAGCAAATAGAAATGATTTATATCTAATTGTCTACTTTTGATTGTTTCAGTTTCGATTAAGGATCGCATTAATAACAAGAAACTGAAACTTCTGGATTAACATTGTGATTCCAATATCGATCGTGCTTTTCAAATTGTTTTATATCGAAACTGTTCATTTTCACGAAACCGAGTTAACGATATGATTTTTCTCTCGATACGGTATATCTGTATATGCAATTCATTCTTATCTTTTATTTGTTCTTTCTTCTTCCGCGTTTTCTACGATCTAATCGATATCTCGATGGTTGGTAGAATCAGTACATGCATCTAGAAGCAAATTATCGCTTTCGATAAGCCCATTTGTTGTTTCACAAATCGACGATGGCTCACCATGTGTTCCTTTATTTTTATCTTCAACGTTATTAGAGTCATTGTATTGTTCGAATGAAAACGGACTTATTTCTCTCGCTAAATTCGTATCTGCTTCGTGCAGCGATAACGTTTGCTCTCCCCTTTCGTCGATATCTGAAATTTCCTCTATAACGATAGGTTGCGGTGTATTATCCAGCGCTAATGGCTCACGAAGATCGTCAGCATCAGAATTTGAACTCGTTCCGACGAGTGAATCGCTCTCGTCTTCGTCCGTTGTACGAACTTGCTCCAACACGCGTTTGCTGTGAATAATGATAGGAGACGAAGCGTTTAAAGATAATTTACTCCAGTTCGATTCGTTAATAAATAAACTCAAATTTTCGAAGATATCAATACCACGGGGGGCAGTGGTCGGAGTAAACTTATAACCAAAAAAAGGTATGTTGCGACCAATTCTTTTACATTCTCGATCTTCTGCATACAGATTAGTCGAAGGAGTAAAGCGATCGTCCGTCTTTTCACGGTTTACAGGTTTTAAATCGTAGACGTTCGTGGCGGAAAGACTTTTTGAAATTTCAACGAAAGGTAATGGTAAGGAATCGTGAAATTCTCCGGTGTGCCACAAACTGGCGATTGGCTTGCTCCTGTTTCCTTGATTTTCCAACGATGCCTTTTCTACTTGATCCTAAAGTGGAGTAAGAAAAGCAACCTTGTCAAGATTATTATTGCAATTAGCTTAGATGTTTTATTATCTTTAAAAATTTGTTGGCCGAATTGGAAGACCCCTTATTTCTTCAAAAATAAAACAAAAGTAGATGCATCTACACAAGTATACGTATGTATACATGTAATTGGTATGTATACCTATATATATATATATATATGTATACATGTAATAGGTATACATACGTACAATGTAAATTGTAGACGCAAATCTGATCCATAAATTATATTGATTAATTACATCAAAGAATAACTTTGAAAAATTTCAATTTTAAAAGAACAACATTCTTTCTAGTATCATGAAACATGCGTAAGATATCTTTCTACATATTTTAGAATGGAAAGAAAAGAAAAACGAAGAGATGGTAGCAAAATACTTGCTTCTTTTCCTCCGTCGTCTTCTCTTGCTGTTTCTCCACTTCCTCCGCTTCTTCTTTCGTCTTCTTCATTCTCATCGGCTGCTTGATTATTGTCATCGTCGACTTTTTCTCGACCAGAAGATTTTTCGATTATTGCCTCGGGTGCTAATTCTTGTATAGATGGATGAAATTTAATTATAAAGTCATCGGTTTGATTCGCGTTACTCGCCTGATGTTTAGAAGATGACGAGGCCGTTAAATCGTCCAGTTCTAAAGGAATCACGTCGTTTGTTTCAGCATCTTTTTCAGCTACGTCGGTATTATCGATAATGAAATTCTGTATTAATTCCCGTGCAATTTCTTCTTCCACGCGAAGAGACTGTTTTTCATCTTTGTTACGAAGAAGCGAGCCACTCGTGTTATTAATACATTCATCACCTTGAAACTCTTCCTTTGAATATCTTTCGGTCTCGCTTTCAATTTTGGTTTGTTGACCTGCCGGCTCGATAAAAGCTTTTACTCGATCGTTTTCCGAGGACGAAGCTTCACCGACGTCTACTTTTTCTTCAGAAGCTAAAGTATCGAAGGAAGATGAAGAAACGTTTTCACCTTCGCAAGAAGTAACATTATCATTTTCTTCTTCCGACTGATTATTAAGATTTTTCGAATTGTCCTTTTCAATCGTCGACGATATCGTTATGTCTTGTAACGAATCCAGATTTAATTCAGGTACTTTTGGTCCAGCTCCAAGTTGTTCGAACGACAAAGAAAAATCACTCGAACGATCATCGAACGTTTCGCTTTCCTCTTCTCTTCTTTTCCTTGGAGTTTCTTTAGAGAGATCTTTCGATCGTGCATCGTCCTTGTCGTCCATACTATTTCCTTCTTGATCCTCTTCTTGACCGGAACTTGCAGATTTTTCTTCGCTTTCGATACTATTTTTATTTTCCATCGATTCGGCCGACTTTTTTGAAAAAACGCTGATACTATCGTCGATGCTACGCTGGACGTCGACGTTAGAAAATTTGCCTCTATCATTTTCTTCCTCCTCTTTGATGTTTGCAAGATCTTCTTGATAAACAGGCGCTCGATTGGCAGCATTTTTTATACCACGTAAAATATGAGCATCGATGTTCGTTGTATAGTCAACAGCACTTTCTGGATGTATATATTCTCCAAATGGATTCTCGTCGTGACAATACTCTTCTCCAATCCCATGTTTCATCTGTTTTCTTTCGATATTCCAAGATGAGATGGGCTCGTTAAAAGGGACGCGAACCTCGTCGTTCGTACCCTCTTCGAGCTCAATGTTACAAACATCGTTATCATTGTCATCGTCAACGATATTATCAGGTATAATTACGGTGGTTACTGTTTCCGGTATTTCACTAGGGGAGCCTTCGGTAAGGACGTAACAAGAAAGATCGACTCCTCTTTCTTTCGCAGAATGGTCACGCGTATCTCGATCATCGCTATTATTGTTTCCATTAAGGAAAATTTCCGAGTTGTCAGAGTTAAGATCGCAGTCTAAACTTTTCCCAATCGGCGTTTCATCTTCCATCGAGTCGATCTCGATATTAGCGTCGCGATCTTCGTTATCTTCGTTGCTCGTTGGACTCTGACTTTCATCTGGATTTTTCTTCGTCCGCTCATCTCCTACGCTCAATACCTGCCTTTCGTGTACGCAGTCTGGTTTCTCCGATTCGAAATTTTTCAAAATGGAAAATTCATTCGAACGCTCCGATACTACGAATCCATCGTCGATTTCTTTTGGAATAGTCTGAGAACAGACCAACGTATTTTCGATGCTTCTCTCGACCGTTTCTATCTCGATTAATTTCCTTTCAAGCTCGTTCGGTCGATATCGTTCCTCCTCTTCCTTTTTCTCCTCGTCCTGGTCCTGATCCTCCTCTTCCTCTTTCCCGTTCTCCAAATGTTCCAACGAATCTGCCCTCTGACAATGAGAAAGATCGATCGAATCAGGTGTTACGTTTAAGCTGTCTTTGAAAGTTTCCTCGATATCCGCCTCCTGTGGTGAATTAAAACATTGCCGAATAATTTCTACTTCTCCTAGAATTTGCTGTTCGTCGATACCTTCCTCCATCGTATTCCCCGTCATAACAAGAATTCCATTTCCTTCGGACTTACTTCCACGAGGATATTTCCATGGGACCATATCTACGTTCACATTGCCGGCTTTTAAATCCTCGTCTTTGCGTTCCTTTTCAATCGTTTTCGAATCGTAATCGAAAGTCGCACCATCGATAGTTCCTGCTGGTTTAAGCTCTGTCTCCGATTCCAGATCCTTAGGATTCCAATTCGAATTTGTTGGATCCTCGTAATCCTGGCAGCATATCGTTTGTTCGTTCAACCGAACATCCACGTCATTCAACAAAGAGGGTAATTCGATTAAATTGTTTCCCCTCTTCGTCGACTTGGATCCATCACTCGAGATCGGTGGCAATGTCAAATTACCTGTGCTATCCTTGCCGTTACATTCATACGCGTTGTTCCTTGTACATTTTACAGGAGGTTGTCGCGTAACGACCGATGGAAGGACCACCGAGATCGTTCCATCATTGGTCAAATTTTTCATCGCATTCTCAAAGATTATGTTGCTCTCTGACGAATCGGATCGCGATCCCACGTTAATGAACATCTCTTCCACTTCGTTGTCTTTCGATTCTCTCTCGTTCTTCTTTCCCAATCGGGAATTTAATTTGACATCACCTCCTTTCGTATTACCAAATTTCTCTTGCAATTTTCGCTCATCTTCGATCATAGTTTTCCATTGATCTTTTAAATTTCGACAGATTCTAGCCTCCGTCGAAACAATGTCTATGTCTATATCTTCGCCGGTACAAATGTCCTTAAAGTACGCGCGATCTCTTTCGATTTGATCGGCACTTTTTTGTCGCGTCACTTTCTTCTCGTTCTTGTAACTTTTATCGTCTAAAACAAATGTATAGAATTGTTCGTGATTTTCTTTAACTTCTCGACGCTTAATACGTTTTGCGAATATATTTCCGGCGGACGAAGATCGAACGAATCGATGACAAGTAAGTTGACTCGAAAATCGTGGTGAACGATGATCCGAGTAACCAGGAATTGATTTCTCCGTCTCTTTACCATTTAATCCTCTATTCCAATCTTCTCTTCCAATTGTATTTTCGTGCTTCTTCAATCCTTTGACCGTCCTATTTATAGACCAACCACTTTTATTTGTCGTCTCTCCTTTTCTCTTCGATGCCACAGCTTTTTTCGTTGCGTTTCTCGATGTCGTTAGTTCCTTCGCTTCCCTTATTACCATCGCTTCTTCGATCAAGTTACTGTATTTAACCAATTTATCGTTAACCAATTTATGTTTCAGTATCCTCGGAACGATTTCATCGGTACGTTCTTTATCCCTTAATTCCACCAATTCTGCGAAATGTTGGGCCGCGAATGCGTAAATGTTTCGAGGTCTTTGACGCAAAATTTCTCGTGCAAGTCCTTCAACCGCAGGAGCCAAGCCTCGTGGTATTCTTGGTGCTATTATGTAGTCTATTTCCGACATTATCGTACTCGGTGTATCACTCGGTTCTCCTCGTATCTGTACTGTAATTGTTAGCTGTTACTCTTTATATGGAAATATGTAATTGCACAAAAAAAAAAAAAAGAAAACACAACAGATACAAAGACAGAAAGACACTCGAGCTTTCGTTCGCGTCTCTCCTCCTTCTTACATTTTTCCTCCAAATCAATAAACAAACAAAAATGTTTGTGATTGCCCGACGATGAAAGGAAAATTGCTCACTATTAGGGAAAATGCAAAATATAAGGAAACAGAAACACCAGAGATACCGTGATTCACGTATCGAAAGTGAATAGATGGATTGTAAACTCCGTACACCTGTTTATTACGCATGCACGAAATCGATCGAATACATATACATATGCTCTACGTTCTATAGCCATGGCTATGAGATTGCCAGAATATTATTTTTCGAACAATTATGTATGCCGATTAACGAATTCAGGTAGTTAGGAATTTATCTTTAAGATCAACGTTAACTTTATCGAAATTTCTCCAAAATAAATTTTATAAATAAATATCTTAATAACCTTAGCGCTAAGTGAGCTATTCTCTACATAGGTATGTATATACGTACATACTTACATAAAATTGTTCGGGCATCGTTACCAATAGCATTATATATTTTCACTTTATTTCTTTGTCTTTGTCAGATCTTCTAAATTCGTAGCCTAACATTTTTCACAAAATTCATGCAAATTTCTAATATATGTAGCTACAAAGCAGATTGCTTTCACGATATTACACGCGCAACACGTTTTTATATATTATAAAATATTTGAACAACGGTCAACGTGGCTTTCGCTACCGACGACTTTCGTCAAGTCGTTTATCTTTTTTATATGTCTTAAGAATATCATCCAGTTTCAAATCTGTAATTTAAGCAATTAATCGGTTTTATTATTTTGTTGTAAATTGATACAGAGCTATAAGCAACGAATAGTGCTTGTTTTCTTTTTCAACAAAGCCAAACGTTTTTATTTACACTTATATAGAGTAATAAATTCCAATTCAAGAGGATGCAGATTGATAGCAGGAATGATTAAAGAATGAAGAGGAGGGCCTAGGTCGATAGAAGCCATTTCTCCAAGAGAACAAGCAACGATGCGTTGATTGTCCCAACCTACACGAGCTAAACCCACTACCAGACTCGATTCCTCCAACACTGTAAAACAACAAATTTCATTTTCCATGGATTCGTTAGAAGCAGGATTATTTGGAAACGATACTTTTCTAGTATCTTACCTGGTTTCTCCTTGGTTTCTTTATTTTTCTCCTCTATGACTCTTAATAATTGCGTAGCAGCTTCTGAGACACTCATAAACTGAGACGGCATATATTCTTTTTTCTTTTTAGCGATACTCTCTATCGTAGGCTCCTTTATTTTAATGTCTAATAAGCACAATGTATGTAGATCTCTCTGCCTATTTGAAATAATTTTCTCGTAAAAACTATTTGGTTGCCAATCATTGTTCCAATAAGGGATAGAAACAGTTTCTCCAAAACGATATAATTGCAAACCACAGCATCCAATTGCGGTCAAAATAGAGGAATTGTGAACAATCTTTACCTGAATCATGGAATAATAAAGACTTTTAATATCGGTTAATAAAATTTGTTTTATTAAAAAAATTTTTCTAATATTTCTTTTATTTGCCTTTATATCTTTCTCACGAGCTCGTAGTATTAGGTCCGAATGTGTAGTGGCACCAAACGGATCACCTACCACCAAGAAAGCAACATTTTCCTTCTCATCCTTCGGCAATATTTCATCCGCATTACTCTCAACTAATTCTCTGTCTGCCTCCAGTATCGAACATCCGTAAAATCGTTCCTAATTTGTTGAAATATGCAATCGTTGGTCTCCTATTATCATTATTTATGTTAAACATTCAATTAATCAAGGAACCAGAGCAACCCTTGACTTTAATCTACCTACCAAATCTTTTAAGCTGGTAGACAAAATCGACGTATACGACTCTAAATAGACACGATCGCACATTCGTATAATTTCGAGACCCTTTACAGTTACATCTGTCGAATCACCAAGGCCTAATCCAATCACGTGTAACATTTTTTTCACGTCTCCCTGAATTATATGCACGATATCGTTTAATAAAAATCAATGCTTTGTTCAAATAACCGGTATAGGGAAATGAACAAGAAAGAAAAAGTCATAAACGTTTGTTGTTGATGATTTTATGTCTCAACGATTGCCCAATGCAATAAGCAACAACGTGCAAAACTATCGAAGTAACTACACAGCCATAAGTAGGTAAATATAGATGTATTACGTTATCGCTACATATGTATAAACGCTAAGGAAGAAGCAACTGAACAAATCTATATATGTACGTGTAGGGTATTTTACATTTATCCCTATTATTTTAACAAAAATGGCGTCAGATTCTATATCGTCGAAGCTAGTATTATTCGCATGCGCGTTATTTGTGCATATATATAATGATGATTTCGAACTGATCGTTTAATTGTTCACTAAACTATGTGCTACTTACAGTAGCGATTGTGTTTTAAATATTCAGTTGTATCGATATTTAATCGAACGTGATCGAGACACACATCTAGTCAAAATACAGCGTGTGTATATATATTTTTAAGAGCTTTTTAATCGTTATTGCGAGTTAGTATGTTAGTAAGTTAGTTGTAGTTAGTAAGTGGTTAATCTATAATCTGCCTAACAGGACGAGGCAGTAATTGTAAACAAAAGTTAATTGGTACGGTTGGTATTGGTAACTGAAATTCGAATTTTAATATTTTCTTTACGGTTACTGCCTCGTCTCGTTGGACCTTCTATACATTTCATTCCTATCTATGTATTAATACTGCAATTTATGCTGCCTCCAAAATCATAACTCAGGTATACCGTGTAAGTGATACGATATGGGAATAAAAAGAGGATGCTGCATAAAGCCTCTTCTGTCCTTGTCTTGCATGCACACTAACGTCGCAATAACGTCACAACTAACGTCTGTGTAGTTTTCTTTTCGTTCCTATATCGTTTTCTCAGATCGCTCGCGCGATCTTCATATGTCTATGGTACGAACACGTTTTTCAATTATATGTTCTATTTGTAGTCTATCTAATAATCGCGTCTACGTTATTTCTTATTACTATTATTATTATGTTATTTTTCATATTAACGCTTCATACACAGTACACTTCCATCACTATTTTCAGTGCTTATATAGTATCAGTAAAATAGAAGAATGGCATTGCAACGTACATCTGTTGCATTACAAATTGTCAACGATTTAAGGAAAATAAATGGGGAAATGAAATTACATTATCGGTCAAGGACAACAACACCTTCAGGTGCTATTCTACCAGAACCAAAAAGAGCACGTTTCGGTTTTTTGGGTGTCATCTGCAGTGTTATGACAGGACTAGTCATAGGAGCTACTTTAAGTAAAATGATGGCTAACTTTCTCGAAGAGAAAGAATTGTTCGTACCTTCGGATGATGATGATGATGATTAATTTATTCTCGGTACGCAAATTAATTAAGGCAAAGATTTAAGTTATTTTTATCAAATTTCTACATCTTATGTTTTTCATATCGAGCCACGACCCAAACATTTGCATGTATCCCTAAATCGTATTTTGCATAAATAAGCTCCTCATTGTTCTTCCATAATCATGTATCATTCAGTGCTATCATTTTATCTTTGCTTGCAAGGAAAATAGACTTCTTCCATGTCTATACATTGTTTTCTGTTTCAAGATCTATGACAACGAGGTATGGAAAAATATAAAATGATGTAATATGTGTGACCTTTGGGCAGCACATGTTTTGCATATATAGTTGTCACAGTAAATCAAATGTACACGGTGCTTTCAGTTTTCTTCTTAGAGTTTTACGTACACAATTCAAGTAATGTATTGTTTATTTCTAATTTTTGCCGAAAGGCAAACTGATTCTGTACATACCTACATGTATGTCTAAATATATTCCTTCGAAATGCATATAGAAAATGTATATACCTAAGTGTACAGACATACAGATATTTTGTAAATATTGTTTCAATGGATTGCAAAATAAACACAATGCAAAGAAACAAGCTCTGGGTATATTTGATGGTTTCAAAAATTACAATATTCCTTGACATTAGAAAGTTTCTTTTTGTGTTTATAACAATATAATAAATTTGCATCATCAGTACTTCATCGATATTCGTTAATTTCATTTTGAAATTTGGTTCGTTGATAAACGTTATTGGGATAATAAGAGCAGAAACATATTATTGAATATTTTATTGAGGTGGTCTTTTGTGTGAACTCCAGCCATGGAAACACTTGGTGAATCTTCGAGATTCTTTTCCTTTTGCTGTTAAATACAATTTACGTGGCCTGTCTGGCTGTTTTACTCGTAAATGTTGGATGTATACCTAAAAATTATTGTAATTAAATTATTTATCTTTATCCAGGAATTTTGCAAATCGGATATTTTTACAATTCATTCAATCCATTTTTACCTGAGCAGATTTATATGCCAATTTAATTTCTACCTCTGAACATCGACTGCCTAACCATAAAAATACTTGTTCGCCATTATCAAGTATCATAATATCGTCATCCGCTAAATCATCCTGGAACAGTATTAATTGATTATAAATCTATTATATATATTATATACATATATAACTTCGCTCTCATTAACACAAACGTAAATTAGTAAATTTATCACATACTTGACAAAAATCGGTGCATTTCTCGCTGATCGTGAAATATCCCTTTTCATTCGAGCATCTGAATAGTCTCGTATAATTCATGTATTCTGCATCGATATCATATGGCTTTCTTCCACCAAGAGCTACCCAAAAAAAGTTATCTGGTTCTTCACCTTCGTTTAAAACTTGTAAACTTATCCATGGCTGTTAATTTCATTTGATAATACAGATCAGATTATAGATTTACTAGTTGAAACAGACGTGGTACAGTAAATGATAAACGTACGTTATTAAACATTTCTTCGGCGATTTCTTGAATCAAACGAGCTTCCTCGATGTCTGCTTTAGAACCAATCCAGGCGTATACTATTCCCGTTTCATCGTCGTTATTGAATGGTACGTTTAAAATGTAGCTGTAGGATAACGGCATGTACATGATTGTATTTAAGTATTGGTAAAGTAAAGCAATAAGTAAAGATGAAGTAATTTTTTCAAAAAGAAAAAGAAGAAAGACAGGAAAAGCCCTTATTTTAACAATCTTACCAAAATGAAGAGTTCAATAACGTAGAATCAGCCGGTATTTGTATCAGCCTGGTACACAATGCACTTCCATTACTTCTTAAGTGATAGAATTCAACCTTGTTACTACCAGAAGCTTTAGGCTGTTTACGCTTGCCATGATGAACAATAAATTTTCGTTTGAAATATGCCAAGAACTTTAAATTTTCTTGTTGTTGATGAGTTCTAACTACTTCCAAATTCTCACCAAATAAAGATTTAAACTTTTTCTGTAAGCTGGAAGCAAATACCTTTCATTAATATTTTATCGGTATTACTATTCATGTGTTCAAATCATTTTATCTTTTCAATTGCAATAGTAATTATTTGTGTGCAATTAATAATAATTCAAAAGACGATTTTCTGCACGCACCTAAATGTAAATGTCAGCCATCCCATATTTCCCGCATCTCGGCCTTGCCAGAAATATACAGTACACTGATAATCCTCTTCGAATTGCTCATCACCATCTTCATTTTCTGTTGTATCTAATGGCTAAAATGGGAAAACGTATCATCAATGATAAAATAAAGGTCTGCTCAAAGTCGATTTAAAGAATGCACAAATTATTACGTACCATCCAGTAACGACATAAAAATACG
Organism: Bombus fervidus; assembly: GCF_041682495.2. NCBI lineage: Eukaryota > Metazoa > Arthropoda > Insecta > Hymenoptera > Apidae > Bombus > Bombus fervidus. Next base: position 12,009,424 of record NC_091527.1, on the reverse strand, counting down.
TAACAATCACCACTATAAAAATGACCTAATTCCTCTTCCGGTAATCGTACAAACTTCTTTCCTTCTAAAACCAACGCTTCCATTCCTTCTAAATCATCGTTCCATTCCGACATCAGTTGTTGAGCTTCCATAAATGACATAGGCGGTTGTCTAGGCATGAAGAGTGCGGCTAAATCCGCCTGTCGAAACAAAACTATTTCACTGGTTTTGGTAGGAGAACGGGTAGGAGGAAGGAGCTCGCGTTATTTTGCGAATCGTTTATAGTCTTAATTTTTTATTTCGCGTACCTTCGTTTCTTGTTGCTTCGCCCATTTAGTAAGGTCTGCCCCAGTTTTCGCGACTGATTCGGCAGTTCTAGTAAAGTCAACTGCTATAACTTCATCCCATCCAGAAAATTTGCATTTGAAGATCTAATTAGAGAAAAGGAAGATATCGTTATAAACTTTCTCTCTCTTTCCCTCTTCCTCACACTTTTCTCTCTCTTTCTCTCAATAGAGTCAACCGAATCTTCTGTATTCCTATCTCAAGTTCATCAATTTTGTACCTGCGACTCAGTTCCTTCTTGTAACCTGGTTACCATTGCGTATTCTGGTCGTTCTATCATGTTAAATAATTCTTGAGAGAGTTTAACAGCCGCTGCTCGTACTAATCTTGTAGATTTTTTGCCAAACCTATACACACACACACACATAACAATTGAAGCATGCACATTGGTGAGTTCATACTGTTCAATATTTTGAGATTATATTAGAAGCTTTGAGTATGTACCAAACGTAAACATCTACATGACAATCCAATATATAAACATTGCGATTGTTTAAAAGCGTGTTGGTTAGTTTCCCATGAGGTACTTCGACTTGTGGCAATTCCAAATATCCCATACCAAGTTGTACTTGATACAGACGTGGCGCAAGTGGTACAAAATTTGCATCTACATGTTCCTATAATGAGAAGCATTAAAACAATAGATTGGTCTGGCTGTAAATAAGATCACGTAGCGTTTGCGATAGATTTCTAGGCGCGTAGCCGTGCCTTAAAAACAATTCAACTCAAACAACTTACGGCAATTGGTGGCAGGTGCGAAATATCTTTGACGTTTAAACACGATAAAAAATCATCCGACTCTGTATTCATAATTTCTGTCATGATCTCTGCTTTATTCTTTCTTTCATTTTTATTGATCTTCTCAGCCATTAATCTCGCCTTTGACTTCAATGTACTCTTCGCTTTTTTACCATACCATATGAAGATCTTGTTGCCAGTATCTAAGACGAATACGAAACCCGGATCCAAAGAATCACAACGAACAGGGACCGGTTCTAAATGGATGGAAGCACCGGCAGCATGAACCCTATACAATCGTGTTATCGATGGCTGGTATGCGCCAACCGAATCGAAAGCAAACACGTTGAACAATAATATGGCAAGGTTAAAAAATTATGGTAAGATATAGTCAGAAAAGTAAGGTCAATAATGTAAATTGAAATTCAACAATACAAACCGTATCTTCGACTGTATAGAAACCGGACGAGGTACGACCTCCTTCGATATATGTAATTCCAGACTCGAACAACATTAGAAATTCATCCGATTCTTCGCCTTGTTCTTCTCTGATTGTACGACATTGCGCGCCCAAATAATTACGTAGATTTACTGCGTGAATTGCAGCACAAGCTCTTTTATCCAACTATAAAGTATTATACATCGATTTGAAAAACGTGACATATTTTCAAGAAGTGTTCTTTGCACGTTGCTATATCGTAAACCGATCGATTATTTCAAACATACATTATACATATTATTATATACCCACCGTAGCTTTTTCTCCTATCCAGAAATAAATTGCCCAAACTAAAGATCCAGCTTCGTCTATTTCAGTCTTCAAAACAATGTAGCAATCGCCTTCGTAGAACTTTCCATGTGCCACTTCTTCTATTTCATTGGGCAAAAAATTCTCTATTTCCCAGACAGATAAACCAGGAACCTGACCAGCATCTTCGTCGAAAAATTCGGAATAATCCAGTGGTGGTTTTTCCAAAGTTTCATCCCATCGTTTGGGTCTTGAAAGCGAAAGTAAGATAAAGAAGACAAGAAACCCGAAATTATCGAACAATGAATCAATCTTTTATAATGCATAAAAACGAATTCTTATAATGCATATTTTCTACCTACTTCAACGACTCTGCTTTTGATTCTTCGCATTCTTTGTCTTTATTTTTCTCCTTTGCTATATCTTTCATACCCTAAAGAAGAAAGAGAAAATTAATCGATTCAAATTACTTGCCCTTTTCGCTTATTTTCCTAATATACCTTCAATATCTTGGCCTGATCTTGATCAGCTTCCTCTTGGTCTCGTCTTCTTCTCAGTCTCATTTTGCGAGCTATTGGATCCTTGCTACCTGAAATATAAGAAATAAACTGTAAAATACGGTTATGAGAAATTAAACAGTGCTCATAGCGTGGTTATTCATGCTCAAAATAATCGAATATATAAGTTTAATATCGCTTATAATTAATTACTTATGATTGCTCAGTGTAAATCACGATCTGGTGTACATATAATATATTGTAAGTAAGAACAGACTTACCGGCAGTCTGAATAGGCGTAGGTACATTAGCGCCAGCAAGCCGCAATTGATGTTGTAGGGAAAAATCGATATTATAAAACTCGATGCCGGAACCTTTTTGAACTTCCATTGGTTTTGGCGGCATCACTAAATTCGGATTATCTCTCAGATCAAGTTGTTCTAGATCGGTAAGAAGATGAATAGCATCTGGTACGGTAATCAACCGATTAGACGATAATATTAATTTCTTTAACGATCCACACCTGAGGAAGGAATACGTGCATTTATGATGCTTGTGGTACTTATGAAAAGTCCTTATTACGTTAATTTATTTTAAAGAAGCATTTTGAAGAGGGAAGTTAATTGGTGTACCTGCATAAACCTTCGGGTATCATTTCTAAACGATTATTAGCTGCTGAAAATACTTGCAACGAAGATAGCTTGCCAATGCCTGAAGGAATACCTTCGAAATCTAACTGATTGTCGTTCAAATATAATCTCCTGAGAGTAACGATTTTACACAGAGAGGCAGGTATCGCGGACAATTTATTACGACATATATTTAATGTTTCCAATTTTGTCCAAAGTTCTGAAATAAAAATATTGCAATACGTCCATCGTGCATAGATTGGCAACAGATATGCAGTAATCATTGAATTGATGTCGCGATAGATAAACCTACCGATTGCTGTTGACAATTCCGTTATTTGATTATCACTTAAATTCAGGCGACGTAAATTCAACAGAGAATAAAGCGCATCTGGTACCCGGGGTAAATTGTTTTGAGATAAATCAAGTTCTTGCAGATTTGTTAAGGTCTCCAAACTTGATGGAATATTGTTTAATGTCCTCTGCGTGTCACACATCTGTAGGGCCATTAAATTCATCAAGGATGGCAATTGTCTGAGTAAAAAAAGAATAAACAATGTCGTGTTTGAAAACTCAACAATGGTTTGCCATATTGATCTCATTTACTATACCTTAATTGAAAATGTCCTAATGGATTATGATTCAGGTTTAAAGTTTGTAAATTTGCTAAGCGACGAGTTTGTGGTGGTAATGTTTCCAACTTATTATTGCTAAGATCCAAGAATAGCAAATCAGTTAGGTGAATGAACAATGTATTAGGGATTGTTTCAATGCTGAAAAGACAATAATAGGATTATTCATTATCGACCATGCAACTGTTTAACAATTTGTATATGTAACACTCACTGATTGTGACTTAAATTCAGATTTAACAAAGATCGAGCTCTTTCCAGTCCTTCCGGTACTTCCTTTAGATTATTATGACTCAAATCCAATGTGGTTAATTCTTCCAGATGAAATAATTCTGCTGGAATGCCACTTGATTTAATATTATTACGTCTTATGTTCAATGTACGAAGGCAACAGAGTTCCGTCAATTCTCCATACAAGCGTTCCAATCTGTTCTTAACTAATGAAAGGTGTTCCTGTTTTTGGATAAGAAGAAAAATTTAATTTTTATTATTTATATTTTACCAAACTATCAATAAGAACCTCGATCATGATAGCTTCATCCTGAACTTTGTGCACACTTAAAAAATAAATGTCCATACGCAGACGGCTTTACCAGCTTCAACAATTTGCCCATTTCTTCCGGAATCTCAGTCAAGTTGGTTTCATCCAATTTCAGCCATTGTATACCAGTCATTAACCGTACAGATTCTGGAAATTTGCCACCCTGTAAAATGTAAAATTGTAACAGTTGAAAACTATATTTCTAAAAGGAAATAATTACTTACACTAAAGTCGTTGCTGCTAAAATCAACTCCTCGTACAAATGGTAATACTCCTGTGTTTGCCATTCTGATCAAGTTTGAAAGGACGTTTTCGTGATTTTATAAATCCTATTTACGTTACGTTCGACGCTTGTAAATCTATATGTAACATACATGTAATACATATATAGCATACAGAAAAATATTTAGATATAAAAATATATCTCATGCGCTTAAGCACTCAAAAATTTTGTTTAAGTATAACGAACGTTGAAGATTAAACAAATAAAAATTATGCACAATTACTAAGAATAGAATATGGAAAATACTAGATAATGTCACAATTTCTTGAACTTCCAATGTAAAAACGGTCGATATCTATTACTTTTTTCGAAAAATTTCCAAAAATTGTATAATCGTTTCAGAAAATTAGCCTTGGATATTAAATAATACGAACATCGTTTATACGTTCATCGAAATACTGTTGGTGACATGACATGAACAAAATACTGAATTTTTATCAAAAAGATCCAATGCAATGACTAATGACATACAGTTCTATTTAATAATGTATGAAACGAACGAGAAAGTGAGAGAGAGAGAGAGAGAGAGAGAGAGAGAGAAACGAAAGGACGGATTAATCTTTTATATCTTCCTATTTTAAATTATTTTTTTTAATTAATTATCAATTTAATTCTGTCTCTTAATATTATTATATATTTATAAAAACATAAATAGAAATATACAATGCATCTATATATTATCAGGGATTATATAGAGATTTATACCCTAAAAATTGTCTAGGGACTTTTTCAGATATTCATCTGAACATGCGCCACTCTAAATACAATTTAGAAACCTCCACGACCGTAGCAAAATCAGAGTTGTTCTCTGCCTGCTTTGCACTGGTGTGAATTTTCTTACATATAATATTTATCTCAATTTACGATGTCCAGAGTAGAAGAAGGTGAATTTTAAAATTTAATTCGTGAAAATAAAGTACATCGTTCATTCGTTTATCAATCGTCAATTATTTTCTTATATGACTTCAGTCGAAGAAGTAGAGCAATTGGATAGCGGCATGGGTAGTAGCGACGCACATTCTCCCGAGGTGAAATCGCTTCTTCCTGACGATGAGGATGACGAAGAGGTATTCGATTTCGATATACAGTGATTACGTATTAATGTGATAAATAAATGAAACTTTGAATTATTACGAGTCGTTACTTTTATGGATAGTAATCATAATTAATCTTCAGGAATTAACCAAATATTTTGTTGCCTACGAATCATGCTTTCCGTGTTGCGGCTTAATCATATTAAATTTTCACTATGAAAAATGTAATATCTTTGAGTTTGTTTTTAGGATGAAAGCTTGGCAGAACGATTATTGGGGCTTACAGAAATGTTTCCGGAAAAAGTACGAAACGTGGGATATAATATCGGCACTTGTTTATGCAGTTGTATGAAAGGTCTGTATTTTTTAATTTCAGATATTCAATGTTACATTACAAATAAATGATACATTTTTGCTGTTTTATAGGATTATATGTGTATTCATGTTCAGCAGCATGGGTATTCTTCAGCTCATCTGCTATTTTATTTGCACCTATATTGTTTGAGATAGAACGAGTACAAATGGAAGAAGCACAACGGACGCAACAGAAGCAGGTCTTGCTAGGACCTAGTAAAGCCATGTCGAACGTGAATGCTTCAAGTCTTCCAATGGCTCCACCAGTTCAGCAATAATAGCAACGATACCATTGATGTTGCATTCAAATTACTATAAGTCGAACATCCTGTTCACTGTTTATATTTATATTAGTATAACTCGAATCTATTCTAATATCTCACTGATATCTACACATTCATAAGATTATCATATTATTTGCTATAAAAATCTAAATGATACATAGAAGAATGAAATGAATTAAAGCGAATTTAAAAATAATATCTACGCTACGTTTATTCGTTTTTCGTTTTAGAATATCTGTTTTATATCAAAATGAATTCACCAACATTTTATCACATCAAATTTAAGCATCGTAATATTTCCTTATAAAATATTAGTAAAATGACACTCGATTTCGTGTAGTGCACCGTTATCTATAATCTGTAAAATCATTAAATCCTTTCGTAATGTTAGCGTCTATAAGGTATCGCATGTTGTATCATAAGACGTTGAATAAACATATACTGAAGAATGTTTTTCAATATTGTCAATTACTATAGAAAACGTTATAATGGTGATAGAAACAAATTTTTGTTTGTAATTTCCAAATATACTTCATGAGTTACGTTTGAAATTTTCAGGTCTTGCTAACGTTTCTTATATTACATTTGTAATTTCCGACATTCAAAGGCATTTTTAAGGGTAACGTTAGGATCTTTCGGCTTCCAAGTAAGTTTTTTACGTTTCCGATTTGGATTCTTCGCTTGTAAGTGCATATTCAACAGACTCTTTTGAAATTTTCGATACCCAATAGGCTCTAATTCGCTTTTAATGAAAATTTTTTTCAAGATTTCTTTTGCAACATCCTTGGGGTAGTTCCAGTTAATATTAAAATAATTTGTGCTGAACTTAAACGTAATTGGATAAGCGGCAAGCGTGCTTCTGGGCCCTTAAACTAAAATAACTATTCAAATGGGCATAAAATCCATTTTATTTCATTATTGTCTAAGTCATTGATTATGTCAAAAAGTACGTCAGACGTTGTAGATCTAGAGAAGAGAGATCTTTTATGTTCTACTACTTTTTTTCGTGGGTCAGTCTCCAGAAAAATCGCAAAAATTATGTTTTTAATCTTTGAAATTTAAACATAATTTTTGTGATTTTTCCGGATTCCTTTCTTTCCATTTTTCCAGAGACTTTGACCCACGAAAAGAAGTAATAGAACAGACACATTTATAAATACACATAAAAGATACATTTTTTTAGGCTTTATTAATAAAGATCATTAAAACACATTTAAATTTCAAAGATTAGAAATTTAAATTTCAAAGATTAGAAATGTGTTTTAAATTTTAGAAATTTTAGAAATTTCTTGACAAATCAGGAAACTGCACAATTGTAAATTTATTGTAATGAAAGTTGATAAATAATGTGTAATAGGAGGAAAAAAGTTTGAATGGCAAAAAGATTGTTCATTTTAACTTTATCTTTCTACAAATAATTTCCTTTTGTATGATCAGGAAACCATCGGCGATAATCTTTTAAAATTTGAAGAACATACTTGTTTTTGCTCTTCATTTTTCATAAATAATTTATTATAGTATTACATTAATTTAACACCTCCCTTTTTCGTATCATTGACAATTTACAGTTATATATTTACGAATTCCAACTCTTTAATAAATCTTCTGTTTTCATATCAAGTTGATGGTTTTGTCTAGAGAATTTGTAATTGCATCCAAATCTTTTAAAAAACGCTTTAGTTTGGATGGAAACGAATTGTTCAATATCTCTCTCAAAAATTTCAGGAATTTCATCGACTTGCAATAATTATATTTACTTTACGCTTTCTGATTCTGTTTCGCGATTTAAGATATCAATCATTCTCTGTTTTAATTTAAGTGAACGTAAAATATGCTCCTTTTCTAGATCTTCAACTTTTATTTGATGCGTTTTTCCCCGTATAATCAATAATTTAAAAGATAATCGAATAAAATCAACTTTATGTACATTTAATAATGTACTGTAATTATTACAAATTGAAATATTATATAAGTCTTATATTTATAAATTTTATTATATTATTTTGGTTATGTTTCGCTATTGTAATATAATTATTTTTGTCATAAACTGGCATTTAGCATAAATTAACACAGTTTTAGGACAAAAACTAGTACCGTATAAGTGTAAATTTACTTTTAGCACGTAGAAAATATAAAAGGTGTAAAAATTGTAAAAATGGTTATTGTAATAAATTGTTGAAAGCATCAATTTACGATAAAAATTAAAACTTATTAAATTTGATTGTGTTATAATGGAAAAACCAAGTGTATGCCATTAGGTATATAAGTGTTACGTTGCGTGAGTCGGTACCTGCGACGTCCCTCATGGTCAGGCCGCCGAGGCCTGCACATCATCACACTGACCCGCAATAAACCCAAGGAACTACCATAGCCCACATCTGTTATCCATAATGTTGCATTCTTTTGAACATCTTCGGTTTATGAGTGATCCCTTAAAAGGGTTTTATTAGGTTTATTGCACGCTCTCACACTCATTACGGAGAAAGCAGATGTGCCCAGCGAAATAGCGGGTTTTTCCCCGTAGTACGAGACGGGTCAATCACTGTTCTAATATCCCTCGGACAGTCAAGTTCACTGTTCTAACACTCATCGGGCCGTCAAGTTCTAACATAACTCAGTCAAGTTCTCGCTGCTCTATCAAATCGAACAACCTTCGGGTCCATCACAACGCTTTCCGACACGATGAATTCAAACACGTTCGGTTCACGTTAACTATTGTAATCCAGTGCAAATAAATATACATATATTATATAACTGTGAAGTCCAGTTATATTCCAACTCAATCACCCTTTATTCTCCCACAAGAAATACACACACAGGATCGCCCTATTCGTGGTGTCGATTCGTGCAATCGTAGCGGGAATTTACGACTCCCGTTGACGCGCTAAAACGCGACCGTCTCCCCGCGACTGGACGAATTAACAATAAGGAACATAAGACTCGCGTTCGCGCTCATTTGTGTTTGAACTTTCGTACCGTGAAGATCGAAGAACTTTTACGACTTATATTTTCTATTTATAACATTTGCGTTTTTAATATATAATATTTAAACTATTAATTTACAACATTTAAACTATTAGTTTATTGTATTTAAACTGTTAATTTATAACATTTAAACCATTAATTTATTACATTTAAACTATTAATTTACAACACCGTTGGACACGATGGGACACCATAGAATGTGTGCGTTTTAATCTTAATTAATTATAAGATAGATACCTATGTTAAGTGCATTGTGGGTCTATTCTGTACAATGATACTTATCAATTTTCAAACGAAACATAAAATTCTATTATCCTTTCCCGCTGAAACTTGGGGTTATTTTGTGCACGGGAGTGTGTCGCGTGAGTCCACTGATTCTTTCGAAAGATCGCGAACTCGTTCGTTTTTTTATTTTTTATTTTATTCTCTGATTAATCGCGAGTTTCTCTTTGGCTTTTCTCTACTTTTAAGCGAAATTTAGTTCAGGCATCTCGGAAGTTTATAATTTTTCGATATTTTCAAAAGTTTAGTGTCGCGAAAATAGAATATTAAACGCTTTAGTACAACGACTCGTTGTCCCATTTGCGAGACACGAAATTGTGTATACAGTTGTTAGTGTCATTTTCTATCTCTCGTTCCAAGTTAGACAAATGTGTCTTTGATACCGAATGCTGCCAGTAAGGTTAGGAATTATTGTACGATTTTATAAAGATCGATGTAATCATTGTGTGGTATATGAATATTGCGTGACGTATGTTTTGTTTGAAATTTGGATAGATTCGTTTCCACGCAGCACTTGCTGCACATACGAATGTTTTCGCAGATGTATACAATTTTTTTTGTGTAGATCGTTCGACCCTGCGTACCTGCTTGTGCCACCGATTCGTGCGTCCCCTTCCCTTCCCGCACCGCTTTGAATGTTGCTCAGCGAAATTAAGGTATAAGGAATTATTCAGTCGTTTACATTTCGTGTTGATAACATGTTTCGCGTTGCGTTAGGTTTATAACGTATTCTAACCTATTGGCATGCTTTCTTCATTAGTTCCTTTTATTATCGTTTATATCTCGTTATTAATATCGTTTAATTGATACACGTTTATTTAACGATTCATCGAATATTAAGGTAACGAAATCACAATCATTTACTAAATGATATTGTTACCGGTAGCTTCTATCGTAAACTTTTGTAATAAAATTTGAGTTTGATCGTTTTCATTTAATTATTTTATACATTTGTTTTAACTTTTAGTTATTTTTTGTGCAGGTTATTGATTTATAGCAGGGATAATATAGAAGTAACAGGAATATTGATATGTGGATGCAACGACGATTAATGATCAATCCGATGAATTTTCATGGAAATTTGGTAATGTTTAATTTATTTTAACTAAGGCAGCTCTGCATGAACGATTCTATTGTCTTTTTATTCGAGCATGGATAACATTTAATATACAATTTATATTTATTTTAAAATATATTTGATACATATTTCATAATAGATACTTTCTTAATTATTTGGAATACTAAGATGAAAGTAAAGACGATGAAATAAATCATTTAATCGTTCTATTTCGAAGATATGAAATCATTTGCTTATTTCAAACGAATCTTTAATTCTCTGGATTTCTCTGGATCCAGAGCATGGAAAGTCATTCTTGTTACTACTTTGTCACTATGCTCGCTTTTAATATTTGTAGTAGTAGTAGTAGTCCTTTTTTCTTTGGCCGATGTATATATCGGTCCATCATCACATTGGGCAAATCGCGGTTTTTCTTATTAGTGTCGCGAGAGATTAATTTCGAATTGAATTAGAGTTGCGAGATAATATCGCGGGTTTTTATTAGTGTCACGAGAGAATGATTACGGTTTGAATTAGAGTTACGATAAAATGATAATCGTGTTTGTTTTAGAGTTGCGAATTATGATCCCGCGATTGTCTTTTGCAATTTTTATTACGAATTTTTAGAACTTTTTGGAGAATTATACGTATCAGAATTTATCCTGTTTTCTATTGTTTAAAATTAGATTATAAAAATGTTAGTTTTTAATTAATTTTGTTGTTTTGCAAGTTACAATATCAGAATATTTAAAGTAGCTTTCTCATATAGTAAATAGTAATTTTCATTGAATTCACTGTAAGAGTTAGCGTTGCGATATTACTCCATCGCGATTTCTAATTATTTTTCCCTTTAGCGTTGCGATAACGAATGATGGTATTTTATTAAGTAGAGTTGCGTTTATAAAATGCCCAAAATTTTCCGACTGCCTTCGTCGGAGACTGTCATGGATCACTCGATACAGTTACAAGAGCTGTACTAATGTGATCGCTCATCAGCGACATCTTAAATGGTTGCACTGGGATCTCTCGCTATTAATGTTGCGTGTTGCTTAAATACGAGTGCGTAGATTTATATTTATTAGCGTTGCGTATCAAATTTCGTGGATGGGTCGCGGGTAAGTGGATCTCCACTCGTAGTACCCGGTGAGATCCGGGCAATCGGTATTATTACTAATTGTATCACTATACAGCAAAGCAATTAACTGTATAACTGATATAATTATTAATTATATGGCAAGTAATATGAGCTAATTGGCTGCGAACCTGACTGGGTTTTCCTTTCAATGCATCTATGGTATATTACGTTAGTGTAATATAATTCAAATATAATTTAGAAGTGTAATCAGTAATAAGTACCTTTTATTAATTTTATAAGTGTAATATTCCATATTTCATTTTTGATTTTTATATTTAAATGAAGTTAAAATTTATAGCTATTTACGAATCTCTGTACGAAATTTTAGACTATCTTATGCTTTACTAACATCTTCATAAATGTTTTTGAATCTACATTCTTTTGAGCATTATATCGTAGACGAGATACCGACCAGACGTCACATGCAATCGATGCAATACTTTCTCATGACCCATGACTTGTTTCGACAGTTATTTTGAACTCCTTACCATTTCCGTGTCACATGCGATGTTATCGATTTAGTCTAATACCAGATAGTTCCTATATTCACCGTAGCAAATCGCAGAAGGCTTAAAAAAGCAATCGAGGTCGGTATTTCAGAACGTGAGACACAAAGTCCTATGCTTTTTGTAAGTACATAAGTACGTACTTATATAATACATAAATACATACATTGTACAACAGGGGAATGGGAAGAATCTCCCACGACAGCATAGGATAAAGGAGCTAAGTATGTACTTACTTACTAAGTATGTGCATACCGTTCTACATCGCTCATCGTCACGCGTTGCCTATATTGTTTTGTTCGTATATGCGATACTTTTGGCCAATACGCATGTTTAATTTTACGATTGCGTTGAGTCTGTCAGAAACAACCAATCAGATCCGTACTTCTTTCAGAGGACTTCTTACCATTTTCATCTGTATATGTATTATCAGATGAGGAAATTCTTTCTGGTATTATATGCATATTACGTAGATTAAAATAATATGAAAAAGGAGTGAGCGATGAACGAATATGTTAGGTTAGAGGTGCAAAAGAAGCGTATACGATAATCTGTTCGTGATTGACAAGTGTTGATACCAGTTTCGAGCAGTGATCGTTCGTTAGCGAGGGTAGGCAAAGACTTGGCTCTTCGCAAGAATGCGGTTGGGGAAAAAACTCTTCGAGGCTTGCTGATTACGACCGTAGATAGCGAGCTTGGTGTAGGCCCCCTTATAGCGGTAACAAATACCCGAAACTAACCCTAACTTAACCTTAATGTGGCAACAAATAAAATGCTGTTCTTCCAGGGTTGGATCAAATTTCTCTTACAAATTAGATTAAAATCTAGGAAAATTGTCTAGAAATAAAAATAGTTTCGTTTCGTATTTTATGCTATATTTCTATTACAACGTAATTTATTTTATTATAACCAACAAAATGATCGTATCGAATTACATGATTCTCTGTTGGATCGAACGAAAGATTTCTTCGCTCGAGATGTATTTTTTTAAAAGATCCTTCAAATCACTCGGATTGTCCAGATTATCCGCGCTCTTATGATACAGCTATCAAATCCTACACTCTTCTTCTTCAACTTTTGATAAGCGCACTGTAATTCGCTTGCTTTTGTGTTTGAGATCGGAATTGATTTTCCTTAAGGTATACGGCTCATTCTTCAAAGCAGCTTTCTCCGATTCTAACCGATCCAATTTCCAAGTGGCCGTATCCAGTCCAACCCGTAAAGACTCTTTTTCGTCCCTCGGTGTCGTCAATTCCGTTTTCAATGCTCGAGGTTCTTCGGTCGCGGCTCGCAGCTCGTCTTTCCTTTTCTCGTCTTTCGTGAAATTAACAACCAAGCTGCATCTCAGAGAATTTATCTTCATTTTGAGGACTATGTTTTACACTTTTAATTTGTTCACAGTTTTCATTAATTTCTCGGTTTCTATAATAATACACTCGTCTGGCCGATACGTGTTACCGCTCCTACGTTATTCATACTATTACTCGAGTAGCTATCGATCTCTTCATAACAAATTTATAATAAGTTTTCTGCTTTCGAAGCTGACGCTTCGCGCGAGCCAATTGCATTTTAACTTTAAAGTTCTGACTCCTCACGTTTAATATCTCGAATTTTGACGATTCGTTTTCTACGATCACTTTTTTTAGCTCTTGTCTCGCTTTCATTAATTTTGTTTTGTCATCGAAACGTTTGCCAGATTTGCTATTGCAAACTCGCCATACGCCACGTTTTCCCCGTTTTTGCATAGTAAACTGTTCACATTTTCCACTTTTTCCAACGTGGCGTTCATCATCTCTAAAATTTGTAGTTGCTTCTCGAAATCTAGCTTTCGTTGTGAATTTTATTCAGTCTCAGGTTCAGCTGTGCTCGCTTGCTTCCTTCAACGTTTCGTTGCTTTGCCATACCTCGTCGAGAGTGGTTTCTAGAATCGTGTTTTTCGACCTTGTTCTACTATAATCAGTTTTTAATTTGTTTAATTCGACAGTGAAATGTTGTTCGTTCACCGTTTTGACTTGGTTCAATAGATCGTTTAGTGTGACATTGTCCTTGTCTAGTTAATACGTGTTGCGAGTCGATTATTTTCTAACAGAAGGGTTTGCACGCGACATTCGAAGCTAATTTCCTTTGGATTCGGTTCGTTCAAATCACCGCGCAGTCCCGAGCTTTCAAATTCCTGGTCGTTTTATTTTATCCCCGGACCTGTTCAATTCCGTTTGCGTATTTTCCGATTTGTTACTTAAATGTTCGTCGCTCGTTCTAAAGTTTCCGATTTCTTCGAGCAGACCGTCGAGCAAACACGGAACATTCGATGCAAACGTGATTTACGGATTTTTCTAGCAGCTTCGTCTCGATCCTTATATTCGTCAAATTCGCGTTTAATCGTCCCTTTTCTTTCTCCAAATTCGCCTTTTCGACGTCTAATTCGTTGTAATCGATTTTAATCGATGAGCTCTTTCGGTTATTCATCGGCTGTAGCTTTTTCTGCGCCTCTGTCACACACTCGAGAAAACCACCCGCTCAGTAACCAGATAGACCGAACACCCTGCATGCCACATCTGTTGGAACAATAACCAAAAAGGCCCCTCCAAACTGGACTGGACCCTCGGTAGAAGGATCTTCCTAAACCAGCGCTCGAACAGTCCGTTGTAGCATCTCGAGGCAGTCTGTTCTAACATTCCGAACCATGCTGTTGTAACGCTTGAACCGTCACTCTGTTGGATTTCTGCAATAAATCTTATTGTCGCGTACGAAGTTCTATTTTCTTCATCCTATTCGCGAAAGAATCATTTCGTTCGAAACGCGACGCGAGGAGATCACCGGCGATCCGTTAATTTCGCGATCTCTTGTGTCTTCGACGTGACACCTACTCGACACACGAGCACCTCTTTTTCCACTCTAAACGAAAAATGTTCGTTTCCAGTATTGTCTTAGCATCGGGAAAGTGTTGCAATTTAATTTTCAGATCGGTATTTTCGCGATTCGCGTTATCGAGACTCTGGTTCGAAGTTGCCAAGTCCACCTTGAGTTGGTGTAATTCAACGTTCATCCTCTCCATCGCTTGCTGCGAGCGCATTGCATTCTCATTTTCTTTCGCGGTGCTCGTAGTTTCTTGTTTGCATTTAGCTCGTTCTAATTCGTTTACCTTATTTCGTAAGTTTTCATTTTCCTTCGAAGTAATCCGAAGGCTTCGTGTCAAGTCCGTGATCTTGGCGTTTAATGCTTTCTCCATCGTGTTCCTCTCGATAAGAACGCTCATTGCTCTTTGATTTTTCTTCCGAACAGCTTCACGAATTCTGCCCATTTCTTTTTTAACGATGCTTCCTTATCGCTCTGGAGATATTGTAATTTTTTTCTCGTTTCGCGTTTCACCTGTTGCGGTTGTAGCAGCTCCTTTTTCGAATCTTCCTGACCACGCCGGAGCTCCGACTCTTTCTCCTCCATCGTCTTCACTCTCCTCCTCAAAACGTTGTCCCCTTCCATTAGCGTGACAATTTCTTACCGTGTATGCTCTAGCTCTTTTTTCTTCGTCCCAACAAAGTTTCGAGTTCTTCTCATTCAGTTGCGGCTTTAATCGAGCGATCAACAAATCACGAAATCGATAAGATCGCCGATGATCCAAATGATCCGGATGATGCGAATCCAATAGAGCGACAATTCAAAGTGTAAAAACAAAACGATTCAAAATGCTACAAGAGACCGGCTCAAAATGTCTTGACAGACTGAGGCGACCGCTTATTTTGAAGGGCTTTTATACTAAGGTTTTAGCCTCTCTGGAGGGATTGTCGTCTGGTGCACCTCAGGGGCGCCACTATCGTTTGGTTATTATTTCAATGGCTGTGGTATGCAGGATGTCTAGCATGTCCCATTACTGTTTCTGACCGGGTCTCCTTGAGCGTGCGACATCCCCATCTGCTCGATTCTCCTGAATATACTTAGACGATCGCTGAATACGACGATCACTGAATACGACGATCACTTCTAACTGCTTGATCTCGTGACACACTCTACCGACAAAATCTTCCAATTTTTCAATGTCCTTCGATTCGTTTGAATTTCCTTCCGCACGACGATTCGATCCATTCATGGTCGACCGTTCCTCCTCGGTGATCGTCTCGAGCTCCTCTATTTTATTCGAGTATTCCAGACCGATAGACTGGCGCCGATTCTATAATGCTTCTTTACACGATTATTTTTTAATCTATCAATTTCGATGTCGATCTCTTTTAAATTAGAGTCCAACGTTGCAAGTTCTTTCGAACACTCGTTAGATTTCCTTGATTTTCCTGGAGACAAAGGAACATCAAGTTGATCGCTAAATTTTGCAAATTCCGTGTGCAGTTGTTTGAAATTAACGCTCGAGTCGATGATTTTCTGTATATATTTGAAGCAATCCGGATCGTCACCAGCAAACGATGCTTCGTGATTGTTCTTAGCTTATTTGTGCCAGTCGTTCGATATTATTAAGATTATTCTGACCGTTCGAGCCAATGTCGCAAGAGTTATGGCCGTCAGTGACTTTGAATCTATTCAATTCTGTTTTCAAACGTTTCGTTCGATCATCCAGCTCAACGAATCTCTTCTGGTAGTCCTTCATCGTAGACCCACGCACCGCGTTATACAGACCCTCGATAAACCTAAGGAACCACCATAACCGGAATCTTTTTAACGGACTCTTCGATCCTACAAGTATTTTCGATTTATAGCTGGTCCTTAGGTTTATTATTCGCTTTTAAAAATCACGGAGAAACCGAGTAGTTATCTAACGGGAAAAGCTGGTTTTGCCTTCACTTTTCTAACGAAATGCGCTTTCTTCCTAAACACACCCATACGGCGCTTTCCATATACCGTAATAACATAAGAGCGTATAGTTAGTTAAAAAAGCAGTTCAGTAAAAAGTAACAGAATGACTAAGGAGTCGAGTCATCAGAGTCGCCAAGTCGAAGACGGTCAGTCGACAGAGTAGCATACAGTCGATCGAGTCAAAATCATTCGTCACAGTCGCCAGCACGAAACGAGTTTCAGGTCGTACTCATTCGTAGTTTGGCAGTCAACATACAAATAATTGTATGAAATATTAAAGTTATTAGATTGTTGAAAATATATATATCGTACCCATTCAACCACCTTATTATCTTAATCGAAATAGAAGGTCTAACGATTCGTGGCGTCGATTAGCGCAATCGTGACGCGCTTCTTCGAAATCGCAATGCCCCTCGAACGGTCGAAACGCGTTATTTCCTCGGATAGATTTGCCATTGTCGCGGTTTTGTTAAACTATATCGGTGAATATAATTTCCATAGTGTGGTCGACGATCGTGAAGTGCTCGAGCTTGCATTTTAAGTGCTGCACTTGCAAACTGTATTCGCGATCCTCTTGCACCTCGTGCAACCGACTTTTCAGATACCGAATCTCGTTGTTCAAACGTTCTCTCTCGGCCAAGTACTTCTGTTTAACTTGCACGAGCTTGTCATCGGATTTCCAAGCGGTTTGCCGCGTAACGTAGCCTCCAGAGCAGATTTAATATCAGCGACTTCTTTCGTCCAATCTTTATTCGCCGCCTCTAGCCGTTTGATTTCTCCTCTTTGACGTTCGATCAATCGGACAGCGCGCAAAGCGTCGTCCGTGTCTCTCGCAGCGACGCGTAAAGCTAGTTTCAATCACCAAATGTTGGATCGTAATTTCATACGGTCGTCTCGCCAGTTTCTCATCTGCTTCATTATACTGTTCATCCTACATAGCGACTTGTGCTATTCTCGTCTTCTCTTTGAACGCGTTGTCGTCATTTGCCTCGATCGATGGGCAATTGTCAAGATACGCGCCCATCATTGTTAGATACTCGTCTGACAACCACGTAAGCGAAAGGGAAATGTTCGCTTCGATTAATTTTCACTGAAATTTCCTAGTCGGTGTACCGATCGCGATGCGGTTACGTCAGGCTTATCCTCGTTAGCCGAGTTTTACTTGGTTGAATCGCCGATGCTGAAAGTGGTGTAAAAATATCTCTGTGTAGATTTTATTTACACGGTCGAGTAGACTTCTTTGTAAGAAAGATCGAAGAACAAGAACAGAGACTGTTCAGGTTTTTATTTAAAAGCTTTTGATTTTGGATCGACAGATAGTTGTATCTCAGCCTGAAAGCCTTGAAACGAAACTTGGTTTGTAAATTTTAGAATCTATAATTATTATTATCAACACTCGCTGCTGTCCTTACTTCTTGTCTCTTTAGTTCTCTGCAATAGCTTTTGTTCTTACGTAATAGTAATATTTCTGTAATAAATAATTATTTATTCAATCGGCTTTACGATCGAACACAGAGAAAAGACCTTGGCTTACATACATCTAATTTCTACCTCGATCTCACGTATTTTTGGCTTGGTAATTCGTTCGATATCTGTACTTTTACGCTCTTTCTCCAAAACCCTTAACCATTTACCTTATCACCGCTTTATGTAAATTACCCTCTGCTATATCTTGCTATCTTAATACGTTAGGATCTAAGCTTTGGCAGTCGTTGCTGTTTCATTTATTCATACGTATTTGTTCATACGTAATTTTGAGGGACCGTCCGTTTATGGCACGGACAGGCCCCTTCCCTTCTTTAGAAAATTCCGAATTACATGTCCTCTCAGAGCTATAAACTTAATGACTCCGATGTCAGGTATAACATAGGACTCGGCAACATCACACTTTACGTTTATACGAGTGCAAATACAGTGCTGGATTACTCTATAACACTCGACCTATTAAATCTCCTCCACCTTCCTTTTTTTATTTAGGAGATTATTTATAATCAATTCTCATACAGAATTTTAAGCAAAGTCCTCCACCTTGAGCGTTAATTCATTCGAGGTACTCGATATCGATCGATCGGTTTGGCCTGACCGGTTGCTCTTTAGTCGATAATTCGTAACAGTATTGTTATAATATATAGTATTTTACTGACAAATTGCACCTTCGATGAATTAAATCCGAAGACGAAATCCTCGTAAAATGTTGAAAAACTTTCGTATCGTTGTACAAGTTTCACAGAATTAGAACGTCTAATAAAATGCTGTTGAGGAGAGTTAGCGAATCGTAATTGAATCATAGCAATCGTCTAAATTGAACGCGAGGTAAAAGTTGCATAGCTATGGACTAACTTTCGGCGAAAACCTAACATAATCGATAAATCATTTTAGTGGTTTTAGCTACATACATCATACGTAAGTTTTACCTACATCCATCATACGTAAGTTTTACTTACATCGACTTAGTAATAAGTATAATACCAAAGTTTTTTTTTATCGGAGGGAAATATTTGAGAGCAAGATTAGCGTACTAAATAGCTAGATATTTTTGTTGGAATAAGACGATATTACACGCATAGGCACAAATCCTCTTACACAGACACCTAACGGGCAATTGAACAGGACACTTACACAGGTCATACTCGTTACCGTATAGAGAGTGGAGTTGAAAATATTTAAGGGATCATGGGTCATTACCTACGTCTAGTTTGGGAGTAACTGGCCAACAATCAACGATTCTTGCATACTTTGTTCATTATATCACTCGCTTATATACATCAGGTTCTGTAGTTCTGTTTAATAAATATCACTGAATATTATTTGAACATAAACATCGTGTCTTCCACAGATTATTAATCTTAACTTTAAGATTAAATTCTAACAATTTTTAACTAATCTATCCTGTACATTGTTTAACTTGAAAAGGGGTCGGTATTTTAAATCTTTGCTCTTTGTTCGACGACTAGTATGCAGAGTTGGTGGAAACTAATCACGACAAACAGAATCGTTCGTTTCGTTCAGCGTGCAAGTTTTTGCCCGCAAGTTCCCTAATAAATATGTAAAAGTTAATATCGAGGTTTAATAACAAAATTCTAGTGGTGGCCATCCGGACGAGGTACGCGTAATTTAATTACGAACATAGCGGAACTCTATGGCCGGGATATGATCGAAAGTTTCGATTCGTTTGGAAGTTTTCGCCGAATCGGACGGTAAGTAACTGCGTGGTCCAATGATTTCCTTTAATAAGACAACTTTCTTGCCAATCTAGAAAGAGAGTTTCGTTGCTTTTAATTATATCGATATTTCGATCGTTTGTGTCACGTACAACAGAAAGAGAGAAAAAGAAAAGCGAGAGGGAGAGAAAGAGAGTTTCGGTTTTCGCGTTTCAAAAGACGAGCTCCGTCGACGAGCTGCATACAAACGCGGTATATTTTAATAACACAGCTGTAATTGGATCTCGTGGAAACGTGTGCCACATTAATACCGTGGTTACCAGAGAATTCGCAGGGATTCCTGAAGCAATCTGTACAAATTGATTACGCGAACAAGCACGAATTAATTAAAAAGATATTTCGTTGTGTTTGAATAACTTGGTCTGCAAAAAAATTCCGCGTCTACCGGAAACAGAAGCGCAGCCTACTTTGAGCAACAGGAATATGAAAACTCGCGTGCGAAATTCGCGGCAAAGTGGTCGGCCGAAGTGGAAGGTAGAAGTGTAATAAAGTCAAGTATTTCCCAAGTTGTTAGGGCATTGCATTAGATTCAACTAGAATCAAACATACCATAAACTCTTATAATCCAAGTTACAGTACCACGTCGAAATAATTTACTTACAATTCTCTATGAGAATTGATTGTAAATAGTCTACGAAATAAGAAAAAGGAAAAAGAGGAAAGTTGTTAGGGTTATTAGTGGCACCGCGTACAATTATAATCCGATAGCTAATCTTTTCAACGCTATCAATTAGAAGCACAATGGTCTTTTAGCTCGTTTGTTGTATCCTGTTCGGGACAAAAATCTCCCTTTTGTCCCATCTCCGCTATTAATATTTAAGAAGTTTGCCTCAAGCAATAATACAAAAGTAACCGTCTGTAATCGTCGAAAGTGGAACGAAACACCATTATAGTAAAATCAGATTTCTAATTTTGTAGAGTAATTTATGTAGAGGACTGGTATACAGGACGTTTGAACGTGAGGTTTATTAGATGTTATACCTTGTTGTCGTAACCGTCGAATGTATTTAAAAATAATAAATAGATATACAACCTATATTCGCTGAGTCGCTCGTACAGAGTATAAATCGCAAAGTAAAATTTCTAATTAATACTGGATGAATTCTCGCTAGATACTCGTCGATAACTCTGTAGATAACACTTGGATAGCTCGTTGATACAGGAAGAAACTCGTAGGTACTAAACTCTTTTCGATTGCGTCGGTTTATTTATACTGGTCGGGGAGGGAGGGGGGAAGTTGGAAAATTCAAATTCGTCTTTGTTCGACGGTTGTGCGTAGCGGCTACATTGTTATGCCCGGAGTCTATTTTTACATTACTTGTATCCCAACAAACTTGAGGCAAAGCAACAACATGATTTGAATTGTCCCCTACTCGTGTGCCTCTACATTTGTAAGAAAACGATAATTTAAATTATCGTAATAATAATAATAATTAATAATAATTATCAATATTATTATATACATGTAAGATCGTAAATGTCGGGATAATTCAGGTGATCGATTCTGAAGTCTGAAAATCGAGATTTATCGTGAAAGTATTTAAATAAAATACAGAAATAAACAACAATTGATATCGATCTATAACAATAAATAACAATAAATTGCATAAACGAGAAATAACAAGTTCTGTACAATGTTTACCTGAAAATCGAGAATCGATTTTCAACGTCCTGAGCTACCGATCTTTCTCCGTCAATCTTCAATGTTTTAAATAATTATTCTGTGATCTTGTCTATCTCTGATGTTGCTCTCTGTCCGTCCGTTTAGGAAATGAGTGTCTCTCAAAAATGGTTGTCCGTAAAACAAAAGAGGGTCGCTCTGTCCGTGAAACGAAGAAAGTCGTGCTATCCGTAAAACAAAAAGAGTCCCTATCCCATGTGAACTCTAAGGAGTTTACATATATAATAATATTAATAATTAATAATAATTATTAATATTATATATATAATAATAATAATTAAATATTTAATTATTTAATTATTAAAACGAAACAGAGAAATTGTTAAATTTCTTTATTCTTAATTATTTAGTTAAAGACGTGTGGTGGATATATATATATCGATATTATAAAATAACGAGAGAGAGAGAGAGATTGCTGCTGCAACCCGTCAAATATATTTGGAATAAATTAAATAAATATAAGTGAATATAAATATCGTCGATAGACGCTCGTACGACGTATTCGCAAAGATAAAGTATGAATATCTCGGATAACTCGATAACTCGTATACTCCGTTAATCGCAGATAATAACGCGTGATAATTAGCTCGTGTAATAACTGCTCGCTCGCGATCGCGTCCGTTTGTTTATACTGGTCGGGAGGGGAGTCGGAAAATTTGAATTTGTCTTAGATCGACGGTTGCCCTTGTTACGCCAACCACATGAGAGACCAGGCCGCGCTTCGGAACCGATTGGGCAATGACGGAAATAAAGATCTGGCAGCAATGTATGTCCCCGAAGCGAAGTGCCTAACGAACCCTCGATGTCCCAACGGTCCTTCCGCCGAATGTTCGAGAACGCCTAACAAACGCGTGGATGGTGGGGATATGGAGGGATGACAAAGAAGAAGAATCAGATTCCGCAGAAAGTCAAGTCGTAAGAACTTCGGTCTTGAAAAGTCGCTCCTAGAATTCAGAAGTAAATTGTAGTTAGCGTAAACCAAGTGCTAAGAAATAAATTCTCTTTTTTTTATTTTTTATTTTTATCTTTTATTTACATCTTCGACTCCCTTTTGTTTATTTTACGTGACACCCTCAAGGGTGACATTGTTTTGCCCGGAGATTATCTATCGTTATATTTCGTGCGTCAATGCGGTGTTCTTAAATGCACCTTGGTGTGTTACCAAAGAAACGATACATCGCGACCTTAAGATACCCAAAGTCAAAGAAGAAATATCCAAGTTCAGAAACGGATATAATATAAGCGTCAACGACCACCAAGACCCAATTACTTGACACGACGGATCAGATCCGCAGACTTTAGATGGAAGCGTTAGATTCAACTAGAATCAAGCATACTATAAAGTCTTATGATCCAAGTTACAGTACCACGTCAAAATAATTTACTTAAAATTTTGTATGAGAATTGATTTTAAATATTGTACCAAATAAAAAAAAAGAAAAAAGAAAGAAAAGGCAGTGTCCGTGTTCCGAGGCATAACAACAACACGAGTCGCTCTCGATTCGCCTCGTCCTATAACTCGTGTAACGCTACAGACGTAATCCGAATTATAAACATAACTAGGATTTAATGTATCGATTTGTTAGAAAACGGTACATATTTCTTTTATTTTCATTGGAAGAATTTCAAAATTTGTAAATAAAATTTGCCTTTTTGTAATTTGAAAATACGTAACTTGGTAATAAAGAAATACGACGTTTTTGACAGAATTTCAGAGAAATATATTCGGTCTTTGGACAGTTAATTTGCACATACATAGAGCAAAGAAAAGTAACAGCTAGCTGATATCGCGCGGAAAGATATTTTTTGCCATTTGCACGATGCTAATCTATGATGTGGAAATAACAGCAAACGATGGAAAAGTTCTCGTAAATTCGAATGGTGCGCTCCGAATGTTTACGGAAGCGCGCTAAATAATACATATATGTATCACGTATGAAAAACGTATCTATCTAAGCGTCGCGTCGTCGAAATCTGAACAAATTTATTACGCGGCCCAATAAAACAGACCGGTCTGACGTTAAATCAGATTATCGATCTTCATCGATGACCGCGGTCGTGTGGCAGCAAAAGTGTGACTGCCGCGTCGAAATACATCATCCCAAACTCATATATTCAGGCTAAATGTTTTGTTTCACCTGGTGCTCGAGGCCAGTTTCGCGTTTAGGTGCGCCGAACTGTCTGTAATCGGTTTACGATCGTAATTCACTTACATCGGTGATTCGGTGACATCGGCGCGGTGACAGGGAGGAAAAAACACGCAGCAGGAAAATAGTTACGTTCGGATAACCTGTAAAATATGATTTAACGGTTGGCTGGGAAACGAATTTAGGAGGTTGGTGAACGCGAAGCAAGGACGTCGATCGTAGATGTTATACAACTAGGAATAGAAAATATTAGAATAGAAAATTATTTTCTTTCTCGATAGACGATTTTTATTATTATATGTTGGAATACAACGATATTTCACGCATAGGCACAAACACTCTTACACAGACACCCACACAGGCATTTGAACAGGACACTTACACAGGTCATACTCGTTACCGTATATAACTAATATAGCAATCAACGATTCTTACATACGTTCTTAATTATATCACTCGCTTATATACATCAGGTTCTGTAGTTCTGTTTAATAAACATCACCGAATTCCACAGATTATTAATCTTGGTTTTAAGATTAAATTCTAACAAATGTTAAAGCGATCTATTCGATACAAAGGTACTTATTAGCCAGGTATTATATGCAAAGGTAAGCTACTTATTAGCAGTATGTGAGCAATCCGTCAAGTTTTTATGAAAAAACTAACAGAATATCGAATGCCTGAAATATGACAACTGTACTGATAATTTTTATGAAGATTTATATTTTTATAAATACAACTAAGAAAGCTGCAACTTGAGTACAAATTGTTTATCTGTTAAAAAGTAGGCACCTAGATATAACCAATACCTGGATACTTCATATAAGTATATTTGCACGTTATATGCATTCTGTGCATTTTTGCATCTTGAAATTTCGCAAAACATGAAAAATAATTAAATACATGAAAACGCGCTGTCTATTATAGTCGATCGATATCTTTGAACCGAAGATGTTTGGTGTAAACGTTTTTTAAGAAAATTCTCCAAGCAGAATTTTCTTAACAGTTCGCGCTTCATAAAACGACCTAACGCTCGTTTCCAGACACTTGTTCGCGAACTATTGACATCGAACGAGCCGATCAGTGTATATAATTTCTGCCGTTTCGCTCTTTACAGCACTAATTGCACGGAACGTTGCACCTTTCGACTTGAATTAAACGACTAACTCGTAAAGGAAGAGAAACGCGATCACAAGGGTATCCGTACAGAATTCCAATTAATCAATTACGAATCAGAGAGAGAAAGAGAGCGAGAGAGAGAGAGAGAGAGAGAGAGAGAGAGAGAGAGAGAGAGAGAGAGAGAGAGAGAGGGAGGGAGAGATAATAAGAAGAGATTGATAAAGGAAGAAGCTAAGAAATATCATACATCGATACCGAATGACTGGAGGGCTCGTTTCAGAGACCTATTTTCGCTCTCGAGTCCAAGTCCTTTCATTCGCCACTTCTTCGTCTGACACTTCATTACAGCGAGCTTCTTCGGGGCAAACGAGAGGTCGTACATTTCTGCTTCTTTGTCGCTCAAGGGATCCTAACTGCAGCAATAGCACGGCTCGTGTGGTGGATCGATCGATTCTTGCGACGATGCCTCGCATCCGCACCGGCACAAGCTTCCATTATCCGAGTAATCTTTCAAAAGTTTTCCGTAATTACAAACCGCTTGCCTCGCAGCGCAAGACAGGAATTTTAACGTCGATTCTCATAGCTGTACGAAGGAAACGGAGAAACCAGCTCGAAGCTAACAGGCCCCGCGAATTCATTTTAGAAATCGAGACTCAATAGCAAAGAAACTTTTGAGGTGGATAGGTCGTGATAGATGCGAAGAAACGCTCGAATATATTTAACAATATATATTTATCAACGTATACTGTTTTTTCGTGCAGTCGCGGGGAGACGCGATCGCGTTGAAGCGCGTCAACGTAAATTCCCGTTACGATTGCACGAATCGACACCACGAGCAGGACGATCCCCTTATTTCTTTTAGGATAATAGGGGTGATTAGTTTTTAATATTACTGGAATCCACAGTTATATAATATATATATTTATTTACACTAGCCTACAATAATTATTGCGTCGACAGAAATTGTTTGACTTCGTCGTGTCGGAAAGCACAGTAATTGATTAATCCGAAGATTGATCGATTTGATAGATAGAACGCCGAGAACTTAACTTTGATATGTATCGATGATCGATGAATTCGCGATTTTATCCGTTAGCGTTTAGACGTGTGCGGTAGGATTTCTGAAGAAAGACTAACAGCCCTAGGATAAATTTCTTGTCCTCTCGGGGAGACGACCCTCTCCGCGCTCGGATCACGCCACCGCTCGCGCCGCTGATCACGTATGCCGACTTCGTTGTGTAATTAAAGAACGGATCGAATCGACGTTTCTGGAACTCGCGGCCGGGCATCAGAGACCGGGCCGCGCTTCGGAACCGATGGGCTGATGATAGAAATAAAGATGCGGCCGCACTCGGCGACAGTGTATGTCGGCGAGGCGAAGTGCTCAATGAACCCTCAATATCCCAACGGTCCTTTCGCCGAATATTCGAGAACGGCTAACAAACGCGTGGATAGTGGGAATATTGAGGGATGACAAAGAAAGAAACAAATCAGTTTTTAAAGATGGAATTGTAAGAGCGTCAGTCTTAAAAAGTCGCTCCTAGAGTTCGGAAGTCAAGTGTAAATCAAGTGTGAAGAAATAAATTCTGTCTTTGTATCTCTTTATTTTAGTTTTTTATCTTTTATTTTACGTCTTCGATTTTTCCTTTCTTTTTTCTTTTTTTCTTTTTTTTTTATTATTTTACGTGACACGCTCGTCGATACATTGTATATCCCGTCGGGGAGATGAGACGATTCGTGTATGACTCTAGAGGACCGCGAGAGAGACGGTTAGAAACACGATCCATATCAAGCTTCGCGACGTAACAAACAACGTATGTAAGAATTGTTAATTGTTGGCCAGTTACTCTCAGACTAGACGTAGGTAGTGATCCATGATCCTTTAAATATTTTCAACGCCACTCTCTATACAGTAACGAGTATGACCTGTGTAAGTGTCCTGTTCAAATACCTGTGTGGGTGTCTGTGTAAAAGTACTTGTATGCCTATGCGTGTAATATCGTTGTATTCCAACAACATTATATTAAATTTTAACCATCGACCAATATCGCGATCGACAAAATCGTAGTTATATTTTATGCTTGTGATCTTCGTTTCTTCGTTTGCGCTTTTCTTGTACTATTGCCATAATTCACAAAATTTTTCGCTACATTATGTACTTTACGACATAGTACTGCATAGTATTCAGCCGAGGTTCTACTAGTAAATTCCGTAATAGCAATACAAACCAAAGACTGTTTGCGAATGTAGACCGGAGCTTCGTAGCTTCAGGGATTTTCCTTTAAAATTCAGAGCGCTTTCTTTGAACGGTATCGTGCACGTGCACTGTTCCGAATGTTTCTAGAGATTAGATGTTTTCGTGTAGGTGTAAATGCGGATGAGATATTGAAGCCCGATCCGCTGCTAGTGCACTCCTGGGAAGAAATCGAAAGGCTGCAAAATGCAAACGCGGTGCTCCAAGATAAAGCGAGGGATCTTGAGGAAACTCTCGCCGAGCGAGATTTCTGCGACGATCCTGACGCCACGATCCACTTCCTCGGAGAGAAGATGAGATATCTTGGAGAGGGTTTCGGCGCTTGAAAAGAAAGAGTACTACTGTTCGCTACTTTCTCCTCTTCGTACACTTGGACCTCGTTTAATCGTTTCCTCTTACCAACAACGAACCGTTGCTAGCAGAATGATACGCGTTATCGATCGTACGTACCTGGACATTTCATTAATTTTGCTCGAACAAATCTATGACTGCAAAAACCTTCATATTTTTATTATAAATATCGATATTGGATGTACGTAATTTATAGTAAATTTAACCAAACCGAGCCTGAAATCAGACAAGAGTATAGAGTTGGTAAGAGAAGAAGAGCCTTTTAAATTTGTATTTTAACGACCCAAATGCTTTGTATTTCCAAAGCTGGTTAATTTTATGGCTTCGATGTATCTCTTGTACGGAAACTATCCATGAAACGTGCTTATTTGACAATTTTTTATGACCTCGGTTGTGCAACGTGTCAAAGAAAGTTTGTTGCTCTGACAGATTGCGGGACACGATATCGGACTCGAGAAGGACGTCAGCTGCCCCGCGATATATCGTTTAAAGGACGGAGCTGCGTGATCTCGTGAAACGTGAAGCGGCTGAACAACGAATTTCCAAAGTTGTGGAGAAATCGATCGTAACCTCGGTGGACCTGTCGAAAAGCCGCGATGATCCGCGTTTGGAAAACGAACGTCTTCTTTCTCGAGCGACAGACTGGCGTAGTGCGTTGGTTGAGCTCGAAGGAAAGGAAATGCCAGAAACGATATTGCAAACGACCGAAACAATCGCACTGCCGGAGTATATTGATATTTCAGATTTACTGGATAAGCTGAACAATTGCGAGGATATCGTAGTTGATCTAAGAAAGCAGTTGGAAGAAAGAGACGAGCAGATCGATGCATTGAACGAAGGACTGGAATCGATGGTCAGTCAAAAAAGTTCATTGGAACAGACAGAAGTCACGAAAGAGCAGCTCAAGAGGGAAGATGACAAGGTATTAACATCTAGATGGTTGAAAACTCGAAACTAACGTCAGCTTTGGATTCCGACGTTCCAACTTAAACACACAAAGTAAAATTACATTATACAAGGCCGTATTAAAACCTGTTTGGACCTATGGAATCCAACTATGGGGAACAACGAGTAATTCCAACATGGAAATTCTTCAACGATTCCGATCGAAAACCTTAAGATCCCTGATAGATGCACCTTGGTACGTCACCAACGAAACGATACATCACGACCTCGAGATACCCACAGTCACAGAAGAATTATCCAAATTCAGCAATAGACACAGCACAAGAGTTAACAACCACCAAAACCCTCTAATTACTCAACTACTCGACACGTCGGAACAGATCCGCAGGCTAAAAAGACATTACACCTTAGATCTAAGCACTGGATTCAAATAGAATCAAACATACTCTAAACACTCATTAATCGTGTCATAGTATCACGTCGGATAAATTTACTTAAAATTCTCTAACGAGAATTGATTGTAAAATAAACGCAAAAAAAGCTTTGGATTGCTGGTGGATTGAAAATAAGTTCATAAAACATATCATATAGCGATAAAAGTTGGTTCATATTGCGAAACGATAATGCGATACATGTCGAGACGATGAAACAATTTGATTTGATGCGAAAATGAATTAGATGACGAATCCTTCTCTCTGTTTCATTCACGCATTTTAGAGGCGAAAAAGGAAGAACTCGCTGGTAGTCGTTTAGTGTGAACGGTCATTAAACAATCTGTTCGTATGCTCGTTCCTCGTTGTTGATGTTATTAGATGTATGTGAACAAAGGAACGCGTGGATAAATTGTAAGGTAGAAAATATATATTTTGAATACTGAGGTATAAATGCAAGTCGGAATATAATTGAGCTGATCCAGATCCGCACGCTAGTGTCGCGTCGATTCGAGATTATTTCACGTTTCGCACGTAAGGTGAGAGATTCGTACTCCAATTATGATAGTTATTGCAAAATTTATTATAAACTGACAGAGTAACGATACAGAATGTTATAACAGAACAGAATAGAATGTCGAGTACTAACTTGGGAGGGTTTTTATACCAAGGGTTTGGTTCCTGTGGAGGAATTATCGCTGGATGCCGGTCACATAGGTATGCTGTTACTGCTTAGTTATTGTTTTGATGGCTATGGTATGCAAAATATGATTATCCTATCGCTGACACTAGCAGTGTTACCCTATGACTGAAAACCCTGAAGCCAACGTTGCCTGTGTACTGTTTATGGTCTGCCTTCGACCCAGTCTTTTGTCTATACGCTGTCGATGGCTTCGATGCTTGAGAAAATTAAAAGATCCAGATGTAGAGTTTTCTTAAAAGTGGGTGACCATTTCAATACTCGTTAAAACAGCTTCTTCGTGACAAACGCAAACCAACAACATTCGTAGAGATTAGACCGAGCATCGCTGATGGATCATCGTTAATCAGCGGTTAATCCCAGTCTTTAGTCTTCGCTCGAACTCGTGACGATGATGTTTGATAAAAAAGATTTTATACTTTTATACACGTGTATATGTGTAGGTAAGATCTCGAAATTCTGTAAACAACTTCTCTCAAAAACAGCACTGCACTCGTGGAATTATCGTAGAGCGTATGCCAGCCTTGAAATTACCAGATTTATTTCACTCAATTAACGCGAGCGACTTTTCCATTTGCAAATTCTGGCCAACTGATTTTTCTCTCTCGTAATACGTTAAAGCGTTAGTCGGAAGGTTTGTCGAGGAGATGAGAAGTCAGCAGTTAGGAGTGGAAAGAGCGAATAAACGGAGTGCATGCGTAATTAATATTCAAAGGTGGAAGAGGGATTAAAAAGGAATATTCTTTTTTGGCCACACATATAGGAAGCAAAATGAAAACAGCATCGGTTTAAATGTTTTTTAATATGTTATATGAGTTATGTGTGTATAATACCTTTTAACGAGGTTGCAAATTACGATATTAACCAAAAACCACGATACCAATTAAAAAACCATAGCTCCTCTCTTAGGTCGCAGGATTCTTGAACAACCTAAGACAATCACAGACAGAGTTGTTGGGATTATCTTCTCTGAAATCGGAAGTGGGAAATCTAAAGTCACGGTTACACGATCTCAAATCAGAGAGAATTATTGAACGAACTAAACAAACTGCGAGAAGCAGCGAAGTATAGAGACGATCGGATAACAGACTTACCGGAGCGGAGGAACAAGTTGGGGAAAGACTACAAGAACAAGACGGCAGAATTACAGTCAAAACTCGACCAGGCAAATGACGAGATCGATGAGTTGAAAGCTAAGATAATCAAACTGAAGAATAAGTTGGAAGAGTGTAAGAAGCGAAACGCGGAGCTGGGAGAGCGTTGCCTGGACAAGCACGCGCTTTTGGAGAAGCTACACGGTTTCGAAGGGGAGCTTGCAGCCGCGAAAGCGATAACAGCGAATCTAGAAAAATGAGGTGGGCACCTTAAGGCGAGGCAAGGAAACAGGTGGAGGTGTTGCTGACTGGACGACTGGAGGACGAGAGGGCGGCCAGGACCGCGTTGCAGAAGGAACTGTAGAGAAACCGAGATGAGATTGAAAAGTTACAGAGGGAGATTTTTGGTCCAAAGGAAGATGGACGCCGAGAGGAAGGAGAAGGAGAAACTTCGCGAAGCGTCGGAAGCATCGGTCGGCGAGAGCGAAAAGTTAAGGGCTCGGCTAGAGCAGCTGAAGAACGAGAACGACGGTCTGATGGAATGGACGAAAGAGCTAGACAATTTGAATAACCAGCTAAGGAACGACTAGGATAGCACGAAGCAGGCTTTGGAGAATTTGCAAGCAGAGATCGACAAACTGAAGGATGAATTGGCCAAGACGAAGCAAGAATGCGATGCGTTGTTGAACGAGAATAATAGTATCGAAAAGCAGCTGGAACAAGCGATGGCGGAGAACGAGAGAGCCTGAGAGTCGAATTGGAGGAAGCTGGTGAAGAACTTAATAAACTGAAATTACTTGAAGGACGAGCCGTGGATCAGCCTCGATGAGATGGAGCTCGAGAACCATTCGTTGAAACGAGATATGAAAGCGTTAAGGGATGACCTTGAGGATTCCAGAAGGCAAGCGGAGGCGCTAAAAGCTGCTGTTGACGCGTCGAAAGCGCCTAAGGATAAGGAACTCGAACTTGCAAAGCTGCAACTGCGAGCAAAGAAGTTCGAGTTGGAAAAGAATCGCTTAACGAAGGAAAATGATGATTTCGGATCTAAAATGATGGAATTACAAGGAAAGTTGAAGGAGTTGGATGAGACAAAGGGAAGAAACGCAGATTTAGTCGCTGAAGTAGATCGTGTTTGAGAAAATAATTGGAAAAGGCGTTGGAGGACATCGATCCGAGGTTGAAATCCTAAACAGGTTCCTCGAAGGATGGACTCGATAATTGCGCGGACGAAATGCGAAAGCTGAGAACCGACAGCGATCAGCTTAAATTAGAGAATCGAGCTTTCGAGTCTGATATTCGCGAACTTGATCGCTTAACGAAGGAAATCGCCAATGTGAAAGCGAAAAACGCAGGATTTGAACAGAAACTAGAGGCATTGGATAGATGGAAGTGGAAAAACGCGGATTAACTTGGTGAAAATCGATCGTTTGAGACGCGAATTGGCAAAAGCCTTAGAGGATATCGATCGATCGAAATGCGAGGTAGGTTCTTTGAAAAACGGACCGGATAAATGTGCTGGCGAGATGGAAGTGTGAAACTCGGGCAATGGGCGGCAGTCTGAGACAAGAGATTGCCGATCCGAAGAAATTAATCGACGAATTAGAAGAAAAAATTGCTAAACTGAAAGCAGACATAGATCATTGGAAAATGGAGAACTGTAAACTTCAGTTGGAGATTGAAAAATGAAAAGCTAGTCTTGATAAAGCATTGAAAGATTTGCTCGAATGCCAGGTAAATTTTAGGCGTTTTAACGTTAATTTTAATACGTGTATTTTCGTGCAGTCGCGGGGAGACGCGATCTCGTTGAAGCGCGTCAACGGGAGTCGTAAAGTCCCGTTACGATTATAGCAATCGACACCACGAACAGGTCGATCCTCTTATTTCTTGTGGGATAATAGGGCTGTTTGTTTTGTAAAAAACTATAGTCTACAGTACTATAAAATATATATATAGACGGACCATCTCGCGCGACGTAACAATAAGCGTAATTCTTTGTTAAAAATATTAAAATATCTTTTATAGGAGAAATGTCTTCGTTTATTAATCGTAAATTGATTGAAAAAAAGAAGCGAAAGTTGAGAGGAGAAGGCGATGGACAGAAAGCAGAGATCGATAGATGGAGATGAAACTCGAACGCAGAGGAAGCAACTGTGGAAAAATTGAGAGCAGATCTTCGAAATTGCCAAAGGACGATAGACTGCAGAAGCAATTAAACGAAATGGAAAATGAGTTGGACGAATTAACAAACGTAAACGATCGTATAAAGAACGAGATAAACCAAAGAAGGCGATCGTGATCGTAGAAGCAAAGATAACGTCTCTGGAAAGTGAACTTTGTGATTTGTTAAACGAGAAAAAAGAGTTGGTCAAGGAATTCTATCGTTTATGCGAACAGCTAAAGAATCGTAGGAACGAGCTGGAGGAGCAGATGGCCGCGAAAGATACGGCCAAGGAGGAATTGGCCGACGCGAAGGAACAGCTGGCCGCCCTAAAAGCAGCGTTGGACAAGGTTCGCAGCGAGAACGATAAGCCGAGAAACGAGAACGAGAAGCTGAATGTGGAATTAGCCAAGTTGAACGAGCAATTGGAAACTCTGAAGGACGAGAACGCGAACCTGGAGAACGAAAACGCGAATCTGAAGAACGAAAACGCGAATCCGAAGAACGACAATGCGAAATTGGCGGCGGAGTTGACTGGAACGAAAAACAAATTGGCAGAAGCGGAGAAACAGGCGAACGATCTGGAGAAAGAGGACGACGACTTGAAGAACAAAATAGCCGATCTCGAGAACACGGTGAACGAGCTGAAACCCTTGAAGAAACAATTAGAAGATGCTAAGAAGGAGCTGAATAGGCCGAGGCCTGAGCTTAAATAGTTCGAAATCGGCGAATATACAAGTGCAAAAATATTTAAATAACGCCACAGAAGAATGAAATAGATCGAGAAATGGTTTGGACAAATTAAAAAACGATTACGACAAATTGAAGTCTGAATTAGATGACCTGAAGCAGGAGATTGTCAAGCGGAGAACGAAAGATCGCGTAATGGATTGATAGATTTGAAGCCGGAAAATTCAAAACCGCGGGACGAAGCGAATAAATTAAAAGCCAATTTGGATAAATTGAAAAGCTATTATAGCGAGTTGCGGTTGGAATTAGGTAAACTAAGGGACGAGAAGAATAGACGCAAAGAACGCGATGCTGCGTTAGCCACGGATCTGGACGAATTGAAGAAAGGGAGTGGCGAGTTAAAAGATGGGAATGAGAAACTGAAAAGCCAGTTATTCGATTGCCAAGTGGAGAAGGAAAGGGTACGCGAGGAATTGGGAAAGCTGAGAGGAGAGAAAATGCCAAATTGAAAGAAGGTATGATAACTACCGTTTCAATTTGTTTGGAATTCAAATTAGAAGGGTAAGTGCTTGATCTTTTGTTCAAGTCGCTTTGCAAATTCCAGCAGAGTGGTTAATGAAAGGCATTTAATATCATTATTTACCTTAAGCAGTATCAGATATAATTTTACAGTAACGAGCTTTTCCTCCTATTTCGACTTCAAATTACTCGTGTTCTGGTATTTTTTTCTGGTAGATTGTGAAACGAGTATAACAAAATATAATAGTAAAGTCATAAATTATTGTTCTGCACAGAATTAGTTAAATTGAAAGAACATTTCTTATTTGTTGAAACTTATGATATATATTTTTTGAAAACTATTGGCGTAGTTGACTACTAGAAATTATAATATTCTTTAAAAATTAAGAACAATTAAGATTGTATTATCTTTGGAAGATTCTGCAAGGATCACTGATGGGAGATTGTATTGAAACGCTATGTATACTACGTATTTCATTTTTTAAGAAACTATAATTATATATATATATTGTTAATGAAATGAATTTTATGCAGTGAAAAAGCTGGGGCCCAAGAAAACGGAGATGGACAAAGATATTTTGGATGATGGCTGTGATTTCATAAAGGCGAATGAATTACCGGGGAAGAAATTTGAAAAAACGATATGAAGGAAACAATTATATAGACTTTTCTGCAAATAAAGAACGCG
The DNA here is from genome assembly GCF_041682495.2 of Bombus fervidus. NCBI lineage: Eukaryota > Metazoa > Arthropoda > Insecta > Hymenoptera > Apidae > Bombus > Bombus fervidus. The sequence goes on along the minus strand of NC_091527.1, from coordinate 11,974,636 downwards.
ATAGATCCGAAGACTGATTTTTGAAAAAGCGCTTTATTCATACATGGGAATGTTTGACACATAGGTAGGTACAAATATTTTTTGACATGTTATACGAATATTGATGCGTTACTGAATCATGTAATATCGTTATATTGTATTATCGACGTTGGTTACCGCATGCAAATCACAATGATATAGATTAATGATATTACTTAATAAGTGAATAAACCTGATAGATTCAATAAATCATTCTGTACTCCAGAAATTAATAAACGCTTCCGTTCTACTAAATCGAATGTCCTAAATGTATCTTCAAATTCGATTAAAAATTTAAACGATATAACTTTAAACAAATTTCAGTCACAATTCTGTTCATTTATCAAAAAGATAGAATATTTATAACTTAATCGTTAGTTTTATCGATTGAATTTATTCCACGTGATTAACATTTTTTACTCGTGTTCATGAAAATATTCGTATTACGTAAATATTTGCGATCTGTTTATAACAAACGATCATTTTTCAATCTTGAAAATGCTGACGTATTATTAATCGAAACAACGTGTTCCTTATCTCTGCAGTCGTCGAGATTGACACAGTTAGCAGAGCTTCGCGATAAGATTGGCCAGTTAACATCGGACATGGCGCACCAGGACAGCAAAGCGGTGCCGTGCGATGGTTATGGACCAGCGATTCCGTCAAAGGTGGATTATAATATTTTGGACCACCGTATAGCTACTTTGCAGAAACAGATAGCGGAGAAGCAAATGGAGGTGGACTGGAAGTTCCAGGAGCCGAGGAGGGCTCTTCAAAACGAGCAGGCTAACTTAATTCGAATCTTCGATCAGATGAACTTTGAGAGAAAACGCAATTTGAACCTTCGGCATAGCATGGATGATTTACCGTAATACGCTTTTCCTTTTAACTTCGTTCATCGTTGGACGATCGTCTTCCCCAAGACATTTCACGGATGAGAAGAATTATATTCCCTCGGTTCTCGAGGCTAACGAATTTAACGAATTCATGGTACGCTATAAGATCAACAGGCTGTACGAGAAAACATGGGTCTTGAAATTCTGCTATCGACGATACATCTGTTTCTTGTTCAGCGTCCTTGTGATCACCGATGTAAGTATATGTAAGTAAAAAGAGCATATCGTTACAAAGTTAACATTCTAACTTTCTCGTATGATTTGTTGTTCTCGCGTTAGTTCGGCGTCTCTGAATGTTTAATACGTCAAAAATGGAAATTACTGGACGATATAGAAGAAGGACCTTGATGTTTGCAGGAACGCGAACAATTTCATTGTAATTCGCTCATAATTCTGACGTCTAAATGCAATTTAAAAGAAAGGTACTTTGTAATTATATTTCAGGTAAGCACAATCCAAAATATCAGCAATTAAAAGAACAAAATTGAGTTAGACGTGGGAATAGAACCAGGTGCCATTGCTTGCTTCGCAACTTTAGGAGCGTACAGGCACACGAAATCATCGGGCGAAAACGCGAGGCTCGCTTTCTCAGCGATCGTCTACTCCTTATTACGACGTCAAATCTAAAGTCTTTCGGTGACAACCAAACCGCTTTATGTTCTCTCGCCTAATTATACTTCTGGCAACAGTTTATCGATGGAAAGCGACGTTTGATTGCAGTAGCAAGCGTACCCATTGCATTGTTACCATAGTCGTACGTTTTTGCTTACACGGACTGCGAGTTAAGTGGGTAACCTTGTATGTAGAAAAATTTATAATTGAAAACGAGTTACAAATTTACTCGTTACAGGTGTTTATAATACTGTCCATATCTATTTACACAAGGCGAAAAACAAATTTCATAACTTACGTGGATTTATAGTATGTTTTTAAATACAAGTTTCCCCAAAACTCTTCTCTCTTAGAACTTTTAGATTAATTAGTTACGAGCAGGAAAACTTTGGATCCTAATTAAAATTTAAAGAACTTGGGGTTTCTATAGCTTCTCTCAATAGCAATCTACGTAAGGGCGTATCATAAATTCACGAGAGTGCTGTAACTTATAATTCGAATCGAAATTTGTCGGAACTGCAGTTCAATTTCCTAGGTATGTATTCCTGTATGCAAACTTTATGTCGTTAAAAGAAACTGCTGGTTTCTTTTCATTTATTATTTATTTTTAGGAAATCATATTTAACATTTTGATATAATATAACTTCTTGTTTATGCTGCAAAAGAATAACTAGCTAAAATTTCTTCCTAACTAACAAATAACGCTAAAAAAGAGAATCTCCGATGTACTAAGAACGAGTCAGTCAAGTAAATCTGGTATCTACGCAATAAATTTTCTTTATCCTAAAATCTATTATCTCGAAGATCTCGGCAACGACGAGAATAGATAAATCCTCGGCGTTCTTTATCTTTCGGACGTTTCCCTTACAAAAGATATCAGAGACGCGCGATTTTTCCAAATCTACGGGCCGACAACAAAATTTCTCTATAAAACCGATGTATGCCTGGGATTTAGAACGATCAAGCTGGTTCGCGATCGTATAAATTACTTCTAGCCGAGTAATTTAATCGCGTCGCGTCGCGTCGCGTCGCACCGGTTACATTCTAATTAACGAAGCGCAGCATAGAGGAACAGATAGGAAGAGGAAGAAAAAACGCGGCGGCGGCCAATAACGAGCAACGTTCTGGAAAACAGTAACGGCTAATAACGGGCAATAGATTCGGACTGGCCGCGTTTGCTCGATTTTGCGCGCGGCAACGCGATTTCCTGTTTCGTTTTGTGGCACGGTGTTGTTCGATCGAGATTAATTCAATTGTATCGTGGACCGCATCCGCTCCCACGACTTTATCAGCAACTGTCGTTGGTGTGGCTGGCGTGTGCAGTGTGCAGCGTGCAGCGTGCAGCGTGCAGTGTGCACGTGCACGCCACGATGTCGCGATGGTACGCTAACGGTTACTACTGACAAAGAGTACACATATAATTGAAATGCGCGGCTAGATCAAGTGGTAAATGAATTGACGAAATCCATTTAACCGTGTGTCCATCCAGTCGGAATTGGAATAAGCTCGTAAAGCGTCCGTGTATTATCGAAGTGATAGCAGGTCGTCAGTTAGCGTTTGCGAAACTTCCGCTTTCGCTTCGTCGATTTATGTTTCCAGGGATAAATTGAATTTCTAACGAAAGCGATTCGTTCAGGAAATATTAGGCTCGACGCATTATCATTGAACTACAGATGTTTATGCAGAGTGCACATTAATGCACATGCACATATTTTCGTAATAATCGACTAATTACTAAATTAGTAATTTTGACAGTACAGTTAAGTCTGTGATGGAGGTTTTGTTTTGAGAATTTATTATATACTGATCGAGAATGCATCGGCTGAAAATAGGAATAAGCGATTTAGAAAATAATTATTTATTCATTGTCAAGATTTATCGTATTTCTAGGATCAAATGTAAAAAGTATACGTATTATAATTTTAACTTTTTATAAGAAACAAGTATAAATAACTGTGTCATATACGATGTCACTTGAAACGTGAAATTTTATCGAGATGTTCTGACGATTGAGGTTATGCGCTGATAACTAACTTCAGGCAATCGTTGAACGACATCGAACAACATCTAGTATATCAAAAATAGGTGGAAATGTCGGAGAAAGATTAACGTTAACATTCTGATAAATATATTTGCCTATTTTGAGAAACGCCAGTGTCCAGGTTATTCGTGGGGTTATTTAGGTTCTCGTGTAGATATTCTCGAGAGCAAGAGTTTCATCGTGAAAAGAATGCATCAAGGATATCGTATATTTATCTTTTGGCCAGTGAGCGATGTATTGCTTTAGGCAGCAACGATATAACTCGTTCGAGGTTAGGAATCGAAAAATAGCGGATACAGGTCACGTTATGCCCGTTTTGTCGATTAACTGGGAGCATGCCAATGTTAACGGTCGATGAGCTGCCTTATTTCGTATTCTTTTCAATATGGTCACGTGAAGAGGAGAAAGGCCACTGATAGAAGCTGCCTCCAGACCGAGAAGATCATTTTTGTTGATACACAGGCATATTTCTTCGAGAAATTTCAATCTCTGACGGATGCATTTAGTTTTAGGCGAGAGAAGAACGAGACAGAAAATATAAAATGAGAAATTGATCATTTTTCGAACTCTCGTTCCAACGTTAAAAGTTTCGATGGATCATTTACCTTATTTGCTCATTCAAATTGTACGGTTTGCTCTTAAAACAGTCTTTAACCATGTACAGTGGAGAACGTATAGATAGATAGAAAAATTCCTCGTTTCACGTGACAGAACACGTTGTGTTCACGCAGCAGTAACATTCGTCAAGTTGTTTAATTACTTAGCGATGTGTATAGGAAATAACTACGGTAAATAAAACAATCAAAGAATGTACATCTCATCGAGACGCGTCTTCTCATGGATCTTTTCGAATAATTCCGCTTCCTTTGAGGAAAATGACGAACTCGTATCCATTGGAAAAAGTGTTATTGGCATATTTTCTTCTCGCAAATACTCGAACGACCACCATAGCAAGATCAGTGAATTGTCTAATTAAATCTCTTTTTCTCATTTGAATTCTTCCAATTAGACATGAAAGTTGGAAATGAACGACGATTAGATGTATATATGTGTATAGTAATTAGGTAAATTAATCACATAGTTTTAGATAAAATTTATAAAAACGAAAATGGGTTTCATATTATCCTCTCTATTAATGATATGTATTATAGTTTATATTAAAATCATAATCATACCATGCAAACAGAGTGATTAAAATACAGGTTGAAGAATTCAATTAATATATTATCATATAATGCATGTTTATTAATGCATGCATAATTCATGTTAAAAAGCAATTATATGTTCTTGTAATAGAAACGAAATGAAATTATGTAAAATACATATGTAGTGATATTGTGAAAATCATGTTTTAACTAACCGTAGTAGGTTACAGAATTATTCGTATCATTAAATTAATATTCATATCAATAATTAACAATACAATTTTTTTATAGGTACTAGCAGACGTATTTACTGTTCAAATGGGTGAATATACGGTTGATCATGGACTTCGTATAGATGCATGTTTTTGAGGTTACAGCAGACCCAACATCTATAGGAGTTCCTATAATAAGAGCAATCAACATGGATGGCGATAATTGTCCTCCGGATCCGATGTTTAAAAAATTTGACACTGAAAAATGTAATACGGACGAGAACTTTTTATTTATTTTTATCAGCTTTTTATACTTGTCTTTCTCTCGTTATTTTTTTCTTTTAATATCTCATAAACTATTTTACAACATATGTACATATGTAAGGAGCATATAGAGAACTCGTCCTGTATCGTATACTTACTTACTTAGATTTTCGTGAAAACGTCAAGTGATTAATTTCATAATTTAATAGATTTTAGATTAATTGTTATCTATCTAATCTATATAATATATATGTACACGTTAAAAGCCAGTAGCTGTTGTTGCGTTGAACGAGTCTCGAAAGACCTTTCTCTCCTGCAGATGTTACATTACGTTGATCGAAGCACGCGATCTTCGAACGTTGCACAATTGCACGAACAAGTTGAAGATGTCACGGTATAGGGACAGTTTTTTCGATGGTATAGGGAAATCGCGTAAACCAAATTTTACGATATCCTTGTAAATGAGAATCATCGAATAAAATTTAATAGAGCAACGCGTAACGACGTCTTTTATTTCTTACGATACTGTCGTAGGCCATAAAATACGATATTTAGATCGACTAGAGAGTGATAAAGAAGAAAAAAAAAAAGGTAAATGGAACCATAAAATAACATCGCACGTACCTTATTTTGTTTCCCTTACGACGTTAACGATCAAGTATAAAATAAAATGATATCTACTGCCGTATCGAATATACCGCTTTTAAATTTTAAATGTTGTTGTACAATTCGATTACGTGTGTAAAGTTTTAATATTCTCTGGGTATTACTCCGCAAATATCAAATGAAATGAATTCTTCATCGATCGTTCGTTCAACTCTGCATCCGAATCTGAATGTTCTCAGTAACGGTATTGATAAAATGCTATTCGAATATTTAAGTCTTTTCTATATTATAACGTTGCTCAGACATAGGTATACGAAGGAGAAATTTGATATCGTTATTCTAATTTAGATACTTTGATATGTTTATGGGACCATTTAACCGATAAGTTGTTGTAATTTCAAGATTTATCTAAGTGGTAAAAGTTACAAAAGTTATCAGACATATGATCTAAATGGATCTAAATTTTCGTGGAAAATTTTAATCAATTTCTCAATTTCAGAGGCTCTTTTCACAATGCACAAATTACGTGTCACGATCACCATTCTCGACAACGCCAAATGGTTTCTCCAAATATCAAAACGTTTGAATATTAAAGTGATATTAATAAACGCTATCCTGTAAGCTACATCAAAATTTTACAATATACTCGAGTTTATTTGAACATAAATTAAGAAACGAGGCAGTAAAGTTAATAATAGACGCGAGTAAACACATTTAATTATATATTTGCGTGCCTTTTTCTATTTTCTCAGTAGAATTATCGTCTAGGATCAAGAGATTTCACATCGAGATAAAAATAATGGCAATTCAGGGTGACATTATTAAACAAATCTGTATGTTCAACAGGACTTGTTTACATAATCGAATACAACACAGATCAAAGCTGTGTTGGTGTCTCGATGAGCTTCGTACGTTTATTGTATACCGAAATATTTTTTCCTTTTCCAAGATATAGCATTTAAGGTGAAGTTGTATCGTTGTTACACTTTAACATTTTTTCTTGCAAAAATAATACCATCATTCGATAAAACTTCTTTCATTTCTCTTCTGCAATTCGCGGAAGAGGAATATTCTCGAACAAGACTATTTCGATAAACATATATCGACATTTTCATGATTGGAAATAGTTTAATGTTAAATAGTTTAACAGTTGTGGATTATATTTTGGTTTATTATCATGGCGTAAAAAAGATTTCAAATCTATTTTATCGAAACGAAATACGAGGATTACAAAAATTTAATGATTTGTTTCAGATATACCCTGAAGAAGTAAACTGATCCCGAAAAACCAAACGTGTGACATCGATCAATCATCGTAAAAGCTTAAAGATCTAAGAGTTAAGTATCATGCGTATATCGTTGTTGCAAGCGATATTGAAATACAAGACTCTTCAGACCTCTTATTCAGCTCCTGATTTCTTATCAAAACCATTTTCTTCGAGATAAAATCTACATTTAATCAGAAAATGCTATGTTATCCCTTTTATTATACTTGACGTCAATATAAAAAAAAGGCAATCCCGTGACATGGAACTATTTTTCAATGATGCAAATGGGCCAACGCACCATTACCATATTCTAATTATGCATATAGGTTCTCTGTCTCTCTCCGTTTCTCAATGTTATTCTCATTCACCGCATTTTCTTTCTTTGTCGCTATCACGTCGGTCACGTGGCGTTGGTAAAAGTGGTGAAACACGAAAGTGTGCTCTCACATCGAAACGTAGACCAATCTAAGATAAATGAGATCGATCCCATGGAAAAAGGTTACGGCCTCTGATGTCATTAGTCAATTGGAGCCTAGAATTTTATTTATTCAAGCAACACGTTATATTTACAAATATTAGGGGAAAGCAAATTCTATGCTTTTAATTCTATAGCGCTACTTGGAAAACCCTTGGGGTACTTCTTTTCCTCTTAACGCGTCTATAGTGTCGACAATTAATTTTTAAAGTAACGTATCATTTAGTATTAAGATTCCGATCAAACGGAAATGTTTTATTTATGCAAATATAAAAATAATCGATATTTTCCAATTCTATTAATTTTTAAGAAGGTTTTAATTCGAGAACATTGCTATATACTTGCTAGCAATGTCCAAAAATCAAAATCAGATTGAAAACTAAGACCGAACGACGGAATATTTTTATATATGCATAATACATATAGCTATAGGAGAAAGTTGTTCAAAATGTTGAGATTTACATGTATTTCACAGTCGTCGAAATCGTCGAGGTGGCTCCTTCTTCCTGGACATTTACCATAGTTAGTATCTGGAGTGACCTTCCGTTTTCGATATCTGTTTCTTGTATACATATATATTTATAACTACTAAGTATTTCTACGATATCATCTACGATTATATTAGATCATATTAGACGATTAGTAGTAGAAGGCAGTATCTTCGTAAACAACGAATAGAAATTAGGAAAGAGTGCATTTTTCGATAGTGTTCCTATATTGTTATATTCCTAGAATTACTATATTCATAGGTAAATAAAATGAATTTCTTTGGAGTTGCCTAACTGTATCGTTTTTCCATGTAGACTTTATCAACGATTGAAAATTGACTTTGTCAACAGCGAGGAGCAATCGTAACTGTGCATTGTATGTAAATGTTTTGGCAGCAGAACACACGTTTTTCGAGTAAGCTGAGGTATCTCTTACAAATCGATAGCCGACACACGGTGGTTCATATACGTAGGAGCGTACTATTTTGCCACGAAATATCGAAAATTGACACAACGAACGACTACTATTATCAAAACGTTCGCTTTGATATCACGTTGTTACCGTGAAACGCTGTGCTCTAAGATACGACGTACGCGCCATACGTAATGAACGTATTAACCCTTTCGCTACCTACGTATGCTACCTATACTTATATGTATGTATGTAGGTGAAAGAGCAGCGTCTCGTTGTCAGCTGTGTACACCGTATATGTACGGTGTTCCACGTTCACACAGTGATTTAGAAAGTAAATATATCTGCATAGTTAGGCAGTAGCGAGACGAAGACGGGTCATCGACATTGTCGCGCTTTGTGACCCAAATAGCAAACAGTTTTTAATTAGTGCACGGTGGAACACGAGTTACCACAGAGACAATGTTTTGCTAGTATTCTGGAACGTGACGCGTAGAATGTAGAGCGATATATGTGTTTTACACACAAGGAGCTACCCTAGGAAGGACATATTATGTACAAGGATATATAGAGACGACACTATCGATGAATGTGACAAACTGTATGATTTACGCGAAAACTGCTTCCAAAAGTATCTTCGTTCAACTGCATCGTCGTTTACACGATTCGACGCATGTTCGAGGACGGTAAGATACTTGGAACGACTACAAAGATGCTACTTACCAACGATCCATTATAGGTGGTAATCGCTTCAGACTTACTCGAGATTCCTGACGTCCTTGTGGTCAACAAGAATTCAGACTGGATAGCGTCGATGTATATATTAATAATGCACTATACTACGAAGGATCCATGTAGATGGTAATCGTTCCAGGTATCTTATACTCTTGACATCTTCGTGGTTGAAAACAATTTAGATTGGATAAAGCGTGTTGGTGGTTATGCTAATAATGGTCGTCCTACGTCCGCCTTGTGTCCATAGTCATTCTATTTTGGAGGATCGCAGGAACTCGTACGAAGCAAAACCCCGGACGCACTGTGTGAATCCATTGCATAATTCATAAAGGAAGCTCTTGCATCGATGTATCTGGGTCCTTCGCTAAATCTGGTCCTGGAACGAGTGGTGAATTTTTAAAATACGAAACTTATAGGAACTTGGTTACCGAGGACAAGGCTTTTCGAGAAACTATGCGAGGATATCATACTGTACAGTAGTAGTGTAACTTGTTTTGGCTTTCGTCTAGTAATGCGTTATAGTTATCGTATAATAATTCATAGGAATTACGAATTACGACGCGAACTTTACGTTTGCGCTGGGTACTGACATTTTGTTCGTAATTAGATTACTTTTGCGACGTTTTTGAGGAACTGGATGCATCGGATCACCTCCTCTTACAAGCAAACTTTTACAAGTACCCGGCAAGGATTCAGTGTCCGGGAGAAACTATGGAGGAGAAGAACGAAGAACGTTGCAAAGGTTGTTTTCCCCTATTACAGTACTTTGTAACAGGTAATGAAGTTCATTTTTCTTGTGTTATAAAATCTACTTTCGAAGAACATCCATCATTGCCTTTATAAAGAAATTATAGAGAAGTTGATATTCAAGATTCATTAAAGATTGCAGCATTATCTGAATTTACTTTTTAAGAGTATCCATCACTGCGTTGAAAAATATCTTCAAGGAGAAGATACAATGAAATTAATATTCGGTATTCACTAAAAAATTGAAGTTTTATCTAAATTTACGTTATTAGAAAACAATCGCAACGTTGCCATGTAAAGAACGAATATTTCAACTCACAAGTGTTGCCGATATAAAAATAACTTTTATTGTAAATATTCGAGTTAAAATGGTTCCCAATTTTCTAATAAATTTCGCGAAATTACGCCTATAATGATACTATGTGCGAGATGGAGTGTGGAGATTGAGTCGACATACGTCGTTTTGCTTACATTAACCCGTGAGCAGATCCGTGACACGCATTTCATAATCGTAAATCGTAATTTGATATTTTTCGAAGCTAATTCGTTTTATCGTATCTTAAACGTACTATAACTTCACGGAGTAAATTAAAATTCGCCTTTTACAGAATGACTATTGTGATTTGGCGATTATGATGAGATTACAAAATTCCTCGAATTCCTTATGCAAAACAACGTACGTTGGTATGCAAAGGTTTTCAGCGAAATTCCGAAAGCGATTCGCTAAAACAAAATTTCAACGAATATTTTAAATATATTTCAAGAATTTCTATCCTACGAAGTGGTCCACGATCAGTCGCCAGAATATTTCAATTGTTATTAACATATACGTATACGAACGATGCATATGAATCATCGTTTCTTCGAACTCTGAATCTGAGGACGATATCAACGAAGGAAAAATCTAAACGATTAGATCTAGAGAATGTTGTGTTTTATCTAAACGTCAAAGTTTTAACAAATTGTGCGTTTTTATTCGTCTCTATTTATTTCTTGTGTTTTTATCCCGAAGAACGAGAACGTAATAAAAAGGAGACAGTTACCCGATGCTTCTCCGATTGCAATTCTGGACAATTTCGAAAAATTCGGAGTTTTTTGATTATCCAAGTTCCCTTTTATGATACGGTTCGTCGAGTAGGGTATACAGCGCAAAAACGAGCGAAACTAGGCACAGTCGCATCAATTCGTGCAAGAACGCATAAAAATTCGTTCGAACGCGCGTGTGTCATTCATTCATCTTCGAAGTTATTTCAGTGTGTACAAGGTAGGAAGATCGTTGCAGTATTTGTCCACACCGAGCGTACAGTTTCCTTTGATGTAGCGACATTCAGCAAAATCACATGGGTTTTGACGCAAGTTAGCATGTATATATGTATATCGTTCAAGCTAGCCGCTATATAGGTTGAGCTAGATTTTTTTTCCAAAACGATTTCAGTATATTCCATATGTCATAGAGCATATAAAGCTATGTTCATAAATGCTTCGTTAAAAAGTTATAACAGGAATACGTAAGGTAACAACTGACTGATCATTTATTTGATCTTCACACAAACTATAGAGTTAAATTCTTTATATTATTTCTGAAATAAAAGTAATAAATTAATTGGAATGGTTCATTATATTAAATTATCATTTTTTATCTTTATTTCAAGTGAAATTTTCCCTCGAGCTGCGAAGAAGCCTTAAGCAACTAAAGAATAAATTCCGGCTTTCAAATAAAAAATTGCCGATGGTTGGAGATACCGGCGGTGGAATATTTCACAATTCTAAATGTCAAAAGATCAAAACTAATCAGAAGATAGTGGAGCGATACGACGGTCAATTTGTATCTGATTCAATTCTGTGCATGTTTAATGAATTAGAAGCTTCGAATTTGAACGAGTAGTTATTTGTATTTTATTTTAAATCTTTGATGTAAAATATTTAGACATTCTTCATATATATATATGTCGGATCTTCTTTGGAAAACGGCGCGTGTAATGAGTCTTGCTGCTAGTTGTCCATAGTTGTCTTATACCGGATGATGTTTGTTTATGGGAATGTATTACAAAAGTTAACAAGTGATATCGATGATTGAGCGAGATGTCTATGACGATGAATTTAGGTTCGATAACGAACACACGGTCAACGGGACGACGATCGCGATTAGGAACTCGATGTACGTGTTCACTGGGCTAGTCGAACTTATCGGATTGCGCCTCGGTCCAAGTGGAATTGCCCTATTTTTAAGGAGAGTTACGTTCAGTGACCCATTATGTCACTTCGAGCCCAAGCCCACTGTCATAAATCTCGGATAATCATAATTGACTCGACTCATAAACAGCTATTTCTCAGTTTTATCGTTTAAGTATGACTATAATAAAAAGTCTGGACCAAAGTATCTGGGGACCTTCCCAAATATTCCGAAAGAAAGGCTCCGGCGTCCCTTCATCTCCGACATATAAAAACATATAAAAATGTGAATCTGAAGTATAAATCTGAAAATGTAGTTTTTAAATTTGTATCGTTTTTCAATTTATCGTTTTAATTTTATTTATTTATGGTTAGACGAGTCGCTTCTCTCATCACGATTCAGATAGAATCGGTAGAAACCAATCGGAAAACTTTATCTTTAATTAATCGCTTAATTATTGTTTCATTTTAGAGATAGAAATTTCAAACGCATGCAGTACAGCTGTAGATGGAGAAAATCATTCAGGCAACTCTTCAGTGGTCACGTACAATCAAACGACGAAGAAGAAAACACGGAACAGGATAATCCAACCGGACAGAATAATTTCCTCTTTCATAAACACGAGCAGAAAAGCGATTTTGTTACTTTTCTTCCATTCATTTCCGTATCCGTCGTAAACTCTTTCTTTTTTCTTCTTGCTAACAGTTTAGTTTGTCTCATCAGCTGCTTCTCTTCTAGCGAGATTACTTTGATCACGTCCGTGTCTCATTGACGAACGGGGAAGCGGGAAGAATTCTATTTCCGGCAGTAGATAATGATAGCTGGCAGTAGCATGCACAATGGAGCGAAAGCGTGATGGAAAGCAGGAAAAGAGGAAAAGAGCAAGTGGCGATATGTAACGAATCTTCGTATCTTTGTATTGAAAGAAGTAGTACATACTTACAAACTGTATAGTAATCCAATGTGATTACTTCAATGCGACACGTACTGCGTGACGAGCTTTTCAAAGTTTCTGGCGTCGATCAACTCTCATACGCGTAATATGCAGTGTACAGGTACATATGTACGTAAATTAATATTATTTTACTCGAATAACTTTTAGAATCTACTGTATCTTGCTATACTGATATCGACTAATAGGACCAGTTAATGATAACGTAATAAAATAACGAAGGAAGTAGGAAATAATTATTTTTTCATTCTCAAGATTTCTTACGTTTCTGGCGTCGGATGCAAAAAATACGTGCTTTCTACATTTTATAGGAAATAAATATTAATAACAGCGTTACGTACTACATCTGACAATTTACTTTCTCTTTTTAGTTTCTCTCAGACTATAAGGACTAAGAGGGACAGCGCCTGAAACAATGGACTTTTTTCAAGAATTCATTTCGAAGGATCTACGTAAGAAACAGATTTCGGTACGATGTTATATATAAGAAAGTTTGATCCTTACGATATTTTCAATCTTCGTTATCGTCGCTAACAACCACCTACATATGCATATGCAGTTGGTACGATGTACCAACCTGTTAAAAAAGATGCAACACGTTGCCATAGATTTCAACAGAAATTGGTTAGAACGAAATGTATATGTAGATATTTTTGTTATATTTAGGAGAAGTTTGCAATAATTTTTACAAAATTGCTGGTATGTTGAATAGTTTAGACTCATTTAAATTGAAAGGTTTTACGCTATTCCTTTATGGCGCTATAAATGTCAAGAATATCCTTTGTAATATGCGTATTTTTAATACAAAAAATACAAGTTATCGATTTTTAACAACTGCATGCTTTGAAACACCAGGGTGCTTTGAATTTGTAATTGTTTGCTTCACTCGCGAATGAAACGAACGTAACGCATAAAAAGAGAAGTCACTTGATAAATGATATTTTATAGCTAGCGTATATCGTGATAAATGTAATATACTCGCTAAACATGTAGCATATACGTTTTATCCGTACCGAAAACTTATTTATTTCGTGCAATTGTAGACGATTCGATAAAATATTATTTACAGAGATAACGGAGATAATCTGTACCAAAGTAGCACGGTTTACGCGCAATGAATGATACTTTATCACGACTACGCGCAATTGGACAAAATAAATTCCGCCAAGTATTTTCCACTTGTTATAGGTACGAAACAGTATTTTATCGAAATAGGAAACTCGCATTAATGATAAAACCCCTTTTGCATTCGTGTCATTCTAGCGGTATTAAATGTACGGTCATAAAATTTTTCACGGTGTCGAGAATCTATTATTAATAACCTTCTGAAAAGTTGATATAGATATTCAATACTTATATGGTATTATGTTTCTGTATCACGTAGATTAGGGAACTGAAATTTTTTACTTTCATCTATAACGACGTATGTATAATATATTATTCGCAAATGGATAATACTTATTTATTTCGTTACTTACGATTTCCTATTTACGAGGTGCGTGTAGGATTGTGAAATTAATCGATAGTTTTATTTAATTTTCCTAATTAATTTAATGGTCAAAAATTAATTCCGATGTGTAAAATTATGTTTAATTGAATATAAGATGATTAAGAATTCTGTATTTCTTCGCTACTAAACAGATAGAGATAATTGTGGGGCTCGGTAAAGAAGTAGAAAGCACGAACACGTACTTTCGGGAGTAATCCGTGTATATTGTAAAAAATCGTTCAAGAATCGCCAAAAATGCATCGTTATAAATGCGAGTATAAAAAATTAGAAATTATTCGTTTTAGCCATTTTGATAACTCTATCGTGAAAATGCATAAACAGTTACCGTGGCTCGTCCACAGTAACCTTTTAGACTCGTCTATTTGTAAAGGTGATTGTTTCATAAATTAGAAATCCTTCGTACATAATGCCCGATCTCGTCTCTTGCAGGAAAATCGTCCGTGAAAATTCGGCCTTTCTCCCTTTGTTTTTTCGTCCCGCGCACGTACCGACAATGGAGACGAATTAAATGACAATGCATATTAATTAACCCCCTGCCCCCTGTGAAACGGGTGAGGACAATCCACGACAACGATTCGCTGGGAATTCAGCCATGACGGACCAGGAACAAGGGCAATTAGAGAAAATCAATGTTGCACAACACGTTTGTATGTTGCATTTAATAACTGTGCTTGAGTGGAACTCGATTCGCCCTTTGATGGCATAACGAACCACCTGCAACGTCGCATGCCGCGCTTTTTCCCCGTTTGGTTGTGTTGTAAATTGCTTCGTTTCAACGAGAACGAAGACGTAACAACATGGTACGCGCCCGTTGCTCACGACTGGATTATTTTCCCCTTTACCCTTATACCGTTTCTTTTATCCTCTTCGATCCCTTTTATTTATTTATTTATTTTTTTTTTTTTTCGTTTTCAGTCGAAGCTGGCTAATTAAATGAATGCCTGCCGGCGTTGCGTCGCGAAGCGTATCGATTTACGTTCCACGGGGTTGGTCATTAAAAGAGGGTGCGAGGGTAGGTTTTTTCTTTTATTGCGCGATAAAAGGGGAACGTGTTTGGCGTTCGACTCGCTCTCTGATACCCGGATCAAAGATTCTTACGTGTTTTTTTGTTTTATTCGCTCTTAATCTCTGGTGATTACGCTTTTGTAGAAATTTCATGTAGCCCCGAGCTTGAACGGGACAAGGCAGGCGAGCGATTGGCAAGTCGGTTGCTTTTATTTCGCAATTTCAAGTTTAATGGATCGCGTAAGATTTGTCGGCTTGTACGAAGCTGTTTGCAGGCGCAGCCAAAGTGTTAAGATACTTTTGTAATTCGAATGTAATTCGAGTTAATTCGTGAAATTAAATCTTACTGGACGTGACTCGTGTAGACTTTTAAGTGCCACTGATGGATGCCAATTTGGCTAGATACGTCAGCATCGATTCCTCTATAGAGGAGATGCACGTGTCAAGGTATTGCATTACATTACGTTTTATCAATATAATTCACAAAATAGTAAAGTACCTACGTATTTTGTATACTTACACCGATGGTTAATTAATTTTATCTTTTCAAATTTATCAAAATTCTCAAATGCAGAATCGAACAATTTCCCGAATATATTATTCGTTTATATGCAATGCTAAATGCATGTGGACAATTTGGAAATACTTTATTCGTTATTTATCTTTTATAACCGTCCCCCTCCGGGTTAAGACGAACTTTCAGTTACGTTTCTCCTTGGTAATAAAAAAATTCGGATGACAATTAACGAGTTAACCAGTAACTGAATTTAGCACTTACAAAACATACAAATCCATCGAACCTTCTATATTCCATGGTTTTACAGTATTTATTACTTTTAGTTTCAGTACGTTGTCTGCCGAGGTGTACTTTAGAGGTGTAGCGTAAAAAATGGCGGTAAAAGATGGTCGAAGGAAAGTAAATAGCCTTTCGAAAATCTTCCTTCAATTTAAATCGCCGGTGCGGCGATAAAAAGCATTTCTTAAGTTTGCCAATATATCGACGCATATTTTATAGGTCGAGCCATTATCGGAACATCTCTTCAGACTAGAAGCGGAGAGATGGAGGCCCTTAAGCACCAGGCTTTCGCCTGTCTTCACCTTCGGAAAGTTGAAGGAGATGTTTCACTTGTTGCTAGAGTGGTCGGACCACTTCGACGAGTATCTGGACAGATTGATCGCGGAAGGCGAGTTGATCGAGTGTCGTGAAATCTCGGCGAGATACACCGCCGACCTGATCGGTTCTTGCGCTTTCAGTAACGAGACGAATGTATTCTCGATCGAAGAGAGCTAGTTTCGTAGAGAAACGAAGTATTTGGACGCGTGCCCTCGATTCCTTTACTTTTTTAAAATAAGCATTGCAATTTATTTTTCTGAAAAGTCATTCATTGATTAGAAAATTTACAGCGCCTACATAATTTACGTATTTGAATATTTTCTTCTTTTCTTTTATACGTATGTACGTTAAGAAAGTATCTAGTGGCATCGTGGCTCTTCGGAATAGCGTTAGAGGATTACACGTTCTCAGGGACGAAAGTAACCATACGAAAGGATTAAAACATTGTCATTCCTGTTTAGCAGATTCATAGAGATCTGAAAATTTATCCGAATGCGCGAGTCTTCGATGCTGAAAGATTCATGGATGGCAACGCGAGAAACAGACATCCAATGTTCCATCTGCATTTTAGGAATGGTCCTAGAAATCGCATTGTTAACACGTTAAGGCTTCGATACAGTTGCTAGAGCGTAGAGTATTCAATAAATAAATTGTATAAATCTATCTACTTATACCGAATGTATCTGAGGAAACGCAACATTTAATTAATATAAAGCTTTTTACCTTCAAGGCCGCTAAAATGACAACAATCGATAAAATAACTTTGAATAATTGCACTTGCAGGTGCAAGATGCGCTGGAAATCGGACAAACGTGGGGCTTATCACAGTCTTGTTGAAATTTAAAGTGCAATTACGCGAAGAAACTTTCGGAAAATATGATACGGACGAGATGACGTTGTTCCTTCTGCAACCAACACACGGAGTATACGTATGCGAAGATGACGAAGCTCGTGGCATAGAAGAACAACAAAATTTATATTGTTAACGTTTGTATCTGTTTTAACGTAGCCGTATCGTAGCCGCTCGACGTGGATTAATATATGAGCGGATTGGGACGTTCTAACTGTTATTTTTATCTTTATACCTGAATCAGGAGAGCCAGAAGAATATTTCTTCGTAGTAAATCGCTTCTAAAAACGTTATAGTTTTACAAGAACAAAAGTCGTTATAGGAAAAGGTCGGACTAGCGGGACGGCGATCTACGAGATTCATCGTGATTCCAATATTTACCCTGAGTCGGATCTGCTCCGATCCCAGGGGTTCAGTTCAAGAACGAGGATTTCGTGTCAGCAAATCCGATGTCCCACCTAGCTGCTTTTTAGAGACGGTTCAAGGAACTGCATCGGCAACGCCGTGAAAAATCTATTATTGTGTCCGGGGATCTCTGCGCTTCTGAAATATTGAATTCGTTTGCTTTTACGGAATCCTACAAACGTAGATATACTTTCTTGTTATATTCAATAAGATACCACGAATAGAGTAACTTTCGAGTGTGTATTACATAGTTACTTCCCGAAGTAGTATAAACATGTAATAGCGCGATAAGTAGATTGTGCGATTTTTATATATTTAATAAGTTTAAAGACGAACAAATATATAAAATACACATAACGCCTGAGAAATTATCTAAGATGGTTACCTATTTTTTCAATATTTAGGAAGCGGAAAGAACGTTCCTACGAGGGTTTTATTTTCTTAGTTGTGTCTAAAAAGATACTAATTTCTGTATTCAGAGGTAGGATCACGATAGCTATTATTTTATTCTTTCATACCGTTCTGAGCCGAAAAACCTTTATTGCACTTTCTTACATGGACTAGGGATAGAAACAAAAGAACATCTTAAACCTATCGGTTAAATCCATCGATTGTATCTACAACTATCTTCTAATTACTATTTATTGTAACCAGCGCATTCGCGTTGTCATTTTCAACAGAAATACAGAGACGATGTACAGTGAAATTTATGCATCGTGTGTCTTATAATGAAACAGGAAACGTTGGCAATCCGATTTTGATTCATCGGTTAGTTTCTGCGATAAACGGATGAAAATGACGAGTAACCGGAAAATCGAGATGGTGGATGACTCGAAAGAAGTGGTTTACTGCAGCCATTAACAAAATTTAATGTCGTTCTACATCCGCTTAAAGAAAATATAGGAATATAGAAAATCCTATGCCCGGAAATGTAAAAAAATGTAAAATCAAGTTAGAATGTACTTGATTTCGTTGCTAACCGTTGAACGAATAAACCTGTTGAAGTTAAATTTCGCTAGAAAATTGCTTGCTAAATGTAAAACAGCGCAAGGTTTCATGATTTGCACACCTTGCACAGTTTGGCATAAGAAACACGTGACGTGGCAGAGATGAAACAAAGATGACGTTTGAGGGCAAAGGGTTGAAACAAGTAAATCTTGTCACGACGGCGACGCGACGCGGTGTTTCTCTCTTTCTTGAAGCGCATTTTAAAGAATTCGTTTTGGCTATTTTCGTCGTTGTTCTTTGCGAGCGTGCCGTGAAATGTTCCCCTTGTTTAACGAAATATCGCCCTTTATTTTATCGTTACTTTTTCTTTCTTATCCTTTTTTATTTTCTACGCTTGTCCTTTGTAGATAGAAAAGGATGGAACATTTTCAATTTCCCGAGTTCCACTCATCGTGCTATTATAGAGACACTGCGCTTTTGTATAACTATGAACATTCGCGCATCGCTTAACGTAGAACAATTCCGACCAAAATAATTCTGGCAAAGGCGAGGATTCGAAGAGCGTAAAAGTTTTAATTATTTACTACTAACAAAACACGAAATTTCTTTATTTCGATAGCCGATGTCGAACAAGAATTTTCTTCGTTTTTTTAACGCCAATAAAATTAAAAGATCTCGTCGTGACATTTTTCTAAATTTCTGCTAGAAATTTGTTAATACATCGAACGAGGTCAGAGTTACTTCGTATCGATATGTTAGCTTAAAAATATGTAAAAAATTCTATGGCAAAACGCGTTTTCTTCTTTCCATTGGTAAATCAAGTTATTGTCATTATCGATAGCGTTTGAATATTGGAAACATAACGAATCATGAAAAATCTAGTATCCAGCTTATTATCACGGGAAGACATCCTAAAATTCCGAGTACCCCGCATCGCGTGACTAGTGTGTATTTTGAACTTGACCCCTTTCTTAGGGTGCGCCCTGGAAACTTATTGCAGAAGCAATAAACTTCCTTCTCGAGCTCACGATTGTCGACTTTTCCGTGCTTTTAGTAACCCGCTCGTAATGGTGACGAACGTGCCGCTTCCTATTTCATTCGATGAGATCCTTTGTAACCGACTCGAGAGATCATAATTGTCGGTAACGGTATCTTTAGGTTCCCGATCTTTTAAACGTTACGTCCTCGTAACAAGCTTCGTAACAGATAAAAGAGTTTCTTTCAAATACTTTTTCTAGCGATTGGAAATTTGTTCATTCGCGTTTAAATCTACGCTAGAGATATTTAGTTACTCGACGCTAGAATCATTGTCCAAAGTATAAAAACAATGACAACGATATTTAAATGAAAGGTATTTCATTACCAAAAACCGTACGAATTTACAAGCATGCGCTATGGCTGATCTATAAAGCTACTATCGCAAATTGCGAATGTATATCGAAGAAATTGTAATTAAATATGTACCTATCTTATGTAAAGTAGTTGGCAGTAGTTTTTTGATAAATAATTGCGACTAATTCTAGGTACAGAAAGATACGCGTCTTGGATCGGTGTTTCATTAGTTTTATTACGCTGTTGAAAAGTTCAAAACCTAGTTCTAGTCGATATTGTAAGGCTCCTAACAAACGATAATATAAAAGACGGCCCACCACGCTGTAACGTGGCACGAAGCGGTTTATACCATCGTACATTTCCACGACACGGCTGGCCGATCGAGCGCACGTGCGCAAATCGATTCCCCGCAGCATCGAGATGAACGGGGAATGACGTGTACGGTTTGCGTAATCCAATAATCAAGCTTTAACAGTTTATCGCAATCGCGCACCGTTCAGTTTATTCTCAGAATGACGAAAAAAAAAAAAAAAAAAGAGAAAAGGAAAAAAAGAAAAACGAAGAGAAAAGACTAAAAAAGAAAGAAGAAATGCCGAGGAGGAAAAAATGTTATTCCCTTTGTCGAGTTTGCACCAAGGCAAAAGCCGAGAAAGCACCAACCCGTGATACATATTTATGAAAATGTTCATTCGAAAGTTCGACATTCAAATGGGACGGTTTTCAATTGCAGGCGAGAAAGTTTTTTCTCCGCGCGGCGAGAGAAAAAAAGCTGCCCGCTGTTTGGATAACGGCTGGCTCGACTTTCCACGTGGAAATATTGCAACATTTTCGGACATACGAATCCATTTTTGTCCTTTCTACCGCGCTTTAATAGGTTTCGCGGCAGTGTATTTGCGTTGCAAAGGCCGATGAAAGTTTCGTAAAAATCGGCTGAGCGCACGAAACGCTGTTAAGTTCGTCGTACTGCCGATGGAGGGTAGTAGGATAGCTATTTCCGGATATCTGATACACTTCCTAATAAAAAGATACGGTAACAGCATAGTAACGGTAACTAACGGAACGCGAACATATCGTACGTTTAACAGTAACGCGTATTTGTAAATCTTAAACGAATCGTAGATCAACCGATTGCTAAATAATAAATAGTTAATAAACAGCGGCTTCGAGAGGTGTCTTGTTATCGGTGTTTGTTTACGAGTGACGATTGTGTTTTCTGTTTCATAGAAACTTTTAAAACTTTTTCCAAATATGGCGTGCTGCTTTCTGTTCGACGACTCAGACTCGCATCCTTCCAAATGACATCCGTTCAGCTGTGCTGTAAGTAACGACGAATAATAATAGTTTCGATAATAACGATAAAATAGGACTTTGTGCGTGTTATATAATCAGGCAATGGATTTCTATGCGTTTAGGCGAATCTTAAAAGTACGTACAACGTGCAAAAATATACCGAGTATTTAAGGTAAAATGTCTGTCGTAGTCTTTGATAGGTTAAACGAATCTCCATTTAAGTTCCCATTTCTTTAGTCGCGTCCATGTAAAAATATACATATTCGCATGAAAATTGTCGGGACAGTGTATTGAGAAACGATCGAAATCGGTGACGAGGGCAATCTTATAAATACGTTAGCTTTATACTTTATAAAAAATTGAAAGTAAGTACCTTTGTATTCGATACGTAAATACCAAAAATGGAGGAAATCTTAATGACGAAGAAATAATTATTTTGTAAATTATTTATTCCGAATTATTTGTCATTTTAAATATTCCATATACTATACACGTGTATGTACACGGTATTCCTGAATTAATAAGAAATCGAGGCATTCAACTGAGAAATAATCCTTTTTGTTGCCTTAATGATCATCTGCAGACACACGTGGTGCGATAAAATGTGGTAAACGGCTACTTTGAAGTATTTCTGCGTTAGTTTTATGGCGCGTTTAAAAAATTCAGATATCAACTTGAGATATCAATTTTGATACTTTGTGGTGGACAAAGTTTCGACAGAAACAACGGATAGATTTATCATATTACTGTGTTAAAAATTATTCTGTTTAATATAGAGTTTCCGTTGTCTTTTGTTTTCTAGATAAACAACAAGCGAGGTAACGATACGCGTTGATTAACCAGCGATTCAAATTTAACGAGCTTAATGAGAGAAGTAGCAATAATTAATACAGGAGCTTGCGTTCAAACTTCCTTTATTGGCTTTTATACGAATTTATAACATGGTTTTTAATATGCTCAACATAAATTTGCTCCTATACCCGCTGGACGCACAGTGATCGTCGCGTTAAAAATGATATGGTAGAATTCCTCGTTATTTGGAAAACTTCGTTTCGAAAAATTTCGATGATTATTGGTTAATCGCGTCAAGAGTCTTTAGAACGAAAAGACGAAAAAAAAAAAAAAAAAATAAAAAAGAAAAGTGAAACAACTTATGGACAGGTTTGCGCATAAAGTACGAACTGACTCGATCATCCAACCAAGCCAGAGCCTCATTGGCTAGAATCTGCTCGATTCTAACACTAATGTTCTTTATTCGCGTCGATCAACAGCGCCATCATAACATGCACACAGGGAGTAGAACCTAAATAACCCGTAATCGGTTTCAAAGGTTCTCCGCTAATCCCCTGGATAACGAATGAATAGTAAATACGACGTTGGAGCTTCTCACACCGTTTTCTAACATTTATCTGTTCAGCGGGGGTTGAACAAGGGGAATAGCCTGTAGTGATCAGAGCGTGGCAGGAGGGGGTATGAAAAGTGGTCGGAGAATGCTTTAAGCCAAACTGGAGCCGAAGGGTGGCGAAATCGCACGAATCGTGCCGACCCGAACCGAAAGCTCGGTTGCCCCTGTCAGTAGGCCTGCCGCAACGCAGCAGTGAGCGCGCCTTCTACCACGCGCTGAGATTACGCGACTTTTTCCCTGAATTCCGTCGATATTCGCCATACTTCCACTGAATTTTTCCTACCGATACGCTTCTCTTATTATCCGTTAGTAAAACGATCGTAACACGAAATCGATTATTGCCCTTAAGACTCGTGATTCGTCGTATTGGTGCCATCTTTCGTATTTTGTGTACGCCTTTAACGTAATTGTACAGGTCTGTTTTACAGCTCGAGGTAATTGCGACAGTGAATAGGATTGAAATTAGGTCTGTTGGAACAAAGGAATATAATTAGATGCGATCTGATACCTCTTTACAAACGCTTGTCCTTGTTCTTGCGTTTCGATGGAGCATTCCAGCGGATGAATAAAAATCCATCGATTCCGAGCAAGCGACCTTAATCGTTCGTATTTCCAGCGGGACCAAGAGTTACCAGTACTTTCTAGGCTACTGGTCGTAGAATCGTATCCAGGACGAAAACGAGTTTGTAATCGTTCTGTCGAACAGAAAATAAGAGTCCTCGTTGTTGCTCGTTAGTTTCGATATTCGTGGGTCTTGGGTGATCGTGGCAATCGAAAAGATAGCGGAGTCGTCGTCGTCGTCGTCGTCGTCGTCACCGGACGTAGCGGGATTCCGATACATCATGACGAACCATAAAGCGACTCTGATGACATCCCATGCACCCTCCGAGGCGATCGTATCCGATGGACCCTAATGACACCGGTTCGATGTTATCATCGGCATCGTCGGGGTCGTCTATTTCCGTCGCTTGGAACAGCGCGTCCTACGCGGCCAACTCGCACTGAAAAAGGGCAGCGTTACGTCATTATCGGCGAACGATGACGGCGAGTCGTGTGATGTGTAACCGTGTATGAAGCGAGCGTTAATGGACCGTGGACGGAGCGTACGATTAACCGATCGAGTAGCTCCATTAATAACGACGAAGACGTTTTATAGAGAACGCACGCAGTTGCATCGAAGGGGATGACCGAGCAACATTAAAAAAAAAAAAAAAAAAAAAAGACGAAGCACCCTCGTCGAGCCGCATTCTCGTTCGGTCGTTTCGTGAATGAACCCCGTTCGATCCGTTTGCTCGACTCTGCACAGTTTGTACACGCGTCTGTGCATTATTCTACGCGTGTGTATGCGATCGTTTACGGTCACGGTAACGCGAAAGTTGATCGACGGTTTTCTCGTCTCTGGGAAGCTGCACAATCGTCGATCGGTCGACGTGGACGAACGTCGTCCAAGTTGTACGTACGTAAATATTCGGGTTTATTCGTTCGTGTCTATAAGTTGGTGAAAAGAAGTTAGAAGAAGTAGAAGCGGTAGAAATCGCGATGTGAAGTTACAGAGAAGCGAGTGTGCTGTGTGAAGTTGGCGCGACGGTGTGCCACGACGAATAGCTTCTGGAATCCCAGAAGACGGAGAGAATCGGTTGGCGAGCGAAGTTGCAACTCAACCTATCGGAGAACTAGATTCATTGAAACTTATCAGCTATCTCGAGCAACTTGCTATCCTGGAGTTAAGGTGTTGGATATTCGAGGGAGAGCAGGGGGATTCGCCAGGACTCGTCTGTTCAATTACACACAGTCCCAGGATGAAGGGGATGCTTTTGCTGATGAGCACGATGGTTTGGTTTGTCGCGGCGGAAGTTTTCCTTGGCGATGTCGACGAGCCGAGTAAGTAACTGAAACTTCTGATTCACAACCAACCACGTAGCTAGCAACGTTCGATTAAAACACAGCTGTAATTATATTTGCGATTACAAGCGATTTTCAACGACACGGTCGTAAAGACTGTACCTAAAATACGGGACGCGCGATGTCTGTAAAATGGCCGTATAACGCGTAGATTTTGTCTCGGGAGACTGTCCGGCTATCGTTTCAAACATAGTCTCCGTCACCTGTGCGGCTAGTTTAATACAAATCAAAATTTAACAGTTACGCGTTCGTGATTTTTATTAATCGCGACGATATTCGTATCGAAATATTCTTTCAAGCGATATATCTTGATCCATCCGCACGCCTCTGACTTTGATCATTTGCAAATATTTTGCGACGCCGTGCTCCGCTTAATATTCTATCTCATTCTACTCCTTTCTCCTATACGGTGTATAAACCATATATGTACATCTTCGCTGTTGCAATTTGGTTCACCGTGAAATGGATATGAAAGTTTTAGTGATTCGATACACGCAACGATAAATATTTTACAGCTACGTTTTCGATTTTCCTATTTTTGCTTAACGAAAGATGAGTTTTTCACTCTGAAAGAAGTCTTTCGGTAAAAAGGAGCTTTGAAAATGAAGATAATTTTTAATAAAAACTATATTACACGCGATAGCGTTTAAAATCCAGACTATCATTGACAGTTTGTCCAAATCTCTCTCGTAGATTATACCTACTCATCGACTACAGACTAATTGATGTAAACCGATAAAACACGAATAATTAATACACGATATCGGAGCAAAAACGCGAGAAATCATTTTCTAAGAATTCGTAACCCATCGAATATTCATCGTCGCGACGATGATAAAGCTGATCGAAGGTAACCGATAAAAATCTGTCGATCGTCGAATAGAACTTTACCCGACGAACGATCGCGCGAGGGGTTGTCAGCCCTTGCTGAAATTCTCACTGGTCGCGACGAATTTAACGTGATCCGTCAAAATGTTACGGGAAACGGCGCGATCGTTGCAATTACGCTTCCAATTAATGCCGAAAGACAACTGGCCGCGGTGTCAGTCATCCGTAATGACGCTGTCGGCAGGCTCATAATCGTTATGAAGCATTTATGGTTCGCGACGAGGCTGGCGCTCGTGCACGATGACCAACGGTGTATATGTAGGTGTAGCGGACGGGTTGGTAGAAAGGAAAAAGAAGGGAGGAGGGCGCGTTAATTTCAATACGTTCGATGGTTGCTACGATATACGTGGACAGTGTGGAGAATTCGGCTGTCAATAGTTGTTTTGCGGCCGGCATGCTTCGGTTTCCGTGCTCTACGACATCGTACGGTACCGCAACCCGTTTATTTAATCGATGCATTATGCAAATTGACATAACGACTCCACTTCGGATGCAGTAATCGACCACCATCTCTCGACTGATTCACAATGGGACAATGTGTACGTTGAATAATTGGCAGTAACGTGTGTTGCGGCTGCGGCTTCGAAATCAAAGCTACCGAACTCCCTCGGGACTCGGAAACCGATGGACACGAGCGCATCTCTTCCGTATAGATACTTACTTACTTACTTACTTACTTACTTACTTGGCAGACTTAGAGACGCTAGAAAGTTACGAGCTTTGAAATGTTTGTTTCTTCGAGAACAAGTTCGAAATGCTTTAGTTCCGTAACTAGTTGGCGATGTAAGATCAAGCCGATCTTTACATTAGCCGGAAGAATTTCATTTAAAAGATTGGATTTGGCTGTGATTGTACGGTCTATAAGTACCTACGTACTTGGAATATCGAGTACGTATGAATACTATAGAAATACTAGGTTGGCAAGGAAAGTTCCGTTGTCGAACTTTGCTAGGATATTTCTAACTTTATTCGCAGGTTTCCACAAATCGCAGATAGTTAACGTGCATGTACCTAAATGTTGTACGTAATAAAATAAATTATTAATAAATTGTACGTGAAAAGGACGGTGTAATATTATGGGAGAAGTTCCAGTGGCTGTTGAAAATTTGATTAATAAATTATTCCATCAAAAAATGAATTTTCCACGTTATCGAGTTATTTTGCAAGTATCGGATAAAATAATTCGCGATAGCTGGACCATCTCCAATCGATGGATAGTTTGTTTAAATGTTTAGAAAAATACTTATATGTAGCTACTTGTGAAACTGTTCGAATTCTTTCGAGCTTTTATAGCGCGTTTAGCGTTATCGATGCAAAGTTAATAGTCGACGATGGTAATGACCGGGAAGAAAAGATACCCGTGAAACTTTCATCAGCTTTTATCACGAATCGATCGATACATCGCAAAGGTTTAATTAATCCAGGTAATGAAGGTGACGACTAAAATTTATAAGCGTTATACCTGTGTTAAACGATGTTGACCGACGCAGGTGATTATTAGAGAAGGTTAAACATACGTATAGTTGTTAAATTGCACATACGGTAGACATAATAATTAGTGCATTATGCGTCGGGAGGTTTCGAACCTGCCTCTTTGAAGGCGCTTTAACCTTAATTGCATGAAAATTGACACATCACAGGGCGAATAATTCCTCGATGGTTGAATTTATACTATCTCCATAGTGGTATCCGACACTTTGTTACGTGCAAATTAAATTCTATTTCTTTTACTAATCTTTCGTAATGAATTTTCGATATTTTTCTATATATCGCGATACATTATATTTTCAAAAAATTCAAATTAAAATATCAGTATTTATATACTTAACGCCGGTTGCTCAAAGTATTTGAACTCTTGTTATAGAAAACTTTGATGGAAACGACTATTCGTGCTGTATAGTAAACTTTTATGGTTTTGTAACGTCTGCGATAAATAGGTATCTGCAGTCACGGACCAGAATGATACCATACGTGTGCTATCTTTCATTTCTCAGAGGCGATTTAGGATTTTTCTAAATATCACGACTCAGAGGGAAAGAGTTTGTTATCAAATTAGCTTGTTCTCGTATATATAATATTCATCGTATACGGATAGAATATTGTCACGATAACGCAAACGCGTATATTCCGGGGGCGAAATAGTGCCACAATAACGAGATTTATACGCGTGTTTAACCGAGGGAGAAAACTTACATCGTAATTATGTAATATGAAATTAATAACGAGTACGTACATACAACCATCATCGTTCTCTATAATTTTATTATTTATTTATTTTTGCTTAGTCGGTGCCTTTCGGCTTTGGACGAGTTTCCGGTTTTACATCTTTTTTTACCTATCACGCTTTTTACATTTTCTCATTCTTATGGCGTTATCAGCTTATTGCCTTCTCCCTTGTATCTATCTAACTAAGCTCTAAACTCTTTTCCTTGTCTATATCTATCTAAACTCTTTTCTTATGTATTTATCTCCCCTCTATAATTATGGCAACTTTTGGGCATTTGCCTCCTTGCCGTGCTTCCTTATGGTCCTTCCTCCCCGTCTTGTATCGCCCTTCTCTTCTCCATTATTCTTTTCAGTTCCATTATTCCTTCTCCCGTCTCGTGTAATATTTTTTCTGTTTCCCCTGGTGTTCTCGTTATTTCGCGTTCTTCTGTTACGTGTCTCGGGTCTTCTTCTTTCCAGTATTCCCTCGCTTTGGTCTCGTTTCCACGTCTTAATCTTGCTAGTATTTATCCGTCCTTCCGCTTCATCCTCCCTTCTAAGTATTTTGGCTATTTTTCTATAACGTTTATTATATTTTGACTCCTTTATCCTTTTTCCCTCTCTTCTGTTTCTCTCTTTCTCCTTTCTTCTATAATTTGCTCTACCGTCATCCTTTCTTGTTCTTCTCTTGCTTCCCTTCGTGTCCCTCCATTTCTCACCTCTTCTGGTTCCTTCCTTCTCTTTCTTGCTCTTTTCCCTTCTTGGTCATTTCCCTAGTTTCTCTCTCTTTCCTTTACGCACTCCTTTACTAGTTCCTTTTTTCACTCTATGGCCATCGTTCTCTACAATTTGATCCAAATGGCGTGGTAAGAATTTGTACGGATTTTGAATACCGTTCCGTGACAAATTATCCGAACACAGCGGGTACAATAAATTCTTTTATTCGTTAAATATTATCGTTATATCGCCTGCCATTGTTGTATGCCTTTGCGTATGCTATAAGTACATAGCAGCCAAATTACCCGCGAGTTCTCCGCTGGATCCGCGGTATTTCCTCGAATCTCTTTGCACATTGAACGAAAACGTCTCAAACGATAATTTATCGTCGCGATGGAAAGATTACGATGTACGTATGTAACACGGTGACGATGGTAACGTGCGCGTGAACCGTGTCAAGGTATCCGTACAGAAACGCGAGTATGCAACAACTTAAGACCCAAGTACATACTTAGCTAGCATTTCTGGTTACCTTCGAACGCGAAATTGCAATAAATCCGCGACATTACGATGGGGCCAAACTCCGTAGAAAACGCACGATCGTGCAAAAATTAGATCGCGCGCCACGGTCGACTTAGACAGCCGGATTTAATATATTTCACGAAATATTACATTCCGTGGCTATTTCTTTTCTCTAAAAGCTTTGATATCGAATAATCTTCGACACGCGAGCCACATACGTACACGTTGCTCGTTGGAAGGTTTTGTTGTAACGACGCGAAGGTAACGTCGTTGTTGCGCGCTGCTCTACCATTTTCCTCGGTTATACTCGATGAAAACATTAGAGTCATTATAATTTAAAAAAAACCGTATTCAAGAACAATTGTTCTTTCTTGAAAATTTTTATCATGCCGGATATAGAGAACGTTTATCGTGATTTTCCATATGTTAACGGGAAATAAAGTTGTACCGCCGGTTATAAATAAACTGCGGTCTTGTTACGTATTTATGAGAAATTGAAACACGTAAATGTAAAAGCAATCAAATTCTCCCAACAAAAAAGAACGAATCGATAGGTTTTTAATAAAGAAATGTTCACATATAGATACATATATATCCAATAGTTTATACGCGCAGACTTATTTACATTATTTCCAATTGACAGTTTCGTTAAATATATGTTGCAAATGAGACTGGCGTTATTAATACGAATTTTCTTCTGCTTCGTAAATGACAATCTTCTGAACAAGCATTTGAAAGAATTTAGTAAAAGCGCGACGCAAATTTTAATTTTCGTCGCTATCCCTGTTTGATCTACTCGATATTGGGAAACATTCGCCATACGCGTGAATCTTTTAAACTTTAAATCCCGGCATTTTTAATATTTCCAACGTTAAATCACATTTAATACGAAAGTTACAAAGCATTGGTTCGATGGAAAATTCAGCAATTCTATAAGAGACAAAACATTCTCCTCGGTACTTGATACAACCATAAAATTCTCATCGACGATTCGATCATCCTCTTGTTAATTTCAACATGGTGTTATCACTATATTTTACATCTTTTCATCAGCGTACCTTCAATTTGCTTTCTTTTTCCACGGACGCGCATCGTCCAAATATTCAAATTAAAATGTTTTATGTAAAACGCGCAACGAAACGGCAATAGGCTGCGAGAAACGTCTAGAACAACGCAGCATTTCCTTTGCTGCGACAAATTTCAAATAAACGGACAGCTGAAATAATTTCAGCGGTGGCGGACTTTCTATCTTTTAACTGCTTCCGCTTCCGAAGTTTTCTAGCGCGGACGAGGGAAGTTCATAGAACACGAACGCTGCGCTCCATGGGTGTTCCTTGTTCCTTGATCAGGAATAAAGAGGGAGCTGCGAGTACAAACCTCGACGGAAATGGTGGCGAATACGCGGAAGGAGATGACGTTACCCGCGGAACGGTGTTGGCGTGGTGCAGCTTAGTACCTAGCAGCCAGAGAAAACGCTTTTAAATATTTAAACGCACGTTGGACGCGACGGGGAATCGAGCTTACGAATTTTATGCCGTTCGTTAAGCGGAGATATAATTTTCCGCCAACGAGCTGTGATTTTTTTTTTCAAAAAACTTGCGCACGTTCCGCACCGTTTCGATGAATTATGTTTGCACCTATAGTATGCCAAGTTTTTACTCGTTGCGACGCAACAGCCAAAGTATCGCGAGTTATTCGCAGAAGTTTTTCTCCGGTGTTGGTCAAGTTTGCGGCGAGGATTTCCTGTTGCGATACGAGTTATTAAAGCTATACATATAAATTATCTCTTACGAGACTTATTTCCTATTTTTCTCCTTGCTATCGCGCGTCTTACGAAGAGATTTTACGTTTGGAAAACCGAGCGCGTATTTATTAGCGATCGAAAGAAAGAAACTTGCGAGAGAAGATAATTCTTCGAACGATCCGTAACGACGAAAGACAGTCGTTGAGAAAGTCCATCGAATCATATGGGAGTTACTTTCGACGATCGTCCATCATGGGAAAGGGAGACCCTTTTCCGCTTTTCTTCAATTTCGGATGTGCTACGGAGGGTCCTGAGTTACGTGCACTTTGTCCGAGACGTGGAACGATCGTGTTTCAAAAGTTACGACAAAGAGCAAACTACTTTTCGCATTACGTTTACTGCGATATACGTACACGAGGACACGAATACCTAAATGATTTCTGTTACTCGCTATTTACCTAACTTCGAACTACAATTCCTCGTCTCGCTCAACCTCGCTTCAACTTCCAACTTACCTTTTTGCTTCACCTTTGACGCTTTCGTCGCCATGTCTCGGCGTTTCTTGCAACCAGTTACCTTCGGATTTTCTCGCGATTACAATGTCTACGATCTATTTACATAAATTTTTATCAATCCGCAACGATAAAGATAAATTGTCGGGCTTTTCGACCGAAGAGCAAGTAATTCGTAATCGGTATAAATCGTGTCCGACGTGGAAATGATGCAAATTTAAATAGAAATTGCTTCTTGATTCGGTCGTCGGCGTTTATTTTATCCTGTGCGCGCACATCGGAGAAGACGGCGTGTACAGTGCACGATTACAGTTAGCCCGTACCAAGATACGTGGTTTCCACGTAACAATCTCAATTTCCAGGATGCAGTCGTTCCATAGCGAATCTTTTAATCGTTCAACCATCTCGTCAGATTTTTCTTCAAGGGGAATCGAACGTAGAAGCGAAAATACTGTCGGCAGTTATGTTCTACGATAGTTTTAATCGTACTTTTCAAGGATGCTCCTTATTTGGCAGCTACGTGTCTCATGGGCGGGTGCTAACAACGAGGAAATAGTTGGCGAGGAGCAAACAATAATAAGAATGGAGGAAGCATAAATTGGTGGCAAGCGGAAGCGGAACAAGGGACGTTTAATTAGTGACTAATGGATGTTCGATGGCACGGGAAGAGAGACGAGGAAAATGTTTATCGAGCCGCTGTCCTATAACGCGTGAAACGTATTATTAACGGCTGCAAAGAAACGAATATATCTTGAAGTCACGATTGTCTCCAGCCATTGGCAGACACGTGAGCGTTTAAAGGGACAAGGATACGTTCGTCTCACTGTCAACCATTCGTGCAATTTCCTGGATCCGGCTACTGGTGCATATATCCAGCACATAGTACGTACTGGCGTGACGTCAAGGCGAAAATTCCGCGCTACCGTGCTATGTATACTTTAGCGAATTTATATTTAAAAGAAAATATTCGTTCGTAGAAAGAGTGGAAGAATTGTTCGAGGTCGTATTATTATTCGATGTAGCGTCGAGTCGATGAAAGCAAAGTTCGCGATTTTTCATCCAAAAGCCAAGTTGACCTAACCTCGATCTAAGAATCGCAATTCCACGCACGTATGCAATTTCATTTTTAACTACTTATTCTCTGGAGTAAATGTAACGTAACGCGTACAATTTTTCCTTTCTCATAACTTTTGAACCACGACTTTCTTCTTTATTCTACGACATAATCGAAGGTCAAGGTCACTGAGGTTTATACCTTATTTTCATTAAATACACGATATTAAAATATTATTGGAAAACGCAATATTTTTTATTCACTGATCTAATGTTTATAAACTATGGCTATGAAACTTTTCACCGATAACTCGTGTTTGTATTTAGCAATACATGTACACATTAATTACTTTTGTATATATATATACATGTACATGTGTATTATGAAGGATAGTTGAAAAATTTAGTAGATACGTACTTCGTATTTACTTTTATAGAGGCCAAATTTTTTTATTTATTCGTAACATTGAAAGCGATTAAAACGATAACAAGTGGTACTTCAAACGGTCATTGAAATTGCGTTTTTTCCGTAAAGTACGAATAATGGTTATACGGAAATATATTTTTCTCCATTCAAGCGTTTTGTTAAAATTTCAATCGCATAGGTACCTATTGACCATGATCGCAGGAAATTAACAAATGAAAGCAATTTGTTTTCCCATCGTGTCACTAAAATATAAACGAGAAAGTGATAACGCTTATTCACGTATACTTGCTTTCGTTCGATTGAAATGAAAACAAATTGTTGTTAATCGATGGGATAGTTCGTTAAACGTAGGAAAGCCACAGAGGCTTAAACACAGAAGAATGTTACGAATCTAGGATTTTGAAAGGAAGTGATGTTATTCAGAAGACGGAAAAGCTATTTGCTCCAACAGTTATAACGTTTATACAGGATAAGAGATAAAAATTTGTACTTGCGTATAAGTGCGAAGATGATTGATCGCTAGCCTGTCTGCCAGTTTCCGTACGTTTATGGAACGTTTGATAGCGCAACTGTTGGAATAAAACGATATTTCACGCATAGGCACAAAACCCTTACACAGACACCTACACAGGCATTTGAGAGGGACACTTACACAGGTCATACTCGTTACTGTATAGAGAGCGAGGCTCAAAGTATTTAAGGGATCATGGGTCACTACCTAAGTCTAATCTGAGAGTAACTGGCCAACAATCAACGATTCTTGTATACGTTGTTAATTATATCACTCGCTTATATACATCAGGTTCTGTAGTTCCGTTTAATAAACGTCACTGAATATTATTTCAACATTGTGTCTTCCACAGATTATTAATCTTAACTTCAAAATTAAATTCTAACAGCAACGATACACAGAATATACGGAATATGGAAAGATACGCAAGACGTAATAGTCGAAGCAATTTTTAAGATATAAAACAATTTCCTACTTGAATGCCATTTTTTCAGTTACCTACGTTCGTAAAGATAGGAATTTGCACGAATATCCGCTATCTGTTGATCACTTTTCTTCAGGTTATTAGATGTACGTGAATACAAAGGAACGCGTGGATAAATTGTAAGGTAGAAAATGTATATTTTGAAACTAGAGTGTAAATACAAAGTTCGGAATATAATTGAGCTGATGCAGATCCGCACGCTTTTGTCTATGCGCTGTCGATGGCTTCGGTGCTTGAGAAAACTAAAAGACCAGAATTTTTTTTATTTGCGTTTATTTTACAATCGATTCTCGTTAGAGAATTTTAAGTAAATTTATCCGACGTGGTACTATGGCATGATTAATAAGTGTTTATAGTATGTTTGATTCTATTTGAATCCAGCGCTTAGGTCTAAGGTGTAATGTCTTTTTAGCCTGCGGATCTGTTCCGACGTGTCGAGCAGTTGAGTAATTAGAGGGTTTTGGTGGTTGTTAACTCTTGTGCTGTGTCTATTGCTGAATTTGGATAATTCTTCTGTGACTGTGGGTATCTCGAGGTCGTGATGTATCGTTTCGTTGGTGACGTACCAAGGTGCATCTATCAGGGATCTTAAGGTTTTCGATCGGAATCGTTGAAGAATTTCTATGTTGGAATTACTCGTTGTTCCCCATAGTTGGATTCCATAGGTCCAAACAGGTTTTAATACGGTCTTGTATAATGTAATTTTACTTTGCGTGTTTAAGTTTGAACGTCGGAATCCAAAGCTGGCGTTAGTTTCTAGTTTTCAACCATCTAGATGTTAATACCTAGTCATCTTCCCTCTTGAGCTGCTCTTTCGTGACTTCTGTCTGTTCCAATGAACCTTTTTGACTGACCATCGATTCCAGTCCTTCGTTCAATGCATCGATCTGCTCGTCTCTTTCTTCCACTGCTTTCTTAGATCAACCACGATAACTCCAACAACTTTCGGTCAAAATATTACGCGAGGATATATGGAAATGTCTGAGAAGTTAATCAAGCGACGTTGTGAAAAAGATGAAAAACGCCGATATCGTGTTTAACGTAAGAGAGTTTAGAAGGCGTGATACGAATTCTGGACAAGGAGAAGCTGGTTGCGACGCCATGTGACGCCACCTCAGGAGAAATAAGTATTTACGTATATAGTACAGGTGAAAGGGAAGACGCTTCCCTCGGGATATCATTCGCGTGCACATTGTGCCAGGGGTTACGTGGCAACCGGGACGGTATGAAAAAATAGGTTTCAGTATACGTACCCTGCGAGACGCGGCGTAACGATCGGCAACCGGAGATAACCGGAAACATTTCGTAATACACGCATCCAGTTCGCACGAATTTCTGTTGTGCAGCGAAAGGTTAAAATGTTAAAAATAGGCGACTTTTCGTAGTACTTGAGATCGGGGAAAACTTTCGCTCACAGTGTAATTCCATACGTATCCTAGGACTGAAATCCGCGAGCTTAGCTCGGCAGAGAAAGCACGCTGAAAATAAAACGACGAATCGAGGGAATTGTTTTGGCAATTTTGGTCTTACTTTTAATTTTCTAAATGTATATCTACATTTATGATACTAAGTTTTAGGAAGTGTTCATGAGAGAAATTAAATAAAAGAAAATATGTTTATCCTGCATTGTATCTTCTTTCAATGCATCTTGCAATATGTAAAGGAGGGGAACAAAAGTATATTTTAACACGTTTGTAACTAGATAATTTACTGGAACAAAAATGATAAAAATTGGAAACTAAGAAACGTAAAAACCTTCCCTTGTCTCATTTATCTACCAGCTGCGTCATAGTTGCAGCGCGGTATGGGACGAATACCGTTCGTGCCAAGTTTGTTTTGTTACATCGTGTAATTTATCGTCTTTCCAAAAGTTACTTAAATCTTTGTAAACAGTTTAGCGACAACAGTGATTCTTATACAAAGAAAGTTTCGCAGTTAGCCATTATAGTTGCTATAGTTGTATAGCTGTCATTAAAGTAGGTGATCATTTGTCGTTAAGGAATTAATCCGATGATGATGTTAAACGTACCATATATTTTATATTTTTATATATAAAAGACAAATCATCCGTGAAATTATTTCTGTCAAAGATATTAAAACTAATAATAAACGAATAGTATCTTCCCTTTCACTGATCGTAAGTGTTACGCCACGAGGCTTGGTATTGGTATTTCGTCGCTCGCGGTCCTACAGCGTCGCAGACGGATCGTTTTATCTGCCCGACGGACAATATACAATGTATCGACGAACGTGTCACGTCGGAGACACAAGAAATCGCGAAATTAACGGATCGCCGGTAATCTCCTCGCGTCGCGGTTCGAACGAAATGATTCTTTCACGAATGGGGTTGAAGAAAATTGAACTTCGTACGCGACAATGAAATTTGTTATAGAAATCCAACAGAGTGACGGTTCAAGCGTTACAACGGAATGCTTCGGAATGTTAGAACAGACTGGTTTGAAATGTTACAACGGACTGATTCGAGCGCTAGTTTAGGAGGGTTTTTCTATCGAGGGTCTATAGTCCCTTTGGAGGGGCCACCGTCGGGTGTGTGTGTCAGAGGCGCCTTTTTAGTTATTGTTCCGATAGCTGTGGCATGCAGGGTGTTTAATCTATCCGGTTACTGAGCGAGCGGCCCTTCTCGAGCGGGTGGTCTTCTTGAATGTGTGACAAGCGCATTCAGAAACGTCGATTTCGGTCCGTTATTTTATTCTCGCAAAGAAGGTGGCATAGCGTAGCGGGGGTCGTCTCCCCGGAAAAACAAAGAAACGATCGAAAGGCAATCAGTCTCTTTGGAAGATTCTAACTGCATACATCGAGAGGTCTGACGAATAAAGTCGCTAAGTCTAACGAATATCGAGAGATATCAAAAAGTCGAGTCTAATTTCTGTAACGCATTAACCGTATTTATCGCTAAATAATTTGTGACGCTTTTATTATTATACAATTTATTGTTAAAAATACAAGCTATATTAACCTGTTAATACAGCCTTAAATTCATCGAACCACCTCTGTTATCTTAACCGAAACAGGGGAACTTACGTCTCTCCGCGAACGGTCGTAACAGTAAGTTTACGTGCACACTACAGTTGTTTAAAACTGACTGGTTTAAAGTAGCGTGCAATAATCATATTCAAAATGCGATATATCGTGTATACTGTACTTTGCTTATAAAAAGGCAACAATCGCAGAATGGGAAAACGTCTTTAAACCTGGAAAGCTTCCTTCGCAACAAAGTTTCATTCGATCCAACTGTTCACTCTATGGAAATGGCGGAATCGTTATTCGATTCACTCGTTTTTCGAAAATAATAATATTGGTCCAGA